>NC_072386.2:44037752-44662752 GCF_028885625.2 Pongo pygmaeus | reverse complement strand
CACTTATTTGGAGACTTAAAAGACTACTAATTTTGAATGGTAGTCTGAGTAAAAGAGAAATCTATAGCAAGTCCAGACTGCTGTAGGGAATGTTGGTCTTGCCATTTGAACCATAGACTGGTTAATAAAGTGGATGTCAACAGTGAATAAGTGTGCTGTGTGGAGTCTCTGTCAAACCCCAATGAAAGATGCACAGTGTAGACCCGTAGGATTTTGGAACAAAACCTTCTTGACAAAATGCACTCTCTGTTTGATAGTTCCTAAGTACCTGGACATTCATAGAGCCTAAATGAGTAATTGTGGTTTACAAAGTGACTATGCAACTGAAACTGCCCATCATAAACTAAGAATTATCTGATCTGGGTCAAAGTACAGGGTATGTTGCACTATGAACAGGTTTTAGATTCTACGACACAAATTGTATTTTGGGGATCGGGCCTGAGCAGTTTCAGAGAGCATAAGTAACAGGTGATTGGATTCTCATATCAATTACCCTTATCACACTGACAACTTGACTTCAACTTACACTGGTGGCCATATGGGAATTTTGTTTTGTTTTGTATTGTATTGTTTCTGTAGATGGAAACTCACTATGTTGCGTGGCTGGACTCAAACTCCTGGGTTCAAAAGATCCACTCACCTCAGCCTTCTAAGTAGCTGGGAACTACAGGTGAATGCTACCACACCTGACTTGGATGGGCAATTTTTATAATTAACAGTATCAGAGAAGAAATGAACCTGAGTCTGGTTCATGGATGAATCGGCACAATATGTTAGTGCTGAAAATTAAATTGCTTCCATGTTGAAACCTTGTAGAAGGTGGTCCTAAGAAACCAAGGTGAGCTGTGAACCGTCAGGTTTTAGATGAGCCGGTGTATACGTGAAGGGAGAAGTGGTCGGAGGCCTAACTAGAAGCAAAGACTTCCAGGCAGTGACAAAGGTTTTGGATCGTTGGTAAAGGGCCAGGAAGGAAAAAATATTGGGAAATTAGATACAAGAAAATATGAGAATACCAGGAGCTCTGAGTACTCAGTGCAAAATGTTTACTATATTACACCCAAGAGGGACTTCAGGTTTTCTCAGCCACAACTGCCTCTTGTTACAGCTGCCACTGTGGTGCAGATATGTGTGTTCTGACCAACCTTAGGTAGGTGCAAGCTGACAGTTTCATGCCTATACGTGCCCCTCCCACCTCCTATTTGGGACTTTCCGGTTGAAGCCAAGGCTTAAGACACAATCAGACCCCACTGTGTCCCATTTTGTACCTAAGCACACACAATGCAGAAATATGGGAGAATGTATATCCTGTGGTGAATTGGTGAGCAAAACCAGAGCCAGTGTATAAATGTTCTTCTTTTTTTACCAGAGATGAAATGTGCTAATTCAGGGGTTATGAAATTTCCTAGAGGATGGACCCCAAGACCGTGTAATCTTATTGTCAGCCAGCTTAATATCGTGTCTCTGCCTTAGCGTTTTCCCTTCCTTGCTTTTATTTCTTTTGCCCCCTAAATTATAATACAAATTAAAGTCCCAGGCTCTTATTTCTGAAAAACCTATGGTAAGGCACATGAGAAAATCATCATGGTATAAAGTTATGTGACAAAAACAAGATATGAAATTCTATATTAGAATGATTCCAGTTTTATATAATTGATGTCTAGAAAGAAGTATTAAGAATAGTACATTGAACATTAGAGCACTGACAAGTATTACTACAGGGAAGCAGGATTAAAAATATTTACTTATTTATTTATTTTTACATTCTCTGGTTCCCAAATTTCTTACAGTGAACATGCGTGCTTTCAAAACCTGAAAAAAAATTCTATGGGAAAAACTGTCAGTAGATTTCTACAACAAAAAGCGCATAGTCATGGTAAGGTACACAGCAAACCAAATGTCATGGGAAACAAGTATGGAAATCAAAACCAAGCAAATCCAAGGTCAAAATGTCAGAAGCTAACCAAGGGATAAGGCTAAGGGATAAGAGAAGATAAGGAGTGTGGTCCTGTATAGTTTACATTGGCTGTCTTGTTTGGAGGACTGGGTCCCTTTTGATATATTGCCTGTTGCATGAAATCTACCATCTGGGTGAACACCTAACAGAGGTATGGTGTGATAAATATATGTTCTAATTAAAAATTAGACAGTACCTGTGACTGTAAGTAGAGGACAATCATGTAGGCTATGGAACAGAATATTTAAAATCTGAAAAAGTCTCAGAAAGTATAGACTACAGAAGAAACTAATTTTATTAAGGGAAATTATATGTATAATTAGATGAAACATAGTATTATAGTAATATCTGTTACAGAACCACAACTTAAGAAGGCAAATGCATTTAGAAAAAAAAGTTCAAGATTTGGGGATACAAGGAACTAGGACATAGGTAAAACTGTTCTTGTTGGGCATAGGAACAAGGAACTTGCTTGTTGCTTAGAGAAGGGGGCGGGGGGTGAGGGGTTAGGTGGCAGAGATAAGATGAGAATGAGTGAGGGGGCAGATGGATGAAGGCAGGAAGTATTAAATGATTCTTTGTTTTAATCTACAAGTCTTCGATCAAGTTTTCAGAACCCTGTAATTCTCTGTGGGACTTGTAGAACAATGAAAAAGAGCTAGGTTAAGGAACCAGCTAAGTTTGTTGCAAAGCACTGAAAGATGCAGGAATACAGAAGGAGAGAGAGCAGAGATTTGCAGAGATGAAAGAGGGCCTGTGGGCTGTCACAGGAGGTAGGGCTGGGGCTAGAGACAAGTGTACCCAGATCTCTGGTTCTATTAACTTCATGGGGGATGGGGGCTGGTTGCAGAACTCATGACAGGAAGGTCATGCAAAGCCAATGTAAGTTTGAGATACGCAGGGGTCAGGACGAGGAAAATCAGCCTGCGTTAATAGTCAGGAAACAACATAAGAAAACTAGGTCTCAGGAAAGATGCTGCCTTATGAGAAATAAGTAATTTCTCATCACGTTTCTTGTCACCCCCCTGCCAGATTTGTAAAGTAGAGCCAAAAATGTACAGCAGCCATCTCGGAAGAATTTCCTCCCACAATTTATTTTTAAAAATAAAGCTAGCCTGGGTGTGGTGGCTGATGCCTGTAATCCTACCACTTTTGGAAGCCAAGACAAGCGGCTCACCTGAGGTCAGGAGTTCAAGACCAGCCTGGCCAACATGGCAAAACCACATCTTAACTAAATATACAAAAAATAGCTGAGTGTAGTGGTGTGTGCCTGTATTCCCAGCTACTCGGAAGGCTGAGGCAGGAGAATTGCTTGAACCTGGGAAGCAGAGGTTGCAGTGAGCCGAAATGTCACCACTGCACTCCAGCCTGGGTGACAGAGTGAGACCCTGTCTCAAAAAAGGGAAGGAAGGAAGGAAGGAAGGAAGGAAGGAAGGAAGGAAGGAAGGAAGGCAGGCAGGCAGGCAGGCACCAGTAAATGAAGTTAAGCAAGTCATTATAACTTGGAAGTTTATTAAAATTTATCAAATTGAAATAATAAACACTAGATGAAAGAGATGATAATTTTACCCACAAAATCAGATAAGACTACAGCATCTTTATATTCCTACTTTTTACATTAAGTCAGTGATGTCAGTTTGACTAATCCAAAAGATGAAATAATTCTGGAGGAAGAAAAGAGACATGGTGATGTTTGTTAGACACACAGGTAATAGGGATAAGGAGAAAGGGACTGAGAAAAATAAGAAACATGGCCAAGCACAGTGACTCATGCCTGTAATTTCAGCACTTAGGGAGACCAAGGTGGGTGGATCATTTAAGATTAGGAGTTTGAGACCAGCCTGGCCAACATGGTGAAACCTTGTCTCTGCTAAAAATACAAAAATTAGCCAGGCGTGGTAATGCACACCTATAGTCCCAGATATTTGGGAGGCTAACGTGGGAGAATTGCTTGAACCTGGGAGGTGGCAGTTTCAGTGAACTGAGATCGTGCCACTGCACTCCATCCAGCCTGGGCGACAGAGCAAGACTCCATCTCAAAAAAAAAAAAAGAAAGACAGCAGATCAAATTAAAGAGGAGCAGGGCCAGCTTCCCAGATATGTGACAGGTCCAGTCGTACAGGGCCCCACGCTTAGAAAGATTCCAGGTTTGGCTATAGGCCCTACTGTCAGGGTCTTGAAACTCTTAGTAATTCATTAATAAGGGGTCTCCACTTTCATTTTCCACTGGGCCCCACAAGTTATATAGTCAGTCCCCAGGCTGAGTTCAAATGGAAAGGAACAAATTTTTTTTAAATTTGTGTTAAAATTAAAGAAATTGGAAGTCAAATGGGCATTACACAGCAGTTGCTTGATGAATATGTGAAATATTCAGTTGAATGGGATGGGGAGAAACTAGGCAGTACAGATTATTAGACCCTGTTTCATTGTCATTAACCTCATGCAAAGTGAGGCCTCTTTGTGGCATCCCCTTGATTTCTCTAGGCCCTATGGCATGGAGAAAAGCTAAACAAATATGCAAGTTTGATAAGGTATAAACGTCAACACTCACATTGGAAAAGTACACAAGAATGTGCAGGCATTGAGAGGTGATGCTTCGACCCGAATGATGAGGCCTGGGGCACCTATAGGACACTGGAATCAGCCACTTGGCAGGAGAATAGGAGAGGGAGGAACCACAAAATAAATTGAAGTGCCTTTACACCCTGTAATACTAATAAATTAAAATGCCAAAAATCCAACCTGAAATAAATCTACCTCATGCAAATTTTCCTTGAAAATGTGATTATGTGATAGTATTTTATTCTAGGCACTATGGTAGACTCTGGAAATTTAGTGGTAAAATAGACAGACCATGGTGTCTATTTTTTTTTATTTTTAAGTTTTTTAGAGATAGGGTTTTGTTCTGTTGCCTAGGCTGGAGTGCAGTGGTGTGCTCATAGCTCACTCTACCTTCTAAGTCCTGGGCTCAAGTACTCCTCCCCTTTCAGCTACCCAGGTAGCTAGGACTATAGATGTACATTATCATGCTTAGCTTTTTAAAAAAAATTTTATAGATACTAGATTTCTCTGTGTTGTCCAGGCTGGTCTCAAACTCCTGGGCTCAAGTGTTCCTCCCACCTCAGCCTCCCAAAGTGCTGGGATTACAAGTGTGAGCCGCCATGCCTGGCCATGGTGCCAGTTCTAAGACAGTCTATAGCCTAGCAAGTCAAGGCACACAAGTAACAGTATTGTTAATATTATGCTGGAAGAAAATACAATGTTATGAAAATTTATACATTAGAAGCCTAACCTAATATGAAGGAGAGGGTTCAGAGCCTTGCTGAAGAAATAGCATTTAATTTAACATTTGCATGAATAGGGGTCAGCCATGTTTAGAGTAAAGGATCTTAAAGGAATATCTTAGGCATATGAGCACTATAGTGTTATGGAAAATTACATGAGGTCTAAAGTCCCCAGAGCAGAGAATTTTGCTTTTCTTTTGTTCTCCACTGTGCCCTACCATCTAAGACAGTGCTGGGCACAGAGTAGATGCTCAATAAGTATTTATTGGATGAATGAATTAATGAATCGTATGTTCTAGGAAAGCACTAAAGTTTGAAAAACTCTAAACCAAAGGGGTCATGATAGAAACAACCCTACAAGGAGTAAACAGACTGTAGGAAATAACAAGTAGAAGTGAAAATAAATTCAGAAAATTGTGTAGAAGGCATCACTACTCAAGGTCTGAATCAGCTTGAATCATTCCTTTTCGGAATCTCAATCCCGAGTCCAGCAGGATGGCAACCCTCCAGCCATACATAAAGGAAGTCTACAGTTTAAAAAGTTGCATAACCTACACATATTTTATGCAACTCTAAGTAATGAAAAATCCTTTATAGAAACCCGCTCAACCTTAGTAATTTCATCTACCTTTGAGTAAACTTTATCAAGCATTGCCTAAGAGTAGTTAAGGCTTAGATAGAAATGCTTCTCTTTCATTTTTGTTTTTTTTTTCAGTCTAAGATAGGCTGACTACTGATCAAGATGAGGGTTTTTATTGCCTAATTCTTAAATCAGTTTACTGGATTGTTTGACTTGGCCAGAAATATAAAGCTTAACACAGACTCACTGTGGGTTGTGATTCAGGACTTGCCTCCCTTTTCTTTTCTATGATTCCATTCTCTCTACCACAGAGTTGCCACACCCAAAGAATCAATTTCCTGAAAGAGTGACTTCAGTTCTTGCAATAGAAAGAAAAAGAAAATTGGAACCTTACTTAAATTATTGTTTGCTCTTTCATGCTTTATAATCCCCTAAAAGAGAACTTTCTCTTTTCAATGGCTAATCTTTCTGTCTCTACATGAACACAGTATAATTGAAAATATTTGTTAATTATTATGCTTTGCCTTTCACATGTAATAAATCACAAAAACCAGTAGGATCTATTTAAAAATCACAATATCTTTTAATCATTTCCTTGATGAAGCCCATTATATGTATAACGAATAGAGCAAAAGCTCTTAAAGGCAATAATTATGTCTTACACAGTTTTTAACTATTTTAATTTCATTTTAATATGCCTAGTACACATCTATTTCCTATTTACAGCCCATTTTCTCATTAAACTATTATTAAAATATATCTTTATTTATCATTTATTTTGTACCAGACTTGAACAACCACATTTACATTACCATTATCTCATTGATTAAATAAATCAATACATATAAAGTTTTAAAAACAGTGCTGGGCATAGAGTAAGCACTGAATAAATGTTGGCTATTGTTTTCTCATTTAATCTTGACACCTCTAACAGTATCTGACAAGGTAGGTCTTATTATCCCACACCACACATGAGGATAGAGTGCTTGGTGAGATAAAGTATAAGGTGACTTGCCCACAGTGATCCAGGTTCATACCCTCTCATGCAACCACTTCTCATTGTACATGATTTTAGAATATTCTTGGAATACACAAAAACCTGAACCTAGTTCAGAATTATGGCATAATGTAGAGTCCATATGGATAGAAGACTATTGATTCTTTTTCTGTGGAGAAGTGAAGGAGACCAGCAGAGTAAGGAGCATGGGATGCAAGCCTGCTGTAAAGGCAAAGAAGAATCCAGCCTTTTGTGTATGTGGCCTGTCCCACAGCACAAACCACCTGAGAGGGCTTATTCCTCCAGCACATGTACATTGCGCTGGCTCTGTACAAGGAGCTGTATTGGCACTGGGCAATCAGGCAACAGCAAGTAAGTCAGAAGCAATAACTATGCTCATGGAGCTAACAGACTAATAGTAAAATATATCCAAGAAAAACAGATAAAATAACTGCAAAGTGTGATAAATACTATGAAGAAAGCAGACAGGATTCTGGGATAGAGACTTGGTTACAACTTTAGCTGTTCAGGAAGCAGTCTTTGTAGTTTTCCTATTTTCAAATTAACTATTAAAATATAATCAATGCTACTCACAGCCACTTAACATACATCATAAATAAGTGGAGATTGTCCCTTGAGTTCAAAAATATTTTAAAATTATTATTAAAAATCCATTAATTCTGCCCAGGTGCAGTGGCTCACACGTGTACACTCAGCACTTTGGGAGGCTGAGGTGGGTGGATCACTTGAACTCAGGAGTTACAGACCAGCCCGGCCAACATGGTGAAACCCCATCTGCACTAAAAATACAAAAATTAGCTGGGTGTGGTGGTGCACACCTGTAATCCCAGCTACTCAGGAGGCTGGTTCAGGAGAATCTGAATGATTAAAAACCAAAAACCATATAATCTTAATGGAGTCAGGAAAAAAAATCCATAAAATGTGACATCTCTACATGACAAAAGCTCAGCAATATTTTAACAAGTTCTCTTAACCGAATGATATTCACAGAAATATCTAGAATAGCAGTCCTCCCATTTTAATTTGCATGAGAATCACCTGGAGGGTTTATTGAAACACTGATTGCTGGGACCCTCCTCTTTCCCCCAGAGTTTCTAAATCAGTAGGTCTGGGGTGATGCTCAAGAATTTCCATTACTAACAACTTCCCAGGTGTTACTGATACTGCTGGTCCAGAGCAATTCTTTGAGAACTATTGACTCAAACTCTTAATTGTAAAGTATTAATATGCAAGAATTTACGTTGAGGTCAGGATCAAAATAAGAATTTCCACTTCTATTTTATCACTCCTAGACCCCTAGACCCTATAACAATGAAGATAAATGTAAGAATGTTCAATATAGTAATGACAGCAATAGCAAACAAAATGAAATAATTTGTTTCCATCAAAGAGGTATGGATAAGTTGTGGAAAAATTATATCATGAACAATCTACAACTATCCACTAAATATCTGTACTAACATAGACATATGTTGTTAAGTGGAAAATATCAAACTGCAAAATGAGGACATTTGTGAAGGTTTTAAAAACCTATAAATTAAGGCAACACAGTTAATACGACACATTTAAGGTAACAAAGCTATGGCGATCAGGGCTAGAAGGCTACCCATTAACTTTGGAATAGTGGTACCATTCAGGAGATGAGAGGGGAAACAGAGCTCCCTTCTGAAATCCCAGTACAGCTCCTTACAAAGTTTGCATATTCAACCAGTTCGCCATGAATGCATGTCAGTAAAGACTCATGCAAATAAATAAATAATGTTTTCTCCTTTATGATGATGGTGATTTGACAAACTTTTTGAAAGATCTCAACTGTTTTCTCTGAAAAGTTTCTTTGGGAAAATGTGATGAAGCAGAACCATGCCATAACCACTAATGTTGGCAAGTTGCCTTGATTAAAATTGTTACCATACTGTGATAAACTTCTGATAGTTGTGTTCATCCAATTGCAAGAAAATGTTATTCCCTTAAAGAAAATATTTGGTTTCACCAGCCTATAAACCTGTATTAGTTATTCTAAGTCACTGGTTCAAACTGAAACCTAGTACCTGGTTCATAATAATCAACTGCAGATAAATCAGTTTGAGTCACCATCATTTGGCTGTCCTCTGTAAGAGACATCGTTAATATTAAAATACTCAATAGCACCTGCTTAACATGTTTTCCTTCATATGAGATTTCCAGTTTCTTTGTAAGTTTGCCAAGTGTTTTCAAATGAGCCCCCTGGGAAAATGACCTATCAGTAATTTTTTTTTCTGCATTTTCTCAGACTGATAGGAGAGCAGCTCTTTGATCATGTTGAGGGTTGCGCTTCTTAGCTTTCTAAGAACAGAGAAACCTTATGCTTGTGCAGCTAGGCAGAGCTTTGTGCTAGCCCTGGATATTTTTATGTCTTACATAAAGCTAAAAGCTAAACCCATGGACTGCAGTTTGGAGGAATAGAGAGTGTCTCAATATTTTAACTAAAATTATGCTAAGCTCTTTTTTTTCAATTTTATCTTTTGAAATGCCAGTAATTTGCTCTTTTTTGTTATTTTTTCCTCAACTAAATCCTCTTCCTTTCCTACCCAATTCCTCCTCTCTCACCCTGTCTCAAACTAACGCAGAAAATGATTATAGTTCTTTCACAGAGAAATATTTTGTTTCCATGATCTGTAATAATATCTGATAATGAGTATTTTCAATAAACTAAAATAAAAGTAATCTTTCTTTTTCTTTCTATCTTGAAATAGTGGGAGGAAAAATACTCTTTGGAAGTGTCATGCCCTAAAATAGTGGAAAGCATTAGAGGGATGAGTTTCACATCAGGAAATCTAGGGAGGAAAAATCTCTTCCTCTGGGATAGTGTTAGGTTTCTTTTTCCAGAGAGGGCAAAAGTTCCACTAATTAAGATAAAAGCAAAACCCGGATGCCTGTAACAGCAGTAAAGTTCATTTCGTTTTCTCTTAAGCCAGAAAAGAAATCTGCCGAATTAACTCTAAATTTTATTTGATCAGATTTAATTTTCTGATTGAATTTCCCTCTCTTTTCAGTATCTTTGCATTTAGAAATAAAGCATGTTCAATTTCTAAAAAAATGTTTCTTTAATTGTTTGACTCTGGTTCTTCATAACTTCATTGTGAATTGGTTTCCCCACCTGCAAAGTGTGGCTGTTTTTACCATAGAGACGACTTATAAAGCTCATCTCCTGGGAGGACAAGAGCTGGTTTAGGAGTTCTAGGAGGTAACTGAAATGTGATCATCAGGATGAAAGGACAGTGAGCTCTGTGGGATTTGAGACAAGCAAGTATACTCACAAAAGCATTTTTATTTCTTAAAAAAAATTATTAACAATGTGCCAGACAAACAACACATCTTTGACAGCACCTGAATAATAGTTTGCAGCCCCCTTAGTAATAAAAGAATGAGCTCTGGTCTGAGACCACCTGAAAGCTGGAAATTAATTCAAAGTGCAGGTTTGACCTAGTACTCAAGTAATTTAGGGAAGTTAGTTACATTCTTTAAGTCTCTATTTCCCCAGCTGATAACATTGTACCATAATGTTTCCACATTGAAGCACAATTATAATAATAGCAAATCCCCCCTATGATGCTTGTAAAATGAACAATATCATGCACACAAATATGCTTTACACAGAGTTTGGCATATCCTATTTCCTCGATAAATGTTATTTGTTATCATCATCTCATGAGAACTTTTTTGTACACAACAATGTCCTATACAGATTTAAAGAGTGTTTGGTTTGTTTTCCTATATTTAGCTGCATAATATTTAAATAATAAGTTACAAATAGCAAATCAAATAAAAAGTTTAGATAAGTCAATTACTTCCAGAGTGGAGTTGGAGAGACAATATTTTAACTGATAATAATTTTACAAGCATATAAACGTTGATTGCAATTTTTTTACTTTTTAAAAAGTTATTATACTTTAAGTTCTGGGATACATGTACAGAACGTGCAGGTTTGTTACATAGGAATACATGTGTCATGGTGGTTTTCTGCACTCATCAACGCGTCATCCACATTAGGTATTTATCTTAATGCTATCCCTCCCCAGCCTCCCACCCCCTGACAGGCCCCAGTGTGCGATGTTCCCCTCCCTGTGTCCATGTGTTCTCATTGTTCAACTCCCACTTTTGAGTGAGAACATGCAGTGTTTGGTTTTCTGTTCCTGTGTTAGGTTGCTGAGAATGATGATTTCCAGCTTCATCCATATTCCTGCAAAGGAAATGAACTAATCCTTTTTTATGGCTGCATAGTATTCCATGGTGTATATATGCCATATTTTCTTTATCCAGTCTATCATTGATGGGCATTTGGGTTGGTTCCAAGACTCTTCTATTGTGCATAGTGCCGCAATAAATATATGTGTGCATGTGTCTTTATAGTAGAATGACTTATAATCCTTTGGGTGTATGCCCAGTAACAGGATTGCTGGGTCAAATGGTATTTCTGGTTCTAGATCCTTGAGGAATCACCATACTGTCTTCCACAATCATTTAACTAATTTACATTCCCACCAACAGTGTAAAAGCATTCCTATTTCTCCACATCCTCTCCAGCATCTGTTGTTTCCTGACTTTTTAATGATCACCATTCTAACTGGTGTAAGGTGGTATCTCTTTGTGGTTTTGATTTCCATTTCTCTAATGACCAGTGATGACAAGCTTTTTTTCATATTTGTTGGCCACATAAATGTCTTATTTTGAGAAATGTCTGTTCATATCCTTCGCTCACTTTTTGATGAGGTGATTTATTTTTTTTTCTTGTAAATTTGTTTAAGTTCCTTGTAGATTGTGGATATTAGCCCTTTGTCAGATGGATAGATTGCAAAAATTGTCTCCCATTCTGTAGGTTGCCTGTTCACTCTGATGATATTTTCTTTTGCTGTGCAGAAACTCTTTAGTTTAATTAGATCCCATTTGTCAATTTTGGCCTTTGTGGCCATTGCTTTTGGTGTTTTAATCATGAAAACTTGCCCATGCCTATGTCCTGAATGGTATTGCCTAGGTTTTCTTCTGGGGTTTTTATGGTTTTAGGTCTTAACGTTTAAGTCTTTAATCCATCTTGAGTTAATTTTTGTGTAAGGTGTAAGGAAGGGGTCCAGTTTCAATTTTCTGCATATGGGTAGCCAGTTTTCCCAACACCATTTATTAAAAAGGGAATCCTTTCTCCATTGCTTGTTTTTCTCAGGTTTGCCAAAGACCAGATGGTTGTAGATATGTGGTGTTATTTCTGAGGACTCTGCGCTGTTCAATTGGTCTATAAGTCTATTTGGGTACCAGTACCATGCTGTATGGTTACTGCAGCCTTGTTAGTATAGTTTGAAGTCAGGTAATGTGATGCCTCCAGCTTTGTTCTTTTTGCATAGGATTGTCTTAGCTATATGAGCTCTTTTTTAGTTCCGTAAGAAATTTAAAGTAATTTTTTTCTAATTCTGTGAAGAAACTCAATGGTAGCTTGATGGGGATAGCATTGAATCTATAAATTACTCTGGGCAAAATGGCCATTTTCACAATATTGATTCTTCCTTTCCATGTGCATGGAATGTTTTTCCATGTGTTTGTGTCCTTTCTTACTTCCTTGAGCAGTGGTTTGTAGTCCTCCTTGAAGAGGTCTTTCACATCCCTTGTAAGTTGTATTCCTAGGTGTTTTATTCCCTTTGAAGCAATTGTGAATGGGAGTTCACTCGTGATTTGGCTCTCTGTTTGTCTATTATTGGTGTATAGCAATGTTTGTGATTTCTGCACATTGGTTTTGTACCCTGAGACTTTGCTGAATTTGCTTATCAGCTTAAGGAGATTTGGGGCTGAGATGATGGGGTTTTCTAAATATATAATCATGTCATCTGCAAACAGAGACAATTTGACTTCCTCTCTTATGATTGGAATACCCTTTATTTCTTTCCATTGCCTAATTGCCCTGGCCAGAACTTCCAACACTATGTTGAATAGGAGTGGTGAGAGAGGGCATCCTTGTCTTGTGCTGGTTTTCAAAGGGAATGCTTCCAGCTTTTGCCCATTCAGTGTGATATTGGCTGTCGGTTTGTCATAAATAGCTCTTATTATTTAGAGATACATTCCATTGATATCTAGTTTATTGAGAGTTTTTAGCATGAAGTGGTGTTGAATTTTATTGAAGGCCTTTTCTGCATCTATTGAGATAATCATGTGTTTTTTGTCATTGGTTCTGTTTATGTGATGGATTACGTTTATTGATTTGCGTATGTTGAAACAGCCTTGCATCCCAGGGATGAAGCCGACCTGATCATGGTGGATAAGCTTTTTGACGTGCTGCTGGGTTTGGTTTGCCAGTATTCTATTGATGATTTTCGTATCGATGTTCATCAGGGTTATTGGCCTGAAATTTTCTTTTTTTGTTGTATCTCTGACAGGTTTTGGTATCAGGATGATGCTGGCCTCATAAAATGAGTTAGAGAGAAGTCCCTCTTTTTCTATTGTTTGGAATAGTTTCAGAAAGAATCCTAGCAGCTCCTCTTTGTACCTCAGGTAGAATTCTGCTGTGAATCTGTCTGGTCCTGCGCTTTTTTTGGTTGGTAGGCTATTAATTACTGCCTTAATTTCAGAACTTGTTATTGGTCTATTCAGGGATTCAACTTCTTCCCTGTTTAGTCTATGGAGGGTGCATGTGTCTAGAAATTCATCCATTTCTTCTAGATTTCCTAGTTTATTTGCATAGAAGTGTTTATAGTATTCTCTGATGGTAATGTGTATTTCTGTGGGATCAGTGATGATACCCCCTTTATCATTTTTTATTGTGTCTATTTGATTCTTCTCTCTTTTCTTCTTCATTAGTCTAGCTAGCAGTCTATCTATTTTGTAAATCTTTTCAAAAAACCAGCTCCTGGATTCATTGATTTTTTTCTAAGGGTTTTTTTTGTGTCTCTATCTCGTTCAGTTCTGCTCTAATCTTAGTTATTTCTTGTCTTCTGCTAGCGTTTGAATTTGTTTGCTCTTGTTTCTCTAGTTCTTTTAATTGTGATGTTATGATGTCAATTTTAGATCTTTCCCACTTTCTCCTGAGGACATTTAGTGCTATAAATTTCCCTCTAAACACTGCTTTAGCTGTGACCCAGAGATTCTGGTAAATTGTGTCTTTATTCTCATTGGTTTCAAATAACTTGTTTATTTCAGCCTTAGTTTCGTTATTTACCCAGTAGTCATTCAGGAGTGGTTTGTTCAGTTTCCATGTCGTTGTGCGGTTTTGAGTGAGTTTCTTAATTCTGAGTTCTAATTTGATTGCACTGTGGTCTGAGAGACTGTTTGTTGTGATTTCTGTTCTTTTGCATTTGCTGAGGAGTCTTTTATTTCCAATTATATGGTCAATTTTAGAATACGCACAATGTGGTGCTGAGAAGAATGCATATTCTGTTAATTTGGGATGGAGAGTTCTCTAGATGTCTATTAGGTCCACTTGGTCCAGAGCTGAGTTCAAATCCTGAATATCCTTGTTAATTTTCTGTCTTGTTGATCTGTCTAATATTGACAGTGGAATGTTAAAGTGTTCCATTATTATTGTATGGGCGTCTAAGTCTCTTTGTAGGTCCCTAAGAACTTGCTTTATGAATCTGAGTGCTCCTGTAATGGGTGCATATATATTTAGGATAGTTAGCTCTTCTTGTTGCATTGATCCCTTTACCATTATGCAATGCCCTTCTTTGTCTTTTTTATCTTTGTTGGTTTAAAGTCTGTTTTATCAGAGACTACAAGTGCAACCCCTGCTTTATTTTGCTTAGTACGTATTCCTCCATCTCTTTATTTTGAGCCTATGTGTGTCTTTGCACATGAGATGGATCTCCTGAATACAGCACACTGATAGGTCTTGACCCTTTATCTAATTTGCCAGTCTGTGTCTTTTAATTGGGGCATTTAGCCCATTTACATTTAAGGTTAATATCGTTATGTGTGAATTTGATCCCATCATTATGATGCTAGCTGGTTATTTTTATGCAGTTAGTTGATGCAGTTTCTTCATAGTGTCGATGGTCTTTACAATTTGGTATGTTTTTGCAGTGACTGTTACTGTTTTTTCCTTTCCATATTTAGTGTTTCCTTCAAGAGCTCTTGTAAAGCAGGCCTGGTGGTGACAAAATCTCTCAGCATTTGCTTGTCTGTAAAGGATTTTATTTCTCCTTTGGTTATGAAGCTTAGTTTGGCTGGATATGAAATTCTGAGTTGAAAATTCTTTTCTTTAAGAATGTTGAATATTGGCCCCTGCTCTCTTCTGGCTTGTAGGGTTTCTGCACAGAGATCTGCTGTTAGTCTGATGGGCTTCCCTTTGTGGGTAACCTGACCTTTCTCTCTGGCTGCCCTTAACATTTTTTCCTTCATTTCAACCTTGGTGAATCTGACGATTGTGTGTCTTGGGGTTGCTCTTCTCGAGGGGTATCTTTGTGTTGTTCTCTTTAATTCCTGAATTTGTATGTTGGCCTGTCTTGCTAGGTTGGGGAAGTTCTCCTGGATAATATCTTGAAGAGTGTTTTCCAACATGGTTCCATTCTCCCCATCACTTTCAGGTACACCAATGGAACATAGGTTTGGTCTTTTCACATAGACCCATATTTCTTGGGGGCTTTGTTTGTTCCTTTTCACTCTTTTTCCTCTAATCTTGTCTTTTCACTTTATTTCATTATGTTGATCTTCAATCTCTGATATCCTTTCTTCTACTTGATCGATTCAGCTATCGATACTTGTGTATGTTTCACGAAGTTCTTGTGCTGTGTTTTTTAGCTCCATCAGGTCATATATGTTCTTGTCTAAACTGGTTATTCTAGTTAGTAATTCCTCTAACTTTTTTTCAAGGTTCATAGCTTCCTTGCATTGGGTTAGAACACGCTCATTTAGCTCGGAGGAGTTTGTTATTACCCACTTTCTGATTGTGTTATTGAATGAAATATATCCTTGTTCTTTTGAATTTTATCAATGGAAAAGTATTCCATTGTGGCACAAATAATCTCAAAATTATAATAGAAATATTCATGTGGATTCACATGGATTAACTTGTATAAAATATAAATAACTCAGTTTGAATATTGGCCATCTCTACATTTTCATGTTGTATGTTTTATGGTTTTTAAATTTTCCTTTTTTTTCTATTTTTCGATCAGGGTTTCATTCTGTTGCCCAGGCTGCAATACAGTGGCACCATCATGGCTCACTGCAACCTTATGTCCCTGAGACTACAAGTCTCCTGAGTAGCTGGGACTACAAGCACATGCCACCACGTTTGTACTTTTTGTAGAGACGGAGTTTCACCATGTTGTCCAGGCTACTCTCGAACTCCTGAGCTCAAGTGATCCACCCGCCTCAGCCTCCCAAAGTGCTAGGATTACAGGAGCAAGCCACTACACCTGGCCAGTTTTTAAATTTCCAATGGCAATAAAAGTAGATCTAAATAGCAGAATCTTTTTGTACACTTCAGATAGTAAAGAAGAAAATATTGGGCAAAATCCATCAAAAAGCCATGAGAACTACAAAGTCATTATTTTTTCTTTTGAAATATATCTTACACACAGAAGTGTACACAAGAATATATAATAATATGGAGAATAATAAGACTACGGTTGGCCCTTGACAAAGCGGGGGTTAGGGACACTAACCTCTACACAGCCAAATGTCTGCATATAACTTTTGACTTCCAAAAACTTAACTACTAATAGCCTACTGTTGACCAGAACAGTAATTGACTGTAACATAGTCAATTAACACTTATTTTGTATGTTATGTATTAGTATTATATTCCTATAATAAAGTAAGCTAGAGAAAAAAAGTTAACAAAATCATTTATATTTTTATAGTTTTTATATAATATGATTTTTATAAATTAATATTAATTTAAATTATAATTTATATTATATTTTATAATTACAAATTAAAATTTTATATTTTTTTAAATAAGAAAAAATATGTATACTATTCATTAGGCGGAAGTGGATCATCATAAACGTCTTCATCCTCATCATCTTCACATTTATCAGGTGGAAGAAGAGGAGGTAAAGGAGAAATTGGTTTTGGTGTCTCAGGGGTGGCAGAGGCAGAAGAGGTAGAAGAGGTGAAAAGGGAGGCGGGAGAAGCAGGCACACTTGATGTAACTTTTATTGAAAAACATTTGGGCCTGGTGTGGTGGCTTACACGTGTAATTACAACAATTTGGGAGGCCGAAGTAGGCAGATCACTTGAGGACGGAGTTTGAGACCAACCTGGGCAACATGCCAAAACCCCGTCTGTACTGAAAATACAAAAGTAGCTGGGCATGGTAATGCACACATGTAGTCCCAGCTACACAGCAGGCTGAGGTGGGAGGATCACTGGAACCCGGGAGACGGAGATTGTAGTGACCCAAGATCATGTCACTGGACTCCAGCCTTGGTGATAGAGCAAAACTCTGTCTCAAAAAAAATAAAAAAATTTAAAAAAAAGAAAAAAGAAAAGAAAAGGAAAAAATTGGGGTATAAGTGGACCCATGCAGTTTAACCCTGTGTTGTTCAAGTGTCAGCTGCAAAGCAAGCACCTCTGTAGCCACCATCCAAACATCTATATTATAGGAATTACCTATAAAAAGTAAATAGGAAATTATACATGAGAGTGCTTTTTCATAATCAGTTATTCACAACTAAGACATTTTTCAAAACAACTTTCCTCATTTTTTATTAATGGATAATACTATAAACATTTCGCATGGCTAAAATCTATATGTAAAGTACCTAAAACAATAGAAGCCATATTGGTAAGCACTTAATAAATGTAATATGTTACTATCATTTAATACATTAATGGTATTTTGATAACAATTACACTTTTGAAAGATATTTAACTCTGATTCTATATTCTATGTAAACAAAAAAAGATAGTACAAGTTCACAATTCCAATATTCAAGGGAAGTGAGGTAGAAATAAAAGAAATATAATTCCATAAAATAACGTTATTAAGATTAAAAGTTACTCTAGACAACTATCTTACACACACTCCAAATATTTCATTTCTCAGTTGGGTGAAATAGACAAAAATGTTATTGTGGGATGTTCTTAGAACCTCAAGGCATTCCTTGTTCTCCTGACAGTATAAAATCAGGCTAATTAGAACCCCATAGACAGCTTTTGAAGAGAAAATAGGATTCAAAAGAAGTAAATATAGTAATGTTTTTATATGAATCCCAGATGTGATTAGCACAAGCTTTCTTTACTTTTTCCTTTAAGCCACAGCCCCACTGGCAGTGACTTTAGGTAAGGAAGTCTGTACCAGATCACACAATTTAAGAACTAGGTGTATGAGCAGGGAGAATTCTGGCCTGGCCTCTAAGATTTGTTCAACCAGATTGGTTTAGGGAGAGTGATAGTTACTGACATGGTAGTTATGAACATGGCAGACAGTCAGGGAGGCAGTATGGATGCTAGTAAAGAAAATCAGGTTTGGAATCTTGTAAAAATTAACAAACTACATTATAATCCTACTACTTTTCATGTGAGCCATTGTGAATAATATTTATTCACTTCTAAAATGGGGTCGTTAGTAGGCCTGAGTACCTTACTGGTTCACAGCAAAGAACAACGGTATAAAAGATAGCTTTGTAAAATAGAAAGGGCCTGACACATTAGGAGACAAAGAAGGATTATGTGATAGCTAAAACCACCTGGACAAAGATGCTGCCTGGCAGCAAACTGGCTTTGCAGAACACCTAGTTTAGGAGGGTTTTATAAATACAAAACTATGTGTAAAATATAGAAGATAGTTTCAGGGAAAGAAAGATAAATAGAACTGGTTATTTTACTCTAAGTTCTGGGGCAAAAATCAATGTCCTTTTCAAAGTGACCTATTCCAAATGTCTCCTGATCTGATTATCCAGTGAAATGCTGATATTGATGTGCCTTGGTAATTTACTCAGTGCTAAAAATAAAAATGCCCATTGTCCTCATCGATGATGAAAATAAGGCCTTTAGTACAAAACAAAGAGCCACAAGCCCTTTACTGTTAAGATGAGTTTATCTCTTGATTGTGAACTGATTGTCTTTCAGCGGTATTGAAATGGAGTTGAACAGACTTTCATTTATTTTAGAAATGTATGCAAAGTAATTGTGGGGAATCAGTAGACTGGTTAAATGAGGCCAGAAAGAAAGTTTCTAATTGAAAAGAATACAAAATTATATTCATGTGTAAAGATAAATATTAATATATAGATGATATAGGATACTCTAATACTATAATTGTGATGCATAAACCATGTTTAATTCTGGTTTAGAAGTCCAACACAAAAGTTAAAAAATAACTATAACTATAAACATATGTTAATGGTACACAATACAGAAAGGTGCAATTTGTGATGGCAAACACATAAAGTGTGGGGGGAGGAGAGAAGTAAAAGTGTAGAGATTTTATATATAATTAAAGTTACATTATCAGCTTAAAATACATTGTTATAACTGTAAGGTGCTTTATGTAAGCCTCTTGGTAACTACAAAGAAAATACCTCTAGAAGATGTAAAAAAGAAAATGAGAAAGGAATCACAGCATGCCACTACAAAAGAAAATAAGCTGGATGCAGTGGTTCACGCTTGTAATCCTGCCATTTTGGAAGATTGAGGTGGGAGGATCGCCTGAGCCCAGGAGTTTGAGACCTGCCTGGACAACATGGTAAGCGCTGGTCTCTACAGAAAATAAAATAATTATCAATTAAACACAAAGGAAGACAGCAAGAAAATAAAAGAGGGTCAAAAGAACTACAGGCTGACAGGAAAAAATTAACAAAATGGCAATAATAAGTCCTTCCCTATCAATAACTACTGTATTTTTGTTTGTTTTGGGGGTTTTCTTGAGGGGGTTGTTTTGTTTTTTGAGGCAGAGTCTCGCTCTGTCACCCAGGCTGGAAATACAGTGGTGTGATGTTGGTTCACTGCAACCTCCACCTCCCAGGCTCGCACTATCCTCCCACCTCAGCCTCTTGAGTAGCTGGGACCACAGGCATGTACCACCATGCCTGGCTAGTTTTTTTGTTTGTTTGTTTGTTTGGCTTTTTTTGGTATTTTTAGTACAGTCAGGGATATAAATCATTCTGTTACAAAGATACACGCACATGTATGTTCACTGCAGCATTATTCGTAATAGCAAAGATATGGAATCAACCCAAATGCCTATCAATGATAGACTGGATAAAGAAAATGTGGTACATATACAATATAGAATGCTATGCAGCCATAAAAATGAATGAGATCGTGTCCTTTGCATGGACATAGATAGAGGTGGAAGCCATTATCCTCAGCAAACTAATGCAGGAACAGAAAACCAAGCACCACATGTTCTCACTTATAAGTGGGAGCTGATTAATGAGAACATGTGGACACAGGGAGGGGAACAACACATACTGGGGCCTTGTGGTGGGGGATGCAGGGGAAGAGAGAGCATCGGGAAAAATAACTAATGTATGCTGGGCTTAATACCTAGGTGAAGGGTTGATAGGTGCAGCAAACCACTGTGACAAACATTTACCTATGTAACAAACCTGCACATTCTGCACATGTGTCCCAGAACTTAAAATAAAATATTTAAAAAATTGTCTTAAAAAATAAAAAAAAGAAAAGAAAAAAACTCTGAATAACCAAAACAATCTTGAGAAAGAAGGATACAGCTGGAGGCCTCATACTTTCTAATTTCAAAACACTTTCCAAAACTACAATAATTAAAACATGATGGTACTGGCATAAAGACAGATGTATACACCAATGGAACACAACAGCGAGTCCAGAAACAAGCCCACACATGAAAGGACAAGTGATCTTCTAAAAGGGTGCATAGAATGCACAATGGGGAATGTATAGTCTCCTCAACAAACGGCGTCCAGGAAATTAGACATCCAAATGCAAAAGGCAAAATTATCCCAGCTGTCTTCTTGGAAAACATAACCAAAAAAAAAAAAAAAAAAAGAAAGGAACGTTCTAACATGCAACAAAATGCCAACAATAAGTCCTTCCCTATCAATAACAACTGTAGCTTTGTTTGTTTGGGGTTTTTTTCTGGAGGCGGCTATTTTGTTTTTTGAGGCAGGGTCTCACTCTGTCACCCAGGCCAGAATACAGTGGTGTGATGTTGGTTCACTGTAACCTCCATGAGGATTGTGCACTAGAATCTACCTGCAAACAAATAATATTAGAACTTTATCTTTTACCACACAGAAAAATAAACTCAAAATGGACTAAATATTTAAACATAAGACCTGAAACTATGAAACTCATAGAAGAAAAGAGAGAGTAACTTTCATTACATTGGTCTTGGCAATGTTTTCATGGATACAAAACCAAAAGCACTGACAACAAAAGCAAAAATAGGATAGTGGGACTACAGCAAACTAAAAGACTTTGCGTAGAAAAGGAAACAATCAACAGTTGAAAAGGCAACTTAAAGAACAGGAGAATATTTGCAAACCATATATCTGATAAGGACTTAAGATCCAAAATATATAAATAACTGCTTATAATTCAATAGCAAAGAGGTGAATCATCTGATTTAAAATGGATGAAGGAACTGAATAGATATTTCTACAAAGAGAGCATATAAATGGCCAACAGCTATGTGAAAAAAATGCCTAATATCCTAATCATCAGGGAAATGCAAATCAAAACCACAATAAGACATCACCTCACAATTTTTAGGATAGCCATTACAAAAAGAAAAAAGAAAAGAACAAATTTTTGCTGCTTTGGAAAAATTGAAACCCTTGGGTGCTGTTGGTGGAAATGTGAAACAGTGCAGCTGTTGTGGAAAACAATAGAAAGCTTCCTCAAAAAATTAAATGTAACTACCATATGATCTAGAAATCCCACTTCTGGGTATTTATACAAAATAATTAAAAATAGTATCTTAAAGAGATATTTGACACTCATATTCATTGTAGCGTTATTCACAATGGCCAAAATATGGAAGCAACCCAACTGTTCATTGATGTATGAAAGGATTAAATAAAATGTGATGTATATATGTACCATGGAATATTATTAAGCCTTTAAAAGGAAAATTCTGTTCTATGCTACAACATGAACGAACTTTGAAGACATTATGCTAAGTGAAATAAGCCAGTCATGAAAGAACTAATACTGAATTATTCTACTTATGTGAGGTACCCAAAACAGTCAAATTCATCTTATCAGAGAGTAGAATGGTGATTGCCTAGGGCTGAAGCAAGTGGGAAATGAGGAGTTGCTTTTCAGTGGGCATTAAAATTTCAATCATGCAAGATGAAGTTCTAGAGCTCTCCTGTACCACACTGTACCTGTAGTTAACAACACAGTACTGTACACTTAACACTTGTTAAAAGGGTAAATTTCGTGTTATTTTTTTAAATAATAGTTTTTAAAAAAGATAGATGGTGCTCTCTTTTCCACTGTCACTTTCTAAGACAGTATCACTTTCTTTCCAGTGTCTCATTACGGTTTTTCCATACTTCACTTTATAATTGTTGATTGATTACTCTGAGTATATCGTATCTCTATCTCCTATGTTACCTAGTATAGTGCTTTGAGCACAGAAGACACTCAATGAATACTTGTTGAATACATTCATTTATGCATTAGTAAAGAACAATTCTATTAAGACTTTCCAAATGTTACAGATTACATAATTTGTGGTATTCACTTAAAAGACTGATTTCTGCAACTATGGAAAGCTGTTCACTAGGAATTCAAGGAAGATAGCATGATTACTGATAAAAAATAGTTGGGAAAAACTTAATGAAAGATGTTGGTCTTCATTCATACATACGTCAGACATGTTGAGGAACTACTAGGCACCATGAAAATGAAGATAGGCTCACAGTCTAATGAGTAGCCAGACATATAAAACGAAATAAGTGCAAAAAGAAGTCAATATAAATATTCATAGTTACAGCAAGATTAGAGGAACTAAAACTGTCAATACCTTAGGAGGTTGCCTAAAGCTTTATATCTAAAATGAATTTTTAATAAACTATATATATACTCATGGGGTTAGAGAAGGGCCTTCTGGACAGAAGGAACAATGTGTACAAAGACGAGAAAACATGAAAAAGCCTGGCTGATTAGGGAATTTGTAAAAACTTCAAAAGATGTGGAGTATAGAATATAAGCAGGCAAGTATCAGAGAACATGCGGTGTTCAGATTGTGAAGGAGTTTAAGGTCCAATTAAGCAATTTAGGGGAAACAGATGCACAAAGACTAATGTCAGAGCTACTCCCACTTCCTTTCTAATCCCAACTAAATTCAAGACTAACAATAACCACCACTACCACAACAACAAATCCTGCTAATATTATATACAGCTATGTGCTGCATAATGACAGACAACATATGGGATGGTAGTCCCAAAAGATTATAGTAGAGCTAAAAAATTCCTATCTTCTAGTGAAGTCACAGCCATCATAGTGTCATAGAGCAAGACATTACTTAGATGTTTGTGCTGATAATGCCGGTGTAAACAAACCTACTGTACTGCTAATTGTATAAAAGTATAGCATATATAATCATGTATGGTACATAATACTTGATAATGACAATAAGTGTCTATATTACTGGTTTATGTATTTGCTATACTTTTTATTGTTATTTTGGAGTGTACTCCTTCTACTTATTTTTTTAAGTTAAAAACAGCCTCAGGCAGGTCCTTCAGGAGGTATTCTAGAGGAAGATATATATTGTTATCATAGCAGATGACAGCCCCATGCATGTTATCGCCCCGAAGACCTTCCAGTGGGACAAGATGTGGAGGTGGAAGACAGTGATACTGATGATCCTGACCCTGTGTGCTTAGGCTAATGTGTGTGTTTGTGTCTTAGTTTTTAATTAAAAAGCCTAAAAAGTAAAAAGAAATAAAAATGTTAAAAATAGAAAAATCTTATAGAATAAGGATATAATGAAAGAGAATATTTTTGTACAACTGTAGAATGTGTTGTTTTAAGCTAAGTATCATTATAAAAGAGTCAAAACCTTTTTATCTTTTGTATCTTATTTTTACTGTAACTTGTCTATGCTTAGATACACAAATACTTCCCATTGTGTTACAACTGGCTCTGGCTACAATATTCAGTACAGTAACATGCTGTACAGATTTGCAGCCTAGGAGCAATAGGTTGTATCATACAGGTTTATGGAAACACACTTCATGATGTTCACACAATGGTGAAATTGGCACATTTCTCAGAATGTGTCCCTGTGGTTAAGGGATGCATGACTCTACATTGTGTAGATCAATGTATGTGAAAATTATACTCATTTGTTAAGTTCCAGAATATGTATTTGATTTCCCCAAGCAGAAATAATCTCTCCTCTTTTTGTGTTTCCTCACAGTTTCTTACATTTGACTTTTTACTCTACATATGGATGAATTGTACTATATCATCTACTACTTTTTTTAGCCCTTTGCTTATCTCTGTATCTACAGTGAAGGCTGGGTTAATTGAATGACATAGGCTAGAATTGAAGTAAAGCATTTTTTTTCTCGTAGATTCTACAATCTTTCGTCCTTATTGTATAAATGTGGTCATAGAAAAAGATACCTTTCTCACTATGGTTAACCTACATTAAAAAAAAAAACATAAGAAGGAGCACCGTGTTTAGTTACTGACACTTAATCCTTTGTTTTTCTTAGACTTAGGTCAGCAGTAATATGAAGCCTGGTAAGACTGCCTGTATTTCCAGCTTTTGTGACCCTTGTTGATTCATCAAACTATTGTGAACTTTGGCCCAATCATGTTCCTTTGCAGCCTGTATATTTGTTTATCATTCACTTGCATAGAAAAGATACCACCTATTGTAAAGAATCTGTTTACAGAAATTGTAGAACATGAAAGGAGGCCGGTTGGTCAATACACATATTTTGTGTTTCCCTATATAATGACCAATTGATTTGTTTCAGGGTAATCTCAGCTCTAACTGCTAATCCAGAAAGGAAGTGCCTAATCTTTACAGAACTACTGGAGTAAAAGGGTATGTTTTTCTTTGCTTATCACAGGTTTAATTATCGGATAAACCAGCGAAGTGTGTACCAAAGCAACCAAAGGACTTACTGTGAAAAAAAAATTCTAAGAGTTTAAATGCTAAGAGTTCAAATGCAATACTACGTAAAATAAATCACAAGTCAGGCTTCAGACAGAATGTGGACATCAGGAAAAATGGGTAAAATATTTACCTTTGTGTACTAGAATCTCTATTTCCCTATTTGTAACTACTGCACCCTGCACTCCCTATTAGAGATACTTATGTTAATTTACCCTGCCCTAGTTAAAAGCCATTTTAAGATTCTTTGAGTGCTAAATTCCAAAGGATATACATTCTATCATTGAAAATCTACATAGCTAAGGATATTCCATTTCATAGTTAGAAATTTGTGGCAAGCCCTTTATCATCATACATATCATTTTTGGGCCATTATCTGATTAGGTGTACAAAAATAATTATTTAGTTCCTAGAGAAGTTAATATGACTTTTTAAAGTATTCATAACTAAAAATTGTCTTAAACTCTGGAAAAATTTGATCAACAAATAAAGCCAGTGTCATCATTCTTGATTTCTTGATGCACTTGAGAAGGCATCAAGTTGAATTTGAGGACCACTTACCTGTGTGATTCAGAGAAGCGGCAGTACCATGGGAGAGGGGTGTGTTTCAATAAAGGGTTTTAGATTATACAACCGAAAGGGTTTAAAAGGATAGTCTTTCTTAAATCTCCGAAGCTTGTCTATTTATCTGTGATAAATTATATGAATATATCTAAGTGGATATCTTTTGAAAAATAATATTCTTCTATCACTCTTTTGCTGCCAGGAAACTCAATGTAATTTATCCTTTAATAGTGTATGCTGTACATCAGTCTAAAGGTAAAGTTAACTCTCCTCTGTTTCAGTGTTTTCATATATATATATAGAGATATATATTTCTGATTTCTTTTTAAAAATTCCTTATTTTATATATATAGTAATTACAGTATGAGGTGATTTAAAGAAATAAACTGCATGTATTACAAAGCAAAAGAATAAAAAATACTGAATTATAATTCATTGCTTTAAAATATTCTTGTTTAATCACTTGGATAAAGATGTAATTGTGTAATTTATTACATAAATATTTTGAGAGATTTGAGATTTCTTGCCCTTTCATTTTACATTTTTTTATGTTTATATGAGAAATAGCTTAGTTATAAAATTTTTTTTCACAGAGGACTTAATTCTCTTCTAATGATTTTTCTGTTGCACAAGCTTTTAGAAACAAATGATAAGAGCAGGGATGTAAATGAGGCTAAGAGTTGAAATTGAGTGAGTGCAAAGAATCAATGACTCTCAGTTTTGTAGCTTAAAAGGCTAATGGAAATTGATGCCACCCAACTAAGATACAAACTACAGAAGTGGTAATAAGTTTGAAGAGAAATATGATGAGCTCTGATTTCTACCACACATCTGTGAATATTAAAAAGGAACTTTGGCACTTTTATTCTTTTTTGTAATGTTGCCATTACTGATTTCCTTTCCTATTAATAGATCAACAATAGATCATTGTTGATACCATGTACTTAAAGCAAATTAAAAAGAAAAAAAACAGAGAGAAAATCTGTGTCTGTGTTAATTCACTGAACCCTACCATAAATGTACCTCCTCCGAACTCTAGATGGAAGACACATTTCAAGGGTGAGGTTTCCAATGCTAATCTAGAAAAACAGACTTCAGTTTAGGGGAAGCACATAACACCTTATAATTTAGATCATCCCCTCTGGTTGAAATGTAAAATATAATGTAACATATCTCATAGCCAGAGGATAAACAGGCTTGGATTACCAGTGCATTATTTGGCTGCCCTCATCAGAAACATAAACGGTCTCAACAAGTTTAAGATAAAACAGGAGAGGCCTGATCATTTGACTTAAACAAAACTATCGTTAAGAATAACGGCTATCTTCCTTCTTTATGTGGCTCACAACTCCTTGTCAAGCCCAGCTGCAGACTGTATCTAAAAGGATTACATTTGAGTTTTCTGAGGCTGCCCTTGTCTCTTATACACATTCACTAATCTGACCATCTTGTTTTTATTGAAGCGATGTGATAAAAAATCACATAAAATCTGTAAACGCCAACTAGACATGCAGAAATTCTGCCAGGAGCAGTACCACCCTGAGACAAGTCCTGAAAGCTAATAACACTGTGGTATTTGGCAGCCTGTTAATAATATTTCATGGAAGTTTCCACAACCAAGAAGAAATAGATAAATCCAAAGGATTTTTGCAGGCTTTTATTTACTTTTCCCCCCATGTGAAAATACAAAGGAAAAGGCACATAATACAGTCCTTTAAAAAACCCTTGGAGATTATTTCTACCAAGATAGCCAAACACATGTGAATATTAAAAATTAACTTTGAACTTTTATTGTTTATTGTAATATTGCCATTACTTATTTTCTTCCCCATTAATATTTTATACCCCACTCATTCTGTGAACCAACCCAGAAAAAAAAATCTACTCTAGGCAAACCACGTGTGCTTATCTAACAATACAAGCAAGGATAAAAGATTCAGACAAAACCCCCACTAAAACATGAAACTGTTAAAAATCATAAAACTTGTGAAAATTTTGTGTGTATGTGTGTGTGTGTGTATGTGTGTCAACAAAATACATATGCTTTAAAAATTTCTCCTGGATTCACAGTAAACATTCATATTTCCAAAAAAAGAAGCATTCCCATTTGTATTTCTTAATGAAGACAAAAATATATTTTTTATTTCGGAAACCTGTATGTAGATCAACTATACACTAACAAAGTTAATTATTCATAAGATTAAAGGAAAATGGGTTATTTAGTTTTTGTTATAGTGATAATTGCTTCGAATGTTTCTTATCAAATTAGTTAATTAATTGTTAAGTATCTGTTATATTTCAGAGCTGTATTGAAGAAAGTTATTATAAGTGTAAAAATATATTTATAAACATATATAATGAATATAAGTGTAAATGTATATTACTATAAATATTAAAATGTAAAAAAATGAAACAGAAGGGTTAAAAACAAACATTCCAAAAACAATGTCCTGCTTCACCTACAACTTTTGATATTTAAGATTCACAGGCCATAGCCAGGCGTGGTGGCAGGCACCTGTAGTCCCAGCTACTTGGGAAGCTGAGGCAGGAGAATGGCGCGAACCCGGGAGGCGGAGCTTGCAGTGAGCTGAGATCGCGCCACTGCACTGCAGCCTGGGCGACAAAGAAAGACTCCGTCTCTTAAAAAAAACAAAAAAACAAACAAACATAAAAAAAGATTCACAGGCCAAATATGATTTTCAGAGGAAAGTTTTTCTCTGTGCAGTGAAGCTGAGAAGGGAAGTTGAAGAACTCTGTTAAAAGTGACTCAGATAATTAGAATGTACCTCATCTGTGGTCTTTCCAAATTTTTTATTTGAAAAAATCTCAAAACAAAAACAAGGCAAATACTATTGATTTGGCCTCTTTCTCTCTATATAGACTGGGTCTGGTGCCACTCTGACACACAAAAAAATCAATTTTAATTACTTCTATGAACTGGATTCCTCACTGGAGCACAACAGTGCTTACAACGAGTTGAACAGCTCCATTTCTCCAAATCTCCACTCTGGTTCTTTAATCTGGAGTTTTGCACAGCCTCTTATGGTATCACCAGCTGCAGTCAAGAAGGGGCTATTTGGAGGTCAACATGGAAAAGAGACCGCAGCTTGAGTGGGAATTTGTGGAGTTTTACACAATGTCAGCCCACCCTTTCCCTGTGGAATAGGAATTGTTGGCAAAGTAAACATTCTTTCATAGTCAGAATAATCTCAGCTTTCTTCTTGGAAAGTATACAAAAAAGAAAAGGAACATTCTAGCATGCAACCATGAGGAATGTGTATTAGGATCCCGTTCAGAGGAATCAAAGCCTGTATCTTGAATCAGTACTACTGAATGCCTTCTTACATCTGTATAAACTAGTACTTAGAAAACCCTATTCTTCATTTTTGTCTAGCAATATTTGAAAGCCTATGACATTCTCTGCAGTATATTAAATAGCCAGTGAAAAGCAAGGATGAATGGAATGTTCCAAAGTTATCCAGCAAATTCATCCTAAGAAAATAAACAGTTTAAATAATTCAAGTAAAGAAACATTCCATTGCCACTCTTTTTTCTCGGTAACAAGTTTATTTTGACTGCATTATTCTAACACCTATTGTATCAGGGTCAGAATATATCAAAATATACTGTACTGATTTATATTTTTACTATAAATAATAAAATGTAATATAAAGTTTGTTTTCCTGTGTTAGGAAACTCATTTTGGGAGTTATTTTAATGAATGATGTACTCTTACATCCTCTTAATTTAGAAACCAAACAAGTTTAATCACCTCAGAAGTTGTGCCAATATGTTTGTTTTAAAATTAAAAAAAAAAAACTTTGTTAAGCTATGTTTGTTTTAAAAATTAAAAAAAAAAAGTTGTGCCAAGTAAGATGAGAAATAGTGCTGAGGAATTCTGAGGATTCACAAATCCTTAAATGGTTTGAACACTTGCCTGTTACAATTACTTTTATCTCTCTAAACTGCTACCTATCATTCAAGCAAGTCTAGAAGGAATTTAGATAAAACTTTCCTGGGATGATCATTTCTTATTTGTATGCTATAAGTTGCAGGATACGACAAGATTTTGGCATTGAGATATATGTGTCACAGCTGAGTTTTGTATTCCATAATGATAATTTTCACTGCATACAAATGAAGCTAAATTGTGCATTTTGCATTAGTTGCACAGAAAGCTCATCCCTTTAAAAATATAGGAGTTGTTGACTTGTAGCTTTCTTCAGGAATGGGAATACTGTGATGAAAACAAGGATCAGATACCCTAAGCTCATCACTGAAAGGTATCTGGTTTGCTCTGCAGTGCATCACCCACAGGTCAAGAGAAAAGAGATTTTCCTCATCCATGTCTACCTTTCCCTTTCTTCTCTGACAATATCTTTTTCACCACCTCACCTAATGCAACACAGCACTGACAGATATTCCAGGACACTCAGCCTGCACAGGGAAAGTATTAAGATATATAATTAAGAAATATTACAAAATATGTATTATACTAATAATTTCTTCATCTTTTCCCTTCTCATACCCATAGTTCACCCAACCGAAGTCCTAAACGCAATTCAATATTCTGCTGTTTAAAACTTTCCTATGGCAACACATTAACTATGAGACACATACAAATCCATTGCAGAGCAAACAAACCGAACCATTACCTGGTTGCTTCTTATCTTCTCTTTCACTTTGTAATCTAGAAATGCCAGATTACTATAGTTCTCTAATGCAACCATGATGAATTATGCACGCTGTTGTCCAAAATAATTCCTCTGCTTGCAGTCTTACAAACCTTGACTTTGTTGACTCATGCTTAAGATTTAGCTCATACTTACATCTTCCAGAAAGCGGCCTATAACCCCTGAATTCCTGAGTCTTCACGGTGGACCCTTCATGTTAGTCCCATAGCACCCTCTGCTGTCTTCCATTTTAGCATGTATCATAGTGCTTTTTTCCATCTTTCCTTCTTATTGGACTGGAATTGTGAACTCCTCAATGTCAAGGACAAATGTATTGACCAGTATTTTATTCATCTCTCTGCTGTACTCCTCTTTCCACCTTTAGGATGGGAACAGGTGGACAGAGAGAGACAAGAGTAAAGCAGAGACAAAGATACCAGAAATATCGAGAGAGGAAACAGTGACTAAGGGAACTCTAGAGCAGAACTACTTGCTTAAAGTAAGTCCCATTACCTAAAATTGTGTGGGCGTGTCTCTGTTGCTTGCAGTCTGAAAGAATAGAATGAACATAACACTCAATAAATGTTCATGGGCTTGTCTGATGGTAGTGGGTTATCACAGCATATTAACATTAGTGTCGCTGAAGTCAGTATACAATCACATCACTGATAAATTTGATTGGTTTAAAAGAAATTAAAATAAACAAATAAATAAATGTTCATGGGATAGCTTTCTGGTAAGCAACAAATATCCTTTCTACTTCTATCATATGCTCTGTTTCTTCATTCTAATCATTTTTTTTTCCCATCTGGAATGTCTGTTCCAATTATCTATGCCCATTCAGACCGAACTCTTTAAGCCTGAGTAAAATCCCATTGTCTCTAGGAAGCCTTCTCCAATTACTCCAGGAAACATTATTTTTCTCATGTCTGAAACCCTAGAATACTGACTCTTATTCTCATCATTCATAAATATTTTAGGGCTTTGTTTCCTTCATGTGTATTTAATCTCAAAAAGTGCTGTCTGATTAAACATATTGATAATTGTGTTGTGGCTGATTCCCATATTTGGTATTGATGATAAATGAAAATAATGATTAATTGAATGTTTTTCTCTTTTTCCTGGTTTTCCTTTCAGTTAAAATATTTGTAGACCTATAATTTTAAAAGTTCAGATGTTTAACCTCGAATGTATTTAGACTTTTGTTTACTCTTCCATGTGTTATTATGAAAAACTGGTATTTCTAGTTTCTGTTCAATTTGCCACAACTTCTCTAGGTGACCTTGGGCAAAATTATTTCCTCTTTGGATTTTAGTTTTCTCCCTGCAAAATGAAGCAATAGATGGTAGAGTAATCTTTCCAAATGTCAGTGATCAATGTGTGTAAACCCATAATTTCTTGCTTTATTTGGTATTAAAGAGTAGTAGTAAATGATTAAATCATGTACCTGATCAGGTCATTGAACACACGTGGCAAATATGAGTGTCAGTCTATAACTCAAATGCGCAAGAAATATGTTTATTTTCTGTAATTGTGTATAATTGAACAATTTCTATTTTGTGCTTTATTCTCTCTGGATGGCAGTAACCTACTCCTAGTCAATTTGGGGATTCCTTCCTTATTTTTTCCAAGATGTCCCTGTGGTCCGGAGTTTACAGAATGCCCAAGCAACAAGAGTAGGGCAGGGATTAAGTACTCAGTGATAGTTGTCCACAGTGGTATTTGCTGAAGTACCAGTCTTAGTCCATGTTATGTTGTTATAAAGGAATACCTGTGGCTGGGTAATTTATAAAGAAACAAATCTTTATCTGGCCCATGATTCTGATAGGTGGGAAGTCCAAGATTGAACATCTGCCTCTGGTGAGGGCCTCAGGCTGCTTCCATGAATGAAGGAAGATGAAGGTGAACCAGCATGTGCGGAGATCACATGGCAGGAGAGAAGGAAAGAGAGAGGGTAAGATACCAGGGTCTTTTCAACAACCAGCTCTCCCAAGAACTAACAGACCAAACGTCCCAAGGAAGGGCTTTAATCTATTCATGAGAAATCACCTCCCTGACCCAAACACCTCTCATTAGGCCCCACCCACAATATTGGGGGTCAAATTTCAACATGATGATTTGGAGAAGACAAACATCTAAACCACAGTAACACCCAAAGCTGCTACACTGGTCCCCATAGGTTTTCTAAGTCATTCATTCTTCAGTCCTGTCTGTAACACACCTTAAAGGCCAGGACCTTTCTCCATATGTCAAAACAGAAACCATTTTGCTGTTCCCATAAATGCTCTGGACGCCCAGAAATTCTACAAATCTATTTCAAGATCCATCTGTCTAATCACACACATAATCATTTTTTTACTAGGTTTCTACCTCTTCAGTGGAGCACTCTCCCTAGGGAAGAAGTAGCTCATTTACTTTCCTCCAAATCTACCAACACCATTGTCTTTGCTCCTATAAGTATCATCACTCCTCCTATTAAACATATGAACTCTTCTTGCTCCTATCTAAAGCCATCCCCCAAGTTTGCAGTAGAACAAGAATATAATATTTGATTCCATACCAACTCTCTCCTGCATCATCTATGTTACCCTCTTGAATTGATCTTTCCCATCAGCATAAAAATATGCTATAATATCTTCCATTTACACACACACACACAATCTTTCCTGATCCCATTTAACCCATCAAGCAATGACCTTTTATTTCATACTTCTTTTTATGGGTATAACTAAAATGATTTATTGACATTACTATGTACATTTTCCCCTCCTACTTTCTTTTTTAACTCTCCTTAATCAAGGCTTTTCCATCATGTTCATTCAAAACAGCTTATGTCATAGTCTCCAATAATTTTCATTCCAGCAGCAAATCCAGTGGCCAGCTTCCAATCATCTAATTAGACTTCTCATCAGCATTTAAGGGGTGAGGGAGTGAAGCAAGATGGCAGAATAGAAGCCTACAATATTCACACCCACTGCAGGAAAACACAATTTATTTTTATTTTTATTTTTGAGATGGAGTCTTGCTCTGTCGCCCAGGCTGGAGTGCAGTGGTGCGATCTCGGCTCACTGCAAGCTCCGCCTCCTGGGTTCATGCCATTCTCCTGCCTCAGCCTCCCGATTAGCTGGGACTACAGGCGCCCGCCACCATGCCAGGCTAATTTTTTTTGTATTTTTTAGTAGAGATGGGGTTTCACCATGTTAGCCAGGATGGTCTCGATCTCCTGACCTCGTGATCTGCCTGCCTTGGCCTCCCGAAGTGCTGGGATTACAGACTTGAGCCACCGCGCCCGGCCAGGAACACCCAATTTTAACAACTAACATTGTACAGACACTCACCATCATGAGAACCAAAAATCAGGTGAGCAATCACAGTACCTGGTCTTAACTTCATACTCCTGAAGTAGACATTGAAGAGGTTTGGAGAGGTAATCTTGAATTACTAAAGTCACCCCTCCACCATCCCCAGCAAAGGCTATGTACACAGAGAGTCTGTGCACTTGGGAAAGGGAGAGCACAATGACTGGGGGACTTTACATGGAACTCAGTGCGGCTCTGTTACAGCAGAGAGCAAAGCCTTGCTGGGCTCATCCGATGTCCACACACAAAGGAAGCATTTGGACCAGACCTAGCCAGAGGGGAATTGCCCATCCCAGTGATCAGAACTTGAGTTTCTTGGTAAGCCTCACCTCCACTGGCCAAAGTGCTCTGGGGTTCTAGACAGTCTTGAAAGGAAGTCTAGGACACAAGGACTTCAATTCCTAGGCAACTCCTAGTGTTGGGTGGGCCTCAGAGGCAGAGGAGTAGGGTGTCATGTGACCTAGGAAGACAATACCTGGGGTAGCTATGGAAGTGCTTGCTCCACACCTGTCTCAAACCAAGGCAGTACAGCATGCAGCAACCAAAATGTCTCCTTCCTTTTGGGTAAGAAAAGAAGAGTAGAAATGAAAGACTTTGTCTTGCATCTTGGATACCAGCTCAGCCACGGTAGAATAGGGTACCAGGCAGAGTCATGTGGCCCTGACTCCAGACCCTAGCTGATGGACCACATTTCTAGGTCTACACTGGGCCAAAGGGAAGCTGCTGCCTTGAAGGGAAGGACTCAGTCCTGGCAGGATTTATTACCTGATAACTAAAGAGGCCTTGGGCCCTAAGTAACCAGCAATGATACCCAAGTAGTACATTATGGGCCTTGGGCTCTGAGACATGTTCACTATAGGTGTAACCCAGCACATTCCCATCTGCAATGGGTACAGTGAAACATTCCTTCTGTTTGAGAAAAGCAGAGGGAAAGGTAAAGGGGACCTTGTCTTGCACCTTAGGTATCAACTCAGCCACGCTGGGGGTAGAGCAACAAGCAGTTGCTTGGGATCCCCAAGTCCAGGCCTAGGCTCTTGGACAACATTTCTGGATCTAACCTTGGCCAGAGGAGAGCCCACTTCCGTGAAGACTGAGTCCCGTATTTGGCAACATTCACCACAAGCTGACTGAAAAGCCTTTAGACTTTAAGTGAACATCAGCAGTGGCTTAGTAGAATCTCCCATGGGCCAGTGCAGGGGTGGCCACAGGGAGAGGTTTCTCCACCTGTGAATAGAGGAGGAAACAGCAGGAAGGACTTTGTATTGTGGTTTCAGTGCCAGCTTAGCAGAAGTAGAATAGAACATCAGATAAATTTCTCAGATTTTTTACTCCAATCCCTGGCTCCTAGAAAGCATCTCTAGATGTGGCCAGCACTTGGGGAAACTCACTGCCCTGAAGCCCTAGGGCCTTGAGTGAACATAGGTGGTAGATAGGTCATGTTTAAAGTGGGTCTTGGGCAAGACCCAGTACTGTGTTGGCTTCAGATATGATCCAGTGCAATCCCGGTGGTTGTGGCCACAAGGGTGCTTGCATCATCACACTCCCAGTTCCAGGTGGCTCAACACAGAAAGAGAGACTCTGTTTGTTTGGGAGCAAGTAAGGGAAAAGAACAAGAATCTCTGCCTGGTAATCCAGAGAGTTCTTCCAGATCTTATCGAAGACCACAAAAGTGCTACCTTTGTAAGTCTGCAAAAACCACCATGTTACTGGGGGGGCTCAAGTCCCTTTGAATACCTGGAAAGCCTTCTCAAGAAGGACAGACACAAATAAGCACAGACTGTGACAACTACAATAAATACCAGCTCTTCAAAGCCCAGACACTGATGAACACCTGCAAGTATTAAGACTATCCACAAAAACATGACCTCACCAAACAAACTAAATAAGGCACCAGGGACTAATCCTGGAGAAACAGATATATGTCCTTTCAGACAGACAATTCAAAATAGCTTTTTTGAGGAAACTCAAACAAATTCAAGATAACACACAGAAGGAATTCAGAATTCTATCAGATAAATTTAGCAAAGAGATTGAATTAATTAAAAACAATCAAGCAGAAATTCTAGAGTTGAAAAATGCAGTTGCATTCTGAATAAGGCATGAGAGGCTCTTAATAGCAGAACTGATCAAGTGCAAGAAAGAATTAGTAAGCTTAAAGACAGGGCATTTGAAAATACACAGAGGAGACAAAAGAAAAAAGAATAAATAAGGATGAAGCTTGCCTACAAGATCTAGAAAATAGCATCAAAGGGGAAAATATAAGAGTTATTGGCCATAAAGAAGAGACAGAGAAAGAAATATTGATAGAAAGTTTATTCAAAGGGATAATAACAGAAATTCCCAAACCTAGAAAAAGATATCAACATTCAAGTACAAGAAGGTTATAGAACAACAAGCAGATTTAACCCAAAGAAGACTACCTCAAGGCATTTAATAATCATATTCCCAAAGGTCATGGATAAAAAAATGATTTTAAAAGTGGAAAGAAAAAAGAAACAACATACATTGGAGTTCCAATACATCTGGGATCAGACTTTTCAGTGGAAACCTTACAGGCCAGAAGAGAGTAGAATGACATATTTAAAGTGCTAAGGGAAAGTACTTTTACCCTAGAAGAGTATATCCAACAAAAATTTCCTTCAGATATGAAAGAGACCTTTCCAGACAAACAAAAGCTGAGGGATATCATCAACATCAGACCTGTCCTAAAAGAAATGCTTAAAGGAAGTTCTTCAATCTGAAAAAAAGGAATGTTAATGAGCAAGAAAAAGTCATCCGAAACTACAAAATTCACTGCTAATAGTAAGCACACAGAAAAACCCAGAACAGTATAGCACTGTAATTGTGGTGTATAAATTACTCTTATTTTAAGTAGAAAGGCTAAATGATGAGCAGAGGGCGGTGGCTCATGCCTGTAATTCCAGCACTTCAGGAGGCCTAGGTGGATGGATCACGAGGTCAAGAGATTGAGACCATCCTGGCCAACATGGTGAAACCCAGTCTCTACTAAAAATACAAAAATTAGCTGGGTGTGGTGGCACACGCCTGTAGTCCCAGCTACTTGTGAGGCTGAGGCAAGAGAATTGCTTGGACCTGGGAGGCGGAGGTTGCAGTGAGCTGAGATCATGCCACTGCATTCCAGCCTGGCAACAGAGCAAGACTCCAAAAAAAAAAAAAAAAAAAAAAAGAGACTAAATGATCAAGCAATCAAAAATAATTAATAATAACAACTTTTCAAGACATAGACAGTATAATAAGACATAAAGAGAAACAACAAAGTTAAAAAGCAGGGATGCAAAGTTAAAGTGTAGAGTTTTTATTAATTTTCTTTTTGTGTGTTTTTGCAATCAGTGTTAAGTTGTCATCAGTTTAAAATAATGGGTCATAAGATAGTATTCACAAGCCTTGTGGTAACCTTATATCAAAAAACATACAACAGATACATAAAAAATAGAAAGCGAGAAATTAAATCACAACACCAAAGAAAATCACTTTCACTAAAAGGAAGGCAGGAAGAAAGGAAAGAAGGAAGATAAGACTATGTAACAATCAGAAAACAAATAACAAAATAACAGGAGTTAGTTCCTACTTATCAATAGTAACATTTAATGAAAATGGAATAAACACTCCAGTAAAGACATAGAGTGGCTGAATGGATGAAAAAACAAGACCCAATGATCTGTTGCCTGCAAGAAAGACACAATGTATAAAGATGTACATAGAAATGGAAATAAAGGGATGGAAAAAGATATTCTGTGCCAACAGAAACAACAACAGAAAGCAGGAATAGCTAATATTATATGAGATAAAGTAGATTTCAAGACAAAAACTGTAAGAAGAGACAAAGAAGTCAATATATAATCATAAAGGGGTCAATTTAGCAAGAGGATATAATGATTGTAAATATATGTACACCCAAAACAGGAGCACTCAGATATATAAATATTATTGGAGCCAAAAACAGAGATAGACCTCAATACAATAAGAGCTACGGACTTCAACACCCCACTTTCAGCATTGGACAGATCTCCCAGGCAGAAAATCAATGAAGAAAAATATATAACTTACCTGTACTATAGAATAAATGGACCTAATAAATATTTATAGAACATTTCACCCCACAGCTGTAGACTACACATTCTTCTCAGCACATGGATCATTCTCAAGGATAGAACATACGTTAGGTCACAAAACACAAAATGTCTTTCAACATTCATAAACATTGAAATATCAAGCATCTCATCTAACCACAATGAAATAAAATGAGAAATCAATAACAAGAGGAATTTTAGAAACTATACAAGCTCATAAAAATTAAATATGCTCCTAAATGACCAGTGGGTCAATAAGAAATTAAAAAGGAAATTGAAAATTTTCCTGAAACAAATGAAATTGGAAATACAACATACTAAAACCTATGACATACAGCAAAAACAGTACTAAAAGGGAAGCTTTTAGCTATAAGTGCCTACATCAAAAAAGAAGAAAAATCTCAATAAATAACCTAACAGTGCAAGTTAGGGAACTAGAAAAGCAAGAGTAAACTGAACCCAAAATTAGTAGGAGAAAAGAAATGGTAAAAATAAGAGCAAAAAAATGAATTTAAAATGAGGAAAACAATAAAGATCAATGAAACAAAAGTTGGTTTTTAGAAAAGATAAACAAAATTGACAAATCTTTAGCCAGACTAACAAAGAAAAAAGGGAGAAGACCCAAATAAATAAAATCAGATGGAAAAGGAGACATTACAACTGACACTGCAGAAATTAAAAGGATCATTAGTGGCTACTATGAGAAACTGTATGTCAATAATTGAAAAATCTAGAGAAAATGAATAAATTCCAAGACACATACAACCTACCAAGATTGAACCAGGAATAAATGCAAAACCTGAACAAATAACAAGCAATAAGATTGAAGACATAATAAAAAGTCTCCCAGTAAAGAAAAGCCTGGGACCCAATGGTTTCACTGCTGAATTCTACCAAACATTTAAAGAAGACCTAATACCAATCCTACTCAAGCTATCCCAAAAAATAGAGGAGGGGGAACTACTTTCAATTCATTCTATGAAGCCCATATTACCCCAATACTAAAACCAGACAAAGACACATCAGAAAAAGAAAACCACAGGCCAAGGTCTCTGATGAATATTGATGCAAAAATCCTCAGCAAAATACTAGCAAGCAAAATTCAACAATACATTAGAAAGGTCATTCGTTATTACTAAGCGGGATTTATCCCAAGGATTCAAGGATGGTTCAACATATGCAAACCAATCAATATGATACATCATACCAACAGAATGAAGGACAAAAACCATATAATCATTTCAATTGGTGTCAAAAAAAATAACTTAATAAAACTCAACATTTGTTCGTGATAAAAACCCTCAAAAATCCTGCAGGATACAAAATCAACCTACAAAAATCAGTAGCACTTCTAGTATATATGCCAACAGTGAACAATCTGAAAAGAAATTTAAAAAGTAATCCCATTTACAACAGCCACAAATAAATTTATATATCTAGGAATTAACATAGCTGTATTAGTTCATTTTCACGTTGCTATAAAGATACAACCTGAGACTAGGTAATTTATAAAGAAAAGAGGTTTAATTGACTCACAGTTCCAACTGGCTGGGGAGGCCTCAGGAAACTTAAAATCATGATGGAATGGGAAGCAGGCACATCTTACATGGCAGCAGGCAAGAAAGAGAGAGGAGTGGGGAACTGTAAAACACTTATAAAACCATCAGATCTCATGGGAACTCACTCACTTTCATGAGAATAGCATGGGGGAAAATGCCCCCATGAAGAAATCACCTCCCAACAGGTCACTCCCTCAACATGTGGGGATTATAGGGATTACAATTCAAGAGGAAATTTTGGTGGGAACAAAAAAAATTCTTCTGATAAAAGAAATTAAAGAGGACACTAAAAAATGAAAATATATTCCATATTGATGGATTGGAAGAATCAATATTGTTAAAATGTCTATACTACCCAAAGCAATTTATAGATTCTATACAATCTTTATCAAAATACCAATGACATCCATCACAGAAATAGAAAAATAAATCCTAAAATGTATGTAGAACCACAAAAGACCCAAACTCGCCAAAGCCATCCTAAGCAAAAAACAATACTGGAGGAATCACATTACCTGACTTCAAATTATACTATAGAGCTATAGTAACAAAAAGAGCATTCTACTGGTATAAAAACAGACACATAGACCAGTGGAACAGAACAGAGAATCCAGAAACAAATCCACACTCCTACAATGAACTCATTTTTGACAAAGGTGCTAAGAACATACACTGGGGAAAAGATAGTATGGTAACTTCAATAAATGGTGCTGGGAAAACTGGATACCCACATACAGAAGAATGAAACTATACCTTTATGTCTTGCCATATAAAAAATCCAATCCAAATGGATTAAAGACTTAAATCTAAGCCCTCAAACTATGAAACTACTACAAGAAAGCATCAGAGAAACTATACAGGACATTGGTCTGAGCAAAAGTTTCTTGAGCAATACCCCACAAGTACAGGCAACCAAAGGAAAAAAAGGACAAATGGGATCACACCAAGTTAAAAACCTCCTGCACACCAACGAAAAAAATCAACAAAGTGAGGAGACAACCCACAGATCAGGAGAAAATATTTGCAAAGTGTCCATCTGACAAGGGATTAATAACAAGAGTATATAACGAACACGAACAACTCTATGGGAAAAAAATCTAAAATTTGATTTTAAAATGAGCAAAAGATCTCCATAGACATTTCTCAAAAGACTTACAAATGGCAAACTGGCATATAAAAAGGTAATCAGCATAACTGATCATCAGAGAAATGCAAATCAAAACTAACGAGACATTGCATACAAGTTAAAATGACTTTTATCCAAAAGACAGGCAATAACAAATGCTGGAGAAAATATGGATAAAAGAGAAACCTCCTACACCATCGGTGGAAATGTAAATTAGTACAACCACAATGAAAACAGTTTGGAGGTTCCTCAAAAAACTAAATATAGAGCTACCATAGGATCCAGCAATCCCACTCATGGGTATATACCCAAAAGAAAAGAAATCAGTATATCAAAGAGATACCTGCACTACCATGTTTGTTGCAGCACGATTCACAATACTCAAGATTTAGAAGCAACTCAGGTGTCCATCAACAGATGAATGGAGCTTAAAAATGTGGTACATATGCACAATGGAGTATTATTCAGCCATAAGAAAGAATGAGATCCTGTCATTTGCAACAACATGGATGGAACTCGAGGTCACTATTTGAAATAAGCCAGCCACAGAAAGACAAACTTCACATGTTCTCACTCATTTGTGGGATCTAAACAATTGAACTCATGGAGACAAGAGAGTAGAAGGATGCTCACCAGAGGCTGGGAAGGGTAATAGGGGGTGCATGGGAGGTGACGATGGTTAATGCTTACCAAAAAAATACTTAGAAAGAATAAATAAGACCTAGTATTTGCCAGAAAACAGGGAAACTACAGTCAATAATAATTTCATTGTACATTCCAAAATAACTAAAGGAATATAATTGGATTATTTGTAACACAAACGATAAATGGTTGAGGGGATGGATATTCCATTTTCCATGATATGGTTTTTATGCATTGCATGCCTGTATCAAAACATCACATATACCCCCATAAATATATACACATACCATTTACTCAGAAAAATTAAAAATTAAAAAAATGTTGAAAAACTTTCTTTACTGTTTTCCAGGATATCATATTCTTCTTTTCATCTCCTCATGGACCACTATTTTGACTTTTTATTTTAAAGTAAAATATAGATATGGAAAGTCACATAAAGCAAATGTATAGTTTCATGAATTTTACTGAGATAAACACCCCGGTAACCAACGAAGAAATCTAATTTTGCAACCATCCTTGAAGCCCCACTATATGCACTACACTTCAATCAAAATCCCTTCTTTCCTTTTGTCTAAAAGTAACCACTAGCTTAACTTGTGTATTACTTCTTTACATTGGTCTTATCATCGAAGTGTGGATTCTTAGCTATTACCTGTTTAGTCTTAGCTATTTCATACCTGATATGTCTTTTTCATATCTTTTAAACTGAAGGTTCCTATTCAATCTCCTTTTCTTTATAATGTATCTGTTGATGAGCCTGGCCTTGATCTTCCTATTCCTTTATTTTTTTTCCATCTCCTAAGGCACAGTAATTGACTTGGCTGATCAGGAAAGAACACCTTTTTGATTCCTATTCTTTTCTTATAATCCACATCAAATCAGGAAGTTCTGTTTTCACTACCTCCAAAATGTAGCCTCAGTCTGACCACATCTCAACATTTGCAACTTGCCTCCTCTAGTCTAAGCCCCTGTCAAGTCACCTAAATGATTGCAGTCCCTTACTAACTGGTTTCCTGGCCTGAACATTTTTTTAAACTGCAGCAATCTACTTTCTGCACAGCATCGAGAATAATCTATTTTTTATCTTTTATTTTTCTTTTTGCCTTTTTCAAATTTTGAAACAATCATAAAGTTACATAAAAGAAAATTAACTCTCCTAAATAAACACAGTACAGCCACCAAATCAGAAAATTAATATGGATACATTACATCTAATCCTTAGAATCCATTCAGTAGTTTTGCCAATTGCCTGAAGAAGGTTTTTTAATTCAACAAAACTCCAATTCAGAACGATTTCTTGCACTTAGTTGCTATGTCTCAGTATTCTTCATCAGTCTCAATTAGTTTCTTAGCCTTTTCTTAGCTTTGACAACTTTGATATATTTGAAGATTACAGACCGTTTAGCTTTTTATATTTTTATTCAATAAACTTTATTTTTAGAGCAGTTTAGTTTCACAGCACAATTAAGCAGAAAGCACAGAAAGATCCTATATACTCGCTGTCCCAACAAATGCACAGACTCCCCAACTACTGACATCCCCCACCAGAGTAGGACATGCTGTATGATTCCAACTACACGACACTCTGAAAAATGCAAAACTAAGGAGATGGTGAATACATCAGCAGTTTCCAGGAGTTAAGAGGGAGGGAGGTATAGAAAATTAAAAAAAAAAAAAGGACAAAAAAGGAGGGGATAGGGTAGGGAGGAGGGGATAGATGAATAGGCTAAGCACAGGGGACTTTTAGGGCACTGAAACTATTATGATACAGTGAAGTATATGTGATGCTTCAATCGTCGATACATGTCACTATATATTTGTCAAAATTCATAGAATATACACCACCAAGAGTTTATCCTCATGTAAAGTATGGGCTTTGGGATATAATAATGTGTCGATGTAGGTTCATCAATTGTAACAAATGTGCCTCTCTGGTAGCATACTACATCCTTTCAGATTGCCTTCTTTTACTTAGCAATATACATTTCCGTTTCCTCTATATCTTCTCATGGCTTAATAGCACATTTCTTTTTAGTGATTAATAAGCTTCCCTTGTCTAGATGTACCACAGTTTTATTTATCCATTCACGTACTTAAGGACATCTTGATTGCTTACAATTTTTGGAAATATGAGTAAAGCTGTATTTTTATAGGATTCTATTTTCTTTTCTTTCTTAGCATATAAATTCTCCTTTATTTTTAAACCTTTTTAGTGGTTGCCCTAGAGTTTGCAATTTACATTTATAACTAATCCAAATCCACTTTCAAATAACACTATACCGCCTCACAAGTAGTACAAGTAACTTATAATAAAAAACCCTAATTCTTCCCTCCCATCCTTTGTATCAGTTTGTCACTCATTTCACTTATAGACAAGCATGTATAATTCAATACATAGTTGCAATTATTACTTTGAAGAAAACTGTTGTTAGATCAAGTGAGAACAATAAGTTTTTATTTCACCTTTATCTTTCCTTCTCTGACTTTCTTCCTTTCTTTATGTAGATATGTAGACTTTCTGACTGATATCATTTTCCTTCTCTCTGAAGAACTTATTTTAACATTTTTTGTAAGGTAGGTCTACTGGCAACAAATTCACTCAATTTTTGTTCGTTTAAAAAATCTTTATTGCTCTTTCACTTTTGAAGAATAATTTAACAGGGTAAAGAATTTTAGGTTGGTAGACTTTTTTTCTTCTCTCTCCAAACACTTTAAATATGTCGCCACTCTCCTCTTACTTGTGTGGTTCCTGAGAAGAAATTATGTATAGTTCTTTTTTTTTTCTTTAAACAAAGTCTCACTCTGTCACCCAGGCTGGATTATGTGGTGTGACCTCGGCTCACTGCAACCTCCACCTCCCAGGCTCAAGCAATTCTTGTGCCTCAGCCTCCAGTGTAGCTGGGATTACAGGCATGCATCAGCACACCTGGCTAATTTTTGTATTTTTAGTAGAGATGGGGTTTCACCATGTCGGCCAGGCTGGTCTTGAACTCCTGGCCTCAAGTGATCCACACACCTTGGCCTCCCAAAGTGCCGGGATTACAAGTGCGATGGTTAAGGTGTCTTATTTCCCCTAGCTTCTTGCAATATTTTTTTCTTTATCTTTGATTTTTTGAAATATATGCCTATGTATAGTTTTTTGTTTATCTGTTTTTGTTTTGTTTTGTTTTTTGCATTTATGTTGCTTGGCACTTAAGCTTCCAAAATCTGTGGTTTGATATCTAATACTAATTTGAGGAAGTGCTCAGTCATTATTGCTTCAAACATTGCTCCTCTTTCCTTCTCTTTTCTCCTACTGGTATTCCTCTTATGTGTATGTTATTCCATTTTGGTTGTCCCACAGTTCTTGGATAGTCTGTTCTATAGTTTTCAGTCTTTTTTCTCTTTTTTTTTTTATTTTGGAAGTTTTTGTTTTCATATCCCCAACCTCATAGATTTTTTTTCCACAGTCATGTCCAGTGTACTAATAAGGCCATCAAAGGCATTCTCCATTTCTGTTACAGTGCTTTTTATCTTTAGCATTTCTTATTTATTCCTTCTTAAAATATTCATCTCTCTACTTAACATTAACTATCTGTTCTTGCATGTTGTCTACCTTTTTCATTAAAGTCCTTAGCATATTAGTCATATTTTTTTTTCTGGTTTAATAATTCCAACATTCCTGCCGTATCTTACTCTCTGGTTCTAATGCTTGTGCAACCAATTCAAACTATGTTTTCTGCCTTTTAATATGCCTTGTAATTGTTGAAATGTGAACATGATGTACTGGGTAAAAGAAATTGTGGTAAATAGGCCTTTAGTAATATGGTAGTAAAGTTGGTGGGACAGAAAGTGTTCTAAGCCCTATGATTAGGTCCCAGTCATTTGGCAAGCTGGTGCCCCTGGACTATGAACTTCCTCAGTGCCTCTTAGTTGCTCCCTGTCACCGACACCCACGCTGTTACATGGGACAGGATGGTTAGAGGGGGCTGGAGTTGGGCATTTTCCTTCCCCTAGGTAGGTCAGACTTTGATAAAATAAGTTAAGCTCTGGTAAAATATTAAGGCCCTGCCAAAATAGTTTCTCCTCAGGGCAGGCCTTGTTAAGAACAGAGTAGTCTGGCATACTTCAAAATGATTCCTATTCCCCTCCCCCTGAAAGAAGTAGGGGATTTTCCTCCAATGTTCACCAAGAGGACATAGTAAAGCTCCTGGAGGTAAAACTCACTAAAGTGTGAAGGCCTCCCTGTGACTGGTCCCCTTGGAGTTGTTTACTTGTTTGTTTGTTTGAGACAGAGTCTGGTTCTGTCACCAAAGCTGGAGTTTAGTGGTGCAATCTCTGCTCACTGCAACCCCCACCTCCCAGGTTCAAGTGATTCTCATGCCTCAGGCTCCCGAGAGGCTTGGATTACAGGCTTGTGCCACCACACCTGACTAATTTTTGTACTTTTAGCAGAGACGGAGTTTTGCCATGTTGGCCAGGCTGGTCCTGAACTCCTAACCTCAGGTGATCTGCCCACGTTGGCCTCCCAAAGTGCTGGGATTACAGACGTGAGCCACTGCACCCAGCAACCTTTGGAGTTTTTAATTCTTAAGCTTGTCCACTTTGAGCCTCCAACAATTTATAAGGTTCATGTTCCCTCCCTGGCACTGGTTCCTGCAGCGGTTTTTGCTTGTGAGTATCAGCTCCAGTAAATTGAAATCATATCATATCTGCCTGTCTGTCTCTCCAATTTTGGGGGCAGCAGTTTTCCTTCTAACCTCATTTATCTGATGATATCAGAAGAGTTGCTCATTTTTCAGTTTATTCAGCTTTTTACTTGTCATCATTTATTTCTTGATGTGTTTCATAAGTTTTGTTTGAGGCTTATTTGTGATTAGACTCAGATTATACATCTCTAATTACAATATCATAGAAGTTATGCTGTGTTCTTCCCAACACATCCTATCCTACCATGTGGCAAACAATTTAAATCTGTCCCTTTACCAACAATGTTCACATTGATCATTTAATTAAGAAAATGTCTTCCAGACTTCTCCAGTGCAGTTATTCTTTTCCTCTTTGAAGTTAATGGAAATTTGGTGGGAGGTATTTTGAAACTAGGTAAATACTCTATTCCTCATCAAATTTTCAATTTATTCATTTATTTAATTATACCTATAAAACTTATAGCTTCCTATTTTATTTATTAAGAAATACTCTATTTATTTTGATGCTCAAATTGACCCCAACAAGAACTTATTAAAGCTAGCTTCTGTGTCCTGTTGACACTTTTTCATCACTCTTTGAACACTTCCTTGCTTTCATTTTTATAAGTTCCTTATTCATCTTGTATTTTCCAAACCCCAGGCCTGAAATCAACTAATTCATTTTAGAGAAAAATTGTATTTAAAAACCAAGATTTGGGTACTAGGTGTGCGCATTGCTACTAGGGTATCATTACCCCCAGTTTCTCCTCAGTGGACAAAAGAAACGGAAAAATATTAAATAATTACATACAAAAATTTGCATTTATATTTATACTTATATTTATTTCTATATCCATCCATCTATATTGAAAAACACAAGATAACACTAATGCCTCCAATTCCAATTCAACATCACAGAATTTATTTCTTTTATTCCCTATTCTGTATTTGTAACTCCCCTCTCCAAAGGAAGAAAAATGATTATATTAATATATTTACTTATATTGTCAGTCCTCTGTGGGCAGCCAGTCTTCCATCTTTGTCACCACCTCACACCCCACACAGATGCCCTCCTCACAATGTTCAATCTCTGACTTCACATTTCTGATTATGCTCCCATGTGGATGGCCCCTGTCCCCACCTGGAATCTGACATTCAATGCCAGTCTGCCCTCCTGCATGTACTTCTCAGGCTCTAACACCTATGCCAAGCCCCCCACCCCCACTCATAGACCTTTTCTTCATTTTACTCAGGCTTCATACACCAGAACATCTTCCTGTGCATACCCACCTCACTGGCTCAGGCTCTGATAGCCTACATCAGTTTTCTATCACTCCCCCTCCACCTTCCTTTGTGGACCCTCTCCTCATCCTGCTTGGGTTCTGACTTATTCCCCACATGAGGCTGCCCACAGCCCCACATGAACATCCTCTTCATTCTTCTCAAGCTCTGACACGCCACACCAGCTGATATGGTTTGGCTCCGTATCCCCATCCAAATATCATCTTGAATTGTAATCCCCACATATCGAGGGAGGAGCCTGGTGGGAGGTGATTGGATCATGGGAGTGGTGTCCCCCATGCTGTTCTTATAACAGTGAGGGAGTTCTCATGAGAGCTGATGGTTTTAAAAGTGTTTGGCAGTTTTCCCTTTGCTCTTTCACTCTCTCCTGCCACCATGTAAGAAGTGCCTTGCTTCCCCTTCACCTTCTGCCATGATTGTAAGTTTCCTGAGGCCTCCCCAGCTAAAAACAACTGAGTCAATTTAACCTTTTTCTTTATAAATTATCCAGTCTCTAGTAGTTTCTTTATAGCAGTGTGAAAACACATTAATACACCAGCCCACAAGGATTCCCACAGAATGGTCTTTAAAGCCTAATCCAGATCATGGCACTGCTTACAACTTCCTAATCTTAGGATAAAATCCTAAGTACATATCATGGCTTAAAATATATCACATCAACTGTCTTCTTCACTTGCTATCTTTCTGATCTTGTTTCTTATTATTCGCTCCTTTTTTTAAGCACCCAGTCCAACCATTCTTGTCTTCCTGTCATTCCTAAGACATGCCAACCTCCTATGCATAACAGAGCCTTTATTTATTTATTTTCTTCTATGTGTACTGAAGTGTTTTGTGATCAGGTATTCTATGTATTTCTCATTCAAGATATTCTGGTCTCTGTTCAAAGTTGCTTTTCAGAGAGGACTTCCTAGATTATTGTATTTTATAATCCCCACACACAACAGTTTCTATCCAACATTCTTTCCAACTTTTTCTGGAGAACACTTGTCAGTACATAGATTGGCTTATTTATATTTTGTTTAGTTATTTATAGGCCTTATTCCACACAGTCAGCAGAGAGAGTCTATTTAGCTCAATACTGCATCCCCTATATCTAGAACTGAAAAACATAAATTATTGGCATATTTAGTCACAAATACATTTTTGTGAAATGAATACTAAAACTAGCTGCAACAGAGCCTCTTTGCAACGAAGGGATGGATAGATGAATAGATATATGATAAGTGAGTAATGGTGATCCTTCTTTGACATCTGGGACTTCTTTGATTACAAAAGCTTAACATCTTGACTTGGCTAACAAGCAGTCAGCCTCTCACCTCTTACTTTGTCCTCACTCTGTATCCCTCCCAGATAATGTTCCTAGAGAGAGGAGACCTGAGACATGTTTCTGTCTTGAATCATCTCAACTAGGTCTCTGGATCAATGTTGACAAGAACAGAAAGAATAAATAATGATAGGAAAGTGACATGAAAGAATTAATGAGACTTACTAGGAGATAAAAGAAGATGAAGTATCTCATTTTTCTGTGATGGTGAGATGGATTTCTTGGAACATCTTTCACACATCAGTTGAATATTCTGTTGCCACATCATGGAAAGAAAGACTTGTTATAGGACTATCTACTCCCTCAACCTGTGTATTTTTGTGCATTCCCCACATATAGCATATTGCTAAACACACAGCAGATGCTATACAACTACTTAATGAACAAACGTGTACTTGGATGATTTTACTTGTGATAGGAGTTTGGATGAAGTTTCAACTCAGAATAAAAGAGAATGTACCATATTTTACTGAAGGTCCATAATTTTAAATCATTATAAATTATTGATAGTCTTTGAATACTACCTCAAAGGACAAGCACAACCTGGGACAGTACTGGGAAGCCTAGTACTAAGAAAAGACAAGGAGTTGAGATTTATTTTTAAAACATGATATCTAACAAAGAATGATAATTTCAGAAAGGACTCCTGTATTCTTGGCCTGATCTTTTCACATTTTAAGAACCTCAGAAAAGCATACACTTTAATAACTTGTTTTCACCCTAGGTTCCACTACTAGTAACTAGATTTAATTCTTCTCCATAGGATTTGTTGTATTATTCATCAGACATTTCTTCAGAAAAATGAATGATTATTTTTAAGTGTATTCTAACTTTAATAAGTTTATAGTCACAGATGTAGACTACTTAGAAAGCACGAAGAATGGATAAATTATTTGTTTGAGAGTTTCCTACATGATTTTTTCCTCTTTGATTCTGTTTCATTTATACTTTTTGGTGTGGTCTTATGGTGACATGCCCGGATTTAAGCATCCTCACATAAAAATCAACCAAGGTTAAAGCTGAAGAAAGTGACTTTCCATTAAATCATTGCTTTTTATTTCAGTGATGTTTTCCCTTCCTGAGGGATTGGCAGGATAGTGCATGGTGTTTATGCTTAGCTTCTTGCATTCCTGAGTGCCTTACAAGATTTTCATGAGAATACATTTAGTTGACATATTATAAAGAGAACATACTCCTAAAAAGATGTTTATTTATCATTTTCTATATATTCTTGAGTTGGTCAAACTAGTCTTTACTACTTAGAGCAAGTTCAAATATTTGGCATTGCCAAACACAGGGCTTTCAATATTTTAATTGAAAGTTTAATGCTGACTGACCTCATTAGATGCAGTTCAAGAACCCAGTCAAGAGAAATACATAATTTTTTTCCATTCAACACATAAGGCACAGAGAAAAAGACATGTGCAATTATTTCTACCTTGCAGAGAATTTAAATTCTGTATGGACCTCCAATATGTAGGTCAACTTACCTTTTTGCCAGGCATTGTTCTTGCATTCAGCAGGATTCTGCTGGCTCAGTATCTTCAGAGAGCACAACAATGACAGGTTTTTCTGATCAATTCAAGTGACAACTAGCTATTAGAAAATACCTGGGGCTATGAGCTGTTGATTCAACTGAACTCTTTTTTTTTTTTTTATACTTTAAGTTTTAGGGTACATGTGCACAATGTGCAGGTTAGTTACATATGTATACATGTGCCACGCTGGTGTGCTGCATCCATTAACTCTTTACATATCTAAATCCAATAGATTTCTGAGTGTCAATAGGCCTTTAGCTTTTGAGTCAAAAGAAGCCTGAGAGTGACTAGGGAAAGACATGAAGGCTGGCATAGAAGTTAGTGTTTCTACTTCTGCTTTATGGTGGAATATTTTTGTGGTTCTCAAGAAATGTCCAACCCCTGGTTTGGTAAAGACTTGTCATTCTGGATTAAATTTGCATCAGCAGTTCATTTGGCACAGAAATAGTCATTTATTTGGATTCTACCTTTCCTACTCTTGAACATTATTCTTCAATTACTTTTAGGAATCTTCCATGGTCTGTCCATAATTTTATCGATACTGTATAGTTCAGTTGGTCAAAGTTGTCTTTTCTGTCCTCTATTCTTCCAAAAGCTCTCTTCTCTGTGAGTGTCTTGAGTTCGTCTCTAGTTTCTTAGACACCTCATCTCTTTATTTGTAGAGGAAGAGCTTTAGGTTATCCCTTGGTATGTTTGGATAAGGTATGTGAGAAAGACAGAAAAGTTTTTTATGCTAAGGTGACAGAACCCAAACTGGTAGAATTCCAAACATTGGCCAGTAAATGGGGAAGAATTTTCCCACAGTCATGACTCATTTTCTGCACGTGCAAATATTTAAGTTATATTATAGATAGTATTTTCAGAATTGAAAAGCAGCCGAGGTGGGCAGATCACCTGAGGTCAGGAGTTCGAGACCAGCCTGGCCAACACAGCAAAACCCCATCTCTACTAAAAGTACAAAAATTAGCCAGGCAAGGTGGCAGGCACCTGTAATCCCAGCTAATCAGGAGGCTGAGGCAGGAGAATAACTTGAAACTGGGAAGCAGAGATTGCAGTGAGCTGAGATAGTGCCACTATACCCCAGCCTGGGTGACAAGAGCGAGACTCCGCCTCAAAAAAAAAAAAAGAAAAGAAAAGAAAAGGCAAATCTCCCAAATTTCCAACAGGCAGACCTCACTAGACTTACTGGTTTAAGAATGCAAACTTGGCCAGACACGGTGGCTCACGCCTGTAATCCCAGCACTTTGGGAGGCCAAGGTGAGTGGATCACGAGTTCAGGATTTCAAGACCAGCCTGGCCAAGATGGCAAAACCCAATCTCTACTAAAAAATACAAAAATTAGCTTGGCGTGGTGGTGGGCACCTATAATCCCAGCTACTCAGGAGGCTGAGGCAGAGAATTGCTTGAACCTGGGAGGCAGAGGTTGCAGTGAGCTGAGATCTTGCCACTGCGCTCCAGCCTGGGTGACAGAGTGAGACTCCATCTCAAAAAAAGGAATGCAAACTTGTTTAGTTAGTTAGTTACTTAGATGCAAAACTAACCAAAAGTTGGAAAACAAACATATCTCTGAGAACATAAGTACAAACTCATGTTAGGCAGACCTGGGCAAAAATCCTACTTCTGCCACTAACTAGATTTTTGACAATGAGCAAATTTACTTTGACACCGTAACAGTAACTTAGACCTTATTTTTCTCTTCTATAAAATAGAAAAAAAACCCCACTGGTTTCTTAAAATGTGACAGAAATCTACATGAGGCATCTAACAAGACATTTGTAACCAAGGTGATTTTTTCTGGCCAGGTAAGCAAAGCAAGCATCTCTTTCACCCCTATGGTTCCATGTGGACCCTAAAACTTGGTTGATAAAAACAACTTTCCAATTTAGAAGACCATTCTCTGAAGATTACAGTACATCTTAATAAGGTTGCTATGAAGTACAAATAAGAACACAAAGTACATTGCATTGTACCTACACACAGTGGGCTGTTAATGTTAACCTTTCATCTTTATAATGTTAATAACTACAATAATGATGGTAAGACGTGATGGAAAAATCTGAGAAATAGTCAAAATATGGTGAGGCTGGTGGTCAGATTGGACTCATGGGATCAGGGCATTGGTCAGATCACCATAGTCTGGAGTTTGTCTTCAGCATGTTGGTTCAGAAGACACAGTGTTGATCACTACTAGGGAATGATTCACAACGACCAAACTCACAAACAGATGTAATCATTTAGGAGAAAAGTCGTTCTCACACACAAAGATCCTGATATTTTCAGTTCAACTCACCAGAAGAAATCAGATTAACTTAAGCTTTAGAGAGTGGAATTAGAACCAGGGGAGGAAGTTGGCTTATGTTAAAGACAAAAGTACGTTTTGTAAAGCTGAGGAATCTGTTTCCACTGCTGGAATTGATTTAGCACATGAATGATAAGGGTAAGATATTATATAGGGGTGCCAAAACTTTCTATCTTCCAGGCACTTCTGGTATCATACTGCATTCAGGTCTTACTATTTTTTTCTCCCCCATTTTTGTCTCCAAGTTCATCAATTTCCTTCCACTGCCAATTCATTCATTCTCTTTTTCTTTTATCCTTCCTTTCTTTTATATTTTTCCTTCTTTAAGGAAAAATCTCTTTATTTTTGTAGACTGGATAAAATACATTTCAATAGTTTTTAGCATGTATACTTTAATAAAGTCATTCTCAGCCAGCCGCAGCAGCTCCCACCTATAATCCCAGCACTTTGGCAGGCTAAGGTGGATAGACCACTTGAGGTCAGGAATTCGAGACCAGCCTGGGTGACATGGCAAAACCCCATCTCTACTAAAAATGAAAAAAAGAAAAAAAACTAGCCAGGCCTGTAGTTTCAGCTCCTCGGGAGGTTAAGGCAGGAGAACTGCTTGAACCTGGAAGGCAGAGGTTGCAGTGAATTGACATTGTGCCACTGCACTCCAGCCTGGGTGACAGAGTGAGACTCCATCTCAAAAATAAAAATAAAAATAAAAAATAAAGTCATTCTCCTTTAATGCTGTTCAATGGCCTTTCTTGACCACTCAATTCACATGTTGACACTGTGAGTTATATTTGTAGCTGACTGATCTTATTCAATGCACATTGATTTTGGCTGAAGCTAAGATTAACTTCATATTCTGGAGGCAGTGTGCTTCACTTGCACCATGCATACTATAAATATGCTGATGAAACCTATAATGCATCTGAAGTGCACTATAACAACAGAAATGAGTAGCAGACATGTCATAATTTTCTATGGGAAAGGCTTCAGTGTTGAACCTGAGATGCTAGAAACCTATGTCCCTATGCCTCTAAATTTTCCCATCATCCCAGACTTCTGTGTTCCAGCCCACCTTTCATAGCGGCTCCCAGGTCTGAGAGTGATGGAAGTCTGCCTCTCAGAATCGGAATCAGTTGTATTAATAAAAAAGAACAGAACCAGTCGGTGGGCTTCCAACCAGAATTTGCCCTACCTTCTAGCCTTTTCAATATCCTTTACTAAGACTCCCAAATCAGAATTTTTCTATTTTCTTGCCTGTTGTGGTCTTGTCTAGAAGTTTCTGTGTAGAATGTTTTGGTTGCTTCCAATGGATTTTTATTTAAGTAAAAATAAGCAGCTCTCTGCCTATGGTTGTTGTGGGGACGGGAGGTTAAAATTATATAATACACAGAAACAATTTACTAGGATGCCTAAAAAATATTAAGTGTTCAATAATCTATGCCTCTTCCTTACACTAAAAATAAGCACCATGAAAGTGATATCACATTCCCTGAACTTAATACAGGGCCTAGAATGTGGTCAGTCCTCAAAAAAAAAAAAAAAAAAAAAATTGAGAATGAAATAAATGAATGATGAGAGGAAAGGAGGAATTTTAAAAACCCTTTTACACGGCTTCCTTTTCCTTTTTAAAACTTTGAGTCCAAGAGCTTTTCATCCTTTTCCACCAAAGAACCCCAAAAAGAAGGCAGTAAACATTGCCTGGAAGAATAGAGACCTAGCTCAATGTGGCTGGCCCCAGCGCAGAAGATTTTGAATAATTGTTTAAAAATCACATTTGGGGGCATGTGTCTCTGCTTTTCTGACTGATAATCTCTGTGAATAAAATCTCACATCCTTGTGTTATTTTTGCACACTAAAGTTTGTGTGCCAGTGCTTGAAAGAAAACAAAATTGCACATGGATGCTAATGGTGGTTTTGTTTTTTAGGATTAAACAAAGTGCCATCTACTATTAAAGAAAACAAGAGTTGGACTTTCTTAAGCATTTAATCACAGGGGCTAGAGCTACAATATATTAGACACTAGTCATTTGTGGCTATTTAAATTTAAGTAATTAAAATAAAATGTAAATATCCAGTTTTGCAGTCACACTAACCACATTTCAAGTGGTCAATAGCCATACATGGCTACAAGCTACAGTACTGGGAAGCACATCTCCACGCTGCCTAACAGGTTCTTCCTGCGCACTGCACAAATAAAAACCACGGCATTGCAGTAAAGGAAGAGTTTAATTGATGCAAGGTCAGCAGCACCATGGGGGAGATGAAGTTATTACTCAAATCAATCTCCCTAAAAATTTGGGGATGAGGGTTTTTAAGGATAATTTGGTGGGTAGAAGGTTAGAAAGTGGGGAGTACTGATTGGTTGGGTCGAAGATGAGATCATAGGGAGTTGAAACTGTCCTCTTGTGCTGAGTTGGTTCCTGAGGTGGGGACCACAAGACCAGATGAGCCAGTTTATCAATCTGGGTGGCATCAGCTGGTGTATGGAAATGCAGGGGTCTGCACAATATCTCAAGTACTGATCTCAGGTTTTACAACAGTGGCTCCCAAGCCATTTTTTCTAATCTTGTGGCTAATTTTGCTAGTCCTGCAAAGGCAGTCTAGTCCCCAGGCAAGAAGGGGGTTTGTTTGGGGAAGAGGCTGTTATCATCTTTGTTTCAAAGTTAAACTACAAACTAAGTTTCTCCCAAAGTTAGTTTGGCCTATGCCTAGGAATGAACAAGGATAGTTTGGAGGCTAGACACAAGATGGAGATAGTTAGGTCAGTTAAAATGTTTGCAAAGGCTGTTTCAATCACAGAAAGTTCCATAGGAGAGCCCTGCTCAGTAGAAATGAGTTTATCAGGGCTGGGATACAACAACTGAAGACAGTGGCACAAAAGCTAAGAAGATGCTAAAGACCTATAAGGACTTTTCCACCCCAAATTAGCACACAGGGTCAGAGAAAAGGAGAGGAATTGGAAGAGAACTAATATATGCCAGGAACAGTGCCCTGGCAAGGCAGCTGCACCCAGAAACAACCCTACTCCAAGGAAGGGGAAGCACCAGACTTCGGCATATAGATAATCTTCTCTGCCACAAACATCCACGATCTTTAGAAAAAGATTGCTGAATTTACAAAGGTACTGAATTGGAAAGTCAAAAGAAGGGCTGCATTTCTCGTTGTGTTGAAAATGGTGTGTGGAAAGCAGTCGTGGTGCTGGAAATAAGAATTTGAAAAGCAAAAGAGACCGTGGACTCAATTTCCTCTGCCGTGGAGTTGGGTACTCACAGCAATCTTACCTATACAGGTACATAGACTGTTAAAACCTATCAGAATTAGTATCGCATTTGTACATTGGACCTCAATAAAAAATTAACAAAAAATGTACGTATGCTTTATTTAATCCTCAAAAGCATCCTATGTGAAAGCCACAGGTTCTCAGGTTTCACAAACTTACTCAAGGTCACACAGCGCTTATAGTTACTTAGATTTTTTTAAATGGTAATTTTGTATTGTATTCATTTTTACTTCTATACGACATGAGCACAGATACCTCCAGGTAATTGCTGTCAAAGAAAGATAAGCAAACTATAAATCATGTATATAAAATACTGGCATCTAGACCTTAACCCAGGAAAGATGGTTCTGGGTCAGCACAACTGTGGTTTATTTTTAAGAACAACAACTATCAAGTATTTGGATCCAGCTGGGTACAGTGGCTCACGCCTCTAATCTCAACACTTTGGGAGGCTGAGGCGGGTGGATCACTTGAGGTCAGGAGTTTGAGACCAGCCTGGCCAACATAGTGAAGCCCCGTTTCTACTAAAAATACAAAAATTAGCCAGGCATGGTGGCGGGCACCTGTAATCCCAGCTACTCAGGAGGCTAAGGCAGGAGAATCACTAGAACCTGGCAGGCAGAGGTTGCAGTGAGCCAAAATCGTGTCACTGCACTCCAACTTGGGTGACAGAGTGAGATGCTATATCAAAAAAAAAAAAGTATTTGAATCCAGGTCTTTTGAAGTCTCAGGCATTGACCACCTTGGTCTGTGAAGTCCTCACTATGATAAATATGCCAATTATGCAGCCTTCAAATAGATCCTCGGTTACATGTACCTGAGGCAGGGAAAGGACTAAAGCCAAAAGCTCAATTACAGGCACCGCTATGGAGAGTCATGGCCCCTTATTTGAGGCTGAAACAAGATATCAGAGACCCACACAAGGATAATCCAGACTTCCGAAATTAGCAGGCGATCAACTGAAAAGTCCAGACATTGTTCTCTATCATCTGTCAACAAGAACCACTTTCCTTTCTGTTCTTTCATGTCTCCAATTTTCAAGAATTCGTTTAAGATTACAGGAGGCAGTGAGTTTTAATTAAAAATAAATTGAATAGATTAGCAGACTGGAAAATGAAGTCAATTATTCTGGATATTTTCTCATAATTCTATAAATTTATATTGCACTATGGATAAGCCCAACTTTTATTACCTTGTATTTTAAATTTAATATATATTTATAAATATATTTCATGGACCCATCCTACAATTACAGCCATTCAAATGATTTTGTTTAGAAATCCATATTAAAAATGTTTCATATATGTAACATATATGTAAACCTTAATAGCACATAGCTATTAACAAAAGTCAATAATATTATAGGAGGTTTAATGTCTAATTAAGGAAAGATTAATTATTTTTCAAGGATGAAAGACAATAAAAAATTCAGATTATTTCGGAGCAATAGTAGGAGAGGGGGCTGATTGTGAAAGGAGGTTTCTCTTATAAAAGAAAGAAAATATCAGGCCAATTCTCCCAAAAGGGATCTATTCTGTGAAATGAAGAGTACGGCTGCATTAGGAGATAAGATCCAGGGGTCCATGTAATTTTTTAACAGATAATTACATATTGTAAATATGGTATTTAAATAGTGATGTTCTAGCAGTTTAAAATAGCAGAATATTTGAGAACAGATAAGGTTGTAACTGTTATCAAAAATAAATTAGACATATGGAATTTATTATTTATTATAATTTTTTTCTATCCTGTATATATTTTATTGTCCCTGTGTAAATTAATCAGAATTGCCAGTTATTGATTGAATGCTTATCTTATGTAAGTAATTCCACTATAAACTGTGATATCCTTGCCATCAAAGCACTCATAATGTTGTTAGGGCTGGGAAGTGGGGGAAAATAAACACATTAAAACATGAGTGACAAGAAGAAGTTCAAAGCAATAGATGAAATTTCATGAGGCAGCGCCTGTGTCAGTGCCTGAGGAATCCTTCCCATGTTCTTACATAGCAGTGCAGAGGAGAAAGTGATCACTTCAACCTGAGAGATTACAGAAGAATTTGTTAATCATTTTTGGTTTTACTTATTTTAAATATTTACTTTTTTGGAAGTATAATTTACATACCAAAAGATGCACAGATATTAAGTTTTCAGTTCTATGAGTTTTGACAATTGTATATACCCATGGAAACATAACCAAAATTAAATATCAAATATTTCCATCTCCCCAGAAAGGTAGCTTTTTCTAGCTAATCCCTTCTTCCCTGTTCTGTCTTCAGGGGCAATTATTTTCTGATTCCTAGCACCATAAATTAATTTTCTCCATTCTTGGACTTTATATAATGGAATTATAGACTATGACGTCTATTCTGGCTTCTTTACAGCAGCAAGAATTTTCTGAGATTCATCCATATTGTTTCACATATTAGTACTTTGTTTCTTTCTAATGCTGAGTATTAATGCTGCTGTTCATTTCTTGATTATCTGTCCAAAGAAAGTTCATATATTTAAAATTAATGTATTAATTTTGTATTGCTGCATTAAAAGATCACTGCAAACTGAGCAACTGATAACTGTACATATTTATCAGCTTACAGTTCCTTAGGTCAGTCTTAGGCTCAGGTGGACTTGGCTGAGTCTCCTGCTCAGAGTCTCAGATGACATGACTTAAATAAATCAGAGTCAGGCTGCCGAGCTATTATTTGGAGGCTCATGGAAGAATCCGCTCAGTAGGGTGGTTGGAAGAATTTGGTTTCCATGGTCATGGGCCTGAGGTCTCCATTTCCTGTCTGGCAATCAGCTGGGGGAGCTTCTCTTAGGTTCTAGGCACCACACCACTTGCACCACTCATCACTTGACCCTCTTCATCTTCAAGCCAACAAAACAGCATCAAGTTCTTCTTGTGCTTAGAATCTGATTCCCTTTCACCTTCCTCCTCCATCGCTAGCTGGAGAAAGTTTTCTGATTTTAAGGTTTCATGTAATTGAGATAGGCCCATGTGGATAATTTCCCCTTCTTAAGGCCAACACAAGTGATTTTTGTTTAGGTGACAGCTTTCTTATTTGTAAGGATCAGTTGGTGATCTTTCTGGACAATTGTTTTCTGAAGTCTTTTGCAATGTTTTGGGCTCTGTGTGTGTGTGTGTGTGTGTGTGTGTACTCAACAACTTAACCAAGTGTTTTATTTCCTTATGCCCTGGGTTTTTATACTTTTGATAGAGTTTGGCTTTTAGTTTGCTTTTGGTTGCCTCAATCAGTAACATTTTAATCTTGCCAAGAAAAGCCTCTGTCTAGGGGCCTACCCCATCCTAATCTACAGGGCCCTGCTTTGTTGTTGTTTGTTTCTTTGGCCTTGCTCCCCTCCAGGACTGATGCATCCTCAAGGCCAATGAGATGTGCCCCCTACCACAGAGCTCAGGATTACCCTTCCAAAGCATATTCTTGATACCTACAATCCCCGAAATCCTTGCCTACATGGCTCCAAGCCCAATTCCAGATTCTCTCCCCAGGACTAGCCATTCAAGGGCCAACCATGCTCCCACTACCTAAAAGATGTTTCCTAGAAGTCTAGACAGAGTTTGAATATCATTTCTGGGGTATTCACACATGTGGAAATAAAGCCCTTCTCTATCAGTGTCAGAGTGAGAGTAACAATATAAGAGGGAGGGCTGGGAGGTAGAGGCCAGCATGTAGTAATTCTAAATCCAATCCATGATTTCCAGAACTCCATGAAATATGGATAAAACATATGTTAAGAGGTTATTAGCTTCACCTTTACTTTCTAAACATTTAGACCAATGGTATATTGCCCTTCATTTGCACTTTTCCTTCAGACCTGACAAATGTTAGGGAGCAGGCCTAAACCCCCTAGACCCAGGAGTATAACCTATGTCCAGGCTCCAGGACTATATGTAGTAATTGGCCTGATTTTTTATGTTGCTTTTTTTTTTTTTTCCAGAGTCCCAGACAGGAACCAATTCCTTGTCAATTTATTGCTCTAATAATAAGAGATTTTTCTATTTTCCTTTCAGTAAGAGGCATCATTCCAGTACCCATCTTTATGCGGGAGACTTAGTTATACCTCTCTACTTCCTATACGCACAAGATATGAATTCTGCCTCCAGGTGAAATTAAATTATTTTTCTAGTTTTTAGAGCCTATATCCGTGACCATTATCCCTGGAACCACCATAGCATCATATTACAAGCTTCCTACTTACGTCTGGCACCTGGGAAATTATCTTTTTTTTTTCAATGTCATCTATGTGTCCGTAGCAGGAAAACGGCCTCCATTATCTTATTTCACTGGCAAAAGGCATGAATCCTTCATCTTTACAACAATATGAATAAATCTGTTAAGTATAGCATACATACTATAGGCCAAAAGATAAAGATGTTGCACAAAAAAATGGAAAATAACTGAAATTTTAAAATTCAAGGATGGGCCAGACCCATTGGCTCATGCCTGTAATCCCAGAAATTTGGGATACTGAGGTGAGTGGCTCACTGGAGGTCAGGAGTTCAAGACCAGTCTGGCCAAAATAGTGAAACCCCATCTCTACCAAAAAATACAAAATTTAGCCAGGCTTGGTAGTATATGCCTGGGTTCCCAGCTACTTATGAGGCTGAGGCACAAGAATCGCTTGAACCCAGGAGGCAGAGACTGCTGTTAGCCGAGATCGCACCACTGCACTCCAGCCTGGGTGACAGAGCAAGACGCTGTCTCAAAAAATAAATAAATAAATAAATAAAAATAAAATAAAATAAAATTACGGGATGGAAAACCTGTTTACTAGTGAATTTTCGCTAGAAAGAGAGAAAAGCCTTGGTCTCTCTAATGCAAGGAAATGGCATATTTCTCCCAGGTTGAATAAGAAGCAGGAATAACACTCAAGGATTCCTCCCTTGTATGGACAGAGGTCTTGGAATAACATATAAATAGCTATTTGACATCTGGACATTACTACCTCAAAGACACTTCATTCTCCATTTGTTTGAAACCTACTCATGGCCTTTTCTCCCAAATCTGTTTGTATTTCAAGGTTCCCTATTCCCATTCCCACTGTTTATTCAGTTACACAAATCAAATCTAGTGTTCTCCATAACTCCTCTGCCTTCCCTTCCCTCATATCAAATTCATTGCCAAGTACTCTCTAATTTACCAAACAAATTCCTCTGCAAATACATCTGTTTTTCTCCATCTCCACTCCCACTCTCCTAGTTCACATTACTATACTATGTTGTCTGAGTTACTAAAATGGCATAATCCTAAATGGCTTCCCCATGTCTACTCATGTTTCCCTCCAAAATTTTTTCCACCCTGTAGCTAGAGGGAAGTTCTAAAATTCATAACTGATCATCTTATACACACATGCACATGTGTGTGCACATCTATACACACTGCTTAAAACACTTCTCAGTAGCCTTCTACTGCTCTAGGGTAAAAAAGCAACATCCTTAACACAGCTGCCAAGGCCTTGCAAACTCTGTTTCTGTCTGCCTCTCAGGTTTTCAGGTCCTTGGTTATATGGACCTACTTATATTTCTGCAAACGTGCCAGGTTTCCACCTTCCATAGAACTTTTACATATGCTCCTGCCTGTCCTGGGAAGGTTTTCTCCCCACTGTATTTCTAACTACTTCTTAGTCCTCCTTCACATACCAGTCCATTAGTCACGTTAAAAAATCATTTTTAAGTTAAATTTATTTTTGACAGAAACATCAGAAGACTAGCAGATATGGAAAACCAGCATCACTCACCATAAACTGTGAAAGTAAATACCTAACCCTTACAGTAAGTTCTGTCCATCTGAGGGTCACCTGAATTCATCCTCTGTACCTCCATGGTACCATGTGGGGAAACAGTACTGAATGGGAGTCAGGAGGCTCAGCTTCTGAAGATTTGTGTGTCCTTAGGAGTGTCACTGAGAAACCCCTGGCTTCACTCAACTGTACAATGAGCTGGCTGACCTCTCTCTGAAGAGCCCTGCTGGCCTTCTGATCTGACGAAAGCTCTCTTTGTTCTGGTGACTATTCACATTGTTCCTGGAAGAATTTGGCTCCAGATGAAGAGAGAAGGACACTGAGCCCAGACTCTAGGGATAGTGGTGAGGATTATTTTCTGGTGATTCCAAGAGCAGATGAGATTAGGAGTTCCTGCCATGAGTGTTTCAAAAGAATTCTGAATTATTAAGTGGGTCCTTTTCCCCATCATAATGTTTTGAAAAATGCCTCCCTCACTGCCTCCTTCATCAGCCACTTTTTAAGGAACACTTCCTCTGGATGCTTCATAACTATATCATATACACCCCTATTAAATGACCTTTTTACAGCTGAAATTTTGCATTTCATTATATGATTTTTTAAAAATAAATATCTTCCTCTCCCAATAGTTTCTAAGCTTCTGAGACTGAGGACGTACTTGTTTTGCTAATTAATATATTTTAGAGTGCCAGGCACATTCGTAATTTGTTGAATAAATATGAATAAATGAACAATAACACATGAGCAAGTGAATAAATGAGTGCATGAATGAATGGTCTTCTCAAGTCATATGGTTTTGAGGAGTTAAATAGCTTTAACTTCTCCCTGAAAAAAGAAATGAGGCAGCCCTTGGTTTTGCTGAGAGACGTAAAGGCTATATTCCCAGCACATAAGTCACAACAGAGAACCCAGGCTTCTAGAGAACAGGGAAGCAAGATGGTAACATCCACATCCACACTGATGAGGATGACTGGCAGAAATGCCCATGCACGAGCAATAGCAGTGTGCTATCTGTACCAGGGAGAAAAGGTGCCTAATATTTGAATAAGAGTTTTAGAGATTCATGTTCATCAGGGGTCAAGTGTATTTTTCTCAGTTGATGAGTCCCCAGGGTTCTGGAATTCCCGGGATTGTACTAGCAGAGACTTAGCCAAAGACTACCTTTGCTTCCTCACTACACTGACTGTTTATACAAAGGTATATACTATATCAGTTTCATTTATGGAGTTGCACTTCAGAGCAGTAATTTCCAAATTAGGATCAAGAAAGAGAGTGAAAGTGAATAGTACAGATAGGAGAGGTGAGACAGATGAGACTCCAGGACCTTTGCTTCAAACAAAGTAGTCACGGTCTCATCTGTTTTATATTTTTAGCTTTTATAGTTTGGGTGTGTATCACTTCCAACAAAATGTATGCTCCATGAGAGCATAAATTGTTGTCTGTTTTGTTCAGTGCTATTTTACCAACACATTAAACAGTATCTGGTGCATTAAAAATATTAAATACAGTTTTTATTGAACTAATAATTAGGGTTTTATTTAAGAAAAGATTTTGCTATTTCTTAATATTAAGTGTTCTTAATAAAAGTACTTTTCAGAAAATGTGGATTACCACTTCTTGAAGCATTTGTCTTCATCATTTTCATCCACCAATTTTTACAGTAAAAATCTTTTGCTGAACTCTTGTTCAGCAATCTGTACTGAACTCTTGTTCAGCAATCTGTACTGAACTCTTGTTCAGTACAGCAAAATACATAAACAAAATTTATCTATCCTCTCAGTGTTTAGAATACCAATGTCCTTTGCTTTTAGTTTCATCTGTTTAAATTGCTAAAGAAAATCATCTCCTCCTGTAAGGTCTAAGATACTGTCTTCTTAAATGTGAGTTTTGACATTTCCTGCTAACTTTTAGAGTTGAATAATGTTGGTGGATTTGCTTTCTGATATTTGTTTGAGTGCCTACATAAAATAATTTCATCTGAATACAACAATATGCTTCATGTGCTAAAGTGAGTAAGGCAGGCATTTTAAAGAGGCTTCTATTTAATAAAATATATATGGAACACCGATTTCACTTAATCTCCAATGCAATTTTATTGCCTTCACAGAATGCTGCTAGATCTTCCAAATATTGCTACCAGAGCCAAAAAAAATTTCCAAAGTTGGCTCACTAAATCTTTTGGATACTTCTGTGTCAGAGGAAGAAAAGGTGGTTGCAAGTCTGCTCAATTTTTATTACACTGCTAGAGGTAATGGCAATATTTAATGGATACAAAGTATATTATCCTTTCCACTTAATAACAGAATTAGAATTTGAGTGATTAGTGAGTTTCTAATTTCTAAATACTCATGTTCCAGTTTTATTTTCTCTTAACATAAAATTTCCAAGCATATAAAAATATTAAATAGCATTGAATATGATACTATTTGCTGAAGCTTAAGTTGATGATCCTAGACTATCCTTCTAAAAACCAAGATGTGTAATTGCCTTGGTCAAATACTTAATAAATTCAATCAAATCAATAAATGGGTACACAAAATTCACAATTCACAATGAGCCAATAACTTAAATTAATGAAATATGTCTGCATAAGTAATTAAAAACAAAAAAGAAAGGATTGTGATGAGATAGTGGCAGCAGTAGGAGAATTTCGTGTTGTTATTTCTCTCTTTGGATGCTTCTGTATGAAAACAGAGTAAATGTGATTTAAAAAAACAGAGTAGAGCTCCTGACCTCAGATGATCTGCCTACCTTGGCCTCCCAAAGTGCTGGGATTACAGGCGTGAGCTACTACATCCAGCCTAAAATGTTGATTAATACTTGATAACCAAGTTGAAAACATCTTCAACAAAGCTAGGTGGAAAGGTATCACCACGAATCCCAAAATACAAACAAAAGGAGACAAATCATCACTAAATATGAGATATAGTATCAATGACTTCGCAAAATAAAGCAGAAGACAAGGAGCTTGTAACAGGTCTGAGAGTCAGAGAACTATCAAAATGTCATCAGCTAGAGCAGTAGCAGGTAGGAGAGGATACTGAGGCTCCAATGGGCAGGCTAGAGCAAGGAGGCCTTGAGAAGTTCTGATGGATAGTCTGAGTCTGGACCTGATAACTTCCTAACACTAAGAAACTGACATATCTGCCCAAGATAACACCACTTCCAGTGAGAAACTATAAGGAATAAAGTTCAAACTAAGCATTATTGGAATTACCATGGCAAAAAATTAAAAGTAAAATCCAAATGAAAGGGACAAAGTAGTAGAGAAGGAAGATTTCAGAAAATACAAGGCCATGTATGAATTTATCACAGGGATAGGAATCCTGGAACTGTTCTGTTGATTATGTAATTTGAACTGTAGCTAGCCCAAATGGTGATCTGCCGTACTTATATATGTTTTTGAACACTTAGTATGAAAAAATATATATAATATTGAATTAATCATTTTATATTGATTCATATAGAATATAATATTGTTTTTATACTGATAATACATATATATTCCCTTTAATAATTTATATGGACTTTATATTAGATAATAATTCTAATAATTCATCATATACAGTTTTCTATGATGTTAAAATGATAATATTACAGATACATTAGGTTAAAGCATTTTAAAATTAATTTTACCTATTTATTTTTCCTTTTTTCAATGTAGACACTCAAAAATTTTGTTACGTACATATTTTATTTTAAAGCAATGCCCCATCAGGGACTTATTTTACTTAAAAGTGAGCAGCAGGAAAGGATGATAATTGAATCCAATATAATATTGTGAGAGAGAGACAGAGAGAGAATGAGGAGTACATAACTCTTCTACAGACCATAAATGTGCGCCCGTAAAACACAAATGCTCACAAATTAGTTTAGAGCTGCTAAGATGCTTTTTCAAAACTAGTTGAAAAAAAAGCTAATTTTAAAAATCTATGAAAGAACATAAATCACAATATAAAATACTCAGAAATGAAGTAATTTGAGAACAGAACTTGAAAAGAAGTGAAAAGAACAAAGGAAAGGCTTAGAAATATAAGAAATCAAATCATTATGGAAAAGAAGACTAAATTAGCAGTAAGAGAAATATAAGCAAACAAAGAAAAAAATGAGAGATTGGATGACAGCCCATAGAATACAAACAATATAAGAGATATCAATCAACGCAATGTATGGACAGCATTTGGGTAACAATACAAACATCACTTAAAAAACCATGTGGAATGTAAACACTGACAAAATATTTAACATTAAGGGGGGCTGATCACTATTGGGGTGATGATTAAAAGGAGAGTTCTTGTCATTTAGAGATACATATGGAAATATTCATAGGTGAAATGGCATGATATCAAATTGCTTGGAAGAGTGAGTGGGAGTTTAGAGGAAACCAGTCTGGCCATGAGCTGATCATTGTTGAAGTGAGTGATGGGTGTATGGGTGTTTACTATACTCTTCTTATTCAAACAATGTCTGAAATTTTCCATAATAAAAGGTTAAAAAAATCTACTTCCATTATGGATTTTAAAACACTAAAAGAAAATAAAGGTGGCTCTATATGTTGCAAAATAAAGTCAAATAAGGGCTCCTTTTCTGTAACATTAGGTACTAAAATGAGAATTGCAGGAGGCTTCACCATAGTTGGTCAGTTTTTCCATTGATGGAACATTCCAAATCTTTATAAACCATCTGCAGAGCAAGGACTTGGATAGATTTTCATTCCACTGTAATAATGAGACTTTTTTTTGAGAAAGAATGTCAAAAAGAACAGCTTTTATTTTGATTCTATGCATACACTGGAAACTAATTAATAAAACACTTAAAGCAATCCTCATCCCAATTACAAAATGTAGACACATGAAATAATGTAAACAATGTCCAATTATTCTGACCATATATTACATATATATAACATAACCAAAATTATTACTTTGACAGCATCTTGGTTATATGGTTATGATATAATTTTTCCAACTACTTACTTTTTAGTAACCAGATAACCAAAGAAGAAATATTAGTAATGAAAAATTATCTTTTAATATTCAGCAATAAATATAGGAGGAAAGAGAAATGAATTAATCCAGAAAACAGTATTTTAAAAGGGAGTATTTTATGAAAGACACAAATAGTGAATTTCAAAGTTCTTGCTTTTTCTAGTTTTCTCCCATTCTTTCTAAATTTTCTTTTTTTCTACAAATCTACAAAGGTCATTTTATGTAATTTCTAACATTGATGCTCTTGGTGTTATAAACTTTGGGTCAAATAGCATAGGTTGCTCCAATCTCTCTTTTCATTGCATCCCACCTCTATTCTAAAGACAGACTTCTAGCCACCAAATAATTCAAACCAGAAAAACAAGATTGGTAGAGGAAAGAAAGTAATATTTCAGAGTACACTTGGTCAGATCATATGCCTCGTCCACCCCTCATGGATGTTATAATGTTATTTATAGTTAGTCTTATTTGAGCAATCCTGTGGGGTATGTAAATATGTATCTAAATTTTACTGGCAAGGAAATTATAGAATAATGTTCTCTTGGTACTTCAATTTAACTGAACAGACCTTTATCAAGCATTTACTATTTGTGAGGCAAAGCGGATGGTGCTGAGGATTCAGAGAACAGAATATTGTACCTGCCCTCAATTTGCTCACCATTTGCTGGAAAAGACAAACCAAAGAGGAACTGATAAAATATTAAATGATAAAATATTGATGCTAAAATATTACATGAGAAGTCTTGAATGAACAAAGTGCTATGGAGAAGCATAACTGATTGCTGGTTTTGCAAGGATCAGGAAGACTCCTGTGGTGAGGTGAGACATTCAGCGGGCTAAGGAGAATGGGCATGGGGTCTCATAGCGGAAGGGGGAAATAACAGATCTAAGCAAAAAGAACACAATACTCCTCCCCAGTAAGGAAAATAATGAGTGGAAATAAACTACAACAGTCAAGGGCAAAAGTCTAAGAAGAAAAGTAGAAAGGAGTGATGGGATACAGAACAAAAGAATACAGCTGAGGGGAAAAAAGATAAAGAAAGTTCAAAAAGATGGAGTCTCTTATGCTCATCTTACATGCATTTTCAATGGTCTGAGTTTTTAATCGAAGGGAAAATAAAAAACTCATTTGCGCCGGTCCCTGCCTTCCTTATGTGTGTTTAATCACCAAGTAATAAGTTTTTTCATAACAAGTAATATCTCTCCATTCTTCCAAACATTATGGGAATTGTTAGAGTGGTACATGTTTGGGGACAAGACCAAAGTGCTGCTTCTTTAGTGCTTCTGCCACAGTGAACAATGCTTTCCTGTGTGAAGCTTTGTACGTGCAGTCCAGACACCTTTCCTGTTACCACTGTTAAGGTTTAACGGCATCTATATGCATTTTTATATTACAGGCTCTGAATCAGTTGAATGAGACAGACTGTGCCTCCTATCGGCTGACAGTTGTTTTTACCAACCTCTTAGACTTCAGGGCATTCTATCAAATGTTGGAGGAATGATGTAGTAGTGGAAAGAATTATTTCAATATTAGAACAAGTGCAGTTTTTGCTGCCAACTCAACTCCCTTAATTAAAATGGAAAGCAACAACAGTTGGCTGAGAAGCCAGGTGAGAACACTTTAGAGAAGTCTGAGCCCTCTTTGAGCCTCGTGTGGATCTGGCAAAGAGAACAGTCCTGCTAGGATCCACATGTGCAGCTCTGGCTCTCAGAAAGCCACATATGCTCTCGAGAAGAGTCAATAGAAAAAGAGCAGAGTGACTGACAGCATTTGCATTCCTATTCTGTCTTGAAAACACACTGGGTTTCACAGGCCTGCTTCTATAGTTTGGTGTTTGGAGTCTTGGATGTTGTAATTTTTAAGCACTGTCACTGAGGACCAATCACAGAACTCATCAAGTGAAATATGCGTTTCTGCATAATGAGATAGTAATGAAGGAGAATCTGCATGTTTAATATTCTGGAGCTTTAAGGTACAATGATGTTGTCAGCTTGTTTTCAACTTGGTCATCAAATATTAATCAACAATATAGGCTGGGTGCAGTAGCTCATGCCTATAATCCCAGCACTTTGAGACGCTGAGGCAGACAGATCACCTGAGGTCGGAAGTTCGAGACCAGCCTGGCCAACATGGTGAAACCCTGTCTATACTAAAAATACAAAAATTGGCTGGGCGTGGTGGCACATGTCTGTAATGCCAGCTACTCGGGAGGCTGAGGCAAGAGAATCGCTTGAACCCGGGAGGCAGAGGTTGCAGTGAGCTGAGATCACACCACTGCACTCCAGCCTGGGCGACAGAGTGAGACTCCATCTCAAAAAAACAAAAACAATATATTGATATTAGTTTGATTTCCCTTCTCTTCTCAGACAAGAAGGTAGTGGTCAAAACTGCAGCCCCTGACCAAGCACAGTGTCCCCAAGGCCTGGTCCAGGCAATGGAGGTGGCACTACCATCCACAAGTGTCAGAATATAGTGCCAAGGTGTGTGTTCTCAGACTTGTCACTCTCCCAAGTGTGTGCTGATCAGACTCAGGAAGACAACCTGCATTCCAGTTAAGGGTGGGTGGTGGTAGTGGTTAGTGGGTGTGGGGATAGCAAGCCAAACAAAACAGAAAGTCAAGACAGCTAAGAAACATTTGAAGCTGACAGTGGTGAGCAGAATCTGGAGACAATTTGGGGACGAAGAACAAATGTCTGAGTGTATGCAGTTTCTATGGTTATGCTCTGGATGCATTGAGAGATTATGCCTCCAAACAGTAAAAAATTTAGCTAACCATAATTTAAGCAAACATTCTCACATGACAAGAATTCTGGAAGTAGGCAGAATTCTGGCTTTGTCTTAGCTGCCTAGCCATGGCAGAGCTCCAGGTCAATGTCTCTCATGGCCCTCTTGACATTCTTCTCATGGTTGCAGAATATTGCAGAAGCAAGTCACGTCATCACATAGCCATGTTCAAAGCCAAAGAACAAGATGATCCAGGGCAAAAAACTTACTATCAAGACAATCCCTCTAAAATCAGGAAGGAATAGAAACCTTCCCAGAAAAGTACAACTCATCTACCAGATCAGGATGTAGGGTGGCCAACTTGACCTTATTTGCCTGGAACTTTACCAGTTTTAGCATTGGAAGTCCAAGGTGTGGTCAAGACAGAGCGGTTGGTCACTGTATTAGGGTCACATGGTTATCTTTAGTCCAAAGGCTTAGATCCCTTTTCCTGAAATCAAGGGCTTTCTACTCACTATCTTAATTGGTTTATCTTAACCACAGAGGAAAACATGTTTCTTTGATAGCCTATGTTCTTTCAACCTTGACTGCACTTTAGAATAATCTGGGGGAGCTTTTGTAAAAATGCTAAGGCATGGGCCCCAATCACCGTGATTTCACCTTAATTAATATGAAATATTTCTTGAGTATCAGCAATTTTTAAAAGATACTCAAGTGATTCTAATGTACCTCCAGGGATGAGAAACTACTAGAAAAGTCAAACAATAAGACCAACCATTGAACCAATGATTGAACCACTTGATAAAACATTCCTGGAGCAGACAATATAATTTGACATGATTGGCAAGATAATAAATCCTTAAATGAATGTAGTACTTTGTTTTTGAACACTTTTTTATATTCATTATCTTTATTGACATTCAAGGTTGGTGTTATTTCCATTTATAAATTAGAAAATGAAGCTTACTTTGTTTTTCCCTCCTTACCCACCCCACTCCTCCATTTTCTCACTGGATTTCTCTATTATCATCACTACTTCTCCGGGCTGAGGGTGAATGAAAAGTTGCCCATGAACATGAGAATATAGGGTGTTAGAGATGAAGATGTAAATTATAATGATATGAACAAACCCACAGATCCCTCTCCTTTTCCTAATCTTCTGGGCAGTAGAAATATGCCAATGCTTATAAATGGAGATAAAGGAAATTACATGAGTCTGGATCTCACATAGAGAGCTTGATTATATGTGGCAAAAGTGTGCCCACAGGGTCCTTAAAGTAAGAGTAATTGATAGTGATTTATCCAGAAATCCAGAAGATGATGAAGCCACAGAGATAATCCATATAGTAGTTTACCAAAAGGCTATAGCTGGAAAGATTCCAAGGATCAGATCTGAGAAATATGACTAGACTACAAATGGGATATCAACTATAATTTGGGATACAAAATGTGTGGTGGATCAGGGCGAGTGGTTAACATGTGACAGTCACTATGCTAAACACCTTAAATACGTTATTTCACTTAATTCTGAAAATGGTAGTAGAAATGTCCCATATAACTGGGAAAATAGAGGTTTAGAGAAGTAGGGAGAGCTACTCAATGTCACATGACCAGTTCGTGGTGGAGCTAGGAGTCACATGCAGGCAGTTGACCCCATGATTCATAATTTTAACTACTATGACATCCGCTGATATTCTCAGTATTCAGACATCAGAAACACTAGGGTATTGATGATATAGTTCTATAAAGGGTTAATTGTGTAACCATTCAGTCAGCCTGAAGAAGCCAGATATTACCAAGTGGTCAACACTAGTTTGTGCATTTGTTAAAGTGAATGAGAGACAACTGAAAACTAGTCCATGTCTTCATGAGATGTTGGAAAGTAAATATTATGTGTAATAGCCAACTAAAGTCACTTTTAAGTAATAAATTCCTATCACTTCCTGATGGTCTTAGACAATATTATTCAGCGTAACATCAGTAGAGATGTCCTGTTCTTCCATCCAGAGAGGAGGATTTCTGCTGTACCACTGAGCTGTAACACTGGTAAGGGTAAAGGAAGATGGAGGCATCATTGGAAGGATCAAACGGCAACTACCTTGATTTAGAGGAGAAAATGAAGCTGGGAGAAATGACTGATGTGCTAAAATCAGGCTCTCTTTTAGGCTCTAGAGAAAAACATTTAAAGGGAGCTCAAAGATTTTACATAGACTAGTTTGGTTTTCCAAGATAGACATGCCAAATTTGGAACAGAAAACCCAACAGGATTGTTTTAAATTTTGCCTTTGGTTTGGGGAAAGATGTGTCACTAGTCATATTCTAAGTTACTGTTACAATGAGAAGATGTAAGGGTGATTGCTTTAAGGGTGCCTTTTCAGCTAAGGGTGTGGTATACATACTTTTGATCAAACAAACTCTGATTTCTTATTCTGACTCTATTAGCTTGCTTAGGACTATTGGGCCAGCCACTTAACTATTTTGTTCTTCAGTTTTCTCATTGTAAAATAAATGTATCAGATATGACCCTCGATTATCTCACACTCTGTAAACTATATGTGATATGTCTTCCTACTCAATAAGCATCTTGACAGTATATAAAGTTTTAAGTGCTAGACAGCTAACCATTGGACAAAAGCAAATAATAGCTGTGCAGTATTTAGAAACTGATCTAAGTGAAAGACAACATAATTGCAAATCCAACACAACTCTTCTCAACACACAGACACATACACGTACTCTCCTAATGAATATTTAAAGGTCTCCAAATAATAGATCAGAAAATGCATTACTTTTCCACATTTTTTCACTTATTACTCTAAAAAAAATAAGTGGAAAGTGAAACTTCATAATAAATTGAGGTTTAAAATTTAGACCAACATCATTAGGGTAAAATGTGAGCACAGCATATATTCAGAATCTAATCCAGTAGTGATTCTCAGATGTGTTAAAAGAAAAACTTCTGCTGAATTAAATTTAAAGGAATTTGAGCAATGAAGGATTCGCGATTCGGGCAGCTCCCAGAATCAGCAGATTCAGAGAGATTCCAGGGATGTCTCCTATTCAGAAAAATTTACAGACAAAAAAAGGGAAGTGATCTACAGAAATTGGAAGTGAGGTACAGAAATTGCTGGATTGGTTACAGTTTGGCATTTGCCATATTTGAACACAGTTTGAACACTCAGCAGTGTATGACTGGTAGAAGTACGGCTGCTGGGATTGGTCAAGACTCAGCTATTGTTACAGCTGCATACTCCTAAGTTAGGTTTTCAATCTTGTCTACCTCTTAAGCTAGGTGACAGTCCATCCACAAGTAGCCAAATATAGAAGTATGGAGTCCTTCTCAGGCCATTTTTAGTTCACTTTAACAAATGGATGGCTTGCAAACCAAAAATAAAATTCTAAGCCCCACCTCAACCATGTGAGTGGACTTTCTCCTCAGCCAGGGTTCTTTTAAAATTTAACCTGAGAGACTGGTATAGGCCATGATGGGAAGCAGGGGTTGGACATACCTCATTGTACCTCTCCAACATCAACACAGACCTTTAAGTCTTATAAGAAGCATTTACAATCTATTGTCTCTGAAGCCTGCTACCTGGAGGCTTCATCTGCATGACTAAACTTCAGTCTCCACAACCTCTTATGGCAACCCAGACATTTTTCTTTCTGTTGATCCCAGGCCTTTAGATAAACCCAACCAATTGTCAACCCAAATATTTGAAATCTACCTATACCTAAAAGCCCCCGCTTCAAGTTCTCTTGCCTTTTTGGACCAAACCAATGTTATTTCTTAAATGTATTTGATTGAAGCCTCATGACTCCCTAAAATGTATAAAACCAAGCTGCACCCTGACCACGTTGGGCATATGTTCTCAGGATCTCCTGAGGGCTGTGTCATGAGCCATGGTCACTCATATTTGGCTCAGAATAAATCTCATCAAATATTTTACAGAACTTGACTCTTTTTACCAACAGGCCATATGAATATGAATTGATTGATTTCTGAAAAAGATTTCTGTCTTTATGTTTGCAGCTTCAGTGTGAAGTATAGTCTTGGCAATCTTCCTGATGGTCCTGGGTCTTGTTATAGGCATCTACTTAGCCCAGTGAAGGGAGCCAAAGTAGCCCAGGTCCTGAATAAGTCCTCATTCTCACCCACATCCATGTCACCAGGGTATAGAACCAAGTGGTGCAGCTGCTGCTTAGGACTGAGCCCGGGCTAAAGGAGGACTCTTCTCTTTGAGGACTTTCACCTACTGCAATGTCTGATAGTATAGCCACTAGCCACACAGAGCTCTTTAAATTTCAATTCTAGTTATTTAAATAAATTTAAAGACAAATTTAAAATTCAGCTAGTCAGTCACACCACATTTTGTATGACTAGTGGCTATCTTATTGGACAACACAGATATATAGAACATTTCTATCATTGCACAAAGTTCTATTGGCAGTAATTTCCATTAGTACTAGATGCCAGGGTGGAAATTATCCTGTTATTTTTCTGGGTTTGAAAGGATAGATCTGGGTCTTATTAAGGAGGCCAAGTCGCATTTCAGGAACTGTGGCAGGTGCCTCCTCACCAGATCCTACCCCAAAACTCAGGTCTCTGCATTCTGTTGGAGGCCCAGGAAGGAACTAATTACCATGCAAATGTTGTTGTTTGGCTGTGCTTCAGTGTGAGAATTTCTAATGGCAATGACAGGACAGGCTAGTTTTCCTCTGAAGATATTCCTGCTCTACCAATTCACTTTTTGCTAGATAACAGACATTTGTGGCAAAATAATTTACCAAGCAGTTTTTGCTCTGCCTACTTCTTACCAGAAGAAACAAAAAGAAAGATGAAAAAATAACTTTGTCCTTACCTTTCCAAAAGGTTCCCAGCTTCTGGTATTTCTCTCAGGGGTTAACAGCTTTTATGCAACCTGGCCCAGCACAGAGGCTGCTAGATACCTGTTGTCCAACATCATCAGGGCTCATTAATCAAAGGGAATTTAGCTGTGTATTCCTTAGAGGGAGAGTAGAGGGACTGGGCTGAAAGAGGGGGGTTGCCCAAATGTAGCAATGACTCCTGAAATTTAAGAAAAGGGATGTGGTGATGGGTTCCATAAGGGGCTGGGAACTTTGTGGAAGTCCCAGTAAGGCAGTACGACATGATAGAGGGTGCTGCTGTGCTTTCAGCGGTGGGGAGTGGCTAAACATCCAGCATCATAGACTTGGGAGTGGCAGCAAAAGATGCCATGGCCCACATTGGCAGAGGCTGTGTCATCAGCTGCCTTTGAATGGACCATCTTCTCGTATATATAGTGTGTATCCTACTGGCAAACTTGGAGGTTCAAAGACCAGAGGCTGTTTCCTAAGGTTTTTTTGGTGTGTGTTGTTGTTGTTGTTTTTGTTTGTTCGTTTGTTTTCCCTATGAGAATGTACATCACACTAACAAGGGAAAAGAGTCCTCAGCAGTAAATGATATTGGGTATCTTCCCTTAAAAATGGGGGGATGAGACACAGATTTAATTTAATTTATAAAAATTAAACATCATCAGCCGGGCACGGTGGCTCATACCTGTAATCCCAGCACTATGGGAGGCTGAGATGAGTGGATCACCTGAGGTGTTCAAGAGTTCGAGACCAGCCTGACCAACGTGGCAAAATCCCATCTCTACTAAAAATACAAAAATAACCGGGAGTGGTGGCGCATGCCTATAATCCTAGCTACTTGGGAGGCTGAGGCAGGAGAATCGTTTGAACCTGGGAGGCAGGGGTTGTGGTGAGCTGAGATTGCGCCATTGCACTCCAGCCTGGGCAACAAAAGCGAAACTCTGTCTCAAAAAAAAAAAAAATTAAATATCATCTTACTTGCATCTCAGATTTGTGAATCAAATTTATTTTTACACAGATTATTCCATATAATATCTGCAAATGTTTTAACTATTTATTGTAGGTAAGCAGTTATCATCTTTTTTTAGAAGGGAAACTGAGGCACAGTGAAATACACACCCCCCACACACACTTAGTACACTAACTCAGAGGTAGGTATGATAGACAGAAGAGCTGTTTGTATTTCAAGGAATTATTTGAGTGCAAGTAACAAAAAAAAAATCTAACTAGTTTAAACCAAAAGGAAATAATTGACTGATGTAACTGAAAGTTCTGGAAATAGGGCTGGTTTCTGGTAGTGGGACTCAAATTATATTATCAGAATTCAGTTCATCTCTACCTGTAGACTCTCTGTCTTCTGTTCTGACTTTATTCTCAGATTTTGTGCAGGGGCAGGATGGCTGCCAGCAAGTTCAGGGCTATCATTTCCCAGGTTTGACTGCAGCTGAAAATGTGGCTCCCCTCTCACGACCCTCCCACCAGTCTCATTGTGCCTTGTTGGCTCCGGTTGGGTCCCAGAACCAATCACTCTGGCTAGGGCAATAGAATGCTCCTTTTGGCCATGCCTGAGTTACCCAGACACCATTGGGGTTCGGGTGTGGGAGAGGACACCTGCACATGCACAGGGACTGAGGCTGAAAAGGAAAATAGAAGCACTCTTCCAGAAGGGTGAAGAAATGCCAATAGTCCAAATCAAAGCAAAAACAAAGAAGATGCTCAGTTCAGCCTTCTCTCATAGCCTACTTCTTGCCTTCTAGCCTAGAGCCACCTGATTGTCCCTTGAGGCTCTGAAACTTAAATTGAAGGATAAATATAAATTGTGTGAAGGAAGGCCCTTTACAGTAAACTGAATAATGCCCCCCCGCCCCGACCCTAAATATCCAGGCCCTAATCCCTGGAGCCTGTGATTATTTCCTTATATGGTAAAAAAAAAAAAAAAACACTTTGCTGCTATGATTCACGTAAGGATCTTGGGATGGGAGATTATCCTGAGTTGTTACCCTAAATGCAATCTCATGTCCTTGTAAAAGGGACTTGAATCCATAAGACTTTCAAGTGAGGGAGGCTCAATTCTAAATCCTCCCTAAGTCTGCCATTTTCTCCTCAGTCATCTTCTATCAGAAGTTGATTCTGTCCCTGAATTGTCAAGCTCCTTAGAGTAAACCTTCAACAGATCAAGAAAATAAGATGGTTGTAAAAAATTTAGTCTCTGCCCTGGATCATCCTCAGTCTGCCCCCTCACCTATGGGAGAGGAAGAAAAGAAATCCCTGGAATGGGCCCTCTCTGAAAGTGTCTGTATTTGGACACTCTTTCTCTCAGACTGCGGAGAGTGAACAGACTTTTCAGGTCACATCACTGTTGACAAAACACAGCACAGTGGGACAATGTGCTGTGGGAGCAATAAAGGCAGTTCAGAGCTGCCTACGAGTCAAGCAGGAAATGAGTCCAGGAATGACAGTGGGAGCTATGCCCCCAGGAGACACTGGCAGTAGAGTGGCAGTGTTCCCAGAGGATAAGGATGTGAGAGATGAAATTAAGAATTCACTCAAGGGTCAAAGGGTCAAGGGAGATAGTCAAGACTGAGTAGTTCCCAGCTCTGCAATCACGATCAAGAGACATCCTGAGAACTAGGGAATCAGGAAACTCCCAAAATCGAAACGGAAATCTGAAATGGTCTAGTGGCTTAAGAGTTCAAAGAATGCTCCCTTTCACCAAGAGCATTGGTTACAAGATCCAGAGAAACTCTCGCTTACAGGACATCTTGCTGGGGAGTTCAAGCTGCCATTGGATTCACTGCACAGCCAGCCACTGGGGTCTACTTTTGAAGAGCCCTTTGCTTTGGATAGCTTTGCTCCCAGTGTCTTTGAGTCCCATTTGCAGACTGTGCTCACAGGGGACTTGACAGTTTCTCAGGTGTCATATGCCCACAGGGTGAACTGCAGAAACATTAATGTACATCCTGGATTCCTCCATTTCAGGCCCCAGGGGAGAACAAAGACAATAATTTAGACCAAAGTGAAGAAAAGCCACTAAGAGACCCAAATCAGACGAACATCAAGGAACAGATGCAGGATTGAGGCCCTTCTGCCCCAGACACCTGACACAGAAGAGACAGGCTCCTTTGAAAAGAAATTCTGAGAAGGAATGAGGCAGATAGTTCAGTGATTTTGTTGCAGAAATAAAATCAAAGTGCAGGAAGGTTTTCTGTACAAAGCAAGCTCAGATGAAAGCAGAGCTCTCTTGATGCAGGAACACATGGCAATCCTGGTGCTGCTCCATCAAGGATTAGATGTGGACTTCATGCGCAGGAGAAAAGTCAGTGCAAGGAGGACTTGCAGGCCCAGGCAGAGCCTGTAATTGGACATTCCTGTAATTAGAGGACCCTCTCCCACCTGAGCAAAGCCAGGACATAGGTTTGCCCCTTTGCTCTAGAGAGAGACACTGTCTCTATCTTCCAAGACTATTTGCTATACAGACATCCTTGGAAAGACAATCAGAACAAAGGCAGTCCCTGTCTCTGCATGTAAGACAGGCAGAAACATGAGACACCTGTTGAAAGCTGTCCCCCAACAATAGTAACAAGGAGGAATAAATCTTTATCTTATTTTTCTTTTAACTTATTTTTCTTTTAACGTATTTCTATCCATGATACTTCACTTTTTTCATCTAAACAGTAGAATTAGAAGTAATTTTCAGGGTTTGGGACTGATTTAATTATACAGATTTATTAATGGACCTCAAATTTTCTCTTTCAATGAATATTCTTTTGATTATTATTGATATTGAACACTTTTAATTGATTTAAGAATTATATTTCACCTTGCTCCTGTCCTTGATCATTTATCTGTTACACTCTGGGGCTAAAATTGTGCTACTTGGTCTTAGAGCTACAATTTTAACCCTCAAAGTCAGGTTCTAGTGCTGTTCAAAGCTGCTCAGCCTGGGTCTGAGTAATCTTGCAGAAGGGCTCTGCTCTGCCTAGTAATTCCCAATTCTTTCACTTATCTGAAATTCAAAGGTTCACCTTTCTTTGTCTAATTTTGAGCAAGAATAAACTGGTTATAAAAAGTCACATAAATCCAAATGCCAATAAAGATGGAATAACTACACATTTTTTACAAAGATAGCTAAGGATCAAAGGAAGGAAAATTTTTCTGTGATTTAAAAAGCTTATATAGACTGACCAAAAATATGCAGTGAAATTTCTAAAAAGATAGGTAAGCTTACTGAGCAGACCTTTCCTTCACAATAGCAGGGCTAAGTATATATTTTACAAATAAATGTATTATATGGAAAATATTCATGGTGGTTATGAATTTATGTTATATAGTTCTGGTGTTGGAGTATGATTTAGGTAAGAAAATTTTCCTTTCCTTTATTTACATGGTTTAAAAACACAAACAACATAATAAAAAAAGACTTCCTCCAATCCTGTCTCTATCCACTCTATAAATATTCGTATTAGTTTCTTGTGAATCTTTGCCAAGCAAATCAAACATACATTCTGATTCATCTTCCTTCCTTACATAAAAATCATATACATTGTTCTGCCCTTGCTTTTTTCACTTAAAATTATATTTTGAGATTGTTCCATATCAGAATACGGTACTTTCTCATTATTTATTACACTTTATATAATTATTTAACCTAAACCCTTTTAATGGTCATTTGTGTCATTTCCCATTTTATTCTGTTTTGAATAGCATTGTAACAAATAATCTGTTAAATTTGTCCTTTCATATATGTGCTACGTAAATTCTCAGATGGGATGGCTGGGTCAAAGGATATATAGTTTGCAATTTGAATAAATTTACCAGATTGCAGTATATAGAACTTGTAACACTTTGCACAACCCCAGCAGTGTCTGAGAAATCTGCTCAATTGGCCTAAATTTCAAAGTGTTTTCAACAAGGCTAGTGGAAATGTTAATATCGTTATTCACCATGTTGACCAAATGTTTTAAAGAGAGAGCCATCTACATTTATATAGAACTGTGACATTGATTTAAAGTGCCAGAATGTATTACTGAGAAATTTATAGCCCTGAAAACATAAAGTTGTGCATTTCTGGAAAGTTGAAGAAAATAGAGAATATTTATACACTATAGGAAATCATCAGAGACCTACTAAATTATTAACAAAGATTTTATCATCATAGCTATAGATAATAATCTATGTGTCAATAACTGAAATTACAGGTCATTTTCTTAAATTGACATCAATTGTTGAGAAGAAAACGTTCAACATATTTATATACCTAACTAGAAACTGTTAAAAAAAATACTAGTCATAAACCCAAAAGAAGATAGTTTCCTATTTAAAGTAGGTTCCTATTTATTTAGAATAGCGTAGTAGTTAAGACAACAGGGTTTAAATTTAAACCATCCTGAATTTGAATCCCAGTGCTGTTACCTAATATGGTCAATTTGTTTACAACTTTGCCTTTCTTCTCCATCCTTGCCATGCTCTGGTGTGGGCAGAGAATATTTCCCTGATGGATTGACTTTGGGCTTGACCTGTGACTCACTATGACTCCGGAATGTAAGTGGAAGTGACAATCGCCAGTTTCCCTTATGTAATTCTCCTCTTCCTTTGAGCTTCTTCCTTTCTCCAGGAGAGCAACATTCCTCAAACAGTGAATGCTTCTTCAGTCTTTTTCCCAGAAGGAAAAGACACAGAGAAGACTTGAATCCAACTAGCAACCTAGAGCCAAGCCCAGCTGAACCCAGAGAAGCACAACTTACCAGAGAAGCCCAGCCAAGCAAAAGTTTATCCTCAGATTTGTGAGCAAGAAATAAGTAATGTGGCAACCTCTGAAATTTTCAGATTGTTTTTCCTGCATCTACTAACTGTGTATCTTTAGAAAAGATCCTCAAACTCTTTACACTACAATTTTCTTATCTATAAGATGAAAATCATAATGGGAACACATAACCTGTAGAGTTGTTAGGATTAAAAGCAATAATGCAGGTAAAGTGGAATCTTGCATGTCGTAAATGACTAAAAAATGATCAACAGTAACAATCCCTGGTTAGATCATAAGCTCAATGAGAACATAGGCTTTGTCCTGTTCACCCTGCACAGTTCCTGGCACAAAGTGGTGCTTAATTAACATTTGAATGAGTAAGTGAATATATTAGTGAAGTGCACTTGCTCTGTTTCAAAGAAATACTTTGTTTTCAAATGTGTGGACATAATTTCAGTCATGGATTAATTTGAATGAAGCCTTGTAAAAATGGAAATAGGGTCACTAGCAAACAGTGCCCGCTCTGAGAACAGCATTGATAAAACTACTCATGAACTGCATGGCATGTTGGAAAGAGCACACATTATGTAGTCTTTTATTTTATTTATTTATTTATTTATTTTGAGACAGGGTCTCTCTCTGTTGCCCAGGCTGCAGTGCAGTGGTGCGATCTCAGCTCACTGCAGCCTGCACCTCCTGGGCTCAAGGGATTTTCCCATCTCTGCCTCCAGAGCAGCTGGGAGTACAGACATGCGTCACCATGCCAGGCTAATTTTTGTATTTTTTTTGTACAGACAGTGTTGCGCCACGTTGCCCAGGCTGGTAAATTTTGTAGTCTTAAACCTTGTGTTGAACCAGAGCTTTCCACTTATGACTCATGTCACTTAGATTAATTACTGGGAATTATAGTTGCCATATTTTAAAATAAGGATGATAGTTGCCCTATAGGGTTATTAAAAGAGTCAAAAAATAGTGTATACAAGTTTCTGGGTTCTATTAACTGTGTAAAACATCTTAGGTTTCCCCTTTCTTGAAATATACTTGTGACAGAGAAAGGAATGGGAATACTTTGGAAGACAGCAATATAGATGTTATATTATTCCTTAAATCTCAATTCTCAAAGACTTAGGCTACATACACTATTTTAGCATCTCCCTAATCCACTTAAGTGAAATGAAGTTCTTATTTAAAATTCACTTTAATGTGCCCCTTAAACTTTATTTAGAGGTTTTTTACATAATGTACTTAAACTAAAAATGCACTTTTAATTACAGGGAGGTTTTAAGGAAAATAGTAATTGCAAGGAAAAGATTTAATTTAGACCCTGAATGTTCAAAACTCTCCAGAGAACAAAATATGGCTAAATATTTTTATACTATATATATATATATATATATATATTTTTTAACAATTTGTATGAGCTCTTCTGTGAAAAAAGTAATTGCTTCTTCTGAATTTGCCTCGTTGGGATGCCGTTGGCCTACATTGAGCAGCCCTATCAGAAACAGACCTGTGAGACTCATAGCTGTTCTTGTTGAAAGGAAATTACTGAGACATTGTTATTGTAGGGTGTCCTCCTGATAGTGAACCCTTGGGAGAAATTCCTTTCTGGTCTTGGCAAGAACATGTGTGCTCTTGCATAGTCAGCTTGCTTTTAAACTACAAAAACTGGAAATTGAGTAACTGACCAGGTTTTCCTCATTACATCAACTGTTAGAAACCTAAAGTTCAGTTTGTGGCCTACCTAAAAAAAGCAGTTATATCATCAATACTCAATGGTAAATGCAAAGGACTCTGGTATTTATTTTTATAATAGCGTTAGGCCTTGGTCATATACCTCTCTCCTTAAACTTTTCTTTTTTGCCTTCTTTTAGACCATATAGAGGGAAATTTTTTCTCATGTTTGTTTATCTGTTTACAAAATTTAGATTATACTATCTAAACCTGTTAGCCTGAAATTTTTTCTCACTGAAATTTATTTTAGATACATATTTTCAAGTCAATAACTAAAGATCTAACATACTATTTTTAGAAATTTCTAAACAGATATTCTATTATCATTATAATGCATTATAATTTGTTTAGTCATTTCTCCACTGATTGGCATTCACTGGAGTCCCAGTTTAACCACATTATTATGCAATACATATCCTGTTCATAGATAGTTACATCCTCATATAACTTTATTCCAGAGACTTTATTCTCCAAAATCTTACTTACTGCTATTTTATGTCATTTGATTATTTTATATCTTTAGTTACTTAATATATTTTTTCAGAACAAGTTAAAGCATAATTCAACGAATTACTTATATTAAAGCTTACTATGTATGCCATTAAACCTTTAGTCTTATCCTTTCTGATTTCTTCAAAATTTAGAGTAATCAACCCTCCACAGACTTGATATTCAAATGCATTTTCTCATTTTAACATGATTGATTTTTAAATGTTTATCTTTACTTCTGTGTTATTCTGGGACAGAAATTAAATTTAAATTATATTTATCAGTTTTTCCCAAAGTATTTAATAAACCATGCCTTCTTGTCTATTGCCATTGCCAATATTTTAGTTAGATAACATTTACTTAAGAGAGCCAGACCCTGTAAATAGCTGTCTTAACCAAATCTATTCAATCCATCCTCTTTCTATGTATTGTATTTGGCTTTCATTCAAACTCATTCCTTTATTAATATCTATATTTAGAACTTACATTGACTATTCCATATATATTCAGTTTCTATTTTGTGAAGACATTGGCTAGGTACAAGAGATATATTAGGGAACATATAGATATGGCCCATATAGATCTTAAAGTTGTTTGGGAAAGACAGACATTAATTAAGTGCATATACAGGTATAAAATTGTAACTAAAATATAAATAAAATTTACCTGTGATCTCTCTTTCCCACATAACCTCTTGGAAATATATTTTTTTCAATTATTTGAAAATTAGTAATTATAGATTTGGTTGAGGAAAGGGCTATTTGAAATGAAAAAAACACATTGAGAAATGAAAAGAAGACAGGATTCAAGTGTTAAAAATACAAGACACTACAGCTTTATGGGGAGCACTACACTATTATGTTGAATAATAGTGATATAAGTAGCAACAGCATTCCCAGCTCTGTCTATGTGCCAGGCGATATTTGTAGTGCCGTACATGTGTTGATACATTTATTCCTCTCAACAATCACTCTTCAGAAAAAAGGGCTGTAGTCTACAGTACTGAATAAAGCTTGAGGGCAACTGAAATGATAAATAAAAAATGTCCTATGGAATTATGAAGCAAACAATGAGGATGCAATCTTAACACAAAACACTTCAGCTGTGTTATTGGAGCAGAAGCTAGGTGAGAGACTCCATAATGGTTTCTTCTAGGTCTTGGCATTTGTTTGATAGTAAAGATCTCAAGAGAAGGTACAACTAAATAAATTACATTGCAAGTCATGCTCATAATAGAAATCGATTATGAAACTAAACGACATATTTGGCCCTTGTTGCTAAAAAACCTTGATTTTACTAATAAAAGTAATACTCTTGGTAGTAAAATGATAGTTAAGGCCAGGCGCAGTGGCTCACACCTGTAACTCCAGCACTTTGGGAGGCCAAGGCAGGTGGATCACCTGAGGTCAGGAGTTTGAGACCAGCCTGACCAACATGGAGAAAACCCATCTCTACTAGAAATACAAAAATTAGCTGGGCATGGTGGTGCATGCCTGTAATTCCAGCTACTCAGGAGGCTGGGGCAGGAGAACCACTTGAGCCTAGGAGGCAGAGGTTGCAGTGAGCCGAGATTGCACCAGGGCACTCCAGCCTGAATGACAGATTGAGACTCTGTCTCAAAAAATAAAATAACATAAAATAAAGTGATAGTAGAATGAAATTAGTAGGATAGAAATATAATAGAGAAGAGGATAGATAAGTTAAAATGGTAATGTCATTAATAAAAACATATGTGATACTACAATAATTATATTTGACTGATAAATGCAGGTACTAGCTACATACCTTATAAAAATAAGAATTTATCCGGGAGGCTGAGGCAAGAGAATAGCGTGAACCCGGGAGGCGGAGCTTGCAGTGAGCCGAGATCACGCCACTGCACTCCAGCCTGGGTGACAGAGCGAGACTCCGTCTCAAAAAAAAATAATAAAAAATAAAATAAATAAATAAATAAATAAATAAATAAGAATTTATCTTTAATTTGTCATAGTATGAAAGACAGAGATCTGTATAGTTATCATATAAACAGAATAGTTCTATTCAAATAATAAACTGTAAAGATTCTATAATCTTTTTGGACAAGATTTTATCTGAGAAATAGTGATAATTCTGCTCCCAGGATTCTCGAGAAATCCTGTGTCTCACAGTAAATTTTTGTTTTTCAAACTGAATTTGACTTTAGTTATCAAATACAACAAACCACTACAGTACATTTGTTGTTCTGTCTGACTTCCAGGGCCTTTGAGTCACGTAATTGACGAGTACAAGGAAATAACAACTCTAAATTTATTTTATTGTCACTGAATAAACTATACTATGTTGATAAATAAGTGAATGAAAGATTCTGATTATTGTCGTTTCCCTACTCCATATTAAGTGATCACTGCAGTAAACCTTGAACAAGTCATAATTGACAAAAAATTTGAGTTATTTTTCAAAAAAATTATCCAAATTATAATTTCATGAAAGAATTCTAATAGTAATTTATTTCGGTTCCCTGTTCAGTGAAAAATGAGGTTGTAAACTCAAAACTGAGTGAGATTTATGAATAGCTCAATTGTGCTTGAAGATAAAACTAGATCACTAATTTTCTAGGAGCTCTAAGTTGACAGAAATACAGCACTCTTTTCATATTGCCTAACTTTGATGTTGTCCTTTATTTATTTTCTTTTTTCTTGATGTGATTATTTATTGTCCAGGTGTTTGAAGCTATTACTAACTTGAGATTTACAGTTCCAACAGATGATTGAAAAGAAAAAGATGGATTCAATACTCCTATAATTGTTTTCTTACAGTTCTTTTTACAACTATCTAACTGAAGCTACTCTATCAATGCCTATCTTTGGTCCATATCATCTATCTAAAAGCATCTATAACCACAGTGAATCCATTATTTGCAACTTCTGGCACTTAAGACCATTTTGAAGGTCAATCTGATGTCTCTTTCAAGCCCGATTTCTCACTGCTCCCATGTTTGTGTGCTGCCCTGCAGTTAAGTGAACAACTCACTACTCTCTGGCCTCATTTCACACTTTCTTCCTTACATGGCTTTTGTTCATTCAGCCAATATTCATTTACTGAGTACCAAGAATTATTCTAGCCGCTTTAGCTGCAGTATGAAGCAAGATATTCACAATTATTGTCATTTATCTTAGTGAATCTTTCAAATGAGAAAGTAGGTAATATAACATAATGTGATTTTTCCCCTCTTCCAAAATGCTTTCCGTTGCTCCATTTTAACAGCAAAGATATTAAGCATTTTTCAAAATCAACTTATATTGAAACTTACCACATAAAGTTTTGCTATATAATTTCTTCTGTTACCGCTTATTATTGGAATCACTAAGTTGTCGTCTGAGGACATTCAGTACCAATTTTGTATCCTCAGTGGTGCCCCAGTGTGCAGTTTTGCACTTGTGATAGTTTAAATATTTGTATGACATTTTAAAATATGATGTAATAGGCCGGGTGCAGTGGCTCACACCTGTAATCCCAGCACTTTGGGAGGCTGAGGCGGGTGGATCATCTGAGGTCAGGAGTTCGAGACCAGCCTGATCAACATGGTGAAACCCTGTCTCTACTAAAAATACAAAAATTAGCTGGGCATGGTGGTGGACGTCTGTAATCCCAGCTACTCCGGAGGCTGAGGCAGGAGAATCGCTTGAACCTAGGAGGTGCAGGTTGCAGTGAGCTGAGATTGCACCTTTGCACTCCAGCCTGGGTGACAGAGCGAAACTCCATCTCAAAAAAGAAAAGAAAAGAAAATGATGTAATAGGCACATAGTTCAGTAATCTTTCCCTTAGAAATGTTGGTATCCTTGCATTTTAATGCAATTGTGATTCTATTTTAGGGAAAAGCATAACATCTTAAAAATTTTAAGTCAAGGTTTAAAGTAGCATTATAGGCAAATTTAATAATTTACCTCTCTATAAAATTTGTACCAACCCAGAGTATTTATTTCAATTGTACTGTTCTCCAATTGCAAAAGTATTTACTGTAGTCTTTATGTTTTAGTACTGCCTTTTCTCCATTTATAGTATTTGTGCTACTGCTGACTTCTAAGATAATCCTTAGCACAGACTGCAATGTACCTTACATCTTGAAATATTTTGTCTTTCCTAGAGTCTAATACAAGTTACTGTTTAAGAACACTTGTTGAGCTTCAATCCTGCTTTAGTCCACCTTCATGAAGAAGATGAACATTTCGGATTATGTCCTGATTAGGCACTTTAATTTTAACAAATAGATGTCATCTCTGTTCTTCTCACAAATGAGTGTTAAATGACATCTGCTTGTAGATGGTGCTACAGAATTTCTTTACTTCAGTTTTCTGACAAAGAGAATAACCTTGAATTATCATTAACTCAAGAATGAAAAATGTTATTCATGGAAAATTTTCTGAAAAATGGAATAATCTAGTCCAAACTTTTTTCCTTAAATAAGCCAGAGAAATCTAGAATTTTCTTTATTTGAGCTAGGCTTTATCATTGACCTCATTTAATAATATAAAAACAGTTTTATGAAAATTGCCTTTTAACATACCTTATGGATACCATTGAAGGTTGATGTTATTCTACGGTTTCTCTTTTATGACAGTTGGCAGCAATATCCCATCTATCCCTAAATCTGTGTTACTTCCAAACAGCAACTTTTCTCTTATCTTACAATGGCAGTAAAGTCCAATGATCAAGGGTGAGTGCCTTGATCCAAATCCTGTGACCACCACTTATGTGTCACTGACTTTGTTTTCTCTTTTAGAAATCAGTGAAAAAGTAGTTTATGTCTCCTAGGATTATGAACGGAGTAAACTATATCAAGCCTACAAAGCATCTACAAAAATCCCTGGCACAAAGTGGGTGTTCCTTGTTAGCTGTGATTCTTTGGAAAATGATACATTTTGAAACTTTTTTCCTGGCTTCTAAAAAGAGTAAAGTCAAATGTGTTGCCTTTCTGACACTTTGGAAATGGACACAAAATCTTCTACTTATTTTTCTACTTTTATTCTTCCTTAATCTACAGTTATTTAATGTTATTCTCCGTCATATTGCATACTGTTGGGTATAATTGTATGCTCCAGTATTTTAGGTTGAATTAAGAAGAACAAAAAGTGTGCATGTAATATATTTTCATTTTAATCTTTTGCTACTTCAAGACAAAATCTTTGGAATTAAATAGCTATTGAAAGAGGGAGGAAGAGAGTTCCTGGAAATGTCCTTGTTCTTGATTCATGTGATCAGTTTGTGATAATTTAGTGACCTATAATTTTTGTATATTTTTCTATATTCTTATTATTGTTGACTCATTTTTCACATTTAAACATTTTTAAAACAATGCAAATATTGCACCTTCTATACCTATTTTCACTGATTCTTCATCTTCTTTACCTATTTGCACTGATTCTTTTTCAAACCTAATAAAAGAAAGTACATTTTCTCTGTGTTTGGGTCAGCCACCTCATTTTTCTTAGGCAAGGCTTAAAGACCAATTCTATAATTTCAGTTACAAACAAAAAACCAACCCGAAAAGACTTAAACAAAAAAAGGTAAATTTTCTGTTCACATAACTTCAAAATCCAAAGGTGGTTTATATTTTCAACATGGTTTCCATCAGGGCTTCTGCTGTTGTCTTCAACCATTTTTCCCAGGCCTCTTCTGTAATCCAAACTCACCCGCCCATTACCTCTATGACCCCAAAGTGGCTCCCAGCACCTACCAGGGCTGCATACTGCCTTAAATGCATCCCCAATACAGAAGAGCAGCACTCTTGATTTCTCTCTAATAGGAATTACTTAGGTAATGTAACTCCTAAACTATTCACAGTGTCAAAGGAGAGATAGTTTTACCCTGGTTTAATCAAACAAACGAATTCTATCTCAGAAGCTGAGCACAGCAGCAACCCCACCCAAAGGACATGAAGATTTTGCAGTGGAGAGCAGTGAAATAGTCTTGGAGTAGCAGATTAATTTATAATTACTGCATTTTCTACATCTTGAGCTTGTGACCATGAAACCATTTATACTAATAGACAGGGCCATCAGTAGCTATTAGCACTAAGGGCAAATTTGTTGATTATTTCATTGATTCTTTCATTCCTTTGTACAACAGAATTCGGCTGAAGTCTCTATGTAGACAGCCCTTAGTACCTAAGTCTTTGGGACACAAAAAGTCTAACTGGCTTTAACAGAGCGGTATGATGATGAGGGTGTGAAAAAAATTACTGGAAAACACATCAGTTTGCTTAGTAATATAATAAAAACATCAAAACTCCCCGTGAAAAGCAGCAAAGCAATTTTACCCTCCTTGATAATTTTGCCGTTCCATTTGCCTTGCATCATGTAGCTTCAGTTGTAATTCAAGCATAGCTGTCATGACTTCGCTCAGAACAAATTCTTAACCTATTTTATGTACTTTCTTTGGATCCAAAGAAATAGATTCTGAAGTATGTTACAATCAACCACTCTCTAATAGCATTTCCTGATTATAAAGCAAATGGCTATGACTAGAAAGCGGGCTTCTTTTCAAAAAATGATTGTTTCTATTTTCATACATTGACTTCTGGAAAAATAAAATATAAATCAATTGAAATACTCGTTTACCTCAAGGCAAGATTGTAATTTATGTCCTAGCCTACTCACAATTACCTAAAGGTAATGATACGAAGAAAACAATGTTTGATTAATCAGAACTAGTAACAGGTCTGAATTTACTTTTCTATACACTTTTTTTTTTGCAAAAACTCCAGGATTAAAGATCCATATTCTTTAATAGATACTTTCCTTAATTTTTAAAAAAATAAAACAAAACAAGGCTGGGCATGGTGGCTGATGCCTGTAATCCCAGCACTTTGTCAGGCTGAGGTAGGAGGATTACTTGAGTCCAGGACTTCAAGATCAGCTTGGGCAACATAGTGGGATGCCTGTCACTACAAACATTTAAAAAACAATAAAAAAAGAAAAACAAAGTAAAATTGAATTGTTATTCATTGGTACTCAAAAAGAGGGAAATTACATTTTTATGTATTCATATTAAATTGATCATTTCTTTAAGTTATTTTCTTTCCTTCTAAATTAATAAATTATTTGTCCCCAAGAATATATTATCTCTATATGCTGTTAGGGCACACAATAGCATATTATAAGTGATGTTTCAGTTTCTCTAATTAAGCACTAAGGAACACAGTCGACTTTGACAAATACTGTCATACTTTTCACCAATTGTACATTCCACTTGCTCAAATCACTATTCCATATACAAATTTACTGCCAATTCACTACTCACAATAGCAAAGATTTGGAACCAACCCAAATGTCCATCAATGATAGGCTGGATTAAGAAAATGTGGCACATATACACCATGGAATACTATGCAGCCATAAAAAAGGATGAGTTCATGTCCTATGTAGCGACATGGATGAAGCTGGAAACCATCATTCTGAGCAAACTATTGTAAGGACAGAAAACCAAACACCGCATGTTCTCACTCATAGGTGGGAACTGAACAATGAGAACACTTGGACACAGGGCGGGGAACATCACACACCAGGGCCTGTCATGGGGTGAAGGGATGGGGGAGGGATAGCATTATGAGAAATACCTAATGTAAATGACAAGTTAATGGGTGCCACAAACCAACACGGCACATGTATACATATGTAACAACCTGCACGTTGTGCACATGTACCGTAGAACTTAAAGTATAATAAAAAATAAATAAATAAGTGTACTGCCAATTAAACACATGATATAAATATCTCTACTTACACCTTTACTTACAGTTTCAATTTCCAATTCTATTCCTAGAATAAATATATTCACTATGGGATTCTTTTTTCTTCACATCACTTATCAAATGACATATACAATAAGAGTTTACACTCATTTCTCTTGTTGTAATAGATAATTTATCATGTAATAGCAGCATATTATAAAATATTCTATTAATTACCTACTATTTTACATAATTTCATAAATCAGAAAGAACTTACTTGGATGATAATAACGTTAATCTTTTAAAAATATTTATTTGATTGCATGCTTTTTAAATATAAGTGGATCATTATGGCAGGGCTGGAGGAATTGGTGGCTAAGGGGAAATTTATTTGATAAGAGACAATTGTGTACAATGTTTGCAGCACTAATTTTGGCCAAAGAACAAAGTATGTTATTCATCTATGCTAATGGTAATTAGTGTGATATAACTGAACTTCCAGTGCCCTTCTGTTAATTGAGATTTCCTTCTCATTTTTTAGAATTAAAAATTATCAACATGAGATTTTAAAATATGCAATATCATAAAGATAGACCCTTAAATATATCAAAAAATTTAAACAGTGTAGTGATTCTTTTCTCAGTGAGTTTATTTCTAATTAATTAGGGTAGGTTATTTTTTAATTCTACTTCTATTAATTTCTTTTTGGCTCATAATTTTTTCTCTAGCTCATGAAATTGTTTGATTTTGTAAAAGATTAATCTTATATTAGAAGTAATTATTTTTATAGGAGTGAACAATATGGTAGCTCTAAGGGTCTTTTTTAAGGAACTTAAGCCTTTAGGCATAAGCATGTCAGTTTATGAAATGTATTCATGTATTCATAATACAAAATCAAAGATAAAATTTTGTGCCATTTTTCTGATTCTCAATTTTTAAAAGAATCATCCTTTGATTGTACCTAATCTTTTTCTGACTTGTAGCCAATTTAAATTTATTTTCCAAAAAACTTTGGCCTTGCCTGCAGGCACTCTGCTCAATTTCAGCAGATTTTTATTTATGCAGAGATCCTTGAGATAGTCACTAGTTTTTACAAGTGGATATCAGGTTTATCCTCAGTTTTATTTATTTTTAATATGTGTAGTTCTAGGGTACCTGGCAATGGAAAAGCTAACCATTAAAATCACTCCTACTCAATAATTTCCAAATTACAGGTGAAAGAAACAAAATGTATGGAGGATTGTCAGTAGGCTATTCTTGGTGTAATGCTTATAAAATTTCCTCTTGAATGGAGCTCCACCAGGGAGGTTTGTGCCCAGTTTGGTCTTAGTGACCATTCTCAACTCAAATAATTACTTTTATTCTACTGAGTATTGAAGTAATTGGTCATTACCTACTAGGGCAATACCTAGAAGGTATTGAGCACCTACTATGTACTATTCTAATGCTAGGAATACGGAAGTAAGCAGAAAACATCCCTTTTATCAACCAGTTTTCATTCTTACGAGTATACACTTGCATTAGTCTGGGTTTTCCAGAGAGTTAGAACCAACAGGAGCTATACATACATACACACACACGCATATGTATGTAACACACATACACAAACATAATTCCATAATACATATACTTATGTAGGACATATATGAACCCTGACATATATCTGTAAACATATATACATATATACATCTGTGTTCGTGTGTGTATATATATATATAGTGTATGTATATAAACACAGTTAAGGAGGCTGGGAAGTTCCAAGATCTGCAGGGTGAGTTGGCAAGCTGGAGACCCAGAAGAACCTATGGTTTAGTTCCAGTCTGAGTTTAAAGGCCTGAGAACCAGGGAAAATAATGATATCATTCCAGGCTAAGGACCAGCAGGACAGGGACTCAGGAAGAGCTTATGTTTCAGTTCAAGTACAAAAGCAGAAAAAAAAAACGCTGATGTTCCAAGTCAAAGGCTATCAAGGAAGAAAGATCCTCTCTTACCCAGCAGAGTCAGCCTTTTTGTTTTATTCAAGCCTTCAATTTATTGGATGAGGCTCACCCATGCTGTGGAGGGTAATCTGCTTTACTCAGTTTACCAATATAAATGTTAGTGTCTTCCAAAAGTACCCTCACAGAAACACCCAGTGAAGTTGGCACATAAAATTAACCATCTTAACACTTATGCTTCAAAATCTGTAACTTCTCTTCAGAAGTCTCCCTTGAGTTCCATGCTTACATATCTATCTGCCTACAAAACATATTATCTTGAATGTTAATAGTTACCTAAAACTTATTAATGTAAAAGGAAAACACTTTATTCCAAACGCTTAACTTCCAGAAAAAAGCCCCTGCCTTTCTCAATGTCTCCCCTTCTCTGTCAATGACACCATTACTTGGCCAGTAACTCAAGCTAAAAGCTGTGGAATCATTCCTGATGTATATCTTTCCTAAAGTCCTTATTAAATATAACTTACTATCATGGCATTGCCTATCTTTCTCCAGTGTTGCTTCTCCCAGTGCATCTTTCATTGACAACAGAAAAAAAAAACTTACTAAAATAAGCAAATCTGATCATGTCAACTCTACCCTCCTCATCAGCTAAATATTCTTTAATAGCTCCCTATAACATATAAACTCTATTCATCTTAGTGTAACATAAAGAACCTTTCATGAAGCCTGTCTCTCCCATCTCATCTCTCATCATAATGCACTCAAACTATGTGAATCAGCCATTCAGTTATCCTAGGCTCTTTGTATTTCTCTGAATGGCACAGCCCTTAGACATCTATGCCTTTACATATGACTTTATCGCTCCTTAGTTTGCCTGTCTCCAACCTTCTCTACTTCAAGCATCTTTGTCTTTCAGAACCCATCCAAATATCACTTCTTCCCAGAATCCTTCCTTGACCTCCTGAGTCTGTGCTACATGCATAGCACTAAGTGGGTACTTCTATTAGTACTTTTATACTCTGTGATAACTGTATGTTTACTTGTCCATCTCCACCCTTTACTGCAAGTTTCTTTTGAGGAGAAATTTGTATTTGTGATTTGTATGTGAAGTCTGTCTGAACTGCACATACAAATCACCATGCATAGAGCCTGATACAAGCAAAAAAAGGAAGAGAGAGAAGAAAAAGAGATTGTATAAGGTTCACAGGTTGTTAAGCATCTGGAATTGTAATTCTATGTTACAACTGGGAAAGGCATGATTTCCCAGGGTGCTCAACAGAAAAGATCTAAAAGAATGAATCATGATGTAAAGAGTGAAAAACGTTCTCTTCCTCCTGGCTGTAAGATTCTCTGCAAAGGATCACATCAGACCAGCAGATGCGATTCTTCTGTTCAGTGAAAGGAGAATTACCACTTCATGAGTGGTGCTAGTAATTTCCCTGTTCTAATGGGGCAAGGCCTAACAGCAAGGTCGACATTCCATAAGGGAGCACTTAAATGATACAACCATGAATACCCAGGAACCTGCTTTATGCCCCAGTTGTTCCCCTACCATCCATCAATCTAAAGGGGCCCATGATATCATTGGGAAACAACAATCAATATCCTAAGATTTTCCTTATTCCCCATAACATAAGAAAACTCTTCCTTAAAACAAGTAAACAAATCTTCATCAATTGATGAACATTATGTATAATTTCCCAAAATTCTTAAAAATATTTTTGTTTTGAGACAAGGTCTTGTTGTCATCCAGGCTGGAGTACAGTGACATGATCACAGCTTACTGTAGCTTTGACCTCCCGGGCTCAAGCAATCCTCCCATCTCAGCTTCCAGAGTACCTGGGACTACAGGTATGTGCCACCACACCCAGCTACTTTTTAAATTTTTTAGTTTTTTGGTAGAGATGGAGTCTCCCTATGTTACCCAGGCTGGTCTCAAATTCCTGGGCTCAAGCAATCCTCCTGCCTCAGCCCCCCAAATTGCTGTGATTATAGGCGTGAGCCACCATGCCGGGCCTAAAAATAATTTTCCAGAAAAAAAAAGCTTCTTCTACTTATAAATGCCTTGATAGTGCCCAGAAGTCCCATTTGTGTCCTACTTCTTCAGTCATTTCTGATTAAATTTACTTTTTTGTAAGTACCAGCCTTGAAGATATAATTTGAAAAAAAATTATTATATTATTTCATTATACTGTATTAGATATCTATTGCTATAAAAATTACTCCAAACATACAGCTTAAAACAACAGACATTTATTATCTTATGGTTTCTCTGCGTTAAAAAAATTGGACATGGCTTAGCTGGATGGTTCTGGCTCAGCATCTCTCATGATTTTGCAAGGCAACATGTCAGCTTGGACCACTGTTATCTGAAGGCTCAACTAGGGCTAGAAAGTCCACTGCTAATCTAGCTCACTTACATGTGTTTGGTAGGAGGCCTCAGCTACTTGCTGGCTGTTTGCATTACGCCTCAGTTTCTTGCCACATGGACCTCTCCATAGGCCTGCTTGAGGGTCCTTATGTCACTCGGTTAGAGTGAGTAATGCAAGAGAGAGAGCAGGGAGGAAGCACGATGCCTTATATGACTAGTATAGAAAGTGACACACACTTATTTCGGCTATATTCTACTCATTTAAAGCAAATTCGTACATCCAGGTGACAGGCAAGAGGAGCTGAATTAAGCTCCATCTTTTTTTGTTTGGTTGGTTTACTATTATTATCATTTTTATTTCAACAATAGATTTTTGGGTAACAAGTGGTGTTCGGTTGCATGGATAAGTTATTTAGTGGTGATTCATGAGATTTTGCAGCACCCATCGCCTGAGCAATGTACACAATACCCCTATGTGTAATCTTTCATCCCTTACCCCCATCCACCATTCCCCTAGAGTCCCCAAAGTCCATTATATCATTCTTGCTGACATTTCCAGGAACATCTCTTATCACTGTTTCCCTAGATCTTTCCACTGATCCATCTGTTCTCCATGCAGTTATCTAGACATGATATACTCTATCCGCACAGCTGCAGTGGAGGTAGCAGGGCGGTGAAGTGGACTCTGTGAGGGTCCTTGGTTATAGTTTTGTTTAGTTCGCTGGTTTTGTGTTGGTTGGCCTCCAGCCAGGAGGTGGCACTTTCAAGAGTGCATCAGCGGCCCGGCGCGGTGGGCTCACGCCTGTAATCTCAGCACTTTGGGAGGCCGAGGCGGGTGGATCACAAGGTCAGGAGATGGAGACCATCCTGGCTAACATGGTGAAACCCCGTCTCTACTAAAAATACAAAAAATTAGCCAGGCATGGTGGCAGGCACCTGTAGTCTCAGCTACTCAGGAGGCTGAGGCAGGAGAATGGCGTGAACCCTGGAGGCGGAGTTTGCAGAGAGCCAAGATTGTGCCACTGCACTGCAGCCTGGGCGACAGAGCTAGACTCCGTCTCAAAAATAAATAAATGAATAAATAAATAAATAAATAAATAAAAGAGGGCATCAGCTGCAGTAGAATAGGGAGGATGCAAGCATGCCCTAGGGTCAGGTGGTGGGTGGGGTCCCAAGAGATTATGTTCTTTGTCTTCCGCTACCAGGGCAGGTAGAGAAGGACCATCGGGTGGGGGCATGGTTAGGCGTGTCTGAACTCACTCTTCTGGGGCAAAGCTTGCTGGGGCCTCTGTAGGGGATGGGGGTGTAGGTATCAGGTCAATGGAGTTATGTTCCCAAAGGGATTATGGCTGTCTCTGCTGTGTCCCACAGGTTTCCAGGGAAGTGGGAGAAAGCTGGCAATGACAAGCCTCACCCAGCTCCCACGCAGCCCAAAAGACCAGTCTCACTCCCACTGTGCTCCCCCAACAGCACCGAATTTATTTCCAGGCAGCTGGTGGGCAGGGCTGAGAACTTGCCCCAGGCTACAAGACTCCCTGCTGAGGAAGCAAGCTGAGCTTTCCGGTTCACGCCTTCCCACCTGCCATGGCTTCTGTGCTGGTATCTGCACTCCTCATTTGCCCCCTCCCCGGATTCTGTCCAGGAAACTTCATGCTGGGTCAAAATTGTTACAAACATCAGCTGGAAATTTCCTTCTCCCTGTGGTCGTTCCCCAATTCCACTGGCAGCCGGCCCCCATCCCCACTCAGGGACCCCTATGAGACAAAGTCAGGAATGGTTTCCATGGGGACTGAAAGTGCCCACAGGACTCTTCCTGATGCTTCTTCTACCCCTATATTTTGCTCGCCTCTCTAAATTTATCTTAGCTCCAGCTAAGGTCAAATCCTTCTCCAGAGATCTGGACCTTCGGGTTCCCCAGTGAGGATGTGTGTTTAAAGGTGAAATTTCCCCCCTCACACTTTTAGCACTCAGTTTTTTTGGCTGTCTCATGGAGCCTGCAGTGGCAAGTCACTTCCTTTAAAGGGTCTGTGGATTCTCTTGGCTTTCCTGGTATGTTCCTGCAGTAGTTCTTGGAGCAAAAGTTCACAATGTGAGTCTCTATACACTGCTCATCTGTGCTCACTTAGCTCCTCCTCTAAGCTCCGTCTTTTGAAAGGAGAAATATCAAATAATTTTTAGGCATATTTTAACACTACCACATATGGGTATTATAAAAACAATATTGTTTTTTACTTAACACAAATGCACAGTATTTCAGCTTTATTAAGTCTGTTTTCAGAATGAAATTCTCAAATGATAACATGCATTTTGAGGAACACTTAAACTCCAAAATTACTTTTTGGAATAAATTTATTTTTTTATCTATATCTGTCTCTGTTTGCATTGAATGAAAGGGGAAGAAAATACACAACTTTTTCCTCTCTATCCTCAGACTAAAAGAAAAGAATACCAGATCTATTCAATTCTTTATGTCCCTCTTTTACTTCCTGTAGTTTAACATATCTGGATTAGCCAGCCCGGCCAATATGATGAAACCCCATCTCTACTAAAAATACAAAAAAAATTAGCTGGGCCTGGTGTTGCAAAAAAATTAGCTGGGCCTGGTGTTACATGTCTGTAGTTCCAGCTACTTGGGAAGCTGAGGCAGGGGAATGACTTGAACCCAGGAGGCAGAGGTTGCAGTGAGCCGAGATCGCATCACTGCACTCCAGCCTGGGTGACAGAGTGAGACTCTATCTAAATAAATAAATAAATACAATAAAATAAAATGTCTGGATCAGGAGACAAAGTATAGTGGACCACACAACAAATAAAAAGGAAGCTGAATGAGACTTTCCATTGCAGTGCATGTTTGGGGAGAGGGAGGAGTATGTTCTTAGTAGAGAAATTTTTTTTTTTTTTTTGAGACAGAGTCTCACTCTGTCACCTAGGCTGGGGTGCAATGGTGCAATCTCAGCTCACTGCAACCTCCACTTCTTGGGTTCAAGCAGTTCTCCTGCCTCAGCCTCCCAAGTAGCTGGGACTATAGGCATGTGCCACCACACCCAGCTAATTTTTTGTATTTTTAGTAGAGTGGGAGTTTCACCTAGTTAGCCAGGATGGTCTCCATCTCCTGACCTTGTAATCCGCCCACCTTGGCCTCCCAAAGTGCTGGGATTACAGGCATGAGCCACCACACCTGGATCATGGTGGAGATGTTTGACTGTCATTTCCTCCTTCATCCTTCTCACTTTCCCTTATCCTCTTATCCTTCCTTTTCCCTCTCTCCTCTCTTTTGTTGGGAACTGAGATTTCAGTTGACATACCCAGCAAGGGGTATAGGCCTAGCATTTCCAAGGCTGAGACTTTGGCTGCCTTCAGTTTCCTAATTTATTTTGGTAATACAAATTAAGCAATATGCTTGTCAAAAAACTGATTTTATTGGCTGCCCATTTATCTTGCCCCTGGGACATTATTCTCTTAAGCATTTCCAAATTCTCTATAAGTCAGGACCCCTAGTTCAAATTCCAACCTTTGCCACTTATTACAGTCATTACACACATTTTGCTCTCCATCTGCACTCTATTGTCTCAGGTTCTCTCATCCCCAGTGGTATCATGGAGCTTAGGTCTATAATAGCATATTTTCCAGGCCTTCTACAGAACATACCTTGTTGGTGGGTTTTCCAGCTTTATGTATTATATCCACTTCAAAATGTCCAGTCCTGTAGGCCTCTTGATTCCCTCCTCCTCAATATGGCACAGAGTTTCTTGCATTTCTACTTTATTTAGTGGAAGATTTCATTTGTTCCAAGAACTCAGAATATTCCAAGTTCACCCTAACAGCATGTTAGTTGTACCTCCCAAAATTCTAACATGGCATTAAATATCATATCGCAGAGAAGTACTTCCATATTAACAAACTCTCCCTAACATGACTTTATGTTTCCTTTTGTTGCAGTCCCCTTTTCCCCCTGGAGTTCAATGAGGTAAAGGCTCTTGTCCCACAACCAAGAAGAACAAGGCACGCAGACACCAATGGGTGAGTAAGGCAGAGCAGAATTTATTAAGCAAAAGGAAAGCTCCCAGCAGTGAAAGGGGACCCTGAAAGTGGGTTGTAAGCAATGGGGCTGAGTTCTGGGTGTTTTGTGTGGCAAGAACAAGGAAGTCTTCTGTGGGTTCTGCCCAAATGGGAGAGGGCGGAGATACAATAGATACACCTCCTAGGGGTGTTGTATCTGTGCATGCCTGGAGTTGGTCATGGTAACTCCATCTTGGTTATTACCCATGAGTGCCTAACTGAAACACACATGGTGGAGGAGGCTAAAACCACAATGCTAATATCATGTTAATGACATTATAATGAGCTGGGTTAAGGATATTTAGGTTGATTTATTGTGCCTGCACCTAGGCTGGAACAGTCCCTTCTGAGCAGACCTCCTGGCATAAGGGGAAGTTCTTAACTACATTTCTTCCCTTTAGCTGCAGAGGCAATGTGGGTACTGTCCCACGGGTGTTCCTATGACTGTTGATCTTCCTGCTAGCTGCAGAGGTGGTGTTGCTGCTGTTCTGCAGGTGTTTATACTACTGTTGCTCTTCTGCTGAGTCCCTCCCTCTCTAATTGCCTAACCTAACTCCCTCCTCTCACTTTGTTCCAGTATTCTTAAGATTCAGACTCATATGTATTCTTTACTGTTGCTTCATGTTAGGTCTCATTGAGGTCTCTTTCCTCCCCTCTGCATGCCTATAATGTCCCAGGCCAAGAGTTTTTTTGTGAGTTTGTCCTACGTAATTGGTCTAATGGTCGAGAGTGGAGAAGATAGTCGGTCCTGGGGTGTTCAATGTTGTCTTGCAAGGGAGAGGCCTATGCATCATCTCCAGGTAAGGGAGGAGCATTAGTCTTTGGTAGAGAGGAATGGGGTACTTGTGTAACCCCAGAAGGTTCGGGGGAAGAAGAAGAATGAAAATTTTCAATGCGTGTACCTGAATGCCTCCATCCCAAGTTTCAGGACCTTGTTCACACCCAATAATGGACCTGACATTGACAGAGAAGACTTGCAGGGATTGAGAATTCAACTCACTATACATCTCTACTTCCCTTAAGTCTTGGGCCTGCCATTTAGCTTTTTCTTCCTGTGTTGAGAAAGATGCAAGACCATTTGTGCCGTTTAGGAGGTCATCTGGCTTTACACTTCACCCTAAATTGGTGATAACACTCAGACATTCATTAACATTTCCAATATTTACCTTCACCAACAGTCAGCAACTTTCATAGTCTTTATAAGTACTATTAATATTTACCCTAAATTTCTCAAAGATAAGACATTCTGCCCACTATTGGGTTCATTCCACTTATATTTTACCCCTTTTCAGCACTGATGAAAGTGGAACAGTTGCTCTGGTACAGCATGGGTGATGACATTCTCACTTCTAGCCAACAAGTGGGCAACCCAGCAGAAGGGTGACTTTAGAATCTGCTTCCTCCAATCACATCTGGTACCAAATGTCTGTGTTAAATTCCCCAGGAACCCAACTCTGAAAGAGAGATTTTCATGCATGCAGTTTATTTGGGAGTTCTCTAAAGAACAACACCTGCAAGGGAGTGAGGAAAGCTGGACTGGATAGAAGAAAAAGTTGAACTGCAATACGGTTGCAATAAAGACCTTATTTGTCCCCTCAGGGAGCTCTGGACCTAGGATGGATATTCTAAATTGTTCTCAATTGAAACAAAGGAGCCAAATCTGTTTCAACAAGTCATTGATGTGGGTTGACCTCTGCAGGGAACCCAACTTTAGGCACAGGAGGTTCCTTGGGCAGCGAATTCCTAGATTAGGACTCACCTGTGTTTAGTCAACATATCCAGCAGCTGTGCAAATGAGACTTCCTTAGAAGCGGGGGGCAGGAAATTGATCTGATTAGCAAACCACTACATCTACTACACTGTGCTCCCAGTAGCAGACAAAATGAAAGTACCGTAAAAGTTGAGAAGAGGGTAAGGAAACTTTGTATAAAAAATAATAAGGCATAAATATAGAAGAGCATACTTTTTTGTGAGTGATAGCAAATTGTTTGGGTTATACTAAAAAATGCAACAAAAAGGTATACATGAAAGATGCCTAAAGTATAATAGGTATAAATGGGAAATAAGTCAATTGGAGCAGAGTGTAAAGGGGTATGGATACCAGAGGAAGGAGTTTGGGCTTTATTTAGTAAGCAATTGGAAAGTTTTTTGAGTTAAAGATGACATAAACTTGAGTTGAAAATTAAATAAAACATTTTCTGATTTGTCTAATTCAGTCTATTGATTGCTCAATTTCAGTTTACAACACATTTTTATCTATTTTAAAGATACTTCCAATACTATTCCCTCCTTCATTTCCTCTTTCTGTGTATGTTATATACACTGCACTCTTCCTTTAATAGCAGAAAAAAAGAACCAAGTGCCTGGTTGGCTTGCAAAAAAGAGATTTGCATAGAAAAAGTCTACTAAGAGCAATATATTTGACAGTTTTGAATAAGCAATAACATGTGATGATTTTCATATTGTACTTCAATTATCTGAGAAGTATAAAAACCATTACTCGAGTCGTTAAAGTTAGAATGAACAGTGGGGAATTCACTCTAGGAAGAAAATGTTTCTGTTGGCAGAATGCTGAAACAGTTAATCACATAATTATGCAACCCCTCATTTCTATTTAGCTAAACTTTATTTAAATTAGTATGACTTTTGCCTGTTGCCTTGGAATATCAACTTCTAAAGCCATTTGGTAGCTATACAATGTACTCTAATAGAGTACTTACTGATTTTCTATGTTTTCTACTTCTGCCTTTAGTCCAGGATGTGCTGACATAAACTCCTGTAACTCCATTTCTGCTTTACTTGGGAACACCATGATAATCAGCAATTTCTACAATCTATTTTCTAAATGATAAGAAAAGTGGTATTTCAACACTAAGTGCCAGAAAAGTAACGATGCCACCAGGTTTACTTTTCCCTATTCTGTTTCTAATGACTCAAAGCAGAGTATGACTACTCAGACCACCTTACAAATTCACTTTTTACTTTACATTTATCACTAAAATTCCACAGAATGTTTGCATTACAGTGTTTCAGTCTGAAAAGTAGTACAGCTTGCTGGTGAAATAAAACTTGCTGACACATCAATGAGTGAAAGCCTACAGGATAGGTGGTGGGAGTGGGGAGGCTGTCAGCGAAGTTAGCAAGTCTTTGAAAGGCAGTCAAAAAAAAAATAAAATAGTAAGAAATGTTTGCACCATCCTCTGGACACTAAGTGTGGTCCTGATCAATTACCAGGGGATCAGTGTTCTCTCTGGGGATGTTTTCCTTCACATGGACATACAGGCAGAGGCACATCTAAACTGTACCATGGACATATGGATCTTATTGGACCATTATGACATCTCTATGAGCTAGGAAGACTCAGGATCATTCACTATATACAGATGAGAGAATGAAAACCAAAACAAGTTATCCAAGATGGAATAATCCATACAAGTTATCCAGGATGGAATAATTCATAAGTGGCAACAGACTCAGTCTTGAGCATATATAAGCCACCTCTTTCAAACTGTGCTAATTTCACCTCATCACACTCCTTCTGACTTTGAGAGCTTAGCTATTTGGTTGACCTAAATTGTAACTTAGTAGAAAATACATACCTGAATCTCTTCTGTTCATATCCAGAGAAAGAACTCTTCAAGGAATGACTTGGTGCTTTTGATTACATCTCAGATTTCAAGATCAGAAACACAAAAGCTGAATCAAAGTCCCCAACTTAAAATTAAAGCCTTCACGGGGCACCACATCACCTATGAATTATTCTTACTCAATTGTGAATCTGATCACAATTTGAATATGGCACATTCTTCAAAACAGCTGGCCTGGATCCTTCAAAATCATCAGTGACATTGAAGACAATAAAAAGAGGTGACTGTTCTGGATTAATAGAAAAAAAAAAAGGCAATTAAATGCAATGCATGATTGGATCCCAGATGGGAGGAAATTATTGGGACAATTGGTGGAATTTAAAATAGGGATTTTACACTAGATAATATTATAGTGATGTGAAATTGTGTGAGAGTGATTATGGCATGTAGGAGAATGGCATTGTTCTTACAAGATACATGCTGAAGTATGTAGAGGTGAAGAATCATGATATCTGCACATTACGTACAAATGATTCAGTAGAAATTATATGTCTATATGTATTAGACATATTTATATTTTATAAAATTATATATTATAAAATTATATATTCCAAAATTATATAAATATATATTTATATTTACATAATTTATATTTTATAAATTATATATAATATATAATTCTATATATAATATATATAAATTATATATAAAATTATATATTTATATAATTTTATAAAATATATGTATTTTATATAAATATAAAATATATATATTTTGTAATATATAATTATATAATATATAAATATATAATTTTATAATATATAATATATAATTACACAATATATAATTTTATAAAATAAAAATATAAATATAATTTTATAAAATTATGTTTAAATTTATATATACAATTATATTTATATAATTTTATAAAATATAAATTTTTATAGAATAAAATGTATATAAATATATTTATATATTTTATTATATAAAATGTATATATACATATATTAAATAAAATAATTATATACATATAATTTTATATAGTATAAAATACATAGAGAAGTAATTGTGGTGAAATTAACTAGCAAGTCTAGGATGATACATGGGTGTTCTTTGTACTATTCTCTTAACTTTTCCATTGGTTTGAGATCTCTCAACAGAGAGTAGGGCAAAAATGGAAACAACACAATAAGATTTTTTTCTGAATTGTTTAATTAGTTTTACTTGGATTATAGTAACTTTACATAAGTTATTATTAATGCTACTTGAACATCTGGTGAAGACATTACACAGTGTTGGGTTTCTGTATGACTGGGCAAAACTTACTTTAAGCCTTGAGATAGTTTTACTTTGTATTATTATTTCTACCATGAGTATTAACCTTTTCCCTTAGGAGTAATAAAATAAATAAAAATATGAGAAGAATGGGGAATGAGAGAAAAAAGAAAAATAGGAAAGAAAGAAAAGTGTCTTTCTATATTTTCATTGATTAGTTCCTTCTTTAGCTAAATTCAAGCCACTTTTCAAGTGTCATCTCCAACACCACCTACTACAGAAGGCCATAAATAAAGCCCCATATCTCCTTGTCGTTCCTTCTTCTTCTCTGCTCTTGGGATCCTCATCATCTCATGATGTAGTTCATATGATATTGGGCAGGAAGTGAAGTGGTTAAAAACTATCTGAAGCTACTGTGACTGGGGAAACTTCAGAGGATATAACCAGACTTTTCTGGCCAGGTGCTTGTGGTGTTAGTCTATACTTCCTCTTCCAGTAATCCCACAGCAGTTTTTACCTCCATTCATATTCCTGGATGTTTTTGTTTTGGAACTGAGGAATGACAAAAAGGAAAAGCCTAGAAAAAAAGGAGGGGAAGAATGGGCAAGCTTCTGACATCTATTTTGTCTTCATCCCTCTGATCACAGTTTGACATCTATTATTAAGAGCTGAAACTCATAAGTTTTACACTCTTCAATGAAGAATATTTGGGTATTTTGGGGAAAAGGAGGGCACAGAAAAGGAAGTGGCACCGAACAGGAAAAAGAGTGTTCTTTCTGCCTCTGAGTAGAACCCAGCACCCTTCTGGCATCATGAAGAAAGTCGGGGAGCACCCAGGGGTGGCACTGTGAGCAGAACATGGGCATTTTCAAGATGATTAAAGTTTTTCCAATAATTTCATAGGTAAAGGACAAGGACAGATGGAAATCAGAGCAAAAGATAAAAAGGAGGAAAGACATGAGGACATGGCTCCATCTAACAAAATGGTCTGTAGGCACATGTAAGGGCTCCTTGTGGCCTCCTCTGCGAAGGTCCTGCCTTCATTTTGGAGAGGACTAGCTACAGAACAAACCTTGGTGTTATGAGTAAGACCCATGATCTTTTATAATGGCTGGGTTTTATTTTTAGCTCGTGGTCCCACAGATATTTGCTCTTCCTACCAAAATAAACTTTCAATGCCCTTCTATCAACAGATAGTGCAAGGAACAAACCCTGCTGGGAAATGTCTCCATCTAAGAGCTGAAACACACTCAAAGAACTCTAATAGGGTCGGTAGGCCAGTGAGCTGCAGCCCCCACATACATTATTACTAACAAATTTAACAAGCATTCATTATTCGGCAGAGCATATGAAAAGGAAGAAAACCCCCCACAGAAATTGCTGAAAAAGCCTCCTTAATTAAAGACTGTACTTACAGCAGTTGCAAAGTCTAAAAAGAAAGGAATTCCTAAGTTTACAAAGATGGGTCTCAAAGCAAGATGGTAACATACAGTGCACACATCCCAGGAGAGACAGAGAAACATGGAACATGTTAGAACATAACCACAGCCAGAAAATGAACTCTTCCTTGAAAAGCAGTACAATATATGACCTAGGAGTTAAGAAAAGAGAGGCCTGGGTTTGAATTCTAACTCTGCCACCTTTCATCTATGTGACCTAGGAAAGTTATTTAAACCTCTTGTACCACAGTTTCCCCATTTTAAGAGTGGATTTAATAGTATCACCCTCATGTCTTGTTGTGAAAATCAAATGAGTTAATCTTTCTGAACAGTGTCTGGAACATAGTAAGCACCAATAAATGACAGCTATTATAAGATATTAATTATTGTTGGAGACAAGTAATCCAGAGGCTAAGTCATCTCAAACATCACTTCTTTCTCGGGGAGGAAAACTTAAATAACAGCAAACCTCCCAGTGTCTTTCCTTTCCTCTTTTTGCTTATTCTGACAATATATGCAAAACTGTATATTATTTTTGTCATGATCACTGTCAAATGAAGTTAAGACTTATGTTAAGTGAGCCAATACACTTGAGTAGCACCACTTATAGGAATTTACCTTGATGGGGCTTATTCTTGTCTGGGTGTTTGCCTGTTGAAACAGCACTAGGTACACCTCCATCATTATACCACGTGGATGGATGGCCTCTTCAACTAAACAGTGACCTCACTGATTCCAGGGCAATGGCCTTAATCAGGAGCTGAATCTGTGGTGCCTAAGCCAACACAGTGCCTGGCATTAGATAAAGTCTGCTGGTTTTACCTCCTGTTGTATGCCTGTTTTTGTTATAAGCAACAAATGTAATATTGTTATAAACTTCAAGCAGCTGGAAAAAGCCAGTGAAAGTGATTATCTTGGGATCCCAAAGATCAATTTTTCAACTTTCCCTTTTGTAATAACTTGCCTTCAAAGCAGCTAAGTTCACTGGTCTTGTTTCTATGGTCTTGCATTTCAATGTGGATTAATTTTACCTGATTATAAATATATAATGTCAATAAGAAAGTGATTAATTTTACCTGATAATAAGTAGGTTATGCAGTGAAGTTAAGCATCAAACTACCAAACATATCACAAGGGAGGTGTCCTCTGGGATTACCTGCCAATGACACATCAGCTCTGCTCAGTCCAGATGATCTGAGATCAGGATATTAAAAGCCAAGAGTTGACAAATATTATAAAGGTTTAATAGTAAGGTAGAATTAGAATGACTAAAACTGAAGGAGCAAAAACCTCTAAAATGTGACCTCTTCTTCATTTCTTCCTAGTACCAGACATTTTATCTTCTGGTAGAATAGTCTTCTATCTCTGAATGGCCAGTCAATTACATAATTTGTTGTTGTTTTTCTTAAAATTTATCTGAAACTTAAATGATTTGTTCAGGATCACTCTGCAATCCAGTGATGAACACAAAATCAAATTCATTACTATTAAATATTTAATAACTTATGAAAGATTCTGAGACTTTACATTAAAAAAATTTAAGTTCAGGAGTACATGTGCAGTTTGTTATATAGAGAAACTCGTGTCAGGGGGTGTTGTTGTACAGATTATTTCGTCACCCAGATATTAAGCCCAGTACCCAATTTTTCTGATCTCTCCCTGCTCCCACCCTCCACCCTCAAGTAGACCCCAGTGTTTGTTGTTCCCTTCTATGTGTCCGTGTGTTCTTATAATTTAGCTCCCACTTATAAGTGAGAACATGCAGTATTTGGTTTTCTGTTCCTGTGTTAGTTCACTAAGGATAATGGCCTCCAGCTCCATTCATATTCCTGCAAAGGACGTAATCTCATTCATTTTTATGGCTGCACAGTATTCAATATTGTGTATGTACCACATTTTCTTTATCCAATCTGCCACTGATGGGCGTTTAAGTTGATTCCTAAACAGGATTAACCTAAATTAGGTTAATTAGGTTGATTCCTAAATGCCCACCAATGGCAGATTGGATAAAGTGCTGCAATTTGAATAGTGCTGCAATGAATATACGCTTGCATGTGTCTTTATGGTAGAACAATTTATATTCCTTTGAGTATACAGCCAGTAATGGGATTACTGGGTGGAATGGTAGTTCTGTTTTTAGCTCTTCTACATATGAGATCTCAACTTTTAAAAGTCTTTATTTGAGATGTATTTTACCTTGATGATCAGAATTTGAATTACAACAGATTTCTAAAATGCCTCTCATTATAGTAAGAAGGTATATTTTTTTCCAGAATGTATAATGTGCACATGTACTGCAAGATTTCTCCTTTAGATTTGTTAGTACTTGGTTTGTTTTCAGATCTTTGTCATAAGCTAGTATAAAATGACCTAGATATTTCCCCAAATTTAAAAGTATTTACATAGAAGAAATTACAACAAAATGTGAAGTGATTTATTGAATTTGATTCTCCATTTCACATCTGGTAGGAATTGATGTAGACTTGGGAAGTTACCACACTCCCCAAGCAGCTATTTTGGCTGAACAGGAAATTAAACTATATACCTGTCTGCAGTGTGTGGCACTTGTAAACTACTAGAGAGAATGGAGATACTATGACAGAATTTTCTATGATTCCTTTCTTCAGGGATGCCTGGACGTCTGTTTAGATCCCTTCAAGTTTGTAAGGTGCCTGAGGCAAAAGTCAAATGTATTCAGATGCAAGGCAGTTAGTCTCTGTCTCTTCTGCCCTTCCCAATTTTCTGCCATATTTGACTATTTTAGTACATAAATTAAGCAGATTTATGTGCTAAAATAGTAAAATATGGGAGAAAATCAGAAAATTATTTTCTGTGCATAAATTATTCCAATCGTCAGGAAACTAGCACAGCGAAATTTTGAATATTTGCTAAGTGGAATTCAGTAAGTGCTGATTGAATTTAATAAAAATTCAGGCCAGGCACGGTAGCTCATGCCTGTAATCCCAGAACTTTGGGAGGCCAAGGCAGGCGGATCACGAGGTCAGGAGATCAAGACCGTCCTGGCCAACATGGTGAAACCCCATCTCTACTAAAAATACAAAAATTAGCCAGGTGTGGTGGCGTACGCATGTAGTCCCAGATACTCAGGAGGCTGAGGCAGGAGAATCACTTGAACCCAGGAGGTGGAGGTTGCAGTGAGCTGAGATCGCTCCACTGCACTCCAGCCTGGTGACAGAGTGAGACTTCATCTCAAAAAAATAAATAAATAAAAATAAAAAATAAAAATTTAAATACCATACTATTCTAATTATCTCTACCTGTATAAGTCAGCAAAAACTTAGTGGTGTATAACAATAATCATTTTTTATCATTACCTCTAAAAGTTGTAATGAGGACTGGGATCAGCTATACAGTTTTTCATGAGGGTCTCTCATGCAGTTGCTGTCGTATAATGTTGAAGATGAAATCATCTTGGAGACTTTCTCACTCACAAGTTTGGTGATTGCTGCTGTCTGCTGGCTGTGACGTCAGCTAGGGCTATATACCTGGACACCTCCTACACATGATCCCACCATGTGGCCTGGACTTCCTCACAGCATGAAGGATGGATTCCAAGAGCAAAAGTCTCAAGACACACAGTCAGGCAGATGCCGTATTGCCTTGTTATGCTAAGCCTCAGAAGTCAGAGTCACAAAAACCAACATATTTTCAAAGTGAGAGTAAACAACCCCGTCTCCTGATGGAAGCATGGCAAAGCATTTGCAAACATATTTTAAAGCCACCACATAAATATGACATTTAAACTTTTCTATAGATAGGATCTTAATTTAACAACAAAAGGAAGGGAAACAAAGAACTACCCAGACATCTAAGAAAATAGGAAATTTGGGATCTTTAGAAAACTAAAAAAGCTTACACAATGTGTGTGTGTGTGTGTGTGTGTATGTGTATGAACTGTCAACTGAGTTAAGCATAAATTTGGGCTGATTATTGCTTATTACTACACAGTTTCATGAAAGCACATATTTTAGACAGATTTTCCTTCTTGTCCAGCAAGTAAGGATTAAGTGATTTTTATATGGTAGCAATAAAATAAATTGGAAGATAAAAAATTGACAAAAATTAGATACTGTCTTAATAAGTCAGACTGATTTAAAAACAGCATTTAATATTTGTTGCAAACAGAACTAACAAAATGATACAGGAAGGCTTTCCATTAACAAATGAATAAATATGTTCAACTAAGCATGGACTTATTGTTATCAAGGTAAAATTAAAATAAAAAACCTTAAACCACGACAAAAATGCTGTTTTATACTGAAAAAGCCAGAATTAATAGTGTAGATACAGCAGTATTGAACTTTTAAGCATGGAGAAATTAATAGAAATACAAGTGAAATGGCAGAATTTAAACTCTATTGGCCCATGATAAATCATGTGGTTAAAATACATAAAATATCAGAAAATGTAATAATGGAGTGATCCCAAATTATTTGACTCACAGAGAATATCCCTTATTTTAAAATAGCCATGGATCATCTGATTTTACAAAATACCATAAAAATAGATTAACAGTATATATCCTACTAAAAATTTGGTCATGACATATTCACATATCACAAATACAAATGGTTAGTAATGTATATAATAAACAAATTAACAAATGAGAAAAATTTTTTTAAAATCACTTAACACTATCCTAAGTAATCTCTAGGAGATAATGCAGAAGGATTATTTAGAAAATAATCAAAAGAAATATTACATAGCAAACCTATGCACTGTTGACTATAATCAGAAACAAATTTATATACTCAGATGCTTTCATTAGAAAAATGATAAAAGAAATTACTTAATTCTCCAGTTTAGACCAAAAGACTTTAAAGATTTAGGAAAAGAACAAAAGGTTGACCTGAGAAAATGTTTAAAAGATAATAATAAAAGATACAAAAATTTATATAATGTAAAATAGGAAAATAATTTACAGGTTTGATGAGAAAAAATAATTATACTAACATAAATGGAAAAATCTATTCTTAAGATTTAATATGCATTCCTAATAATGATGCTACTAAAATATGGAATAGAAAGACATTTTCTCAACATCAAAAAATGTATATTCAGAGGAAAATAACTGACATTATAAATATGATTTAGCACTAGTGTTATTCCTAATAAAATAAGAAATAAGATGTGTTCCCTATATCTTTTGTAGGCAATATTGCTTTGATGATCTGATTAACAAGGCATGAAACAAAATTGAAAATCATGCATTTTTATAATTGTTCTATATTTTTAATTTATTAATTTTTGATTGACAAATCACAATTGTGTATATTTATGGGGTATGATGTGATTTTTTGGCCTATAAAAAAGCATGAATTATTCAACGGAAGAAATGTAATAATATGTAAACATTTTCATATGATTACGTAGCTAGAAAATCAAACAAATTAACAAAAATCTATTAGAATTTAAAAAATAATTTAGCAAGACAGCACAACAGACCTTTCCAAATTTTAAAAATCTTTCATATATGACTACTTTTAATTTTCTCCTTTAAGGATGATCTCAAGGTATGGGGAGACTACAATAAGTTGCTGCTTGGGGACCCACACAAAAATTAGGAAACTGTGGTAGTTTCCTAGAGATGCTATAACAGATTACCACAAACTTGATAACTTAAAACTCCAGGCATTTGTTGTCTCACAATTTTGAAGGCTAGAAGTTGGAAATCAAGGTATCAGCAGCTCCATGCTTTCTCTGAAGTCTCTAGGGAAGAATCTTTCCTTGCCTCTTCTATCTTCTGGTAGTTTCCAGGCATCCTTGGGCCTCCTTGGCTAAGTGCTGCATCACTCCAATTGCTGTTTTTGTCTTCACATGGCTTTCCTCTGTGTGTGTGTGTATCTTGGTGTCTCTCTTTATAAGGACACAAGTCATTGGATTTAGGACTGACCCCAGTCTAGTATGACTTCAACTCAATTACATCTGCAAAGACCCTATTTCCAAATATGGTCACATACACAGGTTCTGGGTGGATATGAATTTTGGTGGAACACTATTCAACTTGATACAAAAAAAATCCCCGCCTTGACTCAATTTCATCTGTTTACACATATATCAAATCTCTTGCTTTTTGCATTTTGCCCCCAGTTTCCATCTAACCTCAACTCTCAATATGGCCACCTGTGTTTGTACTATTTACAATGGCGTGGGCATGTCTGAATGGAAGTCCCATATTTACCAGGCTGGAAAAATGCAACTTTAAGAAAGAGAAGATCACTCTCATTCATTTACCAGTGGGTTGTTTTGTTTTGTTTTGTTTTTCTCATTTGACAGAGTCTTGCTCTGTCATCCAGGCTAGAGTCTAGTGTCACAATCTCAGCTCACTGCAACCTCCGCCTCCCAGGTTCAAGTGATTCTCCTGCCTCAGCAGGCCCGAGTAGCTGGGATTACAGGTGTGTGCCACCACGCCCAGCTAATTTTTGTATTTTTAGTATTTTTAATTTTTGAATTTTAGTAAGGGTTTCACTGTGTTGGCCAGGCTGGTCTCGAACTCCTGAACTCAGGTGAACTGCCCACCTCGGCCTCCCAAAGTGCTGGGATTATAGGCGTGAGCCACCGCACCCGGCCTACCAATGGGTCTTAATCCTTACTTAGGATCAGAATTACCTAGTGAAATTCTTAAGAACACAATTGCCTGGGCTCCCATTCTGTCCTACCAGATTGATTCAATCAGACATGGGTGGAGCCCAAGAATTTGATTCCAATGTGCGGCCGAGTTGAAAGCTACTGCCTCCTACCTTTAACTGTATCCCCAATATCCAGTGAACAGAATGATCATTTAGAAAATGTGGTCAATATGCATTCACAACAGCAACAAAGTGCACAAATAATCAGCTAAGATTATAGGGCAGCATTGAACAAATCATTGATCTGTGACACACTATAGGGGTTGTGGATGTTAAGAAAAGGTAAGAACAAATGACAGCTTCAGTCCTAAGGAAGGTGTTTTCAATTAAGATGGAGTACAAGGGAGTAGAAAAGGAACAATACAGTCATGTTAATATGGCTGACTAATCAAACCTTTTATTTTCAGAATTTAAAAAGATAAAAAAAGTTTGTCACTAACTACATAGATAAATAGAAGAGTCCTTACCCTCTGGCAATTCACCCTAGTGAGGAAGCAGTTATGTAAAATAAAAGAAAAATTAAAATGCAATATATTATATGAAAGGAACATGTAAGAATATACTACAATTTAAAATGTGCTCATCCTTTGACCTAGAAATCCCATCTAGGGAACTCTAGTCTAATAATATAGAGTTTTATGTTAGGATATTTGTAAAAGAATGTTTATGTATGCATCATTATAGTAGGAAAAGAAAAGGAAAATAATTAAAAAAAGAGATAAAACATACATGTCCACTAATAGAAGCAGGCTGAATAAATTATAAAACATTTGTTTACAGAAAGACTGAGGTATATACATGATACTTTGGTTTTAGAAAAGCAAGTTCCAACATAAAGCATACTGCATAACCATATTTTTGTAAAAAGAAAATAAAAAAATCTCTACATGTTTTTAAAGTTATTTATTTATTTGTTGGAATAAAGACAGAAGAGTTTAAAACAAGTTACAAGCATTGAGTATACTGGAGAAATCTGACTGGAGGGAGTAAGAGTACAGTCCATTTACCATTTTTCGAGTATATTTGTTTTGTTTTGCTTTTGACAACAGCACGTATTACTTTTGTAATTTAAATATCTGATAAAATAAATTAAAATCAGAAAATACATTATGATATTCTTTTATTTTTTTCTCAGTTCAAGTTTAATACAAACTACAAAAGATCAATGGCTTGATGCCCTCTACTGACACATCATACAAATCAGTGGCTTCCCCACAGTATGACTCAGGCCATCCCTTCTAAAGGAAGAAAGGCTGGTCTCTCCACCCCCTGTAGGAAAGGCCTGCCTTGTAACACACCACAATTCGGCTGAATCTGAAGTCTTGTATTTTACTAATGAAAAAAAAAAATACAAAAGAGATTTTGTTCTCAGGGGTTCCCACTTCAGCCTGGCACTAAAACAGCCCAGCACTCACTTCTGCTTGGAGAAATATTCTTTGCTGTTTTGGACATCAGGCTTGATAGTATCACTGCCAGGTTTCCAGCCAGCTGGGCACACTTCCCCATGTTTGTCAGTGAACTGGAAGGCCTGAACTTGTCTCAAAGTCTCATCCGCAGAGCAGTTAACAGGGAGGTCACTTACAGTGATCTGCCGAAGAATACCCATATCATCAACGATAAAGAGGCCCCTGAATGAGACGCCTTCTTCAGCCTTTAAGATCCCATAATCCTGAGCAATGGCGCGCTTCAGGTCTGAGGCCAAAGGAATGTTCCTGGGTCCCAGTCCTCCTTGTTTCTTAGGGGTGTGGATACATGCCAGCTGACAGAAGTGAGAATCCACAGAAGCACCAATCACTTGGCAGTTGAATTTCTTAAATTCTTCTGTATCACTGAAAGCAATGATCTCTGTGGGGCACACAAAAGTGAAGTCAAGCGGGTAAAAGAAGAATACAACATATTTCCTTTGTAGTCAGACAGGCTGATAGCTTTAAACTGACCGTCTGACATAACGGCTGTGGCTTTGAAGTTGGGGGCAGGATGCCCAATTTTAGCATTTCCTGAAGACATCTTCCTATCAGCAGTCCTGACACAAGCCTCTGAGAACAAACCACCAACACCAGGCAGGAAGAGGATGCTATGATAGTTATTCTTAATGAAACATGAAAGCAATAATATTTTATGCTATATGACTTCCTATTTCAAATTAATTGGAACTGTTGTGTAGACACCAACAGAATCAAAAACTATTTTATATCACTATCAGCTCATAAAGACAGTAGATAATAGAAATATAAAACACAATTTTTAAGGGAATTGCATATAAGAGGAGATGAGAACCAGGTTTGAAAACATTTTGTTTATTTTGGCAACTGGCGATTTTCATCCAAGATTGAAATCATATGGGTCTCATTGTTCTTTCTTCCAAAAGATAACGTTGCACCTGTCTTTTTATCATGACTAAACCACTAAATTTATCATTGGTGTGACCAAAATGCATTGATGAGTCAAACATGAGTGAAGTATTCAAAAGCCATAAGAGACTTGCACAAACATTCTAATAATCTTCCTTTTCCAGAAGCCTCAACCACCTCTTCAGCCCTGAATGCCAGCAGTGGGCCAAAGAGTCCCTCTTGCCAGCATTAGGCTGAAGCAATGGAGTAGAGAGAACTCCAATTATTGTTCCATGATACAGGTTATTTATTCTTTTTGAGAGTTTGTCCCCCCAGAGAGTGCTTAATTGCATACCAATTAGTATCTAATTGGCATTCTTCAAGGTGTGGCTATTTTATTAAAGAATTTCAGTAACATAAATTACAATTGTCTATTCTTGCCTCTACAGAATGGTGTTACATTTCATAATTTTATAAGCTGATGTATTTACAGTGTTAAATTTGTAACAGCCAATTTTATTAATGTGGGGAAATACAGTTTAATTAATATACATTATTTCGTATACATTAGCATGACAATCATACCCCCTCGATGGAAATACATGAACATAGCCACAGTGCCCCCAGTTTTCAGACCCTCACAGGTTGATTTCTGTTGTTTGATGTTGCTGCTCTGTGTTCTCTATTGGACAGGTTCTTAAAACTCAGAAGTGAGAAGTCCCACAATTAAAACTAGGTTATATCATAATGTATTATTAAAAGACAGTGATCGTTTTCTCTTTACAGTAGTAATTTCTCAGTTTTTATTAGCCAAATTATATTGCCTTCTGAAAACTTCCAGAGAGTTAGCACAATAGAATATTTCTAGGGAAATGGGGAACTTTCATAAATATGGGCTTGGCTTCCAAGTTGAAGCCAAAGCCAATTTTATGAATTTAATTTTTGTTCTACAAGGTCATGAACTTACAGGAAAACCAAGGGCTAAATTTAAAGCAACATTGATCTTATATATGAATCTGGGTGAAAACTATGCAAGGCAAGGCAGTTTATGCTGAATTAAGCTGTGTTTGCAAAATGTGATAAAAAGCACTGCCTATTTTGGAACCCATTTCAATGGGTGTGCACTCATGAGGGCTAAGTCAAATAAAAAAGTCTGCCCAAATTTATCTTGGGGTGAGACTGTCAGATTTCACACAGTTTTCACTGCCAATAGCAAGCATTTCTCAGTCAGAGTGGACCAAAAAGTTGCCATTTTTCAGAATTGAAGTTTACTCTTGAAGAAATTTAACATTAGAACAAAAAGCCAAATACCTATGTCTAAAACCAGCCCAAAGAATTAGCTGTTTCATATATACAATATATATATTACACACACATACATATGTACATGTATATGTTTATGTGTGTACGATAGAGATATATATTCTCTCTGTGTGTATATATATGTGTGTATAAATATATAAAGAGTGAGAGAACCAGAAAGAGATAGACAAGAGGGAGATACACACACACACACACACACACACACATCACTGGTTAATTATATTTGAAGACAATAAAAGAAAAAGGTTTATAGTATTTTTTCTAGTAATATTGAGGACCAAGCCAGGCCTTTTCAAGTACATTATCTTATGAATCATACAACAATTATATGAAATAGCTATATCCTTTTTTATAGCTTTTTTTTTTAATTGAAGACAGAGAATTTCAGGGACTTTCATAAGAAACACAGCAAAGCTGGATTGTAAAATAAGGTACCACAACTCCAGATCCTTTCTTCTAGCTTTTAACTTTTTATAAGTCAGTGATTCTGCTCCTTAACTAAGAGGAATGGAATTATGAAAATACCAGCCTTGGCCAAGCATGCATGTTTTTGATCCACTTTAAATGAGTTAGCATTTGAATAGAACACAGGACAAAGCTTAAGGAACAAATAAACAGACAAGACAATAGTGTATATTAAAAATTCAATTAAGATACTACATAAAAATTTAAAAGCAGATACCTAGGGGGAAGAACTGTGCAGAAAAGAAAAACTCAGGTATGGAAGAGACAGGCTAGACTGCTGTGGAAAATGTGATGATTTTGTTAAGTTAAATTTATGGCTAGTGCAGATTAAAAGAAAGAGAAATAAAAACAGAGTAACAGCCTAATGTTACATTCGAATAGAATTCAAGTTATCCTGTAACAGTTTTAATTTAAATATAATATGCCAACCTCCACCTTTAAAGCAAAATAAAAGCATACATAATGTCCCATTTTTCCACATAATGAAATTGTGTTCCATTATGTCACCAAATGGTTATTATGAGCCATATACATTTTACTGAAAAATAATCTGCACCTGAAAAAGGTAAAGTAGAATTTAAGGGGCTTAATAACATTTGCAGATATGTTGATTATTGGTTCAGTTAAAGTAAACCTTTGAAACCCAATATTATTTCAAAGTATAGGAAAAATATAATAGATGCCTATTTAAAAATTCCCACATAGCTATAACCCCTAATATTTTACCAATCCAAAAGCATAAAATCTTTTGAAATTACTTGGATTTGTAAAACTATCAACTTAGAGAAGGCATGTGAATGAACCCTTAGAAGAGAATGAGTTTTAAGATGAGAGAAATTAGGGCAACATTTTCCCCAACTCTCTTATAAATGAATCTAGTATGTTACTCATACTACATTTTAATGGGGACATAGTCAATAAAAGACATATAATACTAATTTTAAAAAAATATTATAAACTATATAAAACTTGCAATATAAAATATTAACTTGCTGCTTGGGTTAATTACATTTTTATAAATAAAATATAAGCTATTCATAAAAATGAGAAAAATAATGGAAAAATGAACATAACTTATGAATAAACTTAATAGTAGGAGGATGACAAGGGCTAAAACTATTTACTCCCATGCTACTTAATATAATATTAAAGTGTATACATTTCTTGGGAAAATGCATGTGGAAACATTTCATTTAAGGTAGAAGGGACTGTGGATATTTGTCCAGGGAGTGTAAAGATTCAGCTGGTGTAGGATAAGGAGGAAAATATCTGCAGAGCTGTATTGAAACATTTGAGAAGATATGCATGCAAGAAGAATTAGGTATTTTTCCCCTGAGCTCTAAGGCAGTGGTAATCAAACTTTAAAGTACATAAGTGTGATGGTTAATTTTATGTGCTAACTTGCCTGGGCTGAGGGATGCCCAGATAGCTGGTAAAGCATTATTTCTGAATGTGTCCAGTGAGGGCCACTTTCTGACTCATAGCTAGTGCCTTCTTTCTGTGTCCTCACATAGTAAAATAGGAGAGAGGTCTCTTTCTGGCCTTTTTCATAAAGGCACTAAGCCCATTCATGAGAGCTCTGCCCCTATGGCCTAATCACCTCCTAGTGGCCCTACCTTATAATACCATCATCTTGGGGGTGAGTATTACAGCCTATAAATTTTGAGAGGGTGTAAACATACAAACCACAGCAATAGGAATCTTCACAAAAGTTGTTTGCAATTTTTATTTCTGGATTCCATGCCTGAACAATCTGATTCCAAAAGTAAGAGTTGACATTTTCAAAAGCAGCAGAAAAGCTTGCAATGAATATGGTTAATAAAAACCAGTGGGTTGAGGGTGTGACATTACATCCATGTATGAAAAGCAAGGAAATAATTAATTGATAGTCTATTTATAGTCCGTCAGTTAGTCTGACAGTCTATTCATTTCTGTTGGAGAGCAGAAGCCGTACAGCCTACACACCCCCTCCCTTATTGATGATCACTTGCAGATATTCATCAACAAAAACTGAATGCTCAATTTTTTTTTTTTTTTTTTTTTTGAGACAGAGTCTCACTCTGTCGCCCAGGCTGGAGTGCAGTGGTGCGATCTCGCTCACTGCAATCTCCGCCTCTCGGGTTCGTGACATTCTCCTGCCTCAGCCTCCTGAGTAGCTGGGACTACAGGCGCCCACCACCACGCCCGGCTAGTTTTTTGTATTTTCAGTAGAGATGGGGTTTCACAGTGTTAGCCGGGATGGTCTCGATCTCCTGACCTCGTGATCCACCCGCCTCGGCCTCCCAAAGTGCTAGGATTACAGGCATGAGCCAACGTGCCCGCTGAATGCTCAATTTTTAAAATATATTCAACAATCAGACATTGCTCATCAAGTTCACGTCTATTCCCCTGCCTCTCACCTGGATTATTGCAACAGCCTCCTTACTGGTGTTCCTGATTTTACCAGTGCTTCCCTGAAGTCTATGTTCAACAAAGCAAGGCAGAGATCATTCTAAAACATAGGTCAGATCAAAACTATACTCAGCTCAAACCCCCAAATTTTACTATGGTGTAGAAGGCCCCATACGTTCTAGCTTTTTGTGACTACGCTGACCTCATCTCTCTCTTCTCTCTACCTTCCAAGCCGACAGACACACAGCTTCCTCACCTGAGCACTTTAGTCTTTTTCTCAGGTGTTACTTTCTCAATGAGGCTTTTCCTGACCACCCTAGTCATAACTGCAATATCCTCTTCTCTGTTTTATTTTTTCCAAGTTATTTATCACATTCTACACAATGTACACCATGTATTTTGTTAATTGTTTTCTTGTGTATCACCCTACACAGAAATGCATGTTTTATGAGGGCAGAGATTTCTACCTGTTGTTTACTACAGTATCTTCATCTAGGAGATCAATAAATATTTGCTGAATAAAAGAATAAAGAAAAACTTAATGTTGAACATGTAACTATAATACATTTTTCTGCATATCAAAACTCCTCAAAAGCACAGCTGGGACAACTATGTTTGGTAATGGATTATTGCATTTCAATTAAGTTCCCGTGTTCTTGTAAAGGAATTTAGGAACATAGATGGATGAGACTTTATGACCTTTAAAGTCCTTTCCAGGGTTAAAATTTACTCCATCTATAAGCAATTCTCCCAAACAAATTGTGGCAGAGATGACTAATTACCCACCCTCCAATCCATACTGTTCATATACACTACATGCTATTTTCCCCTTCCACTATAGTAGTAGATTCTTTAGCTGAACACATGACCTCCTAGCTAAACACCACAACCCCCAGTTCCTAGACTGCTTTACATTTTGATGTGAGGCATGTGACTAGGGTCTTGAAAACAGGATGTGAGTGTGTGTGTGGCAGGGTGGGGGTGGGGGTGGGCTGTAAATTATACATAAGTAGTCCTTAAAATAAATGAACATACCAATGCAGTCCTCTTTTCCATTTTACACTGGTGTGATAAGTCATCTTATCCTCAACCATTGGCTAAAGATAACTCCTTAGGATAACACAGCCGCAAGATGATAGGACCCTGCCAATTCCATCAAGCTACCAAATCTGCTGCTCTGGACTGTTCTAGGAGAGAGAAATAAAATAAATAAAACTCTCTTATTTAAGCCAAAGTTTTATTCTAGTAACCTAGCCTGTGTTGTAAATAATATATAGCATTTTCTTTTTTTTTTTTTCTTTTTGAGACAGAGTCTCGCTCTGTCGCCCAGGCTGGAGTCCAATGGCGCCATCTGGGCTCAGTGCAACTTCCACCTCCTGGGTTCAAGTAATTCTCCTGCCTCAGCCTCCTGAGTAGCTGGGATTACAGGCACCTGCCACCACGCCCAGCAAATTTTGTATTTTTAGTAGAGATGGGGTTTCGCCATGTTGGCCAGGCTGGTCTGGAACTCCTGACCTCAGATGATCCACCTGCCTCGGCCTCCCAAAGTATTGGGATTACAAGCATGAGCCACTGCACTTGGCCAGCATTTTCATAGATAAAATAATCCTTGAAACTCTAAAAAAAAAATTAAAATTCCAATATAAAGGTGGTAAAATTATGGCAGTAGTTCATTGATTTATTTAGAGGTGAAGGGCGGCAATCAAAATCATGTAGAAGTAGGAACTTTAAAAATATAACTTTATTGACTATTTATTTAATAAATATCAGTCACTTTGCTGGGATTGTATATGTATATGTTATTTAATCTTTGCAATAACCTCCAAAGGTAGGTATTAGTATAAATGCTTTACAGATAAAACAGATAATGCTCAAGATGTTTAGAATTTTTTAAGGCAGCACTATAAGTAAGTGCTAGAACAAAGAGCCCAAGTCTATGAGCATTTCTCATTTCTCAGTGTCTTTCCCACTCTCTGATCTTTAGATTTAGATAGATGCTTTGCTCCAGAGGTCTTTGAGAATTTTAAATAGAAGTAGGTGATTTACCACTTGACAAATACAGCCCCAGTCTTCCTTCCTTGGAACAAAGTTCTGTGGAAGCAATGTGATTCAAAACCCTAAGTAATGGGTGTAATAACTATTAAGTTGAGGGCTAATCCCCAATTTGGACTTGGATTTCCAGAGTAAGATATTTAACCTGTCTGGACCTTAACCTGTTTGTCTATTTCCTGCTGTAAGATAACTCAAATAACTGAGTCTGCTTAAATGAGCTACAAAAGCATTGGCATTAAGTGGAATTTGGTAACCCCAGACAGAATCCCCATTCATTTGAGCAGTCTGGAGTCAAAAGCAAAATTTAAATCCAAAAAACACATACACAGTCCGGATTCAATAATTCCACAGATGTGGTTACAAAGTAGATTCAAATGTTTATGACTTTTTTTCCTGGCTAGGAAGAAGGGAATTCATTCAAGAAGTTTAACAAAAACAGCAAAGAAACTACAGGTACAGTCTTGAGGCATTTACATATATGTATGCACATATATGCATACATATATACATATACATATATACATATGCATGTATAACCTGGCGAATTCCCTGCACCCACATAGACTGCTGTCACCCAGCCTGCAATGAACTCTGGTGGATCATCACTGCACTGTGTGCTCAGCAGCCTTCAGACCTGAGACAACTCGAGTATTCGGGACATTTATCACTTGAATCTGGAAGCCTTCCACATTGGCAAGAGCTCAACCTTAGTCTGCTGAGAATACTAACAAAGTGTAAAAGACCTGACTTTTTAGATAGCTGTACCTGCCAACACCTTGGTTTGACATCCAACACAGAGTGGAGCCTGTGGCCTTAACATTTGGCTAGAGAAAGAATGAATACTTTTCTCGTTAAACTCTCCAATTCATCATTATGGCCCTCATGTCAAGGCAAGATTTTTCTTCCCAGCCTATTATCAAGAAAAGTGTTGCACCTGGTTTCCCTGGTTTCTCCTCCTGTCTCTCCACTTTCCTCTCCCTCCACCCTCCATAAACATGGACAAAGGTTTTCGGTCTCCTCTAGTTCATACTAGACAAGGAAATATTTGGGGACAAGCTGAGGGGACAGCTGTGCAAAAATAATGGACACCTGTGATTTTCTTCCCTTTGCTGTAAATAATTAGATAATTTGCATCATCTTCTAAAACTACTTTTAGTATTTATCCAGAGTTTGGAGAATGTAACTTACTATTTCATTTCTATTCAGTGCTGTGTTTCCATTCATTCCATATTGCTACAACTTTGAGGTGTTCTTTGATTCATATGTTACATATCTATCAGACAAACCTATAGTAAATCATTTTCTGCCTCATTCATGATGTGAGCTATTATATGTGTTTACAGCAACTAAAATTTGTTAATAAGGGAAATTGCAAAGATTCTGTGACGATTAATAAAGTATGTAAGAAAGGTTTCCAGAGCTCATTTTCTCTTTAGGGATTTTGCTTTTCTTGCTTATTATATGCATGTGTGTAGGAAATAAGAAACCATTCCATGTGTACTGTTGGAAATATTACTGTTAAAGGTGAAAAAGTTTGTAGTATATGCAGCCAATGGATCAAACATTTAATGAGCATTTTTCTTGATCTTTCAGCTTAGTTTTTTTTAAGTTTCTTGATAAATATAGTAAATGTGACTGGATAGCATCCTTTCTTTAAAAAAAAGGTACACTGGTGGGAAATGTCCAGATAAGATCTTAAGAATGCAAGTATTACCATAGAGATGCATTGCCGTATATTAGAAAGAATATCCCGTGTGAGATTTAAAAAAAAAATACTATATAAAAAGTGCCTTGTAGATGTCATGCTTTGCCTGACATGTATTATTACAAACTCTCTTATTTTTAAAAAGAGGCACAATCTATTTAGACATCTGCATCATATAGCTATATCTGAGTTACAAATCACCTCAAAACACAGTTGCTTAAAACACCAATTGTGTACTATTTTTCGTGAGTCTATGGGCCACCTGTGCAGTTCTCCTAACCTAGTCTTGGCTCAGCTAATCTCAGCTGGGCTTGTTCATGCATCTGCATTCAACTGATAGGTTAGCCAGAGGCATGCTGATCTAGGATGGCCTGAGATGCATGACCTGACTCCGCTCCACATGATCTCACATCCTCCAGCAGCTTAGCCAAAGCTTGTTCTCATGGCAAAAGCAAGGGTCCAAGAAAGTGGATGCAAACTTGAAAGGTCTCTGGGGCCTCAATTCAGAACGGGCATGCCATCACTTCCATCATATGCTTTGGCCTAAGGGCCTAAGGAAGTCATAAGTCCAGCCTAGATTTAAGAGGTAGAGAAACAGACTTCATCTTTGAATGGGAAGAGCTGCAAATTTAGACTACAAATAGTTTGGATACAGGGAGAACTGATACCCTTGCTTTTGCCATGAGAACAAACATTGGCTAAGCTGCTGGAGGATGAGAGACCACACGGAGCAGAGTCAGGTCATGCATCTCAGGCCATCCTAAATCAGCATGCCTCCAGCTAACGTATCAGTTAGATGCAAATACATTTGTTGGGTTCTTGGGTTGTAGTTGTTACCTGCCTCATAGCTACTGCTTACTTGAATGTGTCTGACAAACCCAAAATGCACAGGTTAGAGATGACACTTTTGAACTTCAACAGGAAGTATGCTCAAGTATGTCAGAGTATGGCATTGTCTTTTACATGGAAATATGTGTGTTATCTTTTATATTATCTTTTACTTTCTGTTAATCCTGTCTTTAAAGTTGATGCCCACAAGTCCCAAATATCTAGACCCACAAAACAACACAAGAACAAAGAGAAGTGGATCTCCTACAGCTAACTTTATCATACAGGGGAGGCTGAGTCAAGAAACTATAATTCTTCAGGACTGTTTGGACCAAACTAATCTCCTTCAGCTTAAAAGTACTGTGGTAATGCCATAGCATATGGCTGTGTACACAGTAACCTTGCACTTAAGTGTTTAAGGATGTCTGCCCCTTCAATGTTTACCATGACAATGAGGAAGAAGAGACAATCCATGTTGAGCCTAATGTCTTCTCTGCAGGAGTAAATCTCAAGCATACTTCCTGTTTCTAGATGTCTGTAGATTTCCACAGAAAAATAAATTGACTTGCTGAGCCAGCCAAGGATACATGTTCTCAGGAACCTCACACAACAATCTTCTTCTGATCTCTTTTGCCAAAGTGTCAGCTTTGGGACACTTCGAGAGTTCTGAGCTTTTCAGCAACATCGATAACACCATTGTAGGACCTAACATTATAGGACCATAATATTGGCCCACCATAATATTGTAAGACCTTGAAACAAAAGACTTATCTCTTCATTCATTTTTTAAAAAAAGAAGTGTTGAATGAATGCATTATGAGGTAAAATCTACACATAAGGCCATGTTATCAATGAAATAATTCTTATCAAATCATTTGGCAGGTATTTTGTTGGATTCCAAAAGAGTGAAACTTCTGCCTGGAGTTCAGTGAAGCATATCAAAATATGACCTATAAGAAATCAGTAAACCTCTGTAAATTAGATAAGAATTGTTTATTTTGTCCCATTTACTGGCAAGATGATGATTTATGGCTCTAGTTTTCACAATGTCAATAGCATTCATGGAAGAAGAAGAGGTTTATTTTAGGACTGCAGGCAGCATTATTTTATTCCAATGTATACTGATGTAGAAAGTCCTAAATCACAATGGTAAGTAAAGCTTTGTTTCTTCACAAAAGTTAGGAACAATAAGATCTGCTAAACTCTTATGGTGCTTCATCATGCATAAAGTATAAAAAGTTTCATCCCAGCAAAATTTTACTTGGCAAGGAAACTACACCAATTGAAGACCTTTAAATAGTCCCAAAGAGATGCACAAAAATAGGAATTCTTCCTTAATGGATTAGTGTGCACACAGCAGATGAATACCAGGAGCTGGTTTCACTCAGAGACAAGAACAATTTCTTTCCGTTGTTGTCGATTCTTTTATGACCTCCTTCTAAGTCATAAAAGCAATGTCAATAATCAGAAATTGATGATACTGGTGGACCAAGGCACTGCTTTACATTTTTTTCTTGCTCTTAGTTACAGATCATGCCATGACTTCACCAACTTCTTTCAGTTTTTGGCTTCCTTAGCTAAAGGATTCTCTGAGTAGCATTTGAGACAAAGTGTTAATATTTCAATAAATTTGAGATTTTTTTCCAACTACATGCATTTCTAATTGAAAATTCTTCTCATAGAAAAATATATGAATCTTTCAAGATATTTTAAATATGGGAAAATATGAAATACATAAGCAGGCTCATTGTCTTCCTTTTCTCCTTGTCAAGAACCATATAAAATGTGAGTAGTGCCTCACAGCAATGCTTTCAGTGATAGAATATGTGAATTTTCCATTTCTCATTTTAACACTTTTGAATTAACTTAGACCAAATACATAAAGACAGATATCCACAAGCCTGATGTCAGGATATGTTTTATTTAACGCCTATGAAGAGAAATCTACTACAGAAATTATAACACCAAAACGATGGTTGTAACTATTTAAATTATACAGTAGGATCTCCTGGCTCACTACAATTTGTTTAGGGTGAAACATTGCTTCCAAAACATTTGATATAAAAGTAATTTATTTAAAAATAATTTTCACTGAAACAAGAAAAATACCAGAAGAAAAAATATACATAATTGAATGTGGCTCATGGACCCCTAATTAAGAACCTCTGGTCTAGGCCAGGCCATTCTTCCATTGTGTGATATTTTCAAATATTTTGAAGCAAAGAGGGTTGAAATTCTCATTTTAACCAATTTCCCCCTCTGTATTCAGGGGCATGGAACACATCTCAATAAACTATGGGGAAAACAATAACCCTTTTATTTCAGCCTGGCTTACATTCATATATAGGAAAGTCTTCTGTGCTTTTAACTAAAGCACACTTTAACTAGATCTTTCCAGAACACTTCTGTATACTAATAATTAATAATCATGATAAAGACTATGTGGTTTAGAAAATTTATAAAAGGTTAATGAATTATCCAAAAAAAGCTGAATTATGCATAAGGTATTTTTAGCTTTGAAACCCTTGTGATTTCAAATACTTCTGGTGCTCTGTACCAGCTAATGTCTTACCCAGTCAGTACAGCTTAACCCTTTATCCTCTAATGATTACTTTTGTGAGAAAGTAGCTGGTAAGTACTAAGTATTTGATATCCTGTAGCTGAGTGCTCTGCAAAAATGTTGACCATGACAACCAATAAGACATACCTTTTATATGTCTATCTAAAACACACATGTGCATAAGTATTGAATTTAACTATGCTTGCCATAAATCAGTCTCATCATTATTAAGTTAAATGCACTGTAATATTTTTTTATTAAATGTTAATCTATTACATATGGTAATGCTGGTCTTGACCTACTAAATTTATTTCATCAACCTATAATACACTACAACTTACAGTTTGGATCACACCAGCCTAAACCACCCCAAAATGGCTATTTTTTTTCTCTGCAAAATTAATGAATTTACTTAGTCAAATGTGTTTCTAGGGTTTATCTTTTGAAAATGAGGACTACTTATTCTATTTTCTTGAAAATTTATAATTCTCAATTTACAGGAACATTCTACTATCCAGAGCACATTATTCTTTAGATAATCAACCATTATATAATAATAATTATCATTGCTATGTGATTTGTAGATTTATTTCTAATCTTCACTATAAGACTGAAATGTATAGGTTGTATGATTCCCATTTTGTATTTGAGAAAACTGAGGCTTAAAAAGTTGAAGTATCTTATATGATCCCATTGACAGTGTGTGACTTCAGGTTCCTGGACTCTAATGCCTCCTATGTTCATTGTCCTCACTGCCCCATGGCCAACATTTTCCGGCATAAACAAGGCAGCCACCATTTTCATGGGTATTCACAAAATAGATCTGCAAACCACAGGTTAAAAAATTAAGATGACTTCTTTTGTATTTCTCTTCATTTGTTTGAGACAATTTTATTGAAAATTGTTAGGTACATTGATGACAATACATAGATGAAGAACATAAGGATCCTCTCACCAAGAATCTTAAAATCTGCTAAGTAATTTCCATGAAGAAAGGACCAGAAAATTGACCAGGGAACACAGAGAAGGACTGACGTGTGCATCAATTAGAATTTTGCAAAAACTTTTTTGACCATGACATGTAGAAGGAGGAGGGATATTTGGTCTCAACCCATAAAGGATTTCAAAGGATAAAAAAGAGAGGTATAGTTATTTCAGGCTAACCGAAGGAGCTTGATATAAAGTATGGGAAGCAAGAAGCACATTGGGTGTCTGGAGCCCTGAGCAGGAAGCCCATTGTAGCAAGCAAACAAGATAGAGGGAGGATTCAGGAACCAACCACATTCTTGAAGGGACCAAATACCCTACCATTAAAAACTCAGACTGTATTCTCTGTTCTTGGTTTTTTCTTTTTTAAAATATTTCCTCTTACTTTAAAAATTTCACTTGAAAAAGTAGATTTGACTCGATTTCTATCAGTCTTCAGTTAGTCAGGAAAAAAAATCAAATACAGCTGGATTCAAATGTTAAATTTTAAATCATTTGACCAAATGGCCATAAAGTCTGGAAACAAATGTGAATACATATAATGGTATATACACTCACACATAGATTATTGATATTACATTACAGCACATAATGTTTTGAATGATATTGTATTAAAATGTTTTCCAGACTTTGTGGACATTCAGTATTTTACAGCTCTATTGCATAAATAGTTTCTATCACTTGATAGCAACATATATCAGCCTAAAGAATACACTGTATTCACAGTGGGAAGAATACTCTAGTCTGAAAATTTAAGTAGCATCATCCAAATAGTCTTTTAATTTACTATATGCTGACAAACTTAAGCCTCAAAAAAAAAAAAACTGTCATACCTCAGAGTATCAAACTTGCTGATAAGAATTAGAAAAACAGGTAAAATGCAGCTGTTTTTATCAAAGTGTTTTATTTAGTCTATTTTTTTTTCACCAGAACCAGTCTATCATCCAGTGACACACACACAAATTAGAACCAAAGGTAAATATTTTACAAAACCCCATTCTTAAGCTCTTTGTTTTTGCTCTAAATATCATGCTTTCCTATAGGTATGTTCAGAGTTACACATACCTGTTCTGTTCTGCCAGCTGTAAGTTCATTCCATTCTCATGTCAGATTATAAGTGAATAGTGACAATGCTATCAATGGGCATAACTACCAATGCACTTCAGTTTATAAATAATTCACTAACCTGGTAAAAGCTTTAATAAATTAGGCATTATTTTTCCAATGAAATTAGACATTATATCCCTACCACCTAACACAATGCACATAGCAGACAGTCAGTAAATATCTGTTGAATAAAAGACTAGATTAAGTCATATAAGCTCCAGCTGTGATAACTCTACCATAATATTCTTTAGAAGTGCAAACTACTATAGGCCTTTCAAATATACTTAAATGGATAAAGAAACAGATTAAGAGAAAGAGGTTAATTATGTGTGGTTTCATATTTCTTCAATTTAGCAAACCAATGAATAATAGAATGGTAAGGGATGCTCCACCGTAAGAATGCTTACTATTGTGAAAATTTACAGGATTTGTAAAGTAAGATTCTCTGTTCTTTTCACCTGAGTTCATTCTATTGTCTTTATCTTTGCTGCCCTCCTCTGGAATTCTTATATCACCTGGTCCTCTTTTCCAAAGAATATGTACTTTGTACTTCACTTTAGAATAGAACTATAAGAGATAATTCAAACTTTTTCATTTCTATTTTGCAGTGCTCTTTTTATCCAATTTTATAGCACAGGCTTGGAGGCAGAGAAGTGACAGTGTAATGACTGCAGGTTATTTCTAGGTTTTATCCCAGGACAGGACACATTTGTTCTATTTTGTATAACATTTAATGACACTTTCTGAACAACCTATGAAATGGTTTGGTCTTTCAAAATATCTTCTGTAAGACTACTATTTGACTAAGACTGTGAGGCACACTCATGATCCGAGGCATTACACTATTTTTTGTTCCAGAACTGACTTTGGCTAGTCTTGTGTACATACCATGAGTATATTTTACAATAGAAGACCCTTCTAATAAAAATAAGTCAATGCTAATTTGTTAATTCACAAAATTTTTTTTTTGAGACAGAATCTCGCTCTGCCACCCAGGTTGGAGTACAGTGACACAATCATAGCTCACAGTACCCTCAACTCCTGGGCTCAAGCGACCCTCCCACCTCAGCCTCCCAAGTAGTTAGCACTACAAGCACATGCCACCATAACAGGCTAATTATTATTTTTTTTATTTTTGATAAAATAAGGGTCTCACTATGATGCCCATGCTGTAACTCAATTTTTAAACATTCTTATGTACAAAGGCAATTTGTATCAGTGTACAATAAAAAGCACATATAAAATAAAATATTTAAAGATTAAAAGAAATATTTAAAAAATCATGTGATAGGAAGAGAAATAGAGAGTGGTGTAGCACCTAAAGTATACCAGATATTCTGCCTGTTGATATTTTCACTTTATCTCATTTGTTTTTCCCAGCAGGCCTGCTCGGTAAGCAGGAGTCACTATTGCATAGCGGCTAGGATTAAAACCAATAATAATAATAATAAAAGCTAGAAGCAGTTGCATTTGAATAAACTCCAAAACTTACCTAGCTTTGCTGGGCCTTAATTTTTCACCTACAAGGTAGAGGGAGATAATGTTCAATATGTACCTCATTCAGTGGGTCTGAAGACTAAAATAAGTTTTTTTTACAATACAATGATTCAACAAAATTTTACTGAGAGCTGTGTTTCAGAATGCTCCAAGCCTTGGGGATTCAGCAGTGACCAAAGTGATCAATGTCCCTACCCTCATGGAGCCAATATTCTAGTGAAGGAAAATAATAAAACAAATAAAAAATCAGTAAATATTATGTCAGATGTGATAAGTGCTATGACAAAAATAAAGCAGAATAGGGACAATGAAGAATGACTGGCAGCCATTGTATATGGAGTGACCAAGGAAGGCATCTTAGGAAAGGTGATATCTGAGCAAAGCACTGAAGGAAGTCATGGAATGAGCCCCATGATTATACAAGGGAGCACTTCTCAGGCAAAGAGAACAAGTGCAAAGGCTTTGTAGTAGGAATGTACTCAGTAAGTACAAGGAATGGCAGGTAAGCTAGTATGGTTAGAACAGAGCAAGTGAGGAGAAAAATGATAGGAAATGAGATCAGAGAGGCTGTGAGACACTCAAGCATGTGCAGCTTTGTGGGCTAGGTTAAGAACTTTGCATTCTACTCTCAGTGAAATGCATTGAGAAAAGGAGTAACATAATCTCATTTATGTTTTTATTCTGGATTACACAGCAGCTATACAGGCAATAGACAAAAGGGAAGAGAGCAAAAGCAGAAACTAAGACAAAGTTCCATGTGATGGCAGGGACCAGTGTAGCTGTTATAGAAATGATGAGAACGGGTTGTTGTATTAGTCAGGGTTCTCTAGAGGGACAGAACTAATAGGATATATATGTAAGTTAATAGTTTATTAAGTATTAACTTATATGATCACAAGCTCCCACAATAGGCTGTCTGCAAGCTGAGGATCAAGGAGAGCCAGTCCAAGTCCCAAAACTGAAGAACTCAGAGTTTGATGTTTGAAGACAGGAAGCATCCAGCACAGGAGAAAGATGTAGCCTGGGAGACTAGGCCAGTCTCACCTCTTTATGTTTTCCTGCCTGCTTTATATTCGCTGGCAGCTGATTAGATTGTGGCCACCAGATTAAGGGTGGATCTGCTATCCCCAGCCCACTGACTCAAATATTAATCTCTTTTGGCAGCATCCTCACAGACACACCCAGGATCAATACTTTGTATCCTTCAATCCAATAAAGTTGTCACTCAGTATTAACCTTCGTGAGTCCACCCTTTGTCAGCTTGAACCCATACACATCTCCTGAGAGCACACATAATCTTCAAATAAAGAAAATAATAAGGTCATAGTTATGCCTAACATAATACAACTATCCTTCATGCAACCAGAAACACACAAATCCCAAACCCAAATACTATACCATAAAGTTAACAATACTTAAACGCTGATATGAAGTCAGTAAATCTTCAATCCAATCAAGTTGGCACTCGGTATTAACCATCACAGTTGTATTTTGCATCTCTTTAAGTGGTAGTGCCATCAGATTTGCTGATCTACTGGAAGTGAAGATGAAAGAAAATTAAGTTTTTTATATCAATTTTTGGTCTAAGTAACCGGAGAATAAAGATGGCATTTACCAATATGGGAAACAATATATGAGTAGGAAGTTTGGAGTGGGGAAAAAAAAACAAGAGTTTGTTTTGGACATATCAAGTTTGATACTATAGTAGAAAGCCTAGTAAGTAGTTGTATGTCCAAGTCTGGATGTTGAGTGAACAATCTTGTCTGCAGATATAAATTTGGAGGTAAGAGGTAAAAATATGATATTTAAAGCCATGAGACTGGATAAGATTGTTTAGGGCTCAGTGAAAACCCAAGACCGTTCCATGAACTAAGCCCCGGGGTATTTCAATATTTAAAAGTTAAGGAAAAGAAGAGGGACCAGAAAAGGAAACTGAGAAAGAATGGTGAATGAAAATCAAGAGAGGTGCAACTCGGGTTGCACAAATGAACAATTTTTTTCAAAAAGGATGGGGGCTAGCAATTCAAACGAAATGGTTGTAACAGGTTGATTACATGAGAATTGAAATTGACCTTTGAATTTGACAATGTAGAAATCATGGCCATGTTTACAAGAATAGGTTTTCATTCTTTTTTTGAAGGATGGAAGGAGAGGAATAGAGGGAGTGAGTATGGAGAACTTTTTCACTGAGATTTTCTCTGAAAGGAAGTAGAAAAAGGGGATAGTAGATGGAAGAGCAATAGGATGCAAAGTACAAAAAATATATAATTTGTAAAAATGATCATAATTATTCTCTTCCCTGTATTCATTTCCCCTTTGCATTGTGACTTTGCATATCTTCTCATCAAGAGATGGAATCTGAAATGACCGTGTCGCTTGTTTGACCGTCAGAAGGCAGTGAAAGTGATATTGTTCTGAGCTTCATTCATGATGCCTTGCAAACTCTCTGCTTTCTCTTGAAATACTTTCCAATCACCATGTTAACAAGCCCAAGCTAGCCTGCTGGATGATGAGAGACATGTGTGTCCACCACCTCAACTCTCCTTTTCACCCCCTCACTCTGTCACTCAAGTACAGACAACCAACCCCCAGAAGCAGAGCCACCTAACCAAATAAAAATTAACCAAGATACATGAGGGAGCCCAGGCAAGAACAGAACAGCCCCACTGAGCTCAACATAAACTACCAACCAAGAGAATCATGAACTGACAACATAGCTGCCATTTTAAAGACAATGATTTTGGAGGTGCAGCAAAACGAAACTGATATAGAAAGGAGTTTTTTGTCATTGTTTTGTCATTATGGTTATTTGTTTTAATATGGGAGATAATGTAGCACGTTTGCTGGTGGGAATAATTCAGCAAGAGGAAAAAATTATGATGATCAGAGAGGAGACCATTTTAAAAGCAATATTTTGAGTAGGATAGGAAATGTGAGTTTCAGTCCACTGGTAGGAATTTTGGCCTTATATGGAAGCACAGATAAATAGCACGTGCAAAGAGGAAATGACAGAGTGCCATGTACACTATATGTAAGTGCTCAATAAACAGAAACCAATATGTTTAAATGATATGGCTATCCTTGGAAACATTAATTACAGACCTAAATTTTAAAGTAAGTTTTTCTGGTCTCAAAGCCCTTTCTAAAATAACTGCCAGGGATCTTCTTTTTGCTTTATGTAGAATTCTTTTCTTAATTATCCCCATATATCCAAATCCCATCCATTATTTGAAAATAAGTATCACCTTTCCATGAAATCTTCCTTCATATTCCCATCTTAAAGCAATCTGTCATTCCTAATACAACTAAGGCCCATAATAGTTGTATCTCAGTGTTTTCAAATACACTTATAAATTTCTTACTTGTCTTATAATTATATGGATTAATGGAAACTCCTCATTAATGAATTATATGCTAACTATAATTGATTATAGAATTATGAGTTATTAGAGTTTATATCTGATTTATCTTTTAACCACCTCAAGATCTATCTAAACATAATATGGAATGTATAAATATGAATGAATGAAAATGTTAACGTAATTAAGCATTACATTTAATGTCCTGACATAGAGAGTCAAATGGGGGTAAATTTAAAGGCTGACATAGTTTAACACATTATTTTAGGTGTATATTTATTATCCACTTTAAAAAATTTTAATATTTATTTGTTTATTTAGGGAGATAGCCTCACTCTGTCACCCAGGCTTGAGTGCAATGGTGGAATCTCAGCTGCAATCTCCGTCTCCCGGGTTCAAGCAATTCTCATACCTCAGCCTCCCAAGTGGCTGGGACTACAGGCAGGCACCACCATGCCCACCTAATTTTTGTATTTTTTTTTTGTAGAGATGGGGTTTTACCATGTTGGCCAGGCTGGTCTTAAACTTTTGACATCACATGATCCACCCACCTTGGCCTCCCAAAGTGCTGGGATTTACAGGCATGAGCCACCATGTCCAGCCTATTGTCCACTTTTAGATATATGAAAAGCCTACTCATTCGTTTATGTACATGTATGGATAGACTAGATATTATGGAATAGTTTCTCAGTAATTTCCTGCAAATAACAATTGCATCTTAATTTCTGAACTGGAGAATATTTAGCAACTATTTTTGTAAGCTTTTATCCTTTTTAAGAACAGATTGTTGATCCCTTCTCTGATCTCTAACAGTTCATTTAAATTATCTAAATATTGCTGCAGCTGGATGTAGGAAGCTATCTTTATGAACTCCAGCCAATTGCAACATACAAAGAAACACTCAAAAATGCCTAAAATAAACATGCAAAATAGAATATGATGCTTCCTACATAGAAAATTCCTTTTCTCACTTTTGCAATAAAAATATATTCCAAAGCATTAGATCATTATAGAAATAAATGCCAAATAATTCTTCTAAAGACCATTAATATTTGCTTAATCGTATAAGTTTCCCTAAAAAGAAAAGATATCATGCAACAAAAATGCCCCAATTCAGCTACACAACCAACTGATCTTTAGGAAAAAGTAAAATCCTGTTTCTCTATTATCTATTAGATTGATTAGTAAGGATACTACTTGAGTGACAATAGAACTGGCACCTGTAAGCTGTAGAGAACACCATTGTGCACACCTCCATTGCATAAATTCATCTTCCAAAATAGTTTTAAGATGTAAGTGAAACAAGAACAACTGTGAGTTCTCCCAAATAGCTGTGACTATATATCCCTGAAAACTTGAAAAGCCAACTCTCATAGAAGACTATTTGCTGGTTAGTTTTCTGTCTAAAAGTGGGTACCATCCTTTAAAGACACCAAGCATACTCTGTGATAAGAAAGAGGAGAAAAATCTAAGCATGATAAAGCCAAAACTAGAAAATCTGAGTAACAGACTGTTAAGTCAAAGAAGCATTAGCTGCACAATGAGATGAGAGCAGTTCATATAAAGACTAGAGAGCAGGAGAAGGGCCTGAGACAAAATAATGCAGCTGCCCAGAGATGTGAACTTTCCTGTATTTCATAAAATTATAATGAATTCTTAAAGACCAATTGGGGGCTAAATCGACATTTCAGAGTCTCTGGAGCCCCACATACAAGTGGAGTCCATATCCACTCATGAAGTCTTTTCCAAGGGCATCCACCAGGAACTCATGAGAAAGATTGCTGGCAAAGCATAAGATCTGTGTGCCTCCCTCAATGGCACAAGCATGCATGACCTGCCAAAGAGTAGGAGTGGAGCAGAAGTATCTACAGAAGCCTATCCATTCTCCAAAAACTCTGTAAATACCAAGAAATGATCAGCTGCCACTAGCAGCAGGCACAGAACCTCCCACGTCCTGATTCCTTTTCAAATACAAAGCAAAAGCCATCTGCCGCTTAAGTGGTAAGAACGATGCCCATATCTCAGAGTTGACCTTGGTGTGCCGTGAAACAAAAGCCAGCTTCCTCTGGGTCAGAGCAGGGCCCTTCCATCCCTCACCTGAGGCAAAGATAAGCTGCAGCTGAGGAAGTGGCAAAAATCCCACTTGTGCATAGAATTCTGCCCTTTTCAAGGCAATGTTCAGCTACTACCCATGGAGGGCAAGAAACTTACTCACACCCGAGATCTCCCACCTATACAAGATAGTTTTGTTGACACTAGGAGGAGAAGCAGGAAATTTGCTTACACTCTCCAAGTGCACTGGGGAACAGGCAGGAAGACTGAGAAAACCCCACTTCCTGGGCTCATATATGTATAAGACCTGCCCAAGTCTGAGGGTAGAGTAGGGGAATGAGAAACCACTCCCGTTACCACCAGAGACCTTGCATCAAATAACAAGGAACATAGTTGTGCATTAGGGGAAAGGCAAGAGCATGGACAAAGAACCCTTCTGTGATGCAGGTGAGCAAGGCTTGCTGAAGACTGGGGGTGAAGCAAAAACATTGAGAAACACACTCTGGAATCCCAAGCCCCACCCTGGGCCAAGAAAATAGCAGCCCAACACTAGAGGATATCCACTGACAAAAAGAATGTACCTTGATTTTTATGTCACCATGTATAAAAACTAACTCAAAATGGACCATACACCTAGGTGGAAGAGCTGAAGCTCTAAAACTTCTAGAAGAAAACGTAAATAACTTCTAAATTCAATAAGAAGACAAACAAGATATAAGAATAGCAAATAAGCACCTAAAAGATGCTCATTATCTTTAATCATTAGGAAAGTGCAAGTTTTTTAACCACTGTGAGATGCTATCAATACTATGTACCCATTAGGATTACTAATGTAAAAAGACTGGTCATACCAAATTTTAGATAGAATGCGGGGAAATTTGAAATTTTCATTTATTGTTGGGGGAATGCAAAATGCCACTTTGAAAATATGAATGCACAGCCACTTTGAAAAACAGTTTGACTTTTTTTATAAAGGTAAGCATGCATTTACTATATGGGCTAATAATTCCACTCCTAGTCATAAACCCAAGAGAACTGAAAACATTTTTCTGTACAAGGACATGTACATGAATGGTTTTAGCAGTTTGGGCTGTAAATGCCCCAAACTGTAAAAAATCCAAATGTCCTTCAAGTGGTGAGTGGATAAACAGATTGTGATTAATCCATAAATGGAACACTATTCATCAACAGAAAGGAGCAAACTACTGATATATGCAACAAAATGGATGATTCTTGAAGCATTGAACTAAGTAAAAAAAGGCCAAGCAAAAGACATATATTGTATGAGTCCACGATTTGACATTCTAGAAACATCAAAACTGTGGGAACGCAAAACAGATCGGTGGTTTCTAGCGGCTACGATGGAGGAAGAGGATTGCCTGAAAGGTGTATGAAGAAACCTTCTGGAGTGATGAAAATTCCATATCTTGATTGCAGTGGCCACTACACAACTGTAGACATTTTTCAAAACTGGTAAATGAGCTTTTTTGGTATGTAAAATATATCACAATAAAAACAGAGAGAAAATTAAAATCTTCAACATTTAACCCTGTTCAAAACCAGAGTTAAGAACCACTGCATCCTCATTAGTATAGAGATGAGTTTAAAAAAAAAAAAAAAAAAACTGCAATAGTCAAGCAAAAGTATAGCATTTGTACATGAGTAGAAGTTGTTGACTATCCAGCTGCATCTGGAATTTCTTGGTCACAACTTGACTTCATTGGGGAGAGAAAAGGTGAATCCTGATTCCAAAAGGTCTATTTAAGTCAAGGAAACAGGTGTGACTTACCTTACACTACTTTTCTCCAAAAGAATTAATAAAGGAAGTTGTCACTACAGGATGTACAATTGCTGAGAAAAACTCAGAAATAAAGGTTAGCAAAAATACATGGGAGATTGGTTGATGAGGTCCTTAGAGAGAAATAATAAACAAAGTTCAGAAATGAACTTCCTTAGCTTTGTTCTTTTAGATTATCCTGTTCAACATAAATCCTACCCAAGCCAATGGGGAAGGGGAGTTCTGTGCTTCCCTGAAGATTTTAGCAAAACTTGTTTATGTTTTCGATTATTGTAAAATCTCTGAAAATGGAACAACTAGTTGGCCCTGAAGAGTAGCTCTTCGCTTTTATTTTCCATTATGAGAAAAAGTATGAAGTAGGTATACAAGCTCTTACCCTGTGTTGGCCGCCGCACACAGTAGGGTTTGAGGTACAAAGTGTGGAGAAAGAGTTCTGAATGTTTGCGTCACAGTTCTCTAGTGAGGAAGACGTTCCACCTTCCTACCTACAAATACACTGACACGTTAGCTGTCTGAGTTTCTGCTGGCGTTGGTTTAAACAGAACATATTTATCCAGCGATATGATGTGGTTGGATGTGACTGCCAACAATGCTTAGTGGCATAATTTATTATGCATGTCCTTTATTGGGAACTCCTTTTCAGTTGTATGCAATGGACTATAAATATCACTTGCTGTGAAATGCAGATTGTTCTTACAGATGCTTTACCACATCCCAGAGTTAATTTCCACTTCTCCTTTAGGACACTTCCCAACGTTTTATATCTTTGCTGTATTCTTTTCTTTTGAAATACCATCTCCTTCTCTTGCTGACTTTAAATAAAAAATAACACTCTGAAATCATTAAAGAGGCTCCTTCTAGCTCTAAGGTTCATAAGCATATTAAAATAAAATCTATTGAAATGAATCTCTTCACTGAGCCAGTATCCAAACCAGAAAAAAATATTTAGGAACAATTTTTTCTGAACTAAATAAAAATGAATTTTCAAGGAGGAGCCAAGATGGCCGAATAGGAACAGCTCGGGTCTACAGCTCCCAGCGCCAGCGATGCAGAAGACGGGTGATTTCTGCATTTCCATCCGAGGTACCGTGTTCATCTCACTAGGGAGTGCCAGAGAGTGGGCGCAGGTCAGTGGGTGAGTGCACCCTGCGCCAGCCGAAGCAGGGGCGAGGCATTGCCTCACTCGGGAAGTGCAAGGGGTCAGGGAGTTCCCTTTCCAGGAGTGACAAACGGCACCTGGAAAATCGGGCCACTCCCACCCGAATACTGTGCTTTTCCGACGGGCTTAGGAAACGGTGCCCCAGGAGAATATAGCCCACACCTGGCTCAGAGGGTCCTACGCCCACGGAGTCTCGCTGATTGCTAGCACAGCAGTCTGAGATCAAACAGCAAGTCGGCAGCGAGGCTGGGGGAGGGGCGCCCGCCATTGCCCAGGCTCGCTTAGGTAAACAAAGCAGCCTGGAAGCTTGAACTGGGTGGAGCCCACCACAGCTCAAGGAGGCCTGCCTGCCTCTGTAGGCTCCACCTCTGGGGGCAGGGCACACACAAACAAAAAGACAGCAGTAACCTCTGCAGACTTAAATGTCCCTGTCTGACAGCTTTGAGGAGAGCAGTGGTTCTCCCAGCACGCAGCTGGAGATCTGAGAACGGGCTGACTGCCTCCTCAAGTGGGTCCCTGACCCCTGACCCCCGAGCAGCCTAACTGGGAGGCACCCCCCAGCAGGGGCAGACTGACACCTCACACAGCCGGCCAGGTACTCCAACAGACCTGCAGCTGAGGGTTCTGTCTGTTAGAAGGAAAACTAACAGAAAGGACATCCACACCAAAAACCCATCTGTACATCACCATCATCAAAGACCAAAAGTACATAAAACCACAAAGATGGGGAAAAAACAGAGCAGAACAACTGGAAACTCTAAAAACCAGAGTACTTCTCCTCCTCCAAAGGAATGCAGTTCCTCACCAGCAACGGAACAAAGCTGGACGGAGAATGACTTTGACGAGCTGAGAGAAGAAGGCTTCAGACGATCAAATTACTCCGAGCTACGGGAGGATATTCAAACCAAAGGCAAAGAAGTTGAAAACTTTGAAAAAAATTTAGAAGAATGTATAACTAGAATAACCAATACAGAGAAGTGCTTAAAGGAGCTGATGGAGCTGAAAACCAAGGCTCGAGAACTATGTGAAGAATGCAGAAGCCTCAGGAGCCGATGCGATCAAATGGAAGAAAGGGTATCAGCCCTGGAAGATGAAATGAATGAAATGAAGCGAGAAGGGAAGTTTAGAGAAAAAAGAATAAAAAGAAACGAGCAAAGCCTCCAAGAAATGTGGGACTATGTGATAAGACCAAATCTACGTCTGATTGGTGTACCTGAAAGTGACGGGGAGAATGGAACCAAGTTGGAAAACACTCTGCAGGATATTATCCAGGAGAACTTCCCCAATCTAGCAAGGCAGGCCAACATTCAGATTCAGGAAATACAGAGAACGCCACAAAGATACTCCTCGAGAAGAGCAACTCCAAGACACATAATTGTCAGATTCACCAAAGTTGAAATGAAGGAAAAAATGTTAAGGGCAGCCAGAGAGAAAGGTCGGGTTACCATCAAAGGGAAGCTCATCAGACTAACAGCGGATCTCTCGGCAGAAACCCTACAAGCCAGAAGAGAGTGGGGGCCAATATTCAACATTCTTAAAGAAAAGAATTTTCAACCCAGAATTTCATATCCTGCCAAACTAAGCTTCATAAGTGAAGGAGAAATAAAATACTTTACAGACAAGCAAATGCTGAGAGATTTTGTCACCACCAGGCCTGCCCTAAAAGAGCTCCTGAAGGAAGCACTAAACATGGAAAGGCACAACCGCTACCAGCCACTGCAAAATCATACCGAAATGTAAAGACCATCGAGACTAGGAAGAGACTGCATCAACTAATGAGCAAAATAACCAGCTAACATCATAATGACAGGATCAAATTCACACATAACAATATTAACTTTAAATGTAAATGGACTAAATGCTCCAATTAAAAGACACAGACTGGCAAATTGGATAAAGACTCAAGACCCAACAGTGTGCTGTATTCAGGAAACCCATCTCACGTGCAGAGACACACATAGGCTCAAAATAAAAGGATGGAGGAAGATCTACCAAGCAAATGGAAAACAAAAAAAGGCAGGGGTTGCAATCCTAGTCTCTGATAAAACAGACTTTAAACCAACAAAGATCAAAAGAGACAAAGAAGGCCATTACATAATGGTAAAGGGATTAATTCAACAAGAAGAGCTAACTATCCTAAATATATATGCACCCAATACAGGAGCACCCAGATTCATAAAGCAAGTCCTGAGTGACCTACAAAGAGACTTAGACTCCCACACATTAATAATGGGAGACTTTAACACCCCACTGTCAACATTAGACAGATCAACGAGACAGAAAGTCAACAAGGATACCCAGGAATTGAACTCAGCTCTGCACCAAGCGGACCTAATAGACATCTACAGAACTCTCCACCCCAAATCAACAGAATATACATTTTTTGCAGCACCACACCACACCTATTCCAAAATTGACCATATACTTGGAAGTAAAGCTCTCCTCAATAAATGTAAAAGAACAGAAATAATAACAAACTATCTCTCAGATCACAGTGCAATCAAGCTAGAACTCAGGATTAAGAATCTCACTCAAAACCGCTCATCTACATGGAAACTGGACAACCTGCTCCTGAATGACTACTGGGTACATAACGAAATGAAGGCAGAAATAAAGATGTTCTTTGAAACCAATGAGAACCAAGACACAACATACCAGAATCTCTGGGATGCATTCAAAGCAGTGTGTAGAGGGAAATTTATAGCACTAAATGCCCATAAGAGAAAGCAGGAAAGATCCAAAATTGACACCTTAACATCACAATTAAAAGAACTAGAAAAGCAAGAGCAAACACATTCAAAAGCTAGCAGAAGGCAAGAAATAACTAAAATCAGAGCAGAACTGAAGGAAATAGAGACACAAAAAACCCTTCAAAAAATAAATGAATCCAGGAGCTGGTTTTTTGAAAGGATCAACAAAATTGATAGACCGCTAGCAAGATTAATAAAGAAAAAAAGAGAGAAGAATCAAATAGATGCAATAAAAAATGATAAAGGGGATATCGCCACCGATCCCACAGAAATACAAACTACCATCAGAGAATACTACAAACACCTCTACGCAAATAAACTAGAAAATCTAGAAGAAATGGATAAATTCCTCAACACATACACCCTCCCAAGACTAAACCAGGAAGAAGTTGAATCTCTGAATAGACCAATAACAGGAGCTGAAATTGTGGCAATAATCAATAGCTTACCAACCAAAAAAGTCCAGGACCAGATGGGTTCACAGCCGAATTCTACCAGAGGTACAAGGAGGAGCTGGTACCATTCCTTCTGAAACTATTCCAATCAATAGAAAAAGAGGGAATCCTCCCTAACTCATTTTATGAGGCCAGCATCATCCTGATACCAAAGCCTGGCAGAGACACAACAAACAAAGAGAATTTTAGACCAATATCCTTGATGAACATTGATGCAAAAATCCTCAATAAAATACTGGCAAACAGAATCCAGCAGCACATCAAAAAGCTTATCCACCATGATCAAGTGGGCTTCATCCCTGGGATGCAAGGCTGGTTCAATATACGTAAATCAATAAATGTAATCCAGCATATAAACAGAACCAAAGACAAAAACCACATGATTATCTCAATAGATGCAGAAAAGGCCTTTGACAAAATTCAACAACCCTTCGTGCTAAAAACTCTCAATAAATTAGGTATTGATGGGACGTATCTCAAAATAATAAGAGCTATTTATGACAAACCCACAGCCAATATCATACTGAATGGGCAAAAACTGGAAGCATTCCCTTTGAAAACTGGCACAAGACAGGGATGCCCTCTCTCACCACTTCTATTCAACATAGTGTTGGAAGTTCTGGCCAGGGCAATTAGGCAGGAGAAGGAAATCAAGGGTATTCAAGTAGGAAAAGAGGAAGTCAAATTGTCCCTGTTTGCAGATGACATGATAGTATATCTAGAAAACCCCATTGTCTCAGCCCAAAATCTCCTTGAACTGATAAGCAACTTCAGCAAAGTCTCAGGATACAAAATCAATGTGCAAAAATCACAAGCATTCTTATACACCAATAACAGACAAACAGAGAGCCAAATCATGAGGGAACTCCCATTCACAATTGCTTCAAAGAGAATAAAATACCTAGGAATCCAACTTACAAGGGATGTGAAGGACCTCTTCAAGGAGAACAACAAACCACTGCTCAAGGAAATAAAAGAGGATACAAACAAATGGAAGAACATTCCATGCTCATGGGTAGGAAGAATCAATATCATGAAAATGGCCATCCTTCCCAAGGTAATTTACAGATTCAATGCCATCCCCATCAAGCTACCAATGACTTTCTTCACAGAATTGGAAAAAACTACTTTAAAGTTCATATGGAACCAAAAAAGAGCCCGCATCGCCAAGTCAATCCTAAGCCAAAAGAACAAAGCTGGAGGCATCACACTACCTGACTTCAAACTATACTACAAGGCTACAGTAACCAAAACAGCATGGTACTGGTACCAAAACAGAGATATAGATCAATGGAACAGAACAGAGCCGTCAGAAATAATGCCACATATCTACAACTATCTGATCTTTGACAAACCTGACAAAAACAAGAAATGGGGAAAGGATTCCCTATTTAATAAATGGTGCTGGGAAAACTGGCTAGCCATATGCAGAAAGCTGAAACTGGATCCCTTCCTTACACCTTATACAAAAATCAATTCAAGATGGATTAAAGACTTAAATGTTAGACCTAAAACCATAAAAACCCTAGAAGAAAACCTAGGCATTACCATTCAGGACATAGGCATGGGCAAGGACTTCATGTCTAAAACACCAAAAGCAATGGCAACAAAAGCCAAAATTGACAAATGGGATCTAATTAAACTAAAGAGCTTCTGCACAGCAAAGGAAACTACCATCAGAGTGAACAGGCAACCTACAAAATGGGAGGAAATTTTTGCAACCTACTCATCTGACAAAGGGCTAATATCCAGAATCTACAATGAACTCCAACAAATTTACAAGAAAAAAACAAACAACCCCATCAAAAAGTGGGCGAAGGACATGAACAGACACTTCTCAAAAGAAGACATTTATGCAGCCAAAAAACACATGAAAAAATGCTCACCATCACTGGCCATCAGAGAAATGCAAATCAAAACCACAATGAGATACCATCTCACACCAGTTAGAATGGTAATCATTAAAAAGTCAGGAAACAACAGGTGCTGGAGAGGATGTGGAGAAATAGGAACACTTTTACACTGTTGGTGGGAGTGTAAACTAGTTCAACCCTTGTGGAAGTCAGTGTGGCGATTCCTCAAGGATCTAGAACTAGAAATTCCATTTGACCCAGCCATCCCATTACTGGGTATATACCCAAAGGACTATAAATCATGCTCCTATAAAGACACATGCACACGTATGTTTATTGCAGCATTATTCACAATAGCAAAGACTTGGAACCAACCCAAATGTCCAACAATGATAGACTGGATTAAGAAAATGTGGCACATATACACCATGGAATACTATGCAGCCATAAAAAATGATGAGTTCATGTCCTTTGTAGGGACATGGATGAAATTGGAAATCATCATTCTCAGTAAACTATCGCAAGAACAAAAAACCAAACACCGCATATTCTCACTCATAGGTGGGAATTGAACAATGAGAACACATGGTCACAGGAAGGGGAACATCACACTTCGGGGACTGTTGTGGGGTGGGGGGAGGGGGGAGGGATAGCATTGGGAGATATACCTAATGCTAGATGACGAGTTGGTGGGTGCAGCGCACCAGCATGGCACATGTATACATATGTAACTTACCTGCACGTTGCGCACATGTGCCATAGAGCCTAAAGTATAATAATAATAATAATAATAATAATAATAAAAAGAAAAAAAAAAGAAGTTAAAAAAAAATGTTAGCAAATCAAATCCAACAAGATATATAAGGAATAATGAGTCATGAGTTTTATCTCAGAAACGTATTAATGTATAGTTGTTTTAACATCTAGAATCAATCAGTGCAATTTATATTATACACAAAAATGAAACAAAAAATGATCACTTCATTAGACAATAAAACAGCCTTTGACTAAATCTAAAGCCAATTCCTGGAAAAAAACTTTAAGCAGAGTAGACATAGAAGGAAATTTTCTCAATCTGATAATGAGCATCTATGAAAAATCTAAAGCTAACAATACTAAATGGTAACAGACTGAATTCTATCCTCTCCTGCCCCCAAGATCAAGAAAAAGACAAAGATGTCCATGCATAACTTCTCAGCATTTTACTGGAGGTTCCAGCCACTGAATCTGGGAAATGTAAACTAAGTCATAGGGACCTTAAGCGGATCAGTGGCTGCCTGGGGTTGGGGAGGGGCACAGAGAAGAACATCCAGGAGAAGTCACAGAGCAGCACAAGGAAACTTGGGATCACTGGATATGGTCATTATCTTGATTGTGGTGAGGGTTTTACAGTTTCACACATGTCAAAACTTATCAAACTGTATGCTTTAGGTGAAGTCTATTGTATATTAACTGTACCTCAGTGAAGTTGTTATAATAAACATATAAAAACATTAAAACAAAATGAATTTTCAAAAAAAGTGTCCCAAATTCTGAATAAAAAATTAAACTTTTTAATATCATATTGGAAAAAAATGATTACTGAAGGGGATTTATACATGGCTGATGTTTTATTCAGGCCACTCAAGCTATTTTTGGTGATTGTCAAAACCATAAAATGTCTGTTTAATCACAAAATGTTTGTTTGTACTTTCTTTTTCCTCTTTGGGAGGCCCTAATTGTAACATAGAATGAGTTGCAAAAAAGAAAGGAAAACTTACTGTATCAGAATCTGTCTAGAAGTCATTACTAATAAACATAGACTTTTTTTTATCAATTTAGTCAGATGTTCTAAAATAACTTGCAGGTCTCTGATCACCTCCTTTTTAATAAATAAAATATTAAACAGGACATTTAACTCACCCACATTTGGGAAATGTACTTCATGCTGTGTTCCATTCTCTGAAATCAGATATCCTGGGGTTATCGACAAACTATTCTAACTTTTTTGATTTTTATCAGAGCTTGGTTTATAATGTACAACATTAAAAAAAGATTAACTGCTTGACATAGGAATGTAGTTTAAGAAGATTAAGATACATCCATAAAATAGAATATTACAAAGGCATTATAAGGTGTTCTATAAATCTATAGTAAAATATATAGATATATGTTCATGACATATTGCAAAGTGAAACAATCAGGTTATAAAATAATGTATGTGATAAATTAAATTTGAAAAGAATAAATATGTTGTGTATACATGGAGGCATGGAAATTTAGAGGAAGAAGATTTAAAAGAACAAACACTAAGTAACTGCAGTCATGATTTGGTAGCATTATGGGTGATAGTTTCTGCTTTTACTTATTTATATTTTGTAATTTTTATGATGAACATGAAATACTTGCATAATCAAAACAAATATCTAAAATGCATTATAAACTTTCAAGTCAGATTGTTGGACAAAAGAAAATACAGTAATTGGAGAGCAAAATCTAAGATAAATGCAGAAAACCATATATTCAATCTATAAGTGTTATGCATATGCCAATATCAAGATAATGTTTTTCTACGTAACTAATGATAAAGCCAAGCATGAGGCATAACAAATAGTTAGGTTGGAATAGCTAAGGTACTTTAATGGTAAGTCAAGACGGGGCACATAAGAGTGCCCCTTGAGTTTTGTAAGTAGTTGCACAGAAATAGTCACAGAATACTACCTATGAGTTACCTATTCTCTCTAGTGACTCAGGAAGCTATCTGCTGATTTAAAGTAAGGCACACTCCTACACTGAAATACACACTTATAAAGAAACATGTAATAGAAGCACTAGTGGAGTGCTTCACTATAAGCCAGGCACTATTCTAAATGTTTCACATGTAAAACCCATTTAATCCTCTCAACACTATGATGTCATATTACTATTATCCCCATTTTTCAGATGAGGAAACTGATGCAAATAGGGGTTAAGTAATTTATTAAAATACTTAGGGCTCACCAGTGGCAGAGAAGAATCCAGATCTAGGTAGCCAGGATCTATATTTTTAGCCACTATGTCATACTACTTCTCAAAAGAAAATTAATAGAATATTAACAGAAAATAAAATTCCAATGTATATACTACACATATATGTGTGTTTGCGTGTGTACATATATATATATATATATATATATTTTTTTTTTTTTTTTCTTTTTGAGACAGGTCTCACTCTTTCACCCTGACTGGAGTACAGTGGCCCTATCTGGGCTCACTGCAACCTCCACCTCCCAGGCTCAAGCGATTCTCCAGTCTCAGCCTCCTCAGTAGCTGGGACTACAGGGATGCCCCATTACCACCCGGCTAATTTTTGTGTTTTTAGTACAGATAGGGTTTCACCATGTTGGCCAGGCTGGTCTTGAACTCCTGACCGCAAGTGATCCACCCACCTCAGCCTCACAAAGTACTAGGATTGCAGGCATGAGCCACTGTGCCTGGCCTATTTTTATATATTTTTATAATAGAAACTAGGCCAGCTGCGGTGGCTCACACCTGTAATCCTAGCACTTTGGGAGGCCGAGGCAAGTGGATCACCTAAGGCGGGAGTTTGAGACCAGCCTGGCCAAAATAGTGAAACCCCATCTCCACTAAAAATACAAAAAGTAGCCAGGCGCGGTGGCAGGTGCCTGTAATCCCAGCTACTTGGGAGGCTGAGGCATGAGAATCGCTTGAACCCGGAAGGTGGAGGTTGTGGTGGGCGGAGATCCCACCACTGCACTCCAGCCTGAGTGACAGAGTGAGACTCTGTCACACACACACACACACACAAAAAAGCTATTTTGGTGGACTTTTTATAATCACAGACTTTTATCAGGCAATCCCATGTGCAAGTTCCTGAAGCTCATGTACTAGTTTTCAGACGTTTGCTTTCTGCCCAGAGTCCTCACCCAAGGCCCTCATGGGGCTTGCATGCTCCAAGTCTAGATAATCTCCAAGGTTTCCATTGTTGCCTACAAAGTCTCTGGGTAATTTCTACTTTCTCTACCCTCTAAGACACTCTCAGCATGCTCTGACTCAATGGAATATTCTTGATACACAGAATAACTAGGGGAGAGAAGAAAGTAGTCCCTTCCACATCTCTCCGGAAGAGGCCACTATGAATTTTCTCACCTCATTGACCCTTCCATATTTTCTGGCCTATTTTAAATTGAATCCAGATGAGGAAAAATAAGGTCTCACCATGACCCGACAGGTAAAGGAAAGGCATGAACTTGGCTGACACTTTCCCTTGGTGACAGTCTAATTAATCCTACCAGATTTCTTTCTCTTTTTTTTATTATTTGTTTATTATTTTTGATACAGAGTCTCACTCTGTTGCCCAGGCTGGAGTGCATGGTGTGATCTCAGCTCACTGCAACCTCCACCTCCCCAGGTTCAAGCAATTCTTGTGCCTCAGCCTCCCAAGTAGCTGGGATTACAGGCATGCACCACCAGGCCCGGCTAATCTTTGTATTTTTAGTACAGATGGGGTTTCACCATGTTAGCCAAGCTGGTCTCAAACTCCTGGCCTCAAGTGATCTGCCCACCTCGGTCTCCCAAAGTGCTGGGATTACAGGCTGAGCCACTGTGTCCTACCCTAATCCTACCACATTTCTGCTGGGTTTCATATGTTACAGCTCAAGACCAAGTCTGACTAATGATTAAAATTGTTAGCATGCTAAAGTTTGGTGCTTGTGAAACCCAGACAGCAATACTCAATTAAAAACAGGGCTACATAAAAGGTTAAACAAAAGCACAGTTGGTGAATGTATATGTTCATTTCTCATTAATTATCTTAGCCATTATTTAATGTTTGGGCAAAAAAATACAATTCAACAATATGATGAAATTCAAAGTAACGTTTTGACCATCTAATTCATAATTTATAATATCCCAGCACCAAATTTTTATAGCATTGTTCAACTAATGGGTTCAGAGAAATATTCTATGATTGTTCTGGGGAAATTAGAGACAATAGTTGAGCTGAAAAACACCTGAGTGGGCTGGGCGTGGTGGCTCATGCTTGTAATCCCAGCACTTTGAGAGGCTGAGGTGAATGGATCACTTGAGGTCAAGAGTTTGAGACCAGCCTGGGCAATATAGTGAAATCCCGTCTCTACTAAAAATACAGAAAAATTAGCCGGATGTGGTGGCAGATGCCCATAACCCCAGCTACTCTGTAGTCTGAGACAGGAGAATCATTTGAACCCGGGATGTTGAGACTGCAGTGAGCCATGATCATGCCACTGCACTCCAGCCTGGGCAACAGAGTGAAACCCTGTCTCAAAATCAATCAATCAATCAATCAATCAATCAAACAAAAAACACCTGAGTGTCTTTTCCTCTTATCAATCTTAAACTTTCTGGGGATGTGTGATGTGATTCCGTAACTACTATAAACACAGAAGGAAACACTGGGGAAATGTAGCAGCTCAATCACCTTCTCCCTGCTTTCATTTAATGCTGAACTTGCTATAATCAGTAATTGATTCTGATTATGCTCCTGTCACTAATTTCAACTGAACTATATCTGGGGGAAAAAACGTCTCATAATGACCAGTTCTCCGTAGGTAAAATGCCATATCTCTGAGATAAGAGAGAAAGCATAAGAGCTTTTGTCAGTTCCCCTGGCTCCCTCTGTCTTCAATTCCAGCCCCTTTCTCAAGGTCAATATTCAGGGAAACACTTAAGTTTGGAAGTATCACAGGAAATCTGTATGCAAATGCCTAAGTGATTTGAATATTTTCCCTCTTCTGCATAAAAGCATTTGAAGTCCTTGAATTATTTGTTAGCCTTTCTCCTAGATGATTGAGCAAATTTGTTGATAAAACAGAATACATTTTAAAATCTTGTGGAATAAACACAAAACGGGTCAGCTTTTTAAAAAAGAAATGTGCCTTTTAAAGAACATCTGAAATTTTCTCAATGACAAATACTCTTTGATCTTTGGGGTAGAAGAAATAGTCATTAAAAAGTGAAAGTAGGTTAATCCACATTGCTATCGTTCTCACTCTACCGAATCACTCTTGTTCAGTCTGGGTAATGATTACAATTATATGTTAACCCAAAATTTCCACCTCCAAGCTGTTCATTTGTCCTAAGGCTGTTGCAGAACAACAGAATTGCCTCAGGTGACTATGCTCCTGTGCATGAAATTATTTTCAACAGCCTGAAGCATAACAGAATGTTTTATGTGACAAGTTTAAGAAATGTTACTTATCAGACTGCACAAGAGTCACATTTTACCTCTGTTGTCAATCTGATCTGTCTGGTTGGATTTTTTTTTAAAAGCTTTCATCATACTTGCTCTGCATCTCACAGATACAGTGTCAAACTAACACATAAATGAAGTTGCTCTCTAAAGCCTGGGCACCTTAACTTAGATGTGCTGCATCTCCTTGTGCCTGACATTTTCTAGTTCCCCTTGGATTATTATAAATGTTTGAAGAAATACAGAGACAAATCTTTTCAAAGAACAGGAACTGAATGTTTACAATGACAGATAACTAATTAAAAATGACTTTTGTATTTTTCAGTTATCCGAAACTAAAAAATACTTTTATATCATACAAAACAGAGATACTTTTGTATTACACAAAACTAAAAAATACTAGTTTGACGTTTGATGACATTCAGAAATTAGGAGCACAATTTGGAAGAATCATTTAAGTATTCTCTAAGCACCAGAATTACATAATACTTGTCTTCAGAAAATGTAAAGTATTTCTCAGCATAAGCCTGTCTAGACCAGAATAACCATGGGGCTAACAGAGGTCAGCCCAGAGATTAGCAGAGGCCCATGGGTGCATGTGCTGTTCCCTTTGTTATATTGTGCAGGCAGGTGATTCACCCTGGGCCTTTCAGCAAGATGCAGTGGAGAAGGTGTCAGGCAAGATAATTTGAAAGAACTCAGATGAACCTCTTTTGCTTCCAGTTATGACTGGTGTCAACCGAACTCTTTTAAAATCTTATCAATTAATCATCCATTCATTCAAACATACACTAAGAAAATATCTATGAAGGGAAAAATCTGGTAACCTGGCAGGTTTGTTAGTCACAATTTTCCATTAGTGAGTCGGCATGTTGTCAGCTCAGGATAGTTAATACACTTCCAGGCGTCATCTAGAGGAAAGAAAGGCAGGAAAGAGGAAATAAAAAAAGAAAAGGAAGCAAAAAATACAAAAATATAATGGAGATGAACTAGAATGGAAATTGGCAGCACTGAGTGTATGGCTACCTAGTAAATTTGTGATTCCAAATCTGGAAATTTATAAAACAGATTTACCTGATTTCCTGGATGATTTTCAAATTCAAATCCTGATATGACTTGGTCTCCCTTTTCCCTGTTTCTTCCTCTCTCTTCAGTGCTTTTCATTATTAAGTACATTGTATAAAGTCCATAGAGATTGTAGAAGTTGTGTGCAACAAATGGTATAGCAGGCTTCAGGTAGAAAGACATGAGGTCATTCTGAGCTTGTGGAAGAATGTGGGCAAAAGAATAAAAACAAGATTATAATAGCAGATTATAATCCTCTGGTGAGCACTGTGCAAAGAGACCACATTGTAACAAATGGTTCAGGTGGAAAATGGTGGAATATTAGATTACGTAGATATGAGACAGCTTTCAGAGCATCTGACCCCTGGATGGGAATTTAATCCTTATGCACTGTTATTAGTTTCCATTGCTGTTGTAATAAATGAACACAAAGTTACCAGCCTAAAACAACATCCATTTGCTGTGAAGTGGCAGCAGCATGATAAGGTATCACATCACATTGCTTTCACACCTTCATTAACTTCATATTCTGTTTTCTACATGCCCTCCAGCCTGGGCTCACACCTTCTAAATAAAATATTACCCCTGTAACCCTTCCCTCAGTCTCTACTTTCCAGAGGATGTTAACTAAGATTATCCCTTTGTTAACTGTGCACCTCATAGAGATATACTCCAGCATGTTCATAGGACATTTGACCCATTGGCCAAAATTACCTGGAAGGACTTTAAGAGAATACCTCTCTCTTAAAAATATATAACTGGGCTGGTAAACACTAATTTCTGACTCTGCTTGCAGCCAAAATCGAGGTGACGTAGATCACTATGCATACTGAAAAGCAGAGAAAGCTGACCTGCTCGGACAGAAAAGAATGAACCAGTCCAGGCGCGGTGGCTCACGCCGGGCGGATCACGAGGTTAGGAGATCAAGACCATCCTGGCTAACATGGTGAAACCCCGTCTCTACTAAAAATACAAAAAATTAGCCGGGCGTGGTGGCGGGTGCCTGTAGTCCCAGCTACTCGGGAGGCTGTAGCAGGAGAATGCCGTGAACCCGGGAGGCAGAGCTTGCAGTGAGCAGAGATCGCGCCATTGCACTCCAGCCTGGGAGACAGAGGGAGACTCTGTCTCAAAAATTAAAATAAAATAAAATAAATAAATAAACCAGATTTACAGATAAGCAGAGAACTGAAACCATAGGGCCTCAGAGAGACAAGCTGATCCTCAGGAAAATGGAATTAATAATGCTTGTCTTCATTTCTGATGAGTTTTCAGTTTTTTGTTTTCCTTCCCTTTTAATCAGATGCACTTATATCTTCTTAAGTTCCCTCCCCCTGGATTGAGCTAGTCTGAAATGTGGTTCAGCTGCTTGCAATCAAAGGGACTATTTCAATTATTGTTGCTACGTAACAAACCATCCCAAGATCTGGTGACAAAAATCATCCACTTTATGATGCTCACAGATTCTGTGGGTCCAGAATTTGGACAGGGCATGAGAGGAATTACTTACCTCTACTTCACAATGCCTGGGGCCTCGGCTGGGAAGAGTTGAAAGCTAGATGTGATTCGCTGGCTGGAAGCTGGAATCATCTGGAGGGTCGTCACTCATATGTCTGGTGAAAGATGCTGGCTGCTGGCTAGGGCTGAGCAGGGCTGTAAGCTGGAACATCTCAAAGTAGTCATTCTATATGGTCTCTCCACAGCGGCTCATTGGACTTGCTCACATCATGGCCTCAGCATTCCAAGAGAGGAAGGAAATGTGTGGCATTTTTATGATCCAATCTCATGAGTGGCATAACAGCACTTCTGCCATACTCCAATGGCTGCAGCAGTCACAAAGCTCCACTCAGTCTCCAGGAGAGGGGACATAGACTCCACCACTCTATGGGAGGAATGTCAAGATCATATTGAAATCTTGTTGCAGCCAACATTGGAAAATACAATCTGATGCAGGACTTGACCCTCAGATAATAGGTGGGTTGGAGCCAGATTCTGAAGGTTTCCAGGCAAAGTGGGAGGTTTGGAGTCCATCCTGGAGTCAGTGGGAACCAGAGATATTGGAGCAGAGAAGTGAAATGGAAACAGAGGACTAAAAAAAGGTAACTAAATAAAAAAGAAAAGAATTACAGTCTCCTGAGATTGTTCCATTTAATATGGCCAGGATTTTATTGTCTGACGCCTTATCTTTTGTGTTTTGAAGACAAGCCAAACTGACACTATCATTATAAAAATTATCAAATTTATTCCCAATGATTTTGTGTTACTGCACCAATATTGTTCCACAACAGAACTAAAAGCTAATGGAGGCCTGTATGTGGCAATATGAGTATGCAGAGTAAGTTAGCATGTACCAGTTTATGGAAGTGATCTTGTTTTATTCTATTAGAAAAAAATGATTTTCATTGTTTATCATAGCACTGAATACACACAAACTGCTATTCTCTCGCCCCCATTTGAGGTCTACATTGGAGGTTTTCTACACACAGGAAGTGTTGGCTTCAGTGGAAAACTTTTGAACAACACATGACATTCTCACACATCTACATAATGTGGATGTGATTTCAGGTTTAGCATGGAAGTTTGGAAGCCTGTAAGGAAAGGCTGTGAAGTAAATTATTAGTAAAGTATTCATCAAAGAAAATAGTCTAACATCTTTCAAGAGCAATAGTATATTTTTTTTCTTTTTGCCAAGAACCTATCTAATTTTTATGCTACAGAAATACACACTTTTATCCATCACAAGTTTAGGTCAAACATTGTATCTAAAGACAATTAAAGAAATCCAAAAGAGTAATACTAAATTAAAGATACTATGTAGAATTTTTTGTACCCAAAAAATTTCCTAGTACGTTTATTTCATCTATTTCAACAGCTGTATATGCAGCCTTCGATTTACTAGAAATCTCTCTGCTTATTTATGTCTCCCAATTGCATTTTTCATTGCTTGTTTAATAAGAAGATATATGGATAACTTCAGCCATTTTTTCCAAGTATCCCTCATTAAAAATCACAGGAAATGATTCTGGAATAAAATAAAGGTTACATGTACCTTGGACTTCACAAATCAGTACTTATATAGAAAGAGACATATTGTTTTATGAAAAGATATTGGTTTAATGATCTATATGGAAGTAATATTTCACTCTTAAAATAACTCTAGTTTTCATAAGGGATCCAGTTTTGTACTCATAATGTGTTTTACACTGGGGAAATCTGCCATTTCCATAGAACTGATATACACTGTCTTCACTTTTGAAGCCAAGGTAGGGAACATTCTCTCTCAGAGTAGGCACACAGGAGAATCTTGCACCTTATTTGTTTCACATGTTTAAATATTGTCTTTATCTTCCAAGTGTTTCCGATTTCTTAAAGTCTGAGACAGTATCTCTTCCTTGTTAAGGTGTTAAATAAGAACTTACTGAACTGTTGGATTCTGTACAAGAAGTAATGGCTAAACTTACTGCAATCTTGCTATTAGTGTTTTGACATGTATCCACCGTCTGATGATTAAAATTTTGGATGATTTGGACAAAAATTCCAAATATATATTAGGTTAATACATGTACAATCTGTGATCACGATGTTTACAATAAAGATATTTTATTCCTTCATTCATTGCAAAAAGCTGACAGATTCTTTCTAGGTGATGGAATAGTACCTATGTGGAACTTACACACCAGAGGGCAAGAAAGGAGATGAATCAATAAGTAATCCAAGAGGATGGTTTGTTCTGTCTTAAAAATGAGGTCTAAAGCAGCAATAAAACACCACAGTCGGCTTTCTGCTGTTGCTGCCTTTCCAGCCCTAGCCACAGAACTGAAGCTCTCCTCAACCTCAGACCATGAGATAATCTAATTTTTCAATTTGTAATGAGGCTTAGTATCTGAAGCTGTGGAAATAAATTATTCAGGCACTAGCTCAGGGGGCAGAAGCGACAGAGACCTCTACTTTAAGGCATACCCAAAGGGCTCCTAAATGAAACCCACCAAAGAATTAGTCACTGGGACATGCAGCAAACTGGAATCAGGGAAGCCACATTAACCAGCCTGTCAGAAATGTGAGACAGATGTTTGTCTGAGAACAGATGGAAATACAGACTGGCTGATACTTCTGCCCTCAGATGGGTCTCTGTTCCTCCAGTATTTATGAGTGCCTTCACACAAACTGGCAGCTAGAGGATATAAATACACAAATAATAAGTTGCTTTCTTTTTCTTTTTTCTCTCTTTTATTTTTTCTTTTTTATTTATTTATTTTTCTTTTTGACAGGGTCTTGCTCTTTTTCCCAGACTGGAGTGCAGTGGTGTAATCATAGTTCATTGCAACCTCAAACTCCTGGGCTCAAGTGATCTTTCAGCCTCAGCCGCCCGAGTAGGTAGGACTACAAGGCATGCCACCATACCCAGCTAAATTAATTTTTTAGGTTTTTTTTTTTTTTTTTTTCTAAAGACAGGGTCTCACTTTGTTATCCAGAATGGTCTCCAACTGCTGGTTTCCAGTGATCCTCCCACTTTGGCCTCGCAAAGTGCTGGGATTACATGCAGGAGCCACTGTGCCCAGCCCACGTTGCTTTCTGTTCCAATGAGTTCAAAAAGTGCACAGACCCTGGTCTAATCACTAATCATTTAGTTTCTGAGATTGAAATGTTAGCTCACAGTATTCAAACCAGTAGATTTTTGCTGTGATACTCAGTTGCCACAAATAGACAGCAATAATATTTGGCCCTGATTGAGGTACACACAGGAGACAACTTGGTTTCTCTTCCATCATAGCCTCCAGAGCTTGGTGAGCACCCCCTTCCTTACCCCTTACTAACATCCCCTCAACCTCTGGCCTCATTCAGGTATTGAAACATCCAGTTCCATTCAATTTCAGTCACAGCAGGGTCTGCTTGTACACTCATTTTCCATCTGCTCTAATCAGGCCTGAGGACGGGGAAATGAGGGAAAGGGAACCAGGTTGTATATATGAATGCTGTAGTAATGGAGCACCTGCATGGGCAATTCCATGTCCCTGACTTGGATAATGGACTCGTTGCTGATCTGTTCAAACCCTGCCTCAGCTTTTGTACATTTCCAGTCACAGCTAGGGACCTGGCCCACACACCCACGGCATCTCTGCCATGCTAAATGTGGCCCTACATCTTGATCCACTGTGGGTCCCTCTCTCTCCACACATGTCTATTTCAGCCAGTTACTACTTCTCCAGCTAAAATCAGACATTCATATCCAGGCACCATGGTCCCAAATGCCAGGAGACACATGTCAGACCCTTCTGCAAGAGTTCTCTCACCAAGCTCTGTCCTGGTGGCTGCACTATGAGTGCAGGACTGTGAGCATGTGACGCTCACTCCTCCCACCCTTCTGGCACTGCCTACTTTTTAGACACTTCCAAACTCTACATTTGATTCTCTTAGATCTTCCCAAATTTTGGCCTGCATGAGGATAGGGACCAGACAGACAATCTCTTTCCCTCACCACCATTACAAGGGAAATAGAAAAGTCAAAGCTCTCTTTACTCCTAAACATTCCTTTCAAGGCATCCTCCTCTTGGATTTCAAGACATGGCTAACAGTCACTGGACCAGTTCTTCTCTTGTTAATGAATCACAGGCATGTATCTCCCAGCTGGCTCTCTCTAGAATATGAATGTATTACCATCGGTCATCCTAAATTTGAGGCTTACCTGAAACCCCAAGAGAGCAGGAAAATCCCATTTCAAATCCTGTCATGTATTAAATTTATTTAAATGATGATCTAAATTGAGACACCAATCATCAATTCTAAAAGTGAAACTAAAATAGGAATCCATGAGATATACTTGGTTTTTTTTTCCTTCCTTTTTTTTTTTTTTTTTTTTAAAGACAGAGTCTTGCTCTGTTGCCTATGCTGTAGTGCAGTGGTTTGATCTTGGCTCACTGCAACCTCTGCCTCCCAGGTTCAAGCGATTCTTCTGCTTCAGCCTCTGAAGCAGCTGGGATTACAGGCGCCCGCCACCACACCCAGCTAATTTTTGTATTTTTAGTAGAGGCGGGATTTCACTATGTTGGCCAGGCTGGTCTCGAACTCCTGAACTCAGGTGATCCACACACCTCAGCCTCCCAAAGTGCTGGGATTACAGGTGTAAGCCACCCACCAGGCCATTTTTTTTATATGTAAAAGAATTTGTCTGAATGAAAATCTGCTTGTGCTCTACCTCTCTTCTTGGCAATGGGTTCTCGTTTTATTTTGGCATTGCTTATTTAACACAAGATTTTTATCTTTAGAAGAGAGACAGTACAAGACAGAGAAAGCAGAGGCCAGTGGCAGAAATGTAGGCAAATAAAAAGGAGAGGATATTTGTGAATGAGAGATTCAGAATTTTTAGATGATAATTTTCACCCATTATTCTAAATTCTACATGCAATTTTGCCCCCCCATCCAAAGAAAATAAAATAATAGCTGACAAACAATATTTTTTACTTTTTGTGACGTGGCCTACATCTTTCAATGGAAGTGCTTATAAGAGTATTTGGGGAACAACATACATGAATTTATTCTAACATCAGAAATTATCTTCTCAGAAGCTGTATCATTTTATTCTGAGTATGCGAGGCTGTTCCCAGCCGATTCTCAAATGGCTTTGAAAGGCAGAGCCTCCCTGACTGCTGACTGGTTGGATTAAGGCCCTCAGGCATCTATTTGCAAGTGCTGATAAGCCTGGGGACAAGGGAACCTTCAAAGGTTTGTGCTAAGTGCCTGGAGATTCTCAAAATATATAGAACTGAAGCATTAAAAAACATGAATGTGCTATCCCAGCCCTACTGGCTAGGTCAGATGCCCGAGAGAGAGAACTGAATTTCATAGAGGATTTTCCTAGCCTAGTTCATAATTTTCTTAATCTTGCTAACCTTGAATCATATAACTCTATGTTTGATTTATTAATGGTCTTCTTCTAACACACTTATATTCTACATTTGTGTTGGAAAGGCTATAAATATTGTTCCTTTATCTTGATCCAGTTATCATGCTTTTTATAGATAACTAGGTCATATTCTATGTGCTTGATTACAGGATATGGGCAATGATTTGTTAAACCTTTTACTCTGTTAATACGCCAGTGCTGTACACCATCCTTTTGCACTTGTTTTATGAATGGGGCCTTATATAATGAAAACTGAACACATTAAACATGTATGAGCTGTAGCATTCTTTTTCCATCAACAAAGAGTGACATTGATTATAGGACTTGGGAATCTACAACTAATTCCATGTCTAAGAACAAAAATCTCTATTTATATTGGGACAATGCTCAAGTAACCTAAATGTCCTCATACCTCACCAAACATGTGTAAATGAGTGGAAATGAGATAATATTTAAAACCACTACGTAAATCTTACCACTCCCCAGCCTTCACTTGCCAACCTTACAGCCTTGGCTATCACTACCACTCCCAAGCCCATCTAACTCCTCTCTTTTTCTCTTGTCATTCTTTATTCTTTTATTCAATGCAGACTTCTTCCTCGATGTAGCAAAAATTGAGAACCCTCGTGTTTACATTTTATAGTCTCAGCCACACAAAGATTTGAACAACTATATCTTTCTGAGTTTTTGAACAAAAGCACAAAATCCAAAGGCACAGATTCTTTAATCCATGTAGAGTAGCAACCAATCCCTGGGCCAATTAAGTGCAGTCAGGGAGGTAGCTACATTGAACATAGGCTGCTTCTGTGATAACTTGTAGATTACAAGGAATGGGTACAGTTCCAATAAAAGCAAGAGCTCTCTCTTAACAAGAAAATAGAGTCTTAAGTATTCATTCTTTCACTCATTTACCCATTATGTGCCCAATATTTTCTAGATCCTGGGGAAACAACAATGAGCAAATAAGAGGGAGATAGTGTGTGTTTAACAAAGCTCACACTGTTATGGCAGAGAATGGTAGTTAAATAAGAAATAAAAATTCAGTAAAATAATAAGCTGTCATGCATACAGTAAGTGATATGGCTTCTGAGAAAATAATTTCTGATGTCAATACATTTACTGTATTCATTTACTGAATTACTTATTAAGAGAGGACTTATTAAATAGTTAACCTATTAATGTCATCAGTAGGTTCTAGGAACCTCACTTCATCAATAGGTTCGTAGAAACTGGGACTTCAAGTGAAATGATGTACAGCAGGTCCACAAATAATGTCCTTTTGTTCAACTCTTTTGTTATAACATTGATAAGGAATAAAAATGGCTTTGTTATACATCATTTCACTTGAAGTCATAGTTTCCAAGAACCTATATATGATGTTAAATGAGGACTTACTGTACTTTGAAAAAAATCATGCACCATCCTAAACACTTTGTGTGCATTACCTCCTTTAATAGTTTTATAGAACTTACTCATAATTTTACAATTGAAGAAACCTAATGCTTAGCCTGGCAGTATAATTTACTCAAAGTCACACAGCTAAGAAAGCAAAGATTTGAGATTTGAGAGAGGTCTGCCTGTCTTAGTCTGTCCAGTCTTGCTATAAAAGCATACCTCAGATTGGGTAATTTATAAAGAAAAGAGGTTTATTTGGCTCATGGCTGTAAAGTCCAACACTGGGCAGCTGTATCCAGTGAGGGTCTCATACTGCTTCCATTCATGTCAGAAAGCAAAAGGGAAGCAGGTATGTGCAAAGAAATCATATGATGAGAGAGGAAGCAAGAGAGGGAAACCAAGGAAGCCAGACTCTTAACAACCCACTCTCACGGAAACTAACCCATTCCTCAAGAGTGAGAACTCACTCACTCTCTCGGGAAGGCATTAATCTATTCATAAGGCATCTGTTCCCATGAACTGAACACCTCCCACTAGGCCTCACCTCCCAACATTGCCACATTGGGGATCAAATTTCAACATGAGTATCATTGAAGATAAATCCCATCCAAACCATAGCACTGCCTAACACCAAAATCTGCACAGTTCTACACTAAGTTATACTCTAAATGCTAATCTGATAGGAGAAGCCCATAGGAACATGTAAGAGAGTCCCATGATCAAGGAAAGATTCTCAGAGAAACTAAAGTAAGAAACTAAACTTACAGATAAATAGGATATACCTAATTGAAGAGGAGGTAGTGTATTCTAGATAAAAAGAACAGCATAATCAGAGATGTGGATAACATAGTCATGGTTAAGGAAATAAAAGGCCTGCAGTAGTGCTGGAACATATGGAGGGAAAATGCTAGCAAGAGAAAAGTTAGAGGAGAATGCATCCATGTTGGTGTATATATCAACAGTTCCTTTCTTTTTATAGGTGAATAGTATTTCATCATGTGGCTGTACCACCATTTGTTTATCTGTTCATCATTGATAGGCATCTAGATTGCTTCCAGTTTATAAATAAATCCAACATGATTTATTTGTATGAACATATGCTTTGATTTCTCTTGGACAAATACTCACAAAGGGAAAGGTGCTTATATAGGAGTATGTGCTTAATTTTATAAGAAATTGTCAAGTTGTTTTCCAAAGTAGGAGTACCATTTTATATTCCTACCAGAAGTGTATAAGGATTATAGCTCCTCCATATATCCCTGTCAACACTTGGAATAGTCAGTCTTTCTAATTTTAGACCTCCTAATAAGTGATGATATCACATGGAGAGGTGATATCTCCATGTGTTTACAATTTGTGTTTTCAGTTTGTGTTTTCACCTTTTCATGTAGTTACTTGTCATCCACATATCTTCTTCGGTGAAGTGTCTTTTCAAGTTATTTGCCCATTTTTATTGGGTTGTTTTTTATTGAGCTTTGAGAGTTCTTTATGTATTCTGGATTAAAATTTTTTATCAGATATATAACTTGCAAATATTTTCACTTAGTCTTTGACTTTTCATTGTGTTTACATCATGTTTTGAAGAGCAGAAGTTCTTAATTTTGATAAAATCTAATTTATTGATGTTTTACTTTGTGCATCATGCTTCTGGTATCATATCTAAAAATTATTTGCCTAATACCAGGATCATGGAAATTTTCTTATGGATTTCATTTTAAAATTTTATGCTTTTTAGTTTTACATTTGTCTTTGGTTCATTTTGGATTACTTTTTGAATCATATGGAAATGCAAAGGACCTGTAATGACCAAAAAACTTTGTAAAGAAAGAACAAAGTTGCTGTACTACCTGATTCAAAGACTTATTATGAAGCTACGGTAATCAAGAGAGTATGTCATTGGTCTAAAATTAGACAAATAGATGAATAACACAGAGTAAGAAGTCTAGATGCAGACTCACTCATATATGGTCAATTTATTTTTGACAAAGGTACACAGACAATTCAGTGGAAAAGGCTAACCTTTTCAATAAATCATGCTGGAACAATTAGATATACATATGCATAAATAAATATTGATCCACACTTCATACCATCCAAAGTTGGTTATAATTATAATTTAGCTAAGAAAAATGTGACAGATGAAGTCTTGATTGATAGGACAGATAAATTACTATTGTTAACTTATGTCAACAATAAAATTAAACCTATGTAAGAGTAAAAATATCAGAAGGGGAAAAAAATTCACTAAAATAAGAATATTGTATATAAGATACATAGATAAAATAATAACACTGAAAAAGGAGGTACAAAGAGAAAAAGCTTTAAATTAGATCAAAGGGTTTTCTAAAAGGAAATGTCATCACTTTAGAAAAGAACGTCTTCTTATTCCACTTGCTTTCAAGTTTACTTTTAGTCATGGAATTCTTTATTCAAGGGAACTCTTAAGCAAAACTAAAAACAAATAACTCTGGTTGAAGCCAGGATGAGGGGCCAACAACCACAGAAGCTTACCACTCTCCACCCCGCCTTACTATACATACACATAAACATCTACCATGAAGTCCATAGAATACTTTTGAAAGACCCTAAGTTGCACTCACTGGGTTCTTTGTGTGAATGTGGGATAATTTGTTTAGGGTGGATAGAATTGTGAATCATCAGTATGCACATTTTTAGCTTAACCAGATGTATTAGTTTCCTAGGTCTACCATAACAAAATATCTCAAACTTGGGGACCTAATGGAAAAGAAATGTATTGTCTCATTTTGGGGGAGGATAGAGGTCCAAAATCAAGGTGTTGGCAGAGTCATTCTTCCTGCAAACACTCTAGTGGGGAGGAAGGATGCTGTCTTGCCTCTTCCCATTTCTGGTAACCACAGACATTCCTTGCTTGAGGAAGCATAACTCCAGTCTCCACCTCCTTGTTCACATAGCATTCTCCCTGGGTCTTTGTGTCTGTACACAGCCATCTTCTTATGTGGACATCAGTCCTATTGGATTAGGGGCCCACCCTAATCTAGTATGTCATCATATTAACTAATTGTATCTGCAATGACTGTATTTTCAAATAACGTCACATTATGAGGTACCGGAGATAAGGATTTCAACATGCCTTTTCTGGGGTGAACATAGTTCAACCCATAACACTAAATAATTCCAACTTTTTCTTTCACTTTGTTGTGCCAATGTTCACTCCAAATAACAATCTATTAGAGTTTGGTTGTTTTGGGGTGCTAAGCCTTATTAGATTTTATCATCATGTCTAACTTCATGGCTACAAAATGATACTTATCTGTTGCATTCTTCTAATTACTAGTGAAATTAAACATTGTTTTATATGTATAATGAGAATTCTAGTTTCTTCATTTGTAGATTACTTATTCATGTCTTTTGTCAATTTTTCTATTGGCTTGTTTGTAATTTTTCATGGGTTTGGAGAAAGTGTTTATAGCTTCCAGATACTAATGGTGGCTACTTAAATGTCTGCTACATTTTACATATTTAACAATTAAAACTTAATTTTTAATACAACTCACTCTTTTAACCTAAAAAGCTAGAAGTGACAAGTTTGGGATGGAGGGGAAATACAGAGCATTTATCAACTATGGAGGAGAGTGTTGAAATTGTATTGTTTTACAAAATCCAAGATGTTCCATTATACATGCATATACAAACACACACAGGCACACCCACACATGTACACACAGATGTACAAACATTCATAAACTGCTGATTATTCTTACTCAAAAGGTGAAATTGCTGTTTCCAGGAAAGTAGCAAAGCTTCACGTGATGCCAGGCCCCTTAGCAGAGAACTCAGAGGGATTTTCCATGACTTAGAATAAGATCAAGACAAGCTTCAATAACTAGTTTCAAACAATTCCCTCTATTCATCATATAAAACATCATTGCAGAACTAACGAAATAACCTGAGTGTCAAGATGCTGGGAAATAACATAAGATTGAAGGAAAGAAGGAATAAATTAAGGAACTACATGGAGGAAGCCACCAATAGGAAATTTAAAATTTTATGATGGATAAAAACCAGCTTACCTTTAGAGTTTATTCTGTTTGCAAACATCTAGGATTATGACTGGAAGAGGGAATGCAAATATCTAAGAATAAAAAGTGGCTGTTTTCACTCAGGAAGATTTTATAGATAACCACTTTTTAGAGTATAATTTTTTCATTCATAAAAGTAGTATGTATATATGTTCAAACCTAAAACAGAAAAAATATGCAGTCACACTACTTAAACTCAAATGAGTTTGTTTCTGGTTTGTTTTACATACAATTTTTATGTCCATTTCTTTTGGTTAACTGGTATGTTCCTTAGAATAACCTAGGTTAAATTGCAGTAACAATTTAACTTTGATATCTAAGGGTCTTAACGCAATGAAGTTACATTTATTGTTAACTCTGAATGTCCAATACATTGTATTTTGCCCTACTCCACACAATCTCCAACTGATGGAAGCTTCACTATGGAAAATGTGGTTTCAGAACACCTTTTGGTGGAAGAGTGAGAATACTGGAAAATCTCACAGAGATGTTCTGTTTACATTTCATGCACAAAAACTAGTCAAAGGCCACACACAACTGCAAGCGTGCTAGAAGGGGTAGTTTCCCCTAAGCCCCAGAAGAAAAAGAGAACTGGATATTGGTAAGCATTATAATGTCTACCAGAGCTAATGTGCTTTGTTTTCTTTTTGTTTTGGAGCAGTGGTGTTTTTTCTTGGTAATAGTTTCTGAGGAATTTTGACTTATATCTTTTTATCTTACCCAACCCAAATTTGTCTCAGAATTGCTGGGAATTTTGACTTATATCTTTTTATCTTACCCAACCCAAACTTGTCTCAGAATTGTTGGGAATTTCCGTGTGTAATGCTATGTTGGCACTACTTAAGCTAAGCATATTACTTGTTAAATCCCTTCTGAAAAGGATCAGCTTAATATACTAGGAATTGAGCTGACAGATATGACCGGAAAGCAGCCTTGGAAGGTAGCAGGAAGGCAGCACTCCATGCTCATAACTCTTTGTGAATTCACCATTACAGAATTTTCAGTCCCAGCATTTCAACAAAACAGGAGTCCCTCAGCCTGAAGATTAGAAAGTAATCTTCTTAACTTATTATTAATCTGAATTTGATTCCTCCTCCACAAATGTGGTCATTCGCATTTGATTTTATTTTTCAGTAAACATATAGCCCTTTCTCCTTTCCTGTAAAGAAAACTTAAATAGCCATAAAAAATATTGAAATAATCCAAAAGTTAGATAGGGTAGGAAAAGTCAGTTTCAGGTTTAATAATGTCAAATGTGCATTTTCACAACTTTGGGGGGAAAGGAAACTAAAATTTAAATCAAATTTGAAAAAAATGTGATTTTTTAATCTGTTCTATACATTTTGAGAATTTTTAATGAGAAGGTTTGATAGACAGCCATACTTTTATCACTGGACCTAGTGATCATTACTCATAGACCTGCCTAGCATCTTACAAGGGATATTTCATTTCAATTTTGATCTCTGTTTTTTATACATACACTATATACTATTTTCATTTGAGTAGGAGAGAAGTTATAACGTACTGATCATGCACTTATGGGTTTTGTCACTGAAATTTTAAAATATTCTTAGTTCAAACTAACTGTATTTGGCTTCAGGGCCCAGTATTAATGCCATCTCTATCATAACGTCTTAGAATTCACTAGAAGTAATTGCATGTTTGTTCTTTTGTCATAGCCCTTTGTCAACTAACCCCTCTAATAAAGAATTACTTTTTTTAGGTTAATTGAGTGCTGTTTTTCTAACCTCACTGATTCTAAACTCCTTGAGAGCAGAACATATCTTTTATTTAATGCTGCCAAAAACTCTACATTAGCTTCCCATAGCTTTGTAGTAACAGATTACCACAAAGTTAGTGGCTTAAACCAACATAAATTTAATCTCTCCAAGTTCTAATTTATTCTCTTCAAGTCCAGAAGTCTGAAATCATTGAGCCAAAATTGATGTCATCAGAGTCACACCTTCTCTGGAGTCTCTAGGAGAGAGCCTGTCCCTATGGCTTCCGGTGGCTGTCAGCTTCCTTGACTTGAAGGCACGTCACTCCAGTCTCTGCCTCTATGGTCACATTGCTTCCTCCTTTTCTGAGTTTGTCTAATTTCCCTCTGCCTCTCTTTTATGAGGACACTTGTGATGGCATTTAGGGTTTACCTGGATAATCTCTTCATCTCAAAATCCTCATCAAATCTACAAAGAGCTTTTTTCCAGATAAGGTTGTATGTACAGGTTCCAGGGATTAGAACATGGACAGATCTTTGGGATCTATTATCAGCCTACCACATATCCCAACTCTTGTCCAGCTTGGAGCACAGTCCTAAAGTACCCAGTAAACCTTTGTTGATTTGAAAAATAATATCTTGAGGGAAGTAATTTTCTGTCTCTCTAGTTGTGACATCTCTTTTCTCTACTTTTCCTGGGTTATTTCTTCTTCCGTGGACTGACTTCTTTACTCACCATCAAAACCAATCTAAAATGGCATCCTTAATCTTGGAGAATGAAGAATTTTCCACTTCAATTCTCCACAGATTATTGATTCATTCTTTCCATGGCTTTATTCTGGAATTTGTAAGTGAGACAATCTAACTGGCCCACTCTATGTCCAGTGTGGATTGCTCACACAAGGCAGCTTCTGTCAAAAGAAAGAGCCCAAGATTTTGCTGATTCTCTATTAAGAGAGAATATATGGCAGAGGAGATACAACTGGTACCTCTACTATGGGGGAGGCATAGGAGAAATACTTTCCTAATCTTTGGTATGTAATATTAACTTTAGTCTTCATGTTTGCTAATCAGGGTTTTAGGACCTGGATTAAAGAAAATTTACTGAGTCACACTATCTGTTTGTTTTCTACACTTTACCTCCAGAAATCTCCTTTGATGGCAACAAGTTTAAGACTTGTATACTCTTATGAGCTCAGAGCAAGACACCCGATTGTTTCTTACCCTAGTTTAATCTCTAACTCTATATACGACATCTTTTGGCAAAATACTACACATTCCTTCTAGTTCTAATTTTCTAAACTTCAGCAGAGAAAAGTTGTGTCTTTTTTTAGAATTTTCAGATATGTTCTATCAGACTTTTTCACATTTTTGGTAAAAGGTAAGATGTAAGAATTTCATATGTAACATCAAAACAAAATGCATTTTGCAAGACTTGTCAAATAATATTCTCTGAGAGATTTGTATAATATGCAGACAATTGTAATTGCAACCTAAATTATTTCACCAATATTATATCCCAAAGAAGATTTTATGCATTTGTAAACTAAACTGTAACATTTGTCATTTTTTCTTGTATTAAGAACATTTAACATGAAATCTGCCCTTTTAACTCACTTTTAAGCATACAATACAGTATTGTTAACTGTAGACACAATGTTGTAGAGAGGCTCTCTAGAATTTACTCATCTTGCATAATGGAAACTCTAACTCCATTGAATGGCAACTCCCCTTTCCCCACTTCCACTAGTCCCTGGCAAATACTATTCTGCTCTCTCCTTCTATAAGTTTGTTCATTTTAGGTATCTCATATAAGTGGAATCACGTAGCATTTGTCCTTCTGTGATTGGTTTATTTCACTTAGCATAGTGTTCTCCTCGTTTATCCATGTTGTTGCATATTGCAAGATTTACTTCCTTTTTGAGGATGAAAAATATTCCACAGTGTGCGCATGTCACATTTTCTTTATCCATTTATCTGTCAATAAATGCTTAGGTTATTTCATATCTTGGCTATTGCTAATAACGCTGCAATGAACATGGGAGTTCAAATATCTCTTCGATGTTCTGATCTCATTTTTTTGGTTAAATACCCAGAAGTGAAATTTCTGGATCATATGGTAGTTCTATTTTTAAATTTTTGAGGAACCTCCATATTGTTATCCATAGCAGCTGCACTACTTTACAGTCCTACCGACAATGCACAATGGTTCCAACTTCTCCACATTTTTACCAACATTTATCTTTATATATACATACTTATAAATATATAAAATGGGCATAGAAACAGATGTGAGGTAACTTCTCACTGCGGTTTGATTTGCATTTTCCTGATCATTAGTGATGTTGAGTGCTTTCTCACATACATGGCCATTTGTATGTCTCCTTTGGAAAAATGTCTATTCAAGTAATTTGCTCATTTTTAAATTGAGTTATTAGGGTTTTTGCTATCAAGTTGTAGGAATTCCGTATATAGTTCGGATATTAATCTTTCATTATATCTATGGTTTGTAAATCTATTCTCCCTTTCCATAGGTTGCCTTATCAACTCCTGATTGTTTCCTTTGCTGTGAAGTTTTTAGCTTGATGTGGTCCCACTTGCTTATTTTTGCCTTTGTTGTCAGTGCTTTTAGTGTCATATCCAATAATCATTGCCACAACCAATGTTATAAAGCTTTTCAGGAATGCTGTTATCTTAATGTATCATTCTCCACTAACTTGAACAACTTCAAACTAATGTAAAATACACTTTTAGTAAGCAATTAAGAAGTGATATAAATTTCTAAATGAATGCATTTTATTGTCTCTCTTAAGCAAATTGTGAAATCCAAAAATTGAAACAGAAACAAAAGAAAAAAATAGAGAAGTTCTATCTTGTTGCTGCCAACAGGCTGGAAATCCCCTTTAAGAAAATATTTTAAACTTAAGAAAGCAGCTGGAAGCATTTAGATATTCCAAGACATTTCAACATTCCTTGTAGACTGTCATTTAAAAGGGATTTTTAATCATGTGTTTTAAAAAGAAATAAAGAGTGGGTTTATTAGCAAAGTGACTTTTTGAAAAATTGCTTTTTTATTTGTAATCACAGCGGAGATTATAGATATTTGGCTTTAGAGAAAACATTTTCTCCTAAACCTTCAAGAAAATATCTCTGATTTATGTCTGCTGCTTTGCTCATCCCTGCCCTCATTTTCAAAGCAGTATAAGGCAGGGTGACAGAAAGGCGTTAATCTGACAGATATGGAACCAGTAATTAAGTAAAAAATGTTTATGGCATTTCCTCTTAACATTTTATGTATGTTTTTGTCTGCTATTTTACAGTTTGGACTTTTTAAAATATTGTTTTCCCAAGAGACTCATAAGCTTCTTTCTTAAAATGCTTCCATCCTTTTTGTTTAATTCCTCTCAAATTTTCCCAGGACATTCTTTTGCTCCCATTAAGCACAAAAGTTAATTTTAGAGTAGTTAGTTAGCTTTCAATGGATGACAGCTGTACTGGTCACTCAGCACCCCCATGTTCATTGCAGCATTAATAACAATAGCCAAGATATGAAAACAGCCTGCATGTCCATCAATAGATGGATGCATATAAAATATAGTAGACACACACACACACACACACACAATGGAATATTATTCAGCCATAAAAAAAACAAGAAAATGCTGCCATTTCCAACAATATGGATTATATAAGTGAAATAAGCCAGACACAGAAAGAAAACTACTGCATGATGTCACTTACATGTGGAATTTTTAAAAGTCAAACTCACAGTAGCAGAGAGTAGAAGGGTAGTTACCAGAGGCTGGCAGGGGGGCAGTGGAAATGAGATGTTAGTCAAAAGGTACAAACTTGCAATTACAGGATTGATAGGTTTTGGGGATCTAACAGATAGCATGGGGACAACAGTTAATAATATCGCATTGTATATTTGAAATTTTCTAAGAGAATAGACATTTTTCTTTTTATATAGTATATATTTTATTAGGTTTGTACAAATACATTCTCATATTACAAACTCAATTTCGTGGATGCATCTTCCTTTGATATTTGAATCATCTGAAATAACACAAACAGAACTATACATTCAAAAGAATCCTCATTTGGATAACAAAAAAAGACAAGTTAAACAACAAAAAAACTTTTCCTTTCTCACAGGTGGACACTGAAGTAGATCTAATTTGGTTTTCATTTTAAAAGCCCCCCAAACCAAAAGCAGCTTAAAAACTAATTAAAATGGATTTAAAATTTGTTTACTAAGCTGTTGGTCTCTAGCATCATTTTCTGTTTTCTGTTGTTTTGATGCAGATTCTTTTTTGTCTGTTTCTTCTCTTGCTCTTTTCACTGGTCCAGTTGCACCATTTTCATCATGTTCATCATCACTAACAAATTTCATTTTCTTGCCCTGAAGCTGTACCTTTCCTTTAACAAACTCAGGCGAGGCAGCTTTATTACCCTTTCCTTTTAAATCTGCGACCTTTTGACTTCCATTTGTTTGGGGTTCGTGTTGGTCTTTTATGATTTTTTCAATGCTTCTTTTTCCACCTGTCCTTCTAGTACTTCCCAAGTCACTTCTTTGTTCCTTAATTGTAGATTACCATTATTTGCATCTTTGGCTTTACCCAATGCTTCCTCGACTTTTTCTTTAAATCGAATTATTCCCTTTTGCACCTCTGACAACGTCTATCCATTTTAGTTCACCATGATTTGAGAAAAGGATGTGTGAACCTTCTCTACAGGTCTGATCATCTAAGTCACCCAAAAATTTCAGCAAGCATCCAATCTTTTCTCTAGAGATTTCATTTCAGCATCATGTAGCTTTTATTTTTCTTCTTGCTCTTGTTTAGCTCTTAATTTATTCTCCATATTATTTTGTCTCCTTTCTTCACTTTTTTCAGCAAAGTGATATTCCTTGAAAAGTATTAGTAGGCTGTGTCTTTGTACTTCTGGCCAGGGGTCTCTACAAACTTTTTAGCATATTTAATGTTATCAAACACAACAAACACTGATCCTTTAAATGTTTTATGCAATGTTCTTCTCATTGGTATATTTTGTACTTGACCTCTATGTTCTAATCATTCTTTTATGTCATCAATAGTTGCAACAGTTGGGAAGCCTTTGATATAAATAGATGTTTTTTACATCATTTTTATACCCATCAGTCACTTCAAGGAGGGGGTTTACTTGGAGACATTCTGGTTTTAGTTTTATCTTCACTGATTTCCATGAGTTCTGCCTTGGATGTCCTCAGTGCTTCCACAATTACATTAAAGTCTGTTGTGAGATGGTTTAACCTGTTGAATTTTATCAATATCTCCAAAGGTACCCACCCTTTGTTTAGTTTGACCTGTTCCTTTAAAAATTTGTCCCACAGCAAATTGAAATCTCCAAATTAATACTCAATTTGATGACAGATTTTGGCCTTCAGACCAGCATTTTCAGCCACTGTGGCATTCTTTAAGATCCCAGTCCTGCAGAGTCAAGCCACAAGCTCACAAACAACAACATTAACATCTTGACTTCCCCCAGTAGCTCTTAAGTGTTCTTACCACACACAGAAAAATAGTAACTATGTGAGGTAACAGTATGTCAGTTAACTTGATTGTAGTCATCATTTTGCATTGCATACATATGTCAAATAATCATGTTATACACCTTCAATGTATACAATTTTTGTTGATTAATTGTACCTCCATGAAACTGGAAAAAATATTTTAATAAAGTAAAATAAAATTTGCATTTCTAATTTGATGAACCTGTCTTTTACCCTAGGAAGGCCAGGTCAAGGTTGGGGAAGGGAGGAAAGAATGATCTCTTTTTCTTAGTCATCCACATAATTTCTTTATGTTGAAAATGTCTTCCTAATGCTTACTTTTGTTTTACTTATAATCTCTTAAAATGGAAAGATTTTAATGTAATCAAATATTTAGTATTTTCCTTTATAATATCTGCATAAAAGGCAAAAGAAGGGAGGAAATATGAAAATGAATGAGATTCAAGTTTAATAGAATTTGGCAAAAATAGCACCTTTTTCTTTTTAAATGATATTTGCTCTAGCATATGTGTGTATTTGCTTATGTTTGTAGCTGATACCAGTTCTTGAGGTAAAGAAATTATTTCAGGTCTTGCCTATGATGGGTATCTTTGTAAGATCACTCTAAGCCCAGCGGAAGTTTTCTCAATTATGCAGGTGTAATATCTCCACAGTCATCTCATTTCAGGAGAATAAGGCTTAAACACACATGACTCATGTCACTCAAATGCCAGTAAGACCGCTAACCAAATATTCATTTAAAATTGGAAACAAGTTCATAAAGCAATCAGTTAGTCAGCTGAACAAAGCGTCCCCTCCATAAAGGACAGAGTCATGAATGAGTGTAAGAAGTTACTTAGATAATACAGCACTAGAGAAAAAGGAGTTGGGAATGGCAATATCCTAATACCTGTCTTTGAATGTATTGACTGAGACACAGTCTTTATTTAATAGGGCCTAAATGGACTATTATGATTTAATTGCTATGACTGTGAGTAAACTAACAATTGTCCTTTTCTTATCATCACATTTATGACTTGTAGCATTGTTTTTATCAGTATATATTTGGAATATTTGATGAGCATCTTTTGGCCTTTTTTGAAGACATCCAAGTCAAATGTAGGATTCCAATTCTTCTTGAGTTAAATAAACCGACTTGGTCTTGTTACTTGGGGGGTTTCCCACACATTGAGTGTCATGTTAAGCAAAATTTACTCCTAAAAGACAATTTAATGGGGTTGATGAGTAGGATACACAGGTGTGCAAAAATTGCCAAACTAATTGAAGATAATGAATGCTCCACTGCTCTGCCCTGGAGCCACAGAACAGCAGGTAACATGTCTTAGCTTTTTCTTTATTCCATTTTTCAACATCTTCTTTGCCAATTGAGAAATCTGTTTATTTTCGGTACATTTAGAGCTTGGCATTTTAAAATTTTCTGTTATTTATTTCCAAACCATCTGAAAATTTGTCAGTTTTTGTTTAACCTCTTAAAAATATTGACTTGCATTTGCAGCTTTATATAAAGTAGTCACTGGTTTCCAATACAGTTAAGGTTTGTAGATAAACACCAGTCCTAAGTGGAAATATTTCTATACCTCCAGCCAATAGGTAAACATGTGCATTATCAGATCTGATCATACTGGGTGGTCAATGGAGATTAAATGTTTCCAATTTCATTATATGCATCTGATTAATTATCTGAGTACCAATCAGGCAAGCATTATTCTTTGCAATTCTAGAAAGAGATAAAATATGTGTTCCAAAGGTGGCTGGGTTGTTGTTGTTGTTTTGAGATGGAGTCTTGATGTGTCACCCAGGCTGGAGTGCAGTGGTGCAATCGGGGCTCACTGCAACCTCTGCCTCCCAGGTTCAAGCGATTCTCCTGCCTCAGCCTCCTGAGTAGCTGGGCACACACCATCGCCCCCAGCTAATTTCTAGTAGAGATGGGGTTTCACCATGTTGGTCATGCTGGTCTCGAACTTCTGACCTCAGGTGATCTGCCTGCCTCAGCCTCCCAAAGTGCTGGGATTACAGGAGTGAGCCATCGCACCCTGCCAAAATGGCTCTTTTTTGAAAAGCTGTTTGAAAAGATGACATCCACATGTGAAAAGGTAAACATTAGGAAAGTTAAACAGCTATAAAAAACAGTGAAATAGATGTTTCCAGGAATTATACATTAATATAATACATAGAATAAACACTGGGTTCAAATTAGTTCAGGGAAAAGGTCAATAAGCAAACTTGGTCAGAGATTGTTCCATTTCTGGTCAGACTTGAAGGATGGATAGAATTTGGGAAGAACAGAAGATAAGGGTGAAAGTGTGTTGGTTGGAGATACTGAATTGTGTGAACAGAAATGTTCTATTATTAGGTTGGTGCAAAAGTAATTGCAGTTTTTGCCATTATAGAAGAGCGACTTTATCAGTCTAAGTATACACGGAGGTGAAGTTAGAATGCTCTATCTAATATCTAATGGCATGTTTGAACACTTCTTTTGTGTTCTTGGGAACTGTTTTAATAACGTTATAACAAAGCATATTCTATTGTTCAGAGTTTTGCTTTATGGACTTAACTGAGATTTCTCAGAAGCACACTGTATGCTTGTTTTCCATTTCTACTAGCACTGGTACATAACCTGATACATAAAAGTCATTTACCAAATCTTAGATGAATGAAATGAGGCAAAAATAAATTCTGATAGATTTTTTTTTAATTCCTGGAGCTTACATTTTCAGTGAGAAAGGCAAGAGATGCCTGAATATTCCCTGGTTTAAAGTGATATTCTATTGGCTTTCCTCTAAAAAGGAGATGAATTGAAAAACACTCTTGAAAATACTGTGTTACTGCTGAAAGAAATCATAGATGACATAAACAAATGCAAAAGCATTCCTCACTAATGAATTGGAAGAATCAATACTGCTAAAATGTCCATCTGTCCAAAGCAGTCTAGAGACTCAATGCTATTCCTATCAAATTGCCAATATCATTTTTCACAGAATTAGAGAATTATTCCAAAATTCTCACTGTTGGTGAGAATGTAAAATTATTTCAGTCCCTGTGGAAAGCAGTTTGGAGATTTCTCAAAAAAAAAAAAATTAAACTACCATTTGACCCAGCAATTCTATTACTACATATAAACACAAAGGAAAATAAATTGTTCTACCAAAAAGACACCTGCACTCATATGTTCACTGGAGCACTATTCACAATAGCAAAGGCATGAAATCAACCTAGGCACCCATCAATAGTGGATTGGATAAAGAAAATGTGGTACATATACCCCATGGAATACTACACAGCCATAAAAAAGGATGAAATCATATCCTTTGCGGCAACGTGGATGCAGCTAGAGGCCATTATCCTAGGTAAATTAACACAGAAACAGAAAATCAAATATAGTATGTTCTCACTTACAGTGTGAGCTAATTCCTGAGCACACACAAAGATGGGAATGATAGACACTGCGGACTACTAGAGTGGGGAGGGAGAAGGGCAAGGACTGAAAATCTCCCTATTGGTTACTATGTTCACTAACTGGGTGACAGGATCAATAAAAGCTCAAAGATCAGCATCTGGCAATATACTATACCTTGTAACAAATCTGCACATATACCCATGAATCTAAAATTAAAATTATTTTTAAAAGAGATTCAGGCCAGGTATGGTGGCTCACACTTGTAATCCCAGCACTTGAGGAGGCTGAGGCAGGAGGATCACTTGAGCTCAGGAGTTCAAGACCAGCCTGGGCAACAAAGTGCGACCCCTGGAGAGAGACAGAGACAGAGAGAGAGAGAGAGCGAGAGAGAGAGAGGGAAATTCAAATCACAAAAACTAAAAACATAATCCTACGTTAAAGTTAAATGGGATTATTTTTATGTATTAATTTATTCATTCAATAAATATTTATTGGATACTCAGTACACACTGGATAATACTGTTCTGGGGAAGATGATATAGTGGTTAACAAAGTTAATAAAACTTCTGTCCTCATGGAGCTTATATTCTGGTAGAGGGAAACAAACTAATTTGTTAAAAAAGTGAAAATTATTATATGAACTGCAGTTTGTAGAAACTGACCAAATTGTTTGCTTCTTTCTGTATCCCCACCTTAGCTGTGTCATGTCACCATGCCTGAATTCTGATTCTGCGCTTGGCCATGCCACCTGCTTTAGCCAATGGAGCACCTTGCTAGCTTGCTGATGGTTGAGAGACACATGCCACAGAGGCAAGACTCCCACCTCACTGGGCCCCGCCTAGATTAGCCAGCGGGAGCCACAGACCTGGAAACGAGCCTAGCCCACATCAGTGGAGCTGCCTAGAGACCCACAGTTGGCCACAGACACAGGACAGATCAGACAAGCACTGCACACTTGGAGCTAAATAAACGTTTACTGTTGCACACCATGGGATTTGAGGTTCTGTGTGAATGCAGCATTTTTGCAGCAATGGTGATAATTGTGTTTGCGAAAAATAAAACTGCAAATGTCAACAGGGAGAGCGGGGAGGGGGTCGTTTGCAAGTTTATGTAAGGTAATCAGGGCAGGTCTCCCTGAGAAGATGACACTTGAGAAAAGACTTCAGGAGGTGGGAGAGGGACTTATGTCTCTATCCAGGAGAGAAGGGGGAGTGCTTCAAGCTGAGAAAAGAACATGTCCGAAGAGAGAGCCTCCTGTGTCTGAGGATCCCAAGAAAGTCAGTGTGACTGGAGCAATGGCGAAGAGATGAAGGAGGTGAGGTCAGTAAAACCAGGGGAACAGAACAGACCCAAATTCTGTGGCTCTCCAGGAATTCTCAAAGCTGTGTTATGCTTACACGCCTTGTGAATTCTAGAATGGGCGTTTGGAGTTCTGCAGTTCCTCACATGTACTTGATAATCCAACCCTTTTTTACACAGAGCATCTCAAAGCAAGAGAGCCTGCAGAACCCTCCTGTGGGAGGGCTAATTTATTGACATGCAGGTAAATGGGTTGCCTTAATCTTAAGGTCGCAGGCTAGGCCCAGATAGAAATGTCTGAGACAGGTTGAAGCTAGCACCCTGAGTATGTTCCAGAGGATCCAGGCTCTCAGGTGGAGCCAAGTCAGCTTCAAATCACGCCCCTCCAGCTACGTGACTTGACATGCAGCACATATATTGAATTTTATCATTAGAAAAGTTTCACATGTGGCATATTACATCAGCACATGAATGTTCCAAATGAAATAAAATTCTACCAGGGGAAAAAATTAGACAGTGTGTTAAAATACACGGAAGTTATAAATCACTAAGACATCCAGGCTTTCCATTTAAAAAAAAAAAAAAAAAAAAAGCTAGGGTAGATTCTCCAGATGGTCTCAATCCACATCATTTGGGTGGAAACCAAATGCTTCAACCTGTCTCGGCAAAGAACATCTCATTTCGAAATAAAAGTAAGAAATGGAATGTCTATGGTGATTTTGAAGATAGATTAATGTTTAAGTGACTTACATTAAAATGCACATGGCTATCGATTTCCTACAGGAAGTATCATCTCAACCCAAAGCCCTTACTCTGGAGAGGTTCTGCTGTCTGTGTTGAATTTAAGAAAAATGTACACATGACACAAGCATTTTCATTCATAGTCTATTATTTTATTCTAAACTCCCCTCTTTTCCTAACTCCTTCATTATACCTTTTCACCCCCACTCCTTGCAATTATAGCTACTTCTTTTAAAGCAATAAAGGATTTTAAAGGGGAGAATGTATAGCATCTCCACCAAGTACAATCCACAGTGTGTATTTTATTTGAGTTGTTAAAGTTCTTGGCCATCAGAGATACTACTGAGTATATTATGTCTTCCGTATTTTCCATCTGTCTTATTTACATATTGATATAAAATAACATGTGTAGAAACATCTTGAAATAATGTAAATTAAGCATTTTGCAAAGGAACATGTCCCTTAAACAGCATAGTACATACATTTTTTAAAGTTTCCATGTAAGTATGAAAAATCTTTCTGCAAACTGAGAAGAGGCAAATTTTCCTTTGCTCCCTTGAAAGGTCTGTATTTCCTCTGTTCATGACTGATCAGACTCTTCTAATTCCTTTTCAAAACTGTAGGCCCAAAGGAGACTTTTCCCCCAATTTCTGATCCACATAGCTTACAGGGGAGACTTAGAAAATATCTGTAATATCCAGGAAATGGTGTATATGAGAGAGCTGGAAGAAAGTTTCTGAGATTCTCCTGCTATGCAACCTACTATCTACCTCCTTCCAGCAATGTCTGGGTTATTCCTCCTATTGGAATGGAGACTCCACATGTAAGCATCACGCTGCATCCTTAGAGGTAGTAAAGGGGGAATATCTATTGTTTACCTACCTTAAGAGAAGCCCTCTCTACTAGATCCTCAAAAATATCAAAGTATGGCACCATTCCTGGCCACAAGACAGATATATTATAGTTGGGTAAATAAGGTAGTATTTCTATTTTAAAAAAATATTAATTATTCAAAATAAATTGAGTTCAGATACTAATACTATATTAATAGAAGTGCAATAGAATAAGAACTTACTCTGGGATGAGTCAGGCCATCCGGGTAAACTTCAGAGGGGTGGAGACTTTGATTTCCCAGCTTTGATAACACAGCTTTGAGAATTCCTTGTAACATAAGCCCTGCACTCAGGCAGGTCGAGAGACGTGGAGGTGGCTGTAAGCAAGGCTTTTGGTGGTTACATCTATTCCTTAAAACAGATAAGTAAATAAATGAAAATAAAATATATTAAGTGAATCGGATACTATCATAGGTGGAGAGACAGTAAAAAAAAAAAAAAAAAGCAAGATAGAATGTCAGGTCCTTTAGATTTAATATTCTAGAGTAAAAAAGCAACAAACATGTAATGGAAAAAAAATCATCACATCAAATTGTGATAAGCATTATAGGAAAATAAAACAGGATGATGGCACAGGGAGGAATGGCCACTTCAACCAAGATGGTGAGGGAAGACCTTTTTAATGAGCTGGCATCAGAAAGCTCATCAGAAATTGACCTGGGGCAATGGCTGGACAGAGAATGTGCAGGGCAGGATTTCCTCAAGTCTAGGTTGTAGAACTCTGGCATCCTGGGACATGTCTAAAAGTGATCAAGAAAAAAAGAACCTTTTCCATAGATTTCCCATGTGGAGATTCATAATACACATTAGCAAATTAGAGATGCTTGAAAGTCAACAGTAAGGAGAACCTATTTAACTCAATGCTTCTCTGACATGCCTGAACATGATGGTTGTTTTTTGGGGTTAGTTGTATATGTCTGTGTTGGGAAACACTGGGGAGGAGAGGCCAGTTGTACTCTAATAACATCTCTACTACTGGTTTGCAAAATGCTGTTCATGGCAAACTAAGAAGTTTGAAGACTCCAATAGAATAAAACCTGAATGGAGCCTCCTGTAGTTGTGCAACATGTTGGCCTGTTTAGAGTTTGATCTATAATAAATAAGAAGCCATTTTAATTTTTGTACAGGAAACATACAGGGTAAAAGTGTCTGTTTTGACAGTCTTACCCTGACAGTGATAATGCGAGTAAAGTTAATGAAGGAAAGAAAACACAGAGTAGTTTGGAAAGTATTACTCTAGCCTAAGCAAGAATGCTTGAACCTGAAAAACAGCAAAGGAAATGAATAGCAAAGGGAAGATATGAAAGATTATTAAAGCAGAATTTGCCAAACAAGAGAAATTGCCAGATATCTGGAACATGGGAAAGATACTAAATATTGAGTTGGAAGCAGTGGGTTGGTATTAAGGTGATAAATCAGAAATAACAACAAAAAAGTAAATAACATTATAACAAGCAAACTGAGGACAAGCAAGGACAGAGGATGAAATGGCAATAAGGATTGAAACAAAATTTTGGTTATGATATGAATAGCCTAGAGTGAAAACTTTAGGAGTTTATTACTCATTTTATAAGGAAGCTACTAAAGCTTTCTTAGTAGGGCATGGGAAGATTAGCAGTATGTTTTTGTAAGCTTTGTTGGGTACCAGTGTAGTTAAGAATTAACTGGAGAAGGGAGACAGTGGAGCAGTGTCTAAGAGACAACAGTGGGAAAAGGAAAGAGGAGAGAGAGGCTCAAGCTGTTTCACTGCTCGAATATGGAAACAGGCAGGGCCAAGTTTATAGCAAGCACTCACAGGTAAAGAAAAGTCAAGCATGGGTCGGGCGCGGAGGCTCACGCCTGTAATCCCAGCACTTTGGGGGGCCCGAGGCGGGCGGATCACGAGGTCAGGAGATCGTGACCATCCTGGCTAACACGGTGAAACCCCGTCTCTACTGAAAAAAAAAAAAAAAAAAAAAAAAAAATTAGCTGGGCTTGGTGGCGGGCGCCTATAGTCCCAGCTACTCGGTAGGCTGAGGCAGGAGAATGGCGTGAACCCGGGAGGCGGAGCTTGCAGTGAGCCGAGATCGCGCCACTGCACTCCAGCCTGGGCGACAGAGACTCCGTCTCAAAAAAAAAAAAAAAATCAAGCATGATAGTATCGTTTTCAAAATATCAGAATTGGAAAGATGGGGAAGGCAGTCAAAGTTAAGGGTGGAGGCAGCAGGTGAATGAGAGCAGATTCTCAGTTCCATCTGGAACAAGTTGAGTTTGAGTAGCTGGTGGGTTAATCAGGAAGACACATTCTGCAGACAGCCGAAGCTGAAGGGAGCTGAAGATTGTAGAGACAATTAGGTTATCACTGAGGTTAAAAGTACCAAACAAGACTGTCCTGCCTCCACGACGTACTCTCTGTGTGACTCTGTGAAAGTTACTTATCTTTTCTGTGACTCAGTTTTCTCTCTCTCTTTTTTTTTTTTTTTTTTTTTTGAGTTGGAGTCTCACACTGTTGCCCAGGCTGGAGTGGAGTGGCGCGATCACGGCTCACTGCAACCTCTGCCTCTCAGGTTCAAGCCATTCTCCTTGCCTCAGCCTCCCAAGTAGCTGGGATTACACGCACCTGCCACCACACCGGGCTAATTTTTTTGTATTTTTAGTAGAGACGGGATTTCACTATGTTGGCCAGGCTGGTTTCAAACTCCTGACCTTGTGATCCACCCGCCTCGGCCTCCCAAAGTGCTGGGATTACAGGCATGAGCCACCGCAACCGGCCTCCAGCTTCCTCTTCTATAAAATGCGGTTAATGATAATATCAATCTCATTATACTGTTGTAAGGGTTTAAAAAGTGAGTCTATGGGAAGTGCTTAAAAGAGTATTTGGCACACGGCGTTCTCAAAATTATGTTGAATTACATAAGCCTTTTTAATTCTTCACAAGGATGAGTAAATAATGCCTATTGCTATGGAGTTTATATTTTGATTCTCAAATCCAACCTCAGGAAAAGAGTATCTGAAAGACAATGCACTGTATCTTTGCCTTGTTTCCAAATCACTGTGTTTCTTTTGTAATAGTTGATTAATTAGACCATTAAAGTAGCCTAGATACTAGATCTAGATTTTGAAATAATTTTTAAGACAATTTAAGACTCAAATCTGTTAAATTGAAATGAACTTGGAGGTTCAGAGGGATGACAGGAGGCTGTCATATCACTTTATTCCTGAAGATTTTCTCTTAACTGTTCATATTTTTTACGACCTTCACCAGACTCAGCCTAGATGTATTATGGTTAGGGTTAAGATTAGGGTTAGAGTTAGGGTTAGGGTTAAGAATAGAGTTGGGAAAATTTTAGAGAAGTAAGTCTCTAAAACTACATGGCCATGAAAGTATTAAACATTTTAATAGAAAAGCTTATATATCTTGCATCAGAATGTTCACCAATTGGTGCAATAAAACTTCAAAAATTGTTAGTGCAATTTAATGAAGCTGGTTATGAACTGCTACTTAAAAAATTTATGCCTATTAATCCAGCCTGTCTCTCAAAGTGGGCTCTCACAAAGGAAGGGATTTTCTCATAGTATATCCTGTTCTGCTGTTTAGTGAGGATGCTTCACCGCTTCTACCAATGATGGTTTTCTGGAAACAGTTACTACCCTGAAAAGACATGCTCAGATAAAAACTAAGTTTCTCTTTGCAAATGGAAAAATGGTCAGTTCATATATTTTAAGTCCAAAAACTTGAAAAATAAAATTATAAGACACACTTTTTCATGACGTTTTCATATCTGAAGAATATTTACATATGCATTTTAGAAAAGGATTTAGTTCATTTTGTGGAACTTGTCTTAATAATGACCAATAACATCTGTTTAAAATTCTGATGAAATGTTAACCATTCTATTCTATGTACTGTAAAAGTACAAATAGGTTAGATTTATGTCTTTAAAGGTTTGAGTCAGAGATACATAGATTAAATTAACATTTTATTTTATTTATTTTTTTTTTTAGACAGAGTCTCACTCTATTGCCCAGGCTGGAGTTCAGTGGTGCGATCTCAACTCACTGCAACCACTGCCTCCCGGGTTAAAGTGATTCTCCTGCATTAGCCTCCCGAGTAGCTGGGATTACAGGTTCCCACCACCACGCCCGGCTAATTTTTGTATTTTTATTAGAGTCAGGGTTTCACTATGTTGGCCAGACTGGTCTTGAACTCCTGAACTCAGGCAATCCTCCCACCTCAGCCTCCCAAAGAGCTGGGATTACAGGCACGAGCCACCGCGCCTGGCAGAAAATAACATTTTAATTTTGTCGTCATGTTTACATAAGTTCTAATTTTTCTAGGTCATGTAAATATAGAGCAATTTAGGCAGAGAATAATTTCAATTATTGACCACAAGAATTGTTTGTTTGTTTTAAAGAAAGATTTTTTTTATTTCTCTCAAAATGATACTGTGACCATAAAGACATTTTCCTTTAAATTCATAATGAAAATAAAGATAGTTTGGTGCTTAACACTCGAGACACCTGGAGGTAAAATAAATAGTTGCCAAGGATTGTATTTACAATTATATTTTATATGAAGTAACACATGGTCTTATTAGCTTCAGTTTAATATAATTCTCCATGCAAATGTCAGTTGAAGTGAAAAGAATCTTCCGAAGAAGCTGAATAGGAAGCCGATATGCTTACAAGCATGGGATTTGGGTTGTGGTTCGATTTGGTAGGGAGAGTAATGGAAAACTCTGGACTTCCTAGATCCCTCTTCCTTGACGTATAGGCCACAGCGATTTGGCAAAAGCAGAATTGAAGGAGAACTTTCTGAATTTTTTTAGCGGTAGTATATGACCCCATTATAAACACCAACTGTGTGGGCTGAGCACGTGTGAGCAATGGAAGTGAACAACCTAACACAAGATGAGACAAGGATGATTTAGTGTAGAGTCACAACGCCTTGAGAACATAGCCATAAAGCAGGTTTATTTTCCTAATCATTGTTAACAAATATGCTCTGCTCATTAAGATCACATTTTTTTTTTCAAGCTTGTTAGCTCATCTGATCATATAAATTTTCACTTGTTCTATGTCATTAGAGGAGTTCCTTTTTCCTGCTCTGGCGCCTCATTGTTGGAGCAGGGCCATCTCCACGTGGGACTTCAGGGAGGGAGGCTGCCGCTCTCCCTGAACGCTGCGATCACTGAGGCCTAGAGGCTGGGTATGAACACAGGTGTTCTTCCAGCTTCCTACTACCTGCTGTTTTGAGTCTCAAATTATCAGAGATTGCTCATATTTATTTATTTATTTTTGAGATGGAGTCTCACTCTGTCGCCCAGGCTGGAGTACAATGGCACTATCTCGGCTCACTGCAACCTCTGCCTGCCGGGTTCAAGCAATTCTCCTGCCTCAGCCTCCTGAGCAGCTGGGATCACAGGTGCGTGCCACCATGCCCAGCTAATTTTTTGTATTTTTAGTCGAGACAGGGTTTCATGAGGCTGGTCAGGCTGGTCTCAAACTCCTGACCTCGTGATCCACCCACCTCGGCCTCCCAAAATGCTGGGATTACAGGCAAGAGCCACTGTGCCCGGCCGTAATATTTATTATATGCATGACCCTGAAGTGGCCAGGAAAAGCTGAGATTGGGAGGTAAACCAGACAAATGAAACTGTAACAGGGCCAGGAGTAGAAATCTCCTCCCGAATTCCCACTTCACGGCTTAACTACTAACTAAAACCCTGGTGCCCCTCTGAGCAATAGGAAGTTAAGTAAATTTTCCAAAGCCATTAAGAAAGCTATGCTTGTTTAAACTCTCAATGTAACCTGAAATAGTTTGAAACAACTGTTTAGAAAAAGTGGGGACTGAACGCTATAGATGGAAAGTAGGAAATAATAGCATAGATAAACAGGCAATAAACAAGAAAATGGCTTTTGTATCAAAGATAGACATAAAACATTTTTTTCTTGATGGTTCACTTTCCACACATGGAAGTTAAGCTTAACAAAAGAAGAAATGTTTTCTGTCTTTCCCATCTTTATCTGTATCCCTTGGCACCAACAGTAGTACCTACCACACAACTGGCTCTCAATAAGTAATTTGAATCAATGAATCAATTGATAATTTTGGCCAGATTTTTAAATAGATCATGGACAAAAATGATGCAAGTAATAATGATACAGCAGTAGTACCTGGCACATAATTGGCTCTCAATAGGTAATTTGAATCAATCAACCAATTAATAATTTTAGCCAGATTTTAAAGAGGTTATGGACAAGTGATACAAGTAATAGGATCAACACAGGTTTTCAATACAATAATTAGATTATAGCACTGAGCGTCTTTGTCAAATATTAAATGCTCTCATTTAGCTCCCAGATGTTCTTTTCATTCCTGCATTAGAATATTTACCAGACTGCTGTAGCCATTTGTTCACATGTCTGTCTGCCCCACTAGACCACCACGCCTGCCTTTCTCCTGCTTGTATGTGTCTGGCACATAGCGTTCAATAAATATTTGATGAGTGAAGGAACAAATAATAGGTACCTGGAGAGCAAACATTCCAGATGCGTTACTAATTGAGATGTCAGAAATCTCTTCAACTTTTCGGTGAAAAAACAACTGTAGGGTAATATGCTTCTCAAGGTTTCTCAGGCCCGATAAACGATTTTGGTTTATTTTTCCGTTCCTCAAATGCAGTGGCGGGGAAAACGCGTTTCTTCCGCTGAAGTTACAGAGATGAGCACATGATGGCGCTCGCGCTGCACCGTAAACCCAGAGGCAGCTGAGCAGTGTGGATCCCTGGGCTCCTCCACGTCCCTCCCTCTCCTCTTCTGCCCCCATTCTTCTGCTGTTTCCCCTCCGGTCCTCCCTCCTACCCATCCATTCAAGCTCGATACATATTAACAGTTGCCAAGAAGCTGTCAGAACGGAACTGGGGTACTGTCCACCTGAAGCTGGTATTTTCTTTGTTCTGTGACAAGCCAAATTCTGTGTACTCCTTTTTTTTTTTTTAGAAGAACATTTTGAATGCTGTTTAAATTGTGTATCTGTAGTTCAGGATAGTTATTTTTACTTTGCCCTTCATTGGCCCCTGCAAGTGACCTATCCTTCCTAAGCAAAATAGCCAAGAGAGCAAATGGTGTCCTAAGTCATTAGAATCCCCTCAGCTAGGGAAATTGAAACCTGAGCCTTTGCCAACATATACAGAAGAAGTAGACAATTACAGACGATTGCTACGTTCAGTGAAGATTGGAAAAGTTGGAGAACAAAAATAAGTTACATGATGATCACTTACCTGTTAAGAATTAAAAGTGAGTTTAGAAAGTAGATAATCAATGCAGTTTTAAAAAATGGAAAGAGTAGCCCGGCATGGTGGCGTGTGCCTGTAGTCCCAGCTGCTCCAGAGGCTGAGCAGGGAGGATCACGGGAGCCCAGGAAGTCGAGGCTGCCGTAAGACATGATCACGCTACTGCACTCCAGCCTGGGTGAATGAGAGAGAGACCCTATCTCAAAAAGAAAAAAAAAAAAAAAGAAAGAAAGAAAGAAAGGGAATGGGGATAGAAGTGTTTAATTCAGTCTTTAAAGTGGGGTTTTCTTTTCTTTTTGATTGAGGCAAGCATTATATATGACGGCATGCTCCAAGCTTTATGTTTTGTTATAATTTACATTTAATAAAATGTATTCATTTAAGGAAATAATTCAGTGAATTTTGACAAATGTGTATACACTAATGTAAAATACTGCCACAATCGAGACACATAACTTTTCCAATGCATGAGAATGTTTCCTCATGGTCTCTCAAGCCAGTCCCTGCCCTCACTGGTTTCTATTACCTGAGAACACTTCTACCTGACTTTGAACTTCATGTAAATGGACTCACACAGTATACATGCGTTTTTTGTGTCTGGCTTCTTTTGCCCAATATATTTTTGATGTTCATCCACACTGTAGAGTGCATTTGCAGTTTATTCTTTTATTGCTGAATAGTGTTCAACTATATGAATATAATTTTTTATTCATTTTCTTCGTAAACCCTTAAAATGTTTCCAGTTTTGACTACTATCACTAAAGCTTCCATAAACATTCTTATATATGTATTTGTGTGGATATATGCTTTCATTTATTTAGGTGAATACCTAAGAGTGGAATTCCTGGATCATAGGGAAGTTGTAGGTGTTTAATATTACAAGACACTGCCAACATTTTTCAAAGTGGTGGCATTCCTTTCCTAGGAATTCCATAACAAAATACCAAAAACTGGGTGGATCAGAGCAAGAGAAATTTATTCTCTGAGTTCAGGAGTCCAGGAGTCCAGTATCAAGGTGTTCTCAGAGCCACACTCCCTCTGACGGCTCTAGGAAAGAATCATTCCTTGCCCCTTCCAACTTCTGGTGGTTGCTGGCAATCCTTGGCATTCCTTGGTTTGTGGCAGCATAATTTCAATCTCTGCCTCAAGCTCATCTGTCTTCACTTGGCTTCTTCCCTGTATGTCTCCTCTGTGTCTCCGTGTATCAATTTCCATCCTCTAATAAGGACACCAGTCATTTGATTTAGGACCCATTCTAAACCAGCATGACCTCATCATAACTTGATTACACCTGCAAATATCCCATTTTCAAATAAGGTCACATTCTGAGGTTCCAGTTCGACGTGAAGTTGGGGGACACTATTCAACCCCATACAGTGGTTGAACAGTTTTACAATTTCCACCACATGTATGAGAATTCCAGTTTCTTCACATCCTCAGCAGTGCTGGGTATTGTCATTGTCAATTCTAAAATCTTAGCCATTGTCCTGTGTGTGTAGTGGTACCTCATTTGGGCTTCAAATTTCAATTCCCTGATAACAATTGATGTTGAGCTTCTTTTCAGGAACTTGGCCATTTAGGGATCTTCCTTTAGAAAAAGTATCTGTTTGTCTTTTGCTCTTTTAAGAATTGGGCTATTTTTCTTCTTTTAAATTGATTTTTAGGAGTTTTTATGTCATTTTTAGGAGAGATAATTCATTTGTCGGATACAGGTATCGCAAACACTTTGTCTCCCAATCTGTGACTTCACTTTTCATTTTCTCTTTTTTTTTTTTTTTTTTTTTTTTTTGAGATGGAGTCTCACTGTGTTGCCCAGGCTGGAGTGCAGTGGCACAATCTCGGCTCACTACAACCTCCACCTCCCAGGTTCAAGCGATTCTCCTGCCTCAGCCTGCCAAGTAGCTGGGATTACAGGTGTCCATCACTCCAACCCGGCTAATATTTTGTATTTTTAGTAGAGATGGGGTTTTACCATGTTGGCCAGGCAGGTCTCAAACTCCTGACCTTAAGTGATCCACCCCCGGGTCTCTCAAAGTGCTGGGATTACAGGTGTAAGCCACCATGCCCGGACCACTTTTCATTTTCTACAGTCTTTCAATCAATGGAAGTTTAATTCAGGTAAAGTCAAATTTTTAACGCTTTCCTTTATATTTATTGCTTTTTGTGTCCCCTCTGAGCAATCCACCCAAACTTAAAGCTGCAAAAATATTGTGTTTTCCTCCAGAAGCTCTATAGTTTTATGGTACCACAATGATTCTAAGAGACCTGCAGCCCTAACCACATAGCTAAAACTATGATCTATCCTAAATTGATTTTTGCATATGCTGTAAGAATTAAAGTTCATTTTTTCCCCACATTTGTGTAGTTGTTGTGGCTCTGTTTGTTGAAAAGAAACTTCTTTCTCCATTAAACAGCATTAACTGAAAAATTGTTGACTGTTTATGTTGTGTTGAAAATTAATTAATGGCATATATTTTGTTCCAACCATCTCCTTGCCTGCTCATGCCATATTGTTTTGGTTACTATCATTTTATAGTCTTAAATTCAGATAGTGTGAATCCTCCAACATTGTTCTTTTGCTGGGTAGTATCATCTCTTATAGGTACTTTTCATTTGCATGTAAATTTCAGAATTAACTTTTCCGTTTACACCAAAAAAGAAAAAATACCTTTTTGGATTTCACTGGGATTAAATTGAATTTATAGTAAGTAGGCTTTTTAATAGTTAATTTGTAAAACCCATTTCTTGCTCAGAAAGCCTCTTCTAATCTTATTTAATTTTCCCAAAAGTGTCTTGTTTTTGAAAAATATGTATAAATGTCTCAAGCCAGATCAGAACTTATTTTGAAAATCTTGGAAATCATCCAATCCATTTTAAGCAACTCTGCCTTGAAAAAAGAAACTTCTTCCCGATAATTTAAGTCTGTGGAAAGATTTTTCTGACATTAAAAAATGTACATACTTATGATAAGCAACCCATAACTTCAAAAATGTTTTGGGAGCTTTTCTTAAAAATACTAATTTCCATTTCATTTAACTGTTAGCTACTAAATACTTCTCCATAGACTAGGTTTGATGGAACAATACTATCTAGTTATTTTAATTATGTTTAAATTATTAAAAATTAAAAACAAATTCATTTTTCTTTACCTCTCTCTCTTACTCCTCTGTCCACTTTAATGATATACTCACAATATATGTGTACAGAATGTTTGAAAAACAAACCACACACCTGCCACATTTTACTTTTCAAATGTTTTCAATCTTAGGTGTATTCTCAGTCTTGTTTGTGTTTCTTTCCACATGAGATATTTCACTATGAAATACATGAAGAATTTAAAAACTTGAAAATTATGACCAAAGTTAAAATGTGAAAACAAATTCTTAATTATTGTTATATCCCTGCATTTCTTTCAGATATCTTGCTCCATGGCAGTGAAATATGTTGAAGGGATTCAACCTCCCTGCCTCCCCAATATTCCATCCACTGTACCCCAACTTCTCCCCAGTTGTAAGCGACTGAAATACCTGGATGGCAGCACACTGTCTTTCATCTTTTCAAGTCCAAAGGGCTGAGAGCTTTAAAATTAAGGAACTATTGGCTATGGTATCACAATGATTCTATGAGACCTGCAGCCCTAACCACATAGTTTGAAAATTAGTCTATATGTTGCAGGTGCCATCTGCTGGGATTGTCAAGGAACACAAAAATACAGCTTGCATATTCCTCATCGACTAAAACATTTGTGATTCCTATATTTCTTTCATCATAAGATGTATTTTCCCTGACTATAATACTTCTGAAACTAGCATGCATGGAAAAAGTCTATGCTAAAGTTTAATATAATAACTAGTGTTCTTCCCCTAACTCAGAGAAATATATAACTGAGATTACTATACGAAATCAATACCACAAAACTTGCAACACTAGGCCTATTTTGGGAATGGGGTAAAGAGGATTTATAAAGAAATTAAATTATTTACTAAAATCCACAAAATGAATGATTCATAGTAAGGATGATATTTATGAAAATGTTTAATAAGTAGATTTATATTGTAATATTAATAAACAAAAAGCCCAGACAGCACAACAAAACAGATGTACAAGTTAAACTTAGACTAAAGCACTATTGTATCCTGATTCAGAATGCAGAATTCAGTAGAGCCAGGTTCAAATCCTACCTCTGTCTTTATTTCCTGTGTGACATTAGGAAAGTTATTTAATCACTCTGAACGTTTCCTTGTAAGAAAATGTTGAAAATTACAAAATTCACAAGGATATAAAATTTACATAAATATGAAGCTTGTAAAGAAATTCTTGGCATGGACTATACCCTTACTGAAAGTATTTATGACTTTACAGGGAAAATAGCTAAACTAAATCAGACAAAAAATCTGTAATGAAGTTTTTGCTCTTCATTTCAGAGTTTTGCAATTCATAATGTTTAAAGTGGACGTACGTTGTTCCAATAATCAAGTAAATAAAGTAAAAATTTAAAAACAGATCTAAGTGCTTATAGGCCAATGGGGCAGTTACAGGTAAGAAAAAGAAAATAACTGCTAACAGATTCTCATGCAAATCCAAGAGTCATAGACCAGTTATCAAAAAACAGCCCGCTCAGACCAGTCTTCTAATTGTCTGTAAGAAACGCACCATTCAAAGCAAGTGGGTAGCTGGAAACATCAGGACAGAGGTCCATCACTATTATAATTCTCTATACAGAGTTTTGAAAAAGCACATCTAATTAATTCAAAAAAGTGATGGATCCATACGTTCTGCAGCAAGAGACGATGTTCTTGCATTTTACACACCACCGGCAATTCCAGGATCCTCGCATTTCCTAACATTGCATACCAATAAGGGTGATGGGAATAAACCTTCATGCTTGTAGTTATTATTTTGTTTTATGATTCCATGATAACAAAAAATTCTTAAGTACAAAACGCTTAAAGGAAAAATTATAATAAAGACCTTGCTAGAAAAGTATAATAAAGCACTATAGTACTAAACCCTGTATTAGAGCAGCTAAGAAATGCAAAAAGTACCAGTTTTAACAGTATGTAACTGTTCTCATATATTGTAATTGTACAATTCCTAATAAAGTATAGGTTTGTTAAATTTATACATAAAGAATGAATCTAATGCTGCAATTTGGTAACACTTCAAACTACTCCCATGAGGAAATAAGTTTCGTGGAAATAAGACTATATCTTAATATTTTTTATTTCTTTAGTGCTAAACAGGTGTTATGTATATGCAGCAGGTATAATTTTGCAATCTCATATTTAGGTGTCAATAATTACTAAACTTTATTTTCTCTAATTAACTTAAATTTGACTCCAAGCACACATTTGACAACAGGCTGTCTGGAAACCCAACCTCGAATGGCACTGGGACTTCCTTTCTTCTGCTCCAAAGTCACAATGACTACCGAAAAGTTTAGGAGATTGGGTGGGGTGGGCCACGGGTAATAAGCAGGCACCCATCTTCTGGAAACACCGGCAGCTGCTGAGGTGCTGATAGTGCAGGCTCTCATGGTCATCTTTGCTCCTGTGTCATTCTGCAGCCTTTGAGCTTTCGCCCAGGATGGAAAGCTCAGAGCCAGGAGGCCACTCTCCCATTCAGATCCCCTCTGATGTTTGGCTGCCACAAAATCCCTCCAACTAGAAGAAATTGGTTTTGGACTACTCATTTCCTTTGTGTGATATTGCCCCTATTTTATGTATAGAATACAATTTCATGTTTTAACCATTGGAAAAAAAACTGCAAATTATCATTTTCTCTCTCAATAAATTCTGACTTTCTATTGCCTGGATAAGATGTCAAAACTCCTTTATTGAAGAACAAAGACTAAATATTAATTTTCTACTTTTAAATTAATAAAATTCTTAAATCTCCACTCCTTTCACCTTAACACCCTACACCACCCAGATCAGGCAGGGAGTTGCCCTTAGGGCGCCAAGGAAGTCACATACACGGAAAAGCAAAGAGGAGCAGCACACACGTCTTTGTAAGTACCGCCTCATTTGTCATGACTTTTCTTCCACTATCTCTGCCAGAACCAGCTACATAATTTGCAGCACCAACTGCAAAATGAAAATGTGGGCCTCTTTTAAAAAAATTATTAAGAATTTCAAGACAGTGACAAGAAAGCATTAAACCAAACACCAGAGCCCTCTAAAGGTGGGGCCCTGTGTCACTGCACAGCTCACACACCCCTGCAGCTGGCCCTGGCCACTGCCTTAGTTCATGTCCTTGTCACCATGCTTATTATTTAGCTGCCTCCTAACTCATGTCCCTCTTTAGATTTTCTTTCTTCAGAATCATCCTATGCTTACTTTCTGTACGCAAGGTATCCACAGCAGAACTCTAGTTCTCTCATCTCCCTGATTAAACCCACTAATAAGTCTCCCATGGGGTCGTGTCCAAGTTATAAATGTGGACTTCAAGGTGCTCTTTGGTCTCACCTCTACTTGACCCGTCATCTCCATCTCTTTCCCCCTCCTGGTTCACACTCTGTGCTCCACCCAAGTGTGAAAATGCAATACTATTTAGGTATCACAGATTCAATTCTCACACAACTAGAGAAAAAAGGGAAGATAATGCTGGGCCGTGCTACACAAGAAGTTTTAATTTCAGGTTGTTAGTAGCCTATCCTTTCAGAAAACACGCAGCTACCAGATATGCTCATTTGTCAGCACAAGAAAGCTACAGAACCAGAAAACGTGATGATGTTTTAAATGTGCTTGAGATTCGTAACCAGTCTCGATGTCACTATTTCTAATCCCGCTATAGCAAAAATTCCCAAATGTTCTAAAATTTAGAGATTTCATCACTCATGTATCCTTTATTTGTTTCCTGATCCTTTGAGCAGATTTTTATTGTACACTTTCTGTATGTCAGGTGCTTTGACAGGTGCTGAGCGAGAAAGATGAACAACAAACAAAAAATAAAAATGAAAAGAGATAACGTCTGTTTTCAAGCAGGTCATAGCGTAAGTGTAATAAATAGGTTAAAGAAGCAGTTATAATATCATATACTATGGCTGTCATGTTGAGCACTGACTATGAGTCAAGTTCAGCATGGAGACTTTCATATGTGTTTTTGCTAATCCTCACAAAACTTAGGCATTCACATTCCTGCTTAACAAATGGGAAAGAGTGTAATAACTTGCCATAGGAAGAAGGCTATAAGCTAAGATTTACATCAAAGATTCGTTCCAAAGCTCCGTTCTTTCCACTTTGTTACGCTGTGCTTTATATATACTGAGAATGGTGCTCTAAAGCAGGTGCACACACAGAGATGTGACCACCAAGTTTGCCCAAGTTTACCTAATAGGCTGGACAGAAGAGGATAAGAAGTGATTGTCCTGGTGGACAAAAGTGAAGGGCAAAGGAATGGCTGCCAAAGAAATACACATTGCCAGATCCCAAAGAGCAGTGTATTCTGGCAACTGCGAGGTCTAGAAGGAAAGGATCATATGTGGGGAATAGTGACAAGGGAAGCCAAAAACTTAGACAATGGGCTTTGCGGGCCAACTGAAGAGATTGAGCTTTGTTCAGTACCTGATGAGGGGCCATTGAGGGGACTTAAATGGGAAATAACACATTAGGCCTGAATTTTTGAAAGACCTTCCTGGTACCAATCTGAGGAAAAGATCAAAGGAGAAAGACCCCAGAGGTAGGAAGTTCATTCAGCAGACCATTGTATAGTATTGGTAAAAACAAAGATGGCCTGAACAAGTTTGTGGGAAGATGGATAAAAAGAGGCAGCCTATTTTAGGAGACGTAGAGCAAGAAGTGACATTTGGTGATTAATTAAATCAGAATTTTGTGGTAAGTGTGAAAAAGGAATCTAAGTAGACCCCTGAGAATTTCTAACAAATATTTGAGTGGTTGGTTCTTTAACCCAATTATTCGCAGTTCCAAGTGAGTAGATCTTTGAAATTGTATCTTCTGTTATAAACTTCTATTGAAGAAACCACAATTACCTTCTTCTTCTTCTTTTTCTTTTTTGATAGAGACAGGGTATCAATCTGCTGCCCAGCCTGAAATGCAGTGGTGTGATCATAGTTCACTGCAGCCTCGAACTATTGAGCTCAAGCGATCCTCCTTCCTCAGCCTTCCAAGTAGCTGGGACTACAGGCACCCACCACCATGCCCAGCTAATTTTTCAAATTTTTTGTAGAGCTAGGGTCTTGTTATGTTGCCCAGGCTGATCTCAAACTCCTGGCCTCAAGCGATCCTCCCACCTAGGCCTCCCAAAGTGCTGAGATTACAGGCCTGACCCACTGCACCCGGTCCCATTACCTTCTTCTACTTTTCTTCTGGACTGAAGCAAATCTTCTTTCCCTCTTTTCTCGAATCACATTGTTTTGTTGTTTTTGTTTCTTTTTTAATGGAAGAGCCCGCTTAAGCTCAATAATTACTTATGGATATGGTTCCTTTCTTCTCAATTATTCTCTAAGAAACCAGGTGCTATTTCAGGATAAAATATTCCACAGCATGTGTTCGTCCGTCTCCACGATTCCCCCGTCTCCCAGCCAGGTCCGGGTTTTATTGATCAGTAACAAAGTAACTTACATGTGCAGTGTAAATAAACATGATATTTTACTTCTGTAAAAACGAGGAACCAACAACTTTCAAGAACTGGGTTGGCTAAGGCTCAAGTCAGTTTCTATTAAATAAGGATTCATCTGGTCACTTGAATTTCTTACTCACCCTCTGGAGACATTATGTGTGATTGGATTCAGACAGTTTGCACAATGCAGTGGATTAGCTAATTGCTCTTCTGCCTACTATAAGCACAATTGGCTACATTGGTTGAAAAACCAACCCAGGGAATAGGCTATGAAATTGGTATTGAAGCTTTGGCAGCAGACTAACTGATCAAGATACTGAATGCAAAGCTAAAACACAAAGCACAGCTTGTTTGGTTTGGTTTGGCTTTTTTAACAGTAATTTCTACTGGCGGAGACAGATGTTTCTTAAAGTGGCAAGAGATTTGCAAAGCAGAATGTTCTACCACTTACTGTAATTGTTTTATTAATATTGTATGTGTTTATGGCTTCTATCTTCTGGCTTGTGGCACCTCTTACTTTAAATGACTTTGGGTTTCCTGATGACTGGCAGTTAATCTTGACTTCAGAGATCCTTTGAGTCACGCATCCAGCTTTGCTCCTGTATAGTGAATTATTTCATATGAAGCCGAATTCTTGTTTGCGTTTATTACATTTAGAAGCCCTCAGGGGGCACTGAAACATCATCAGACAGTGGTCCTATATATGTGTTTATGTATATATACATATATACACAGACATACACGCACATATATATATTATACACACATACACACACATATACACACACATATACACACATATACACACATATACACACACATATACACACACATATACACACATATACACACATATACACACACATATACACACACACATACACACACACACATATATATACACACACGTATATATGAAAGGGAACCTCTAGGTAGCTGAGAAGCCCACACTCAATTACACACCCTACAACAGAATGGACTTATTTTATCCCTAGCCAAGTCTCAGGCTTAATGTCAGCTACAGTATCATGAGAAGGACGTAAAAGATTCTAACCCAGCATCTTGAAAACACTGGGTCAGTTTGAGGGAGTAAAGTTTGCAATAGACATATCCTAAAATAACCTCTCTTTTAGTGCTTCGTTTATTTTGCTTTGAAAGTACAGACCATATTGTAATTATCTTCCAATGTGTTACTAAAAAGAAGAAAGAAGGAACTAATAAGGAGATAAACCAACAAATGAAAATTAAATCTGGAGTTGAGATTTTTCTGAGCAGATTTGTTAGTTTGTTCCGCAGCTATTGAATTTCTTTTCTTCCCTCATCTGGCCTATCAAAGTGGCTTTTAGCTTTTCTGACATATTCGCTCAATAAGCTCTTCTTCTGTAGTGTGCCTGCTTATGGAATTTTCCTGGATAAGGAGAAGGAAAGGGCTTCATCTGGGGAATTTTAGTCGGAGATTTGTGGTTGCCATCATTACTGTAATTTGTTTCAGGTCTGCCCCTAATGACAGCTTGTGGGTTAAGTCTAGGCACCATCCAGCCACAGTCCGTACAGATATGTGCAAAAGGCAGGAAAGCCTCCCCAAAGATCCTAATTACCGAGTCATTTCTGAAAACTGCTGGGACTTCCTTGTGAAACCAACTAGCAGCAGAGGGCTGAGCCGTGCATTATGTAGTCAACATTCTGCACCACGTTGTGACAGTAAAATTCCCTTGTGCAAACACTCACAACTGGAGGCCTTCATACTCCACTGGTGAAAAAGAAGCATTTTGTTTAATTCATGTCACCAGGAGAAAGCCTACTCGATATTTAATTTTAATCTAACATGTCAGATTTTTTCCATGCCAACAAACAGCCTGCCAGTTATGCATAATTCATTGTAGTGGACAAGATCTACATCAGTTTTAGAGAAAATGCTGTTGAGAGATAATGGTGTAGCAGTCAGCATAGTCATCTTCCCGGGAACATTGGATTAAGGTATTTTAAAGCCGATCAATGTAGATGGTTTATGTATAGACAGAAATTAGTTGGTGAAAAAAGGAAAAACACTGAAGTAGAGTAAAAACGTGTAGATTTTGGAATACACCCTTCATGAGAAGCCTAAATAAGTATAGCTTAAAGCAAATCACAGACCATCTTTCATATTTCAGATTCTTCATCAGTGCCACTGGCCTTTCTTTCATAATGTGTGTGAATGGCTTCTAGAACAAGCAAAGAGAAAGAATCAGAACTGTGCATATACTTCCAAGATACTGCATTATTGCTGCATTTCATTTGCAAATATTAAGAAATTTGAGCCAACACTGGCTTTTTAACTCTCATGATTTAAAAATGTCAAATAATACAGAATTACTAGAACTTATATTCCACCATGACAAATCTATTGTCACCTGTTTTTGTCATCAGTAAGTAATATCTTCCCGCTCCACAAAATCTAATCTAATTTCTCTGCTTAATGCTATTTTAACGCTAATTTGCTAATAAAATTTTTTTAAAACAAGTGGAGAAAAGTATCTATAGAAGTTATATTTTATTTATGTAAGCTAATAACATCTTGCAGGTAAACAGAGATTACTTATAAAGGCCAGGTTAACATATAATGTTATTAAAATACTACCATTTCCTCAAACTGTTCAACTGTACAATCCATGTGACACATTAACATACTGCATAGTTAAAAGGCTGCACTTGCTACATTTTCCCCAGATTTTTGTTTCATTTATAATATTATGTACAAAAAAAGTCACGTTCAAAATACTGCTTATCCACAACACCCCTGAAGTGTTTTGACAGCTATATGACATTTTTTAAGTAACAGAGCCATGTATACATGCATTTGTTCCTCCTTAATAATTTTTTTATCATTTACCAATATTTTCTTTCACTTTTCCTTATGGTTAGCTCTTACGTTGTACATTTTTTCTTTGTGGTAACCAACCTTCCAATGGATGCCACTAACCAGAAGCTACCTTTCTTACCTCTGACTATTTTACATGTGACACCTTCCTGACCAGTAAAATTTCTTTCATTAAAAAAAGAAGAAAAGGAAAGGAAGAAAAAGTAACTCACAGATATTTTTGCTCCAATTTCTCATTTTCTTCAATTCCATGATGTGCAATTCTCAAGAATCTAATGTTCCTTGGGTTGATCACTATTCTCTTTCAGTAAAACCACAGGATGTAGCTGTTGGGCACAGAAACTAAATGTCATGAATTCAGTGCCCTGCTCCTTGGCAGGAAACTATGGCCGCATGCTTTTTATGGAATTTTTTTCACCTCCACTGCCTTATTGTGCTAACAAAAGTTGACAGTAATAACTAGTATATTTTCACACTGCAGTTAATGATTGTAATAGTATAAGGTAAGAGGATAAATACTTACTAACACAAAAAGTACAGTATAACCAATCCTACAATGAATAGAAAAAATTATTTCAGCAGTTAATGAAAACATGGATACATTTGACAGAATTGCTTAGGGGAAGAAAATGGCTTGCAGGCCTCCTGAAGGCAAATTAACTGGATGTGTACATATTTACTCCTTTCAAGACTGTAAGTCTAATTGTTGTAAACTGCCACCCTTCTTGTCTCCTACCCAAGTCTGTGTAGGCACCCGCTGGTTCTACCTTACCTTTTGGTAGCTAATTTGAGTTTCTCTTCCCAAGATGCACCACAATGTCTGCACGATAAAGGAGGCTAATAATGCCTTCCTAGGAAATTCTAGATTCTGTTTCCTGGGGTTAATTGTTGATCTAATAATGGACAGTCAGAGAAGTAGCCATTTGGATGATGAGGGAAGGAGGGAGCAGCTATGGATAAAACAGAAAAAAAAGATACTTTCAGCAGATATTCCACAGATTATCTAAATTCATTTTTTATTCTAAATTAACACTTTCACGTAACGTCTTTTGATGCCACAATGTCATATTAGCTTGCTGGCTAGACTTATTAAATAAATCTATCTATCTGTCTATCTATCTATCTATCTATCTGTATTTTAATGAGATTTCCATGATCATCGTGTTCCTTGCTGATCTAGCCATTGACAGCTTTCCCTGGAATATATGGAATATATTATCACAAGGAGAAGGCACTCATCATATTTAGGGAATGAATCCATCAAACCTCAGAAGAGTAAAATAATCTTAGTTAAATGCATTAGAAGTAATTTAATAAGATTAGTAAATTAGCAGTCTAGGGCTCGAATCTGAAACTATTTTATGAGAAATGTCATGAAAGTGAAGAAATTCTCATGAGACAATTGACTTATGAAGGAGATTAATTTTATAGTTCTTGCAATTTGAGATGAATCGCTTAACCACTCTAGCCCTCAGCTAAATCATAGCATCAATGAAAGAAGCGAACAGGGTTGGCCAAGGCGGCTAAAACTCTAAAATTATTAGATTTAGGTTACATTTAAACTTGTGATTATTATTGAAGAAGGAACAGAATGACTTAAGAAAATGAGAGCATAGATATATCATTGCAGAGTCTGTGATAATATAGACTTTAGCAAAGTAGATTTCAGTAAGTTCAGAGTAGAAATATGCAGGATTCTATGGCCAGAGAATCTAAAAATTTCACAGGAAAGGATGAGAGAAGCTAATATTTCCAAGCAATCACAGAAAGGAAGAAAAAGGAAAGTATTTAAGGAACTATGTCACTTGGAAGCAGACATGAAAACAATATTTGGAGAGCAGGGGGCTTATTGGGGATACGAGGGGTGATGCTGCCTGTGAAAGACAACAGGAGAAGGAAGCAGATTTGAACAAGAAAAACCGTCAGATCACAATGCAGATATGCCCCTTGTGAAAAGAAACCAAAAGGTGCAGGATTGGGCAGGGGACCTCAAAGTTTCTGCCAGCCCAACCGGAGCTGCAAACAGAAGACTGCTGATGGGAGCTGTCTTCCAAAAATGGCCAGGCCCTAGAATTGGCTGGGAATATGGGTTCAGCCATTGGCTGGGGACTTCCCAGAAAGTGGCCTTGGGACTTCCCAGGGTGGGACAATGTACAATGGGAAGAAATTTATGAAGAACACACAACCGCGGTGAATCTACACTGATTGAACTGCTCCATCTTTTTGCCCAATGTATGTTCTGGGTGTTTTCAGGATCCTTCTTGTGTGGATTCTCCCTCAGTCCTGTTGATAAGTCACAAGTGAGTGAGTCGCCAAGCCACATTTTGTCTCCTCTTGGAGGCAGCCCCCATCCCATTCACTAGACAGCTTTCTAGGTCCTTTAGTAGGTTGTATTTTGAGCCCCTCCTGAAGCTATGCAGGAGGTCCTTGCCCAAGTCCTTCCCTTGGTGGGACTTTGCTGGGTTACTCAAATGAAACATCAGTAGGATGGCAGAACATCAAATGAATCAGTGGCATCCATGGTTGGGTCCATGTAGATGAGAGGTTAAGATCCCAAGAGAATGTGAAGTCAGATAAGGACACAGAGTCCAAGGAAATGTGGAATGGATGTAGGAAATAGGTTGCAGAATCTATGTTCTTGGGATAGAAGGGAAAAGGCCAGTGGTGGGCGTGGAAGATGGACCAATGTAGAATCCAGTGTCAAATGGGGCTCTGAGGGAAGAAAGGCACTCAGTGGCAGTGGTGAACAAAAAGAAAGTCAGAGTATGGCTTGGTCAGAGATAGGGTGGAGACCATAAGTAAGAAGGTCAGAGTGAAGGATGCCTCAGTGAAACCCAAATGTGACAGGGAGAGAGCATCAGTCTCCAGCTCCCCACACAACAGAATGTCCTCCTCCATGGTTGCTCCATCACATCTTTCAGAGCAAGGATTTTACTGTAACTGCTCTGGAAAGCAACCCTAGAGATGAGCTTGTGCAAATTCCTCCAGGAGATAAGTACAAAGATTATCCAGAAACAGAACAGGTTCAGGCAAGCCTGCCAGGGGTCACATCCTCTGTATCATGATATCCTTTTCTCCGTTGCCCCAAGGCTTGCTCTCATGTCTCCTTCCCTATGGATTCTCTCTCTCAGATCAATGCCAGGCTGTACTGGGTCCCTAGAGTTATACAGGGCAAGCTTGGAAGAGAAATATAGGAAATAATGTAAAATATTAATCACATTTTTTGTAGAGAAATATTCAGTGCCACCATGGAACCTTTCAAGAGAGCTCTTAAGCAGAGAAAGTGGGAGCATGTATTATACCAGATGAAGGTAGGAGCAATGGATCTTGTAGGATGCAGAGTGAAAATTTACACTGGAAATAGGCTCTTTCAGATGAGACTCTAAAAACCCAAGAAACCAAAATCAAAGAATCAATATCAGCAATAGTGAGGCTCACGTATGTACAGTGTGTTACCATTTACAAAGTGTTTCCACTCCGTATCCCAGGTGGTTCTCAAACAATCTCATGAGATTTTCAGGTGAGGTGCTCTTCCGGAAAAGGATCCGGAGACTCAGGGAAGTTAAATGACTTATCCAACAATAACACACAGAATATCTGCCTCCAAATACTCATTCCATTTGGCTGGTCCACAGTGCCCAGATATTTGGTTAAACATTATTCAGGATGCTTCTATGAGAGATTTTTTTGGATGAGACTGACATTGAAATTGGAGGACTTTGAGTAAAGCAGATTGCCCTTCATAATGGGGATAGCCCTCATTCAATCAGCTGAAGGCCTGAATGTAACAAAAAGCTGACCTTTCCCAAGCAAGGATTTCTCCAGCAAATGGTATTCAGACTCGAACTGCATTAACTTTCCTCTGAGTCTCCAACCTCCCAGCCCACAGGGCAGATTGGGACTTGCCAGGCTTCATAATTGTGTGAGCCAATCTTTTAAATAAACCTCTCTACAAGGACACACACACATCCTATTGGCTTCATTTCTCTGGAGAATCTCACACACACTGCATCTCATGCCACCACCCAGTAAGCAAACTGTATTGTCCAGAACCACCATTCTTTCATTCCTATGGATGGTCAGAACAAGGAATCCAAGAACTCCTTGGGTTCTGCTTTACTTCTTATGGACCCGTCTTCTGATGGGTCTGTTTCTGAGAAGGACTTTCTCTAGAAACTGAAATCATCAGAGATTGTGAACGTGGGTCTTCCTGGAATGGAGATTTTAAGGTTAACCCTTGGAAAGCACAGAGTTGAACAGACAGAACGTTAGCTGTTACTATTTCACCTTTGGTCCTTTTCCTGGCTTGCTGCATTAATGCTGAAAGACAAGAAAAGAATGAAGAATCTTGGACTTAATTCTCACTCCCCTCTCTTTTAGCAAGCTGCAGACATTCATTATTCATGAATAATATGCATTTCTGGATTGCATTAACTAAGATCAATTTTCCTTCCTTGTTATTCATTTTTTAAAGTGCATAAAATAATTTTATATTGTTCCCACTCTGGAAAAACTCAAATAACAAAGATTTCCTGCATGAGGTTCTCACTTGATATTTCTACAAGCAGTCCTTTGCTGATGAGGGGCACAGACTTTCCGGTCTTTAAGAACATCTGTGCTCTATTTAACACAATTCTGCTCCCTGAGCAGAGACAGGGTAGCATCTGATCAAAGGCTCACGATTATTCTCCAGGTCAGCCCTAACACATGGAGGATCATCCGAAAGACACCTAAGATGGGAAGGCAGCTGGTGAATGATATTGAGGGACTGCTTTCAAGTGTCCCAAAATCCATTCATAAGCCAATCTGACACCCCTGAGTAAGATATTTGGGATCTACCCTACAAACTTTGCCCCACTCAGGTAGATGGTCTGTGGATTTTGCATCAAAGTCCTGGTCCCTGCTCTAACTTCATTCCTGCCCAAATTCTTCCCCTAGAATGTATTAAATAGAGCACAGATGTTCTATTTACAGTATTAATACAATTAATACTAATTGTATTAAATAGAGCACAGATGTTCAGAAAGTCTGAAGTATACCCTAATTTTTGACAATTCTCAGGCATTTATACACCTGAAATCTTCTCCATCTTTTATGCCAGCTTCTCCACATAATCTATTTTGGCCCTGCATTAACCCAGACACAGACCTCAACCTCCGCTTCAAGCATCATGAAAGCATGCCACTTGCAAAAAAAAAAAAAAAAAAAAAGAAAGAAAAAAAAGCATTAATCAGCAAAGCCAACTTTATTGAAGATCCTACAGGGGTGATAAATGGAGAGAGGGTGTACAGCCCATCCCCCTACAGTTTAAATTCCTTTCTATGTTATCACTTTCCAACCAAAGTCCTTTTGTACCACTTTGTCCTTCAGGCTCTCAATTCCTCCTCCTCCACTGAAGCAGTGTCTTGCCCCACCAGTCTCCGTCTCCTCTCTCCCAGGTCCTCACACCACCACTACCACAACTACCACAGTATTTCAAACTCTTTTCTCTTTCTTATATCGAGCTTGTCAGCTCTTCAAACTCCCTACTCCAACCTGGATAGTGAGGTTCATACTGATTTGGAGGGTAAGTGAGGCCTAACTTTTTAAGACAGCAGTGGGAACCACATAGAACCATATTCGTGTGTGTGTGTGTGTGTGTGTGTGTGTGTATGTTTTGAATCACATCTGTAGGTTACATCTTCAGATGTAAACTAGGAAAAAACTTCCCTAATTTTTTCCATCTACTTGGTAACTTTGCTACAAAATCCTTTCAATACTTATTAAAAATAATTAACGGACTCATGTATATCCTGGTGTATATATTTATCTGTTTTATCTACCCATGTTAGCCAAACATTTAAGAGATTCATACTATGTACTTTTGGCCTAATTATTAAGATTTTAAGCTGGTGAATTCATGCACTGCATCATTTCTGTACTTTGATTTCTTCAATTCCTCTGCTAATGTATCACCTTGCTCAGAACTGCCAAATCTTTCCCATCCATGGGATGAGGCTTCACCAGAGTTGGCAGCTCCTCTCTTTCACAAATTCCTTTGGCACCAATAGCTTCTCCTGAGTTGCTAACCTCAAAGGGCTTTGTCTTACTTCATTTGGGCTGCCATAACAAAATGATATAAACTGGGGAGCTCCTAGACAACAGAAATATATTTCTCACAGCGCTGGAGGCTGGAAAGTCCAAGATTAAGGTGCCAGCGGATTTGGTGTCTGGTAGGGCCCACTTCCCCATAGATGGCGCCTTTTTGCAACGTCTCACATGCTGGAAGGGACAAGGCTGCTCTTGGGCCTCAACAAGGGCACTAATCCTGTTCATGAGTGTGCTTCCCTCATGACCTGATCCCTCCCAAAGGCCCCACCTCCTAATACTGTCATCTGGGGATGAGAATTTCAATGTACAAATTTGGGGAGACATAAGCATTCGAACCATAGCAAGCTTACACGTCAATCTCTGCCACAGCCTTATCTATCCTCTCTTTAACGAAAGTTGCATTTCTGACAGAAAAGTCCCTGTGCACACCTTAGCATGGCTGGCATTGAATCTAAAGGCCAAAGGACTCTCATATCTAAAAACATACTTTAACGTTTTAGAAAAAATCAACTCCAGAGAAACTATTTCCAGGTGAGAAATAACTCTAAAAATTACTCATCAACTGCATTCTTCAAAAATATCAAAGTCAAGGCTGGGCGCGGTGGCTCACACCTGTAATCCTGCACTTTGGGATGCTGAGGCAGGCGGATCACTTGAGGTCAGGAGTTCGAGACCAGCCTAGCCAACATGGTGAAACCTCGTATTGACAAAAATACAAAAAACAGCTGAGTGCTGTGGTGCGCGCCTGTAATCCCAGCTACTTGGGAAGCTGAGGCAGGAGAATCTCTTGAATTGGAGAGGCAGAGGTTGCAGTGAGCCAAGATTGAACCCCTGCACTCCAGCCTGAGTGACAGAGTGAGACTCCATCTCAAAAAAAAAAAAAAAAAATCAAAGTCATAAAAGACAAAGAAATCTGGAAAACTGCTCCAGATTAAAGGAGATTAATGGGGCATGATAAGTAAATAAGTAATATGTGATCCTTACTGGGTCCTGTACTGAAGAAAAAACATGCTGTAAAGGACATTGCTAGGTAGGCAAATTGACAAAATTAGAATAGAGATGCTACATAAGATAGAAGTCCTGTGTTCATGTTAAATTTACTTAAATTGATAACCGTACTGTGGATATATAAGAGAATGTTCTTTTTCTTAGGAAATACACATTTAAGTATTTAGAGGGAAAGAATCATGATGCATGTAGCTGAATTTCAAAAGTTTGAAACAAAGAATGATGTTTGTATAGATAAAGAAAGCAAGTGGCACAAACCATGAACAATAAATGCATCTGGGCAAAGGGTGTTGGGATGTTCTTTAGTGTTCTTGGAGCTTTTCTATGAGTTTCAAATTGTTTCCAAATAAATGATTCTATGTAATGGCCCATCAGTCAGTCCCACTGAGTTTTTACTCCCTTTGAGATGGACAAAGCTTGGGCCCACAGCTATCACCATCATACCCAACTCTACAAAGTGAGCAATTCCAGCTTTTAGACAGTCATATTAGGTTCTGTCTCAGGCAAAAATACTGGGATCTTCTATTAAAATGGTATTTTTAATATTGTCAACAAAGGTTTTAAAATATATTGGAAAAAAGAAAAAATAGTAAATGAAATAAAAATAAACACTACATATAAAGATATAAAAATAAAAAGAATCACATTTGCATCATAATTTGAGACTCTTGCCTTGTTACATACCAGCTGCATGCCTTGGGAGATGTCATTTTACCTGTTTGTTTTTCAGTTTCTGTATCTGGAATGTGGAGCTAAAAATCCCCAGTCACATGATAAATGGTAATTATAATTAAGAACATAAATAGAATCACTAGAAGCTTACCTGGGCTTGAAATTTCTTTTTGCAGATGATTATAATTATTATGGGGGGATCAGGTACAGCACCTAGCCTAATAATCTGTGGGACACAGTCCTACAAGCCTAGAGATGATAGGCTTGTCATCTTCCTGCCAAGATGTAGCACTTCAGTCTTCTTGTTTTTACACGTTAATAGCACTACCCCACAGAGCTAATCTGCTGAAGACCAACTCCAAGACAGACCCCACCCCATTTCAGCCTTTGCAACATGATCCTTTCAGGCCACACTTTTGTCCACCTCTGAGTCCCCCTTTCTAATGCTGGGTTCACCGATTTCACCTAATTTCTATTTCTCTTCAAAGTTTTTGTATGTTGAGATAAACCTGCCCTTGCCCCATATTTGCTTTACCATGCATTAGAAAACCAGTTTATACTTATTATTTATTTATTGAGATGGAGTCTCGCCTCACTCTCTGTCTGCCACGCTGGAGTGCAGTGGCACGATCTTGGCTCACCACAACCTCGACTCTGCCTCCTGGGTTCAAACGATTCTCCTGCCTCAGCCTCCCGAGTCGCTGGGATGACAGGCACGTGCCACCATGCCCGGCTAATTTTTGTACCTTTTAGTAGAGAAGGAGTTTCACCATGTTAGCCAGGCTGGTCTCAAACTCTTGACCTTGGGTGATCTGCCTGCCTCGGCCTTCCAAAATGCTGGGATTACAGGTGTGAACACCCAGCCACAGCTATCCTTTCTAATAGAAAAATTTCGTTGCCAGCCTCCTTCAAGATAGAAACAAATCCTCAGGTGGAGACATCCAATTCCTCTGTACTTTGTTCATCAGTTTAATTATCTGGAGAGAAGGCTGTACTTGCATGAAGGGTTTGAACTGCATTTGGAAATGGCAACCTGCCATCTCTGAGATGAAGGGTGTGCTTCACCAGAGTCTTGATTGAGGCAATGGAAATTTCCAGTTGGAAAACTTAAGACAATGAAACACGAGGCTCTATCCTACAGTCCAGTGCTAAATAATACAAAATGACTTTATGTTTGAAAAGAAAGAATACAAAGGTTTTGACACATGGCATATGTAGTTGCAAGTACATATCAAAATATACATGTTTTTAGAGAATTATTTTAAGCAATTTTTTTTAGTCTCAAATCCAATTTTTTCCAGGTGTTACTTTTAAGAAATCATTCTTAAAATGATTATTATTCATTTTAGGGGACACTGTTTCAGACCTGGTGTTTTAGGGCTTTTGTATAATAAAATAACATTTGAGGAACAAGAACATTTTTTCAACTCATAACATAACTGAAAAATGATAATCAATATTTCTGCTGTCTAACTCCCTTTTCCCAGAGAAAAAAATTAATCACCTTTATTTCCAGGATATTAGATAAGGGATTTCAAGAATGGAGTACAGGAATTATAAAAATGTGCATCAGGCCCAAGAAACTAAGGAGGAAATGAGTTTAACTCCCTATTTTTTATAATAAGAAACAGAGGTCCACAGAAGATTTATCCAGGACTACTCAGCTCGTGACAGCACATCCAGGTCTTCCTTGGTCTCCGCGCTCTGGATGCTGTCGTATTCCGTGGGTCTGTACATGCCACCAACTCTGCAGCCTTTTCCTCAATATCTCTTCCCCTCTTCAAGGCCTCTTCAAGGCTTTCTAGACAGGCTGCTTCAGATAACATCCTGAAACTGTTCTTATTTCTATTCTAGGTGTCTTCTCACTGCTATATGAAGATTCCTCTCAACTCTAATGGAAAATATCATTCTTGTTCACTGAAATGCAATTTGATAGCATTTGCATCTAGGGGTTCTTCCTTTCTTTCTTTTCTTTTATCTCCATTTATACAACATCTATTGAACATCTCTGGGTGAGAAGAACTATGATAGGTGCTGAGGATATAAAGAAGGGTGAGACAAATCTCCTGCCAGAAAGAACTCAGTCTTCCTTCTGCTGTCATTACAGAGGACATAACCCATCTACCAGCTTGCATTCTTTTGGTTCTTATTCTTTTCTATTGGACATGGACATGATCTAGCTAATATTAGATGATATTTGTTTACATGAGTTCTATTATGTCTGCCCATCCATCCATCAGTCCATGCATCTCTTTATCTCAACAGCTTGAGGATACCATTCTGCTCCCTAGCGTGTCAACTTGCCTCATTTATTAGTTAGCCTAGCATAGGCATGTTTAGTTGTAATACCGTTTCTCACAATGAATGGTTTCTTGTCCATAGGGTAAATCGTTCTGAGTTATGTAAAATGAGAATCTGACAAACAGTGTCCCCTCAGGGATGAGGTACTTCCTCTGTTATTTTGTAAAGCCGTAAAATGACATTTAAAAACAGTACCATACAATCAAATCTTCCCAAAACACCAGAAAAAATTAGTAAATTTCTAAAACTTGAGTCTTCTTGTTCTTAATGGTTAGTCTCTTAATTAACAGCTTAGAGATCCCACCTGCTGTCAAAATAATTGTGCCATCTTCTCACTTAATTTTAATGTGACCGCAAAGGACTCCTAGTTTTTTTCTCTCTCTCTTAGAGATTTGTTTTACTTTCTACCAGTCTTCTCTCAGAGAGTATTTCAATACACATTTTAACTCAAGAGGAGCTGAAATGAAGGCATGTTTTAGTTTTTAAAATACAGGAGCCTCTTTGACAGGGAGAGGATCTGAAACAAAATAAAGGGAGCAGCCTTATTAAAAGTTGGAGCTGTGCTTGAACGCATCCTAAAATGATTAAATTGTGTGTTTTGGTTAAAAATTACAAGTTGGGTAGCTTAAAGCCACTCCCATTGACTAATAAAATGGAAAATATTGGGGTAGCCCAGATACTAGTTTTCTGTGAGCTGCTTCTTTATGAATTGCAATGTGAAATGTTCAGTACAAGTGGCAGTAAACAAAAGTAAGATTAAAAAATGCCTGGAGGATATGTGAGTCACAATAATTATGGAGTCGATTTCTACCTCCTGATAAAGACTACTAATAAATTCTAAGTATATTAACTGTAGCTACTGATACAGTAATAAATATTAATGTAAAACAAAATTCAGAATCTTTTTTTTTCCAGCCTGAATCTTCAGTCTAGCCTGGCAGCTATACATTACTCAGAATTTAATGAAGGGAAATTTCTTTATGTTTTTAGATTAAACAACAACAGAAAACTCTATGTCTATCTAATAATAATATATTACAGTTTACATGAGATGTAAATAAGGCATTGCAGTTACAATGAATTATTAGGGACCCAAGATTTTTTATAATACTAAGTCCTCATAAAGGTCAAACAATCTGTCCATCTAAAAGAATTGCTATATCATAACAACAAAAAAAGAAAATGAGCTTGCTTGACTTCTTGGTGTTTCATGTGAGCCACAGAAATTAAGAATGCGCATCTACTTTTCTTCAAAAAATGATAATAATAATAAAAGCCTTTTATTTCCATCTGTTGGTGTACATCCCTGCTCTTTGCTTTTCTCCCCAAAGTAGCTCCATTTGGAAAACCTTATGAGAAAGCAAACTCTTTATAATTGGCTTTGCTTTTTCCTATATGTCAGAAATCTAGAAAGTGGTATGTAATAAAACGATCCCCAGTATAGAAACTGGACAACCTGACCTCTAGTTAAATTCCTGCCTTGGGTTCACTGTGAGACCCTGGGAAACTCATTTACTGTCTTTGTACTTCTATGTTTTCATTTAAGAAAGGAGAATATTGACCTGGATAACCTGTACGATCTTTGCTGGTACAACCGTATGATGTAAAATATGACTTTGTAAGCTCCAACTTTGCACCTTTGAGAATGTTGCATTTGAATCCATTATATCTTTGAATTTTTTTACATTTGAATTATTTTCTGTGTGACTTCCCTGAAATCACTAGCAATGGAGTAACATGTGCTCTAGCTAAATGAACTAGGTTTTCATTTGATCTTAGTAGTTAACCCAATACAAAAAAGAAAGTTTTTAAGTCCATTTACAGACACCAGTCACTTTTTCTTCCATTCATCCTGAAATATGCCTGGCCATTTTTCTCTAACCTGGTTTTTATTTCAGTACTCTTCTCCATCCTATCTTCCCATTGCCCCTGTTCCTGCCTGGCTGAGGAGCCCCATACTGAGCCATCTTCTACTGATCAGCTCACACACCTTGCTTCACGACATGTTCCCACTACTCTAAGAAATGAGTTGCTTTTCCCTACTGCTGCTCACGTCTTTCCCACCACCATGCCTTCACTTGTATTACTGTCCACTTTTCTCATGTTCATCCATCTACAGTAATACTGTCCAACGGAACTTTCGGCAAAGATGGAAATGTTCTGTGTTTTCCAACATGTCAACCATTAGCCACATGTGACTAGTGAGCACTAGAAATGGGGCTAGGTGGCTGAGAACCTGAATTCTCATTTCATTTAATTTTCACTGATTTAAATTTAAATAGCCACATGTGGCTAGTGGCTAATATATTGGACAGTGCAGCTCTAGATGATATCATCATTAGATGACTAGTTCAAAACCCACTCTTTACAGGATAGGGCTCATTAAAATCACCTCAAGAACTTTAAAAAAAGAGAGAAGCCCCCAGTTTCATTCACAGGTTTTCTAATAGAATTGGTCTGCCGTGAGACCTGGCAATGAATATTTGTAAAATGTTTCCCAAATGATTCTAACGTGTAGCCAGAGTTGATAATGATTGTTCCAGAAAATATGTCAGGCTTCCCATTTCTCAATACTTGCTTGATACTTCTGAACCTCTGCACAATAGTCTGAATCACTTGTATCTAGCATGTCCTTTTACTACTAGCTTCAGTTTTCTTCATCAAATTGTAAACATCTTTTCTTGTTTTGTTCCCTGACATGACACGTCCTGAATAAGTTTTTAGTGGCTGAACTTCTTTCACTTATTGTACATATTCTTGAGTTGAAAATTATTCATGTCTTTTGATTTTATAAATCCTAAATGAGGTCAGGCTTGTGCGGTTTTCTATTCTGTCTTTAAAACATCACTATTCATTGTAATTAGTCTATTAATGAAAGATGTCTATGCTAGGCTGTAAGTTCCAGGAGAGCAAGGGCCATCCCTGTTCACCATTGTATCCCTAGTACCTAATCTGACACATAGAGGCATTGAATAACTTATTGTCTAACAAATACTTTAATGAAAGAAGTACTTGAATAGATGCATTTAAGGTAACACCCGTGTATTGCCTTGTTGATGAAAAGTGAGCACACTTTCAAAAGATCAAAATACAGACCATCTGCATCTTGAGGTTGTATGCATGTTTGTGCATGTGCATGATATGTGTGTGTGCATGCATGAGTGTCTGCGTGTGTGCATGGATGTTTTGTGTGTATGTTTGAGATACATGATTATTATGAGCATCCTTAAGAGGATCCAAAACTTGCTGAGTATTCCAAAGGATCTCTCAGCACCTCTTGGTTCTGCACAGCTGGTAGCTCTGCTCTCCCTAGCTATAGTCCTGGGAAATATGGTATTAATACTGAGTGAACAGATGGTGTAGGGTGTGTTACTTAAGACAGTTTTGCCAGGAGGTAAATTTATGCTTTATAAATGTACTTCAAAACTATGCTATTTGATTTAATCACTTAATGCAAAGACAGCTGCATACTATATTTGCCTTAACTGCAGTTATATGGGTTATCTGCCAATCTGTTAATTATAGTATTTTGAAAGACTTCAGAAAAAAACAGTAATTATACAGATTGGGGGTGGAGGGGAGGAACATTTTTGAAGCCTAAATTCAGACATTCATTCCCAGCTAACACAAACTTATTGAAGACTTAGAAAACCTGTTAAGAAAGTGGGAGTAGATGTGATGGTTTTCCTTTGAAAGGGACTTACGTGTGTGTTCTCACTTTGCATCAGTTATCCCGGATAGTAACTGCCAGAGAGATTGGAGTTGAGTGATATTTCAACAGGACGGAACTCCAATCTACTCACACTAAGGCCTTTCAGCAACTGCTCAAGCCCTTAAAATTAAAAGAAATGAAAGGAGGAGGTTCAAACATGCCCTTGACTTTTTTCTGCTTTCCCATAACCTGCTTGTTCCCTGAGTCCTCTGTACCTAAATTTTCTCTGCAAAACTGTTGCAGCAATGATTAAGCATGTTTAATTAATACAATATCAGAGAAAGGGAATATTTTAAGCTTAGTCTGACAGCTTCCTTTACTTGCCAAGGACTGAATGTCACAAACTTGTAGGAAAAGTCTGGCCCATTTCCCCTATCCCCTGGGAATTCATGTTAAATGAATTTCATTGTCATTTTGAGAACAAGATTTCCTGTCTGTGGGCAGTCCCAGGATTAAAGTGTTGAATGGGATCCAGGTGGTAAATCAAAGAATTCTGGAAAGAACGTTAAAGACTATTTGGTCAAAATCTCTCATTTGACAGGTGAAGAAACTGAGGATGCAAATCCTTAAATGATTTGTCTTCTGAAACCAGTTAAGGAAACAGAGTGACTTTCACAAGGCACCCTTTTCCATCGGTATAGGCATTTTTCACAGGCATCCCACTGCCAACTATGAAGAGATAGAAAATAAACGGAGGGAGCAAAGAGTTTATTTTCTTGTGCTAGTTCAATACATGACTGGCTGGAGCTACATCTAGGCAAAATGAGAAGACAGTCATAATAGTAGTAGCTCTTCTCATTGATTTCCATGGCCTCCACATTCCACAGCAGCCAGGGCCATCCACTTTGAGAACAGTGCCCATGGGGTGGAGCATCGCAGCCTGAGTGGTCATCAGCTGCCTACTGTGTGCTAGCCAATGTATTGTGTACTTTCCCAACATCATCTCAATTACAACATCTAGAAACCTACAATTCAAACATTATTTCATGCATTTCAGAGAGGAAAACTAGCTTTCAGAGTGTGGATGATTTTACACAAAAAAAGGAAGAGAAAGGAATCGAAGATTCTCACTACAGAAAATCACCAAACAGCAAAGGTGGACAACAGGACAGGAAGAAAGGAAAAAAAGATCTCCCTACAGTAACCAGAAAGCAAAAAATTACAGCAGAGGCAGAGGTTGAGCAACTTGCTTCAAGCCACACAGGTAATTTCTAATGGAGTTCCATATTTAGACTTGGACTTACAGATTCAGAGGGTGTTGCCTTCCCAAGAAAATATTTTTTTCTTAATATCTTTTTTCCAAAACTGGCTAAAAATACTTCTTCCAATCCTCTGAGGTCCTGCTACTGAGCCTGTTCAGTACCATCTTGCAGCCTGTTACTCCTAGGTTATCCTCTGCACAGCAGTCCATCTGATGGATATCTCATCTTCATGGATAGGCTCTATGGAATGTTCAACAAACCTCAACTGATAACCTGATATGTGCTTAAACCAGCTCATCAAAGCAGCCACGTAGGTCCCAACTCTTTCTCTGCAGGAAGCACCCATTTTGAGAATATCCTGGTCATGCTGATATGAAGCTGCTTATCTGACCAGAAGAGTAATTAATTTCTTCTTGTGTTAGGCAGAAAGAGAGAATAATGTCAAAGTTAGCAAATGGAGGAAGAATTGGAGGGTCAGGTTTGGCTTTTGGTACCTCTCAAATCATACTTAAGTGACTGCCGTACTTAAGTATGAAGTAGTGTGAAGGGACTTACAAGTGGTCCCTAGGATTTCCATTTCCTTAAGGGCATTTAGATCAAAATTAGGACAATGGTCATCGCTTTGAGCCTTTGGATCTCTGCTTTGGGCCTTTTTTATAGAACAGAGGCAGATGTTTTATTAAATTTCTTAAATTCGTGCCTATGTGTGATTTCAATTTTCATGTTTTGTGGCAGCATTTTTGATCAATATTCCTTGACTGCTATCTATTTTCTCTGTTCCTTTTCTGACTTTTTACAATATCTCTAATTAAATATATATAATATATATATAAACCTTATATATAATATATAATAAACTTTAATTAACTAGTAGAGGATAAACCTGCTTCTGCTTCACTCAAAGATAACTTTATATATATATATATATATATATATATATATATGGTTTATATATTACATAATTTGCATCAGTTATCCTGGGTAATAACTGCCGGAGAGATGGGAGTGTATATGTGTGTGTGTGTATATATATATATATATGTATGTGTGTGTATATATATAGTTATCTTTGAGTGAAGCAGGTTTATCCTCTACTAGTTAATTAAATAAAGTTCATGCATTGGAGACAAGTATTCTAAGGAGAATTTTTTTTCCGTTTTATACTAAAGTTAAAAGCTTTATGGCAGAGATACTTTATGGCACAGGGCTGAGTGTGTGTGTGAGTATGTGTGTGCTTCTTTATGGTATAAAATAACTTTCAGGGAAGATCTGTCACTAGTCCAATTACCCACTTCTGTTGTTCAAAAGAAGACATTGCTCCTAGGAGATATGTCAATTTTGGAGAATTCCAGCTGTTTAGTTTCACAGCCCCACATAGAAAATCTAGGTTTCCCTTGGCATCCTTATCTAACCAGCACTGCATTTGGCAATCCTTTCTTAGATACTATGATTTAAGATTTAAAAACACACACACACACACACACACACAAAAACCTTCCCACTGTCATCAGAGATAAAATCTGTGTCTGTATGCCATTACACTTGTTACTTTTGGGTGATTTCTAAATCAAGGGAGGAAAATAAAATGAACTTTATTCCATCATCTAATACATGGAAGCTCCCTCTTTACAGATAATTTGTATTTTTATTTATATTTCATTTTATTTTAAAAAAATCTTACTTTTTAAAAATAGAAAAAAATCACACCCACTCAAATATAGTCCATTGATCTTTGAAAAAGAAACAAAGAAAATTTAATAGAGAAAGGTTTTTCTTTTCAACAAGTGGGGCTGGAACAGTTGGACATTCATGTGTAAAAATATAGATCTAGACACAGACCTTACACCTTTCACAAAAAATAACTCAAAATGAATTATAATCCTAAATACAAAATGCAAAACAATAAAACTTCTAAGAAATAATATAGGAGAAAATACAGGAGACATTGGGTTTGGCAATAAGCTTTTAGATACAACACCAAAAAAATTTTTAAAAATGCAAGAAAAAATGGTAAGATAGACTTTATCAAAAAAGAACTTCTGCTCTGTCAAAGACACTGTCAAGAAAAACATCTTAAGAAAAATCAAGACACAGACTGGGAGAAACTTGAAAAGAAGCAAAAGATCTGAACAGACATCTCATCAAAGAAGATGTACATACATCAAACAAGCACATGAAAATACTTTCAACATCACATCATTGGGAAAATTGTAAATTAAAACAACAATGAGAGAGCCAGTCATGGTGGCTCATACCTATAATCCCAGCAATTCAGGAATCCAAGGTGGGAGGATCACTTGAGCCCAGGAGTTCAAGATCAGCCTGGGCAGCATGGTGAGACCCCTATCTCTACAAAATTTTAAAAACTAGCCAGGTATGGTAGCTTATAACTGTGGTCCCAGATACTCAGGAGTCTGAGGTGGAAGGATTGCTTGAATCCAGGAGGTCGAGGCTGCAGTAAGCCATGCTAGTACCACCGCAATCCAGCCTGGGAGACAGAGCAAGAGCCTGTTTTTTTAAATAAAAATGAAAAAAACAATGAGATGCCACCACAAACCTATTAGAATAGCTAAAATCTCAAACACTGACAACACTAAATCTTGGCAGGGATGGTGAGTAACACAAACTCTCATCCATTGCTGGTGGGAATGCAAAATGGTAACAGCACTTGGAAGAAAGTTAGGCAGTTAGTTTCTTATAAAACTGAACTTACTCTTGCCACATGATCCAGCATTCACACTTCTAGGTATTTACTCAATTAGTTTGAAAACTTACCCACACACAAAAGCCTACATGTGAGCATTTAGCAGCTTTATTCATAATTGCCAAAAACTGAAAGTAACAAAGACATCCCTCAAAAGATAAACAAATCAACAAACTATGAAACATCTTAACTGAGCTATCATGCCACCGAAAACCTAGAGAAACCTTAAATGCCTATTGTCAAATAAAAGAAGCCAATCTTAAAAAGCCACATGACATGATTCTAATTATATGACATTCTAGAAAAGTCAAAAAGCTACAGAAACAGTGGAAAGATCATGGTTACCAGAAGGGGGAGAGATGAATAGAGAAAGCATGGGATATTTTTAAGGTGATGAAACTGCTATTTATGATGCTATAACGTGGGTAAATGCATTATACATTTGTCAAAACCCATGGAACTGTCCAACATAAAGAGTGAATCTGCATGTAAACTATGGACTTCAGTTAATAATAATGCATCAATAAGATTTATTAATTTTAAAAAAATCACATAATGAACAACATTAATGCGGCCGGGCACGGTGGCTCACGCCTGTAATCCCAGCACTTTGGGAGGCCGAGGTGGGCAGATCACAAGGTCAGGAGATCAAGACCATCCTGGCTAACACGGTGAAAACCCATCTCTACTAAAAATACAAAAAAATTAGCCGGGTGTGGTGGCAGGCGCCTGTAGTCCCAGCTATTTGGGAGGCTGAGGCCAAAGTGAATCTGGGAGGCAGAGCTTGCAGTGAGCCAAGATCGGGCCACTGCACTCCAGCCTGGGTGACAGAGCATGACTCCATCTCAAAAAAAAAAAAAAAAAAAAAATCAGGGACTTTGACAGAGGAGATAAGATGTCAAGGGAAGAAAAATGGGGAATAATAGTGGAAGTAAATAAAAGGGAAGTAATACCTGTTTGTTTATAAGGCGTTTTACATGTGGTAAAATAGCACTATTTCCAGGTTAAATTTAAATTTATAATATGCATGCTAACATTATTTCCTTACAGAATATAAATGATGTTCTGCAACTATAGGAAAATTAATTACATGTATGAAACAATTTTGGGATGATCCACCCCCTGCTTTAGTATGCCCTGAAGGCCAAACTTACATATCCGTCATTCACAAAAACTTCCTTTTTTCATAGATTCTGCTTTCACACAGCCACACCTTCTATACTTTAAGTTGCCCTAGAGTGTCTTTTAAGTCTTCATGAAAAAGACTTCAGACAAATGATTTAGAAATGGATTAATCCAACAAAGGGTGTTACCCAGTGCATGCCTGTGGCTGTATGAAATGCAGGCTAGGACAGAGTTTAGGATGCAGCTTGTGTCTAAGTAACTTACTCTGTCTTTGCTCAGGAATAGTAGACAGAATATCACTGGGAAGAAAAATGCTCTTTATTGAAAAAAAACAAGGCATTCAGCCATGAAGGCCTGTATCATATGTTGTGTTCCTTAGGAACCAGAAAAAGGTCCCTAACAGAGCTGAAACCCACTGGATTCTTGTAGCTGTGATGTATGTCAATAGTTTTGAGTTCTCTGCAAACTACAGAGACCAAGGTACACTATTAACACTTTCACTCATTAGGAATTACCTGCCTTTTTCTTCTGTCTTATTTCCCCAACTAGATAGTGAATTTCTTAAGGTTAGGAAACACTGTGTCTTTTTCTTTTTTTTTTTGGATCATAAAACCATACTGTCTTAAACATCATATATGCTGAAAAAATGTTAATTTTTAATTATTATTTTAAATTTCACTTAGATTTCATTTAAATGTTATGTATTCAAAAGTACATGTAGTACAGGTTATAAATTTGTCGTGTTTCTCCTTTTTCTTCTTGAATGTATTTTTCTTATCTTAAATTCATTTCAAAACTATATCTTATAATAAATGTAATGTTTTCTCTTTTCTATTTTCTCCAAGCATACCACAAATCTTCTCACATTGATGTCATATGTTATGTACTATACACCTTATATATATGCTCAGGTATGTGTGAGATGGCTATTAAAATAGATTATTATCTGGAATTTTTATCTTAGAATTTTCATATACTTTGCCTGAATGAACACTTAGGTGTACTTTTTAAATGTCAGCATTGATTCATATTTTGACTTACGTGTAAATGTATCTAAAAATGAAACACAAAATTTGACAAAGACATACAACAGTCTTTTGACAGAACCATTGCACTTTCACAGCACAACTTATACATACATTTTTAAACATTAAATTCTAGTTGTAGGCTTTTTACTTCTGGCCATGTTGAAGTAACTAACACTGGACTTGCTCTTTTGCTGTTAAAGGAAAAACAAATACTATAAAATTGGATGAAATAAAAGAGACCGCTCTTTTCAGATGGTGGACAACAGCTAGAGCTGGACTGTGATCTCAGAGAAAACAAAAAAGATTGGATTGATTCCTACATTCACCCTGATCTTACCCCGATGACAGTAGCCTTATTTTTTTCTGGACCATAATGCAGTATAGCAGAACCCAAGCAGAGAAAAGAAGACAAAAATCCCAATTTGGGGAGATTGAGACAGCAGGAATTTGCAGGTAGATTACAGGAAAGAGAGAAATTATGCAAAAAATATCTCTGGAAATCTGAAATGGATTCCTTTTCAGTCTGTTCCTGAATATTAAATTTCAAACTGAAGAGTGCCCGGAGCGCATACAGAGCCAGGAGACGATGTTACAATTGCCAGAGTACAGAGTCCTCGTTAAAAACCCAGGGTATTCAGTATTGACCCTAAAAAATTATGTCTTTGTAATAGGGTTAAATCAGCTACAGAGTAAAAGCTACTCTAGAAGAACTTAATAATATTTAAAAGCAAAACTCTAAAAGCTGACGTGTAAGTTACTTAACTACCTGCCAGAACTAAGTTCACCATTTTTAAAGACAACAAAAACGGCCAGGCGTGGTGGCTCATGTCTGTAATCCCAGCATTTTGGGAGGCCGAGGCGGGCAGGTCACCTGAGGTCAGGAAGTCAAGACCAGCTTGGCCAACATGGTGAAAGCCTGTCTCCACTAAAAATACAAAAAATTAGCTGGGCGTGGTGGCGAATGCCTGTACTCCCAGCTACTCGGGGGGCTGAGACAGGAGAATCGCTTGAATCTGGGAGGTGGTGGTTGTAGTGAGCTGAGATCGTGCCATTGCACTCCAGCCTGGGCAAAAAGAGTGAAACTCCATATCAAAAAAATAAATAAATATGTAAATAAAAATAAAGACAACAAAAGTAAATATTTACCATGTGTAAAAAGTATATATTTTGAATTTTTAGAGATAGAAACCACAATGTTGAGATGTTCAGTATGCAATAAAAAATTACTAAGGATTCAATGAAACAAGACATTGCAGCCATTATCTAGGAAGAAAAAAAATCAGTCACTAGAAACAGATCCAGAAATGAAAATGATGGTAGAATTAGCAAAGTCTTTAAGTTATTACATATTCACTCAATATCTTTTAAAAATTAAATGTCACAAAGAAAGAAATGTGAGATATAAAAAATGGTATTTGTAGAGCCAAAAAATATGACATCTGAAATTAAAAAAAATATTAGACATGGTTAATGACAGATAATGCAGAGGAAAAGACCACTAAAATTAAAGACATAGTAACAGAAACTGAACAAACTACAATACAGAGAAAAAAAAGAAAAAAATATATACAGAGAGTCAGTAACCTATGGTCCAATATTAAGCAATCTAATGTGTGTATAGTTGGAGTTCCAGAAAAAGAAAAAAAAACAGTGAGTGTGGGTGATTACAAATATTTCAATAATAATGTTCAATTTTTCCAAATTTGATAAAATCTATAAGCTTAACACATACTGCACAGTTCAAAGAAAACCATAATCTACTTTCTAAAAAAGTCATAAAGAGAAATTCTTAAATGCAGCTAGAGAAAAAAATGGATACACTACATATTGGACAATAAAGAGGGGAATAATTTTAGACTTCTTGACAGAAATTATGCAAAGCAGATGTATTAGTTTGCTAGGGCTGCCATAACCAAGTACCACAGATTGGGTGGCTAAAAAATAGAAATTTATTTCCTCATAGTTCTGGAGGCTAAAAATTATTCAGGAAGTTTTTCTCCCTAGTTTGTAATGACCATTGTATTAGGGTTTTACAGAGAAAGAGAACCAATAGGATATACTACATATGTATGTTATGACACATATTAATTGTATATATAATATATTATGAATGTCATATGTAGTGCGTATTCAATGTATATATCCTTCATTATATATTTTCTTCATTATATAAAAATGAGGAATTGGCTCATGCACGCTGGAGACTCAGGAAAGCCGATGTTGTTATTCAGTCCCAGTGAAAAAGTCTGGGACTCGCGGAGCTGATGACGTAAACACAAGTTCAAGGGCAGGAGAAGATGAGAGGAAATGTCCCAGCTTAAGCAGTGAGGCAGGAAAATGGGGAGAATTTCTCTTCTTCCACCTTTTGTTTTAATCAGGCCTTCAACAGATTAACTAATACCCAACCACATTGGAGAGGGCAATCTACTTTACTGAGTCCACCAATTCAAATGCTAATCTTATCTGGAAGTACACTCAGAGAAACACCCCAAAACAATGTTTAGTCTGGGCATCCCATATCCCACTGAAGTTGACACATACAATTAACCGTCATAGCCATATTCTTCCAGTATCTTCACATAGTCTTCTTTCTGTATCTGTATTCTCTTTTGCTTCCTCTTCTTGTAATGATGTCAGTCATACTGGATTAGGACCCACGCATATGACTTCGTTTTACCTTACTTAGGTAAGGACATATCTCCAAACACAGTTGCATTCTGAGCTATTGGGGGCTAAGACATCAACATATGAATTTTGGGAGGAAACAATTCAACCCATAAGGCCAAATGACAATGAAAAGGCATATTTGAAATGATAAATGAAAACAAAAACCTTTTCATCTCTATTTGTAAAACCAGTAAAAACATCATTAAAAATAAAGGGAAAAAAATGTTTTTATACAAACACAACCTGAGAGAATTCATTACCAGCAGGCCTGTACTACAGGAAGTTCTTCAAGTGTAAAGAAAATAAAACCAGATGGAAATTCAGATCCACAAAATTAAGGACATTTGTTTCTGGCAAAGATGGAGTGACAGACTAGATTTCTTCTCCCACATGAAATAACAAAATGGACAAAATATACAAAACACAGATTTGCAGGACACTGTTCATAAAGTAACAAACGATAATAACCTTGAGATGGGAAACAAAGGAGATGCGCCACACAACTCCTTCAGCTTACTGCTTTCAGAGAGTCTCCAGGCTGCAAGGCAGGGAGGGCAAACTCACATAGAGCACAGCGGACTCCTTGAGATGAGCGGATGGAGGTGAGAGTCTAGAGAGACCAAGGTGGCTAGAATTTGCAGAACAGAGAACCTGAGAAGAGACAATTACACAGGGAGCGAACTCTGGCATCTACAGAGAGTTTCCCTCATGTATTTAGTTCAGTACTAATGAGTGTACATGTGTGAGAAACTACTTGAGATTGTGAAAAAAAATTACACAAAAGAATGAAGGTATTAATGTCTGGTAATCATGGGAAGAGTTTCTATTCCCACAAGCCATATGAAAGCCCTCATGATTCCTGGGGAATTGGGTAAAGTGCACAAAAAGAATAATTAGCTTTACACGAAACACTGTTCCTATACCACTTAGCAAATCTTAAAAACCAAGACCTGAAGGGATTTAACTGTTTCCAAGTCACTTATTGTATCCCAGACAGAACTCAATAGTAATTATAAAAATGTTTCTAAAAATCATCAAGCAGCTGGGCATGGTCGTGGTTGCCTGTAATCCCAGTTTCCTGGGAGGCTGAGGCAGAGAACTGCTTGAACCTGGGTGGCAGAGGTTGCAGTGAGCCAAGATCACACCACTGCCCTCCAGCCTGGGTGACAGAGAGAGACTCCATCCCGCCCCTCCAAAAAAAAAAAATCATCCAGCACCTCACAAGGTAAAATTCAGTGTTTGATATCCAGCTAAAATTAGTAGGCACACAAAAAGGTAGGAGAATGGCCAGGCACGGTGGCTGACACCTGTAATCCCAGCATTTGCCCTTTAGGAGGCCACAGAGGGATCACTTGAGGTCAAGAGTCCAAGACCAACCCAAGCAACATAGCAAGACCCCATCTCTACAAAAAATAAAATAAAACTTAGCCAGGTGTGGTGATGCATGCCTGTAATTCTAGCTATTCAGGGGGCTGAGAGGGGAGGATCACTTGAGAACCCAGGAGTTCAAGGTTATAGTGAGCTATAATCATGCCACTGCACTCTAGCCTAGGCAACAGAGTGAGACCCCTGTCTAAAAAACAGGTGGGGGGTGGGGCAGAAGAACATACGCCATAATGAGGAGATTAATAATCAGTAGAAACAACTCAGAACTGACATAGAAAAGAGAGAATTTTAAAATACTAAAATAACATTAGTAAGGTGAGGGGCATACACTTGTTATCAATAATCTGGGTGAAGCCCAAAGGAGAGGAAAGGGAGGGTAGGGGAGAACAAATACTTGAACAAGAAAGAACCAAAACATTATTAAACTTTGATTAAAACTACAAATTTACAGATCTAGGAACCCCTAGGTAAAGAAACATAAAAAAAAATTTGCTCAATACCAGTGGTAAAGAAAAAATTTTAGAAGCAGGAGGATAAAAAAAAGACACATTATATATACAGGAACAAAAATAAAGATGCTAGCAGATATCTCATCAGAAACCAGGCAAGTGAGAAAATAGTGGAATAACATCTTCAGAGTATTGAAAGAAAAAAATCTGCCAACTTAGAATTCTATACCCGATACACATACCTTTCAAGAATGAAGGCAAAATAAGCATTTTTAAGATTTACAAAAGTTGAAAGAATTAATTATAAGCAAACCCACATTACAAGAAATGTGAAAGGAAGTTATTTAAACAAGAGGTAAATGACAAGAGAAAGAAATACAGATCTACAGAAATAATAAATAGTAATGGAAATTATAACTATATGTGTAAATATGTGAGATTTATTTCTCATTATTTAAGTCCAAACTGACAGCTTAACAAAAATAGTAACAATATACTATTGTGGAGCTTATAGCATATGTGAAAGTATTTGACAATGTTAGCAGAAAGATCAGGAGGAAAAAATTGGAAGTATACTATTGTACAATTTTTATACTGAAAATAGAGAGGTATAATATCATTTCAAAATAGAGTATGATAAGTTAAAGATGAATACTATACATTGCTGAAATAAAAAATAAAGAATTATAATGAATACATAATAAAGTAGCTGCTATGGTCTGAATATTTATACACCACACCCCCAAATTCCTATGTGGGCACCTAATCTCCAATGCAATAGTATTAAGAAGTGAGGCCTTTAGAAGGTGATTAGATCATGTTGACTCTTTGATCTTAGACTTCCCAGCCCCAGAACTCTGAAATATAAATTTCCCTTGTTTATAAATTACTCAGTCTAAGATATTTTGTTATAGCAGCCTGAATGGACTAAGAAATAAAATATAAGAATAAGAAATATTTAACCAATGCAAAGAAGGCATAAGCAAAATAAAAGTGAACAAAGACCAGATGGGACAAATAGAAAAACAAAAATTAAGGCAATAGAAAGCAAGATCATATATTTGAAACAAACCATATAATAACTATATTAAATATAAATGTTCTAAATACCCCAATTAAAAAGAAGGAATTGTCAGATTTGATATAAAACTAAGATCGAATTATATGCTGCCTACAGGAAATTTACCTTAAATAAAAAGGCACAACTGGGTTAAACTTATGAAAAAATGTGCAATGCTAGTACTAATCAAAAAGATATGGAGTGGCTGTATTAATATAGACATAGTAGATTTCAGAGCACAGCTTATTACCAGGGATTAAGAGTTTCATTTAATAATTTTAAAGGCGTTAAATCTTTAGGAGGACCTAGCAATCATAAATGTTCATGTACTAATAATACAACTTCAAAATACATGAAGTAAAAACTGATCGAAATATGGAGAAAAAATAGACAAATCCAAAGGTTCAGAAAGAGATTACATGTTCCTCCTAAAAATTAACAGAATATGTAAACAAAACATCGGTAAAGACACACAATATTTGAACATCAACCAACTTGACCTGACATTTTTAAACCATTTCACCCAACAAGAATGTAATGTACATTAATTTCAAGTGCACTCAAAAAATTTACCAAGATAGATTATACTCTGGGCCATAAAGCAAGCTTACAAAATTTTAAAGGATTTGAGTTATACAAAGTACAGTCACACAACATTTAGCAACAGGGATACATTCTGAGAAATGCATCATTAGGTGATTTCATTATGTAAATATCATAGAGTATACTTAACACAAACCCAGGTAGTATAGCCTACTACATACCTTAGCTATACGGTGGTGTAATTTATTGCTCCTACACTAAAAACCTATACAACATGATACTGTGCGGATTACTGTAAGCAATGCTAATTCAATGGTAAGTATTTGTGTATTTAAATATATCTAAACACAGAAAAGGTACAATAAAAATGTGGTATAAGACAGTGGTCCCCAACATTTTTGGCACTAGGGATCAGTTTCACAAAAGAAAATTTTGCCATGGATCAGGGTTGAGGGGATCGTTTGGGGATGATTCAAGCACATGACATTTATTGTGCACTTTATTTCTATTATTATTACGCTATAATATACAATGAAATGATTATGCAACTCACCATAACGTAGAATCAGTGGGAGCCCTGCAATTGTTTTCCTGCAACTAGAAACTAGATGACTCCATCTGGGGGTGATAGGAGACAGTGATAGATCGTCAGGCATTGGATTCTCATAAGGAGCATGCAACCTAGATTTCTTGCATGCACAGTTTATAATAGGGTTTGTACTCATATGAGAATCTCATGCCACCACTGATTGAACAGGAGGTGGAGCTCAGGTGGTAATTCTCATTCACCTGCCGCTCACCCGCCACTTACCTACTGCTGTGTGGCTCACTTCCTAACAGACCATGGACTGGTACCATGGGGGTTGGGGACACCTGCTATAAAAGATAAAAAATGGTAAACACGTATCAGGCATTTACCATGAATAGAGCTTGCAGGACTGGAAGTTGCTTTGGGTGAGTCAGTGGGTGAGTGATGAGTGAATGTGAAGGCCTGGAACATCACTGTACACTGCTGTAGACTTTATAAACACTGTAAAATTACGGTATACTAAATTTATAAAAAATATTTCTTTCTTCAATAATAAATGAACCTTAGCTTACCATAGCTTTTTTACTTCATAAACTTCTGAACGTTTAGCTTTTTGACTCTTTTGTAACAGCATACAGTTTAAAACACAAACACATTGTATAGCTTTACAAAAGTATTTTTTCTTTCTTTATACCTTTATAAGTGTTGATCTATTTTTAATTATTTTTGTTTTTTACTTTTTAGGCTTTTTGTTAAAAATGAAGACACAAACATACACATTTGCCTAGGCCTACACAGGGTCAAGATCATAAATATCACTGCCTTCCATCTCCACATCTTTTTTGATTAGCATCAAAAAAAGTCAATAGAATAGAAATAACTCTACACATATATGGACAATTGATTTTCCACAAAGGCAAAGGCAATGCAGTGGAGAAAGGATAGTCTTTTCAACAAGCAATGCTAGCATGATTGAATATCCAAATGCCAAAAATGAACTTAGATATAGACCTCAACCTTATATAAAAAGTAACTCAAAATGAATCATAGACCAAAATGTAAGACTTAAAACTATTAAATATTTAGAAAAAAAGATAGAGGAACATATTTGTAACTTTGAAGTAGGTGAAGATTTTTTAGATACACAGCAAATGCATGATCCATAAAATAACAAATTAATATTGTCTTTATCAAAATTAAAACTTCTGCTCTTTGGAAGACTCTGATAGTAGAATGGAGAGAAAACTACAGATTAGGAGGAAAAAATAAAGGACCTGTATCCAGAATGTATATAAATACACACACAACAACAACAACAGAAAAACAACCAAGCCAATTTTTTAAAAAATGGGCAAAAGAGATTTGGACAGATGCTTCATCCAAGAAGATATACAAATTGTAAATAAGAACATGAAAGTTGCCCAACAGCATTATTCATTTGGGAAATGCTAATTAAAATTGTAATGTAAAAACCACTGTACACCTATCAGAATGACTAAAATTAAAAAGACTGGCCATACCAAGTGTTGGTGAGGATATCCACAAACCCAAATTCTCATACTTTGATACACTTTTTTGTAAAATCAAATATATGCTTTCCTTATGACCCAGTAATTCTATGCCTAGGTTTTACCTAAGAGCAATGAAAGTGTTATATCAACACAAAAACTTTTTTTTTTTTTTTGAGACGGAGTCTCGCTCTGTTGCCCAGAGTGGAGTCCAGTGGCGTGATCTCAGCTCACTGCAACTCCTCCTCCTGGGTTCACACCATTCTCCTGCCTCAGCCTCCTGAGTAGCTGGGACTATGGGTGCCCACCACCACGCCCAGCTAATTTTTTGTATTTTTAGTAGAGACAGGGTTTCACCGTGTTAGCCAGGATGGTCTTGATCTCCTGACCTCGTGATTCACCCGCCTCGGCCTCCCAAAGTGCTGGGATTACAGGCGTGAGCCACCGCGCCCGGCCTACACAAAAACTTTTTTATGAGTCTGTTTAGCATCTTTATTTATAATAGCTGAAAATTTGAAATATATGTTCATCTTACAGGTATGAATAAACAAATCGTGAATACAACAACAACGGAATACTACTCGGGAATGAACCGTTAATACATAGAACAACACAGATGACCTCAAAAACACGCTGAGCAGAAGAAGCCATACAAAAAGAATACTTACTGTGATTTTATTAATATGCAATTCTAATAAAGAAAAACTAATCTGTAGTGACAGAAAACAGGTCAGTGGCTGTCTGTGAACAGGAGTGGCGACTGGGAGAGGGGAACTCGACTGAGAAGGACACAATATCCCCAACTTTTGGGGATATTGGAAATGATTGATGTATAGATTTGTCGAAGTATTTTAACATCTACACTTAAATCTGGTACTTTTTATTGAATATCAATTGTGCGTTATTCAAGGTGATGTTTAAAAAAATCATAGCTATAGATGGCTAACTTCACAATACATCCTAGCCATAATACCTATTCAGAGAGATCTACATCATTTTCTATACTTAATGTAGCTCAGATTTGTCTTTTACTTCAAAAACAAGAGATTTAATGCGTATCAAAGGAAGAAAAAAAACTTTCTAAAGATGTGCCAGCTTGCTTTCAAAACAATCATTTATATAACTGAGATGAAAATGTAACCATCCTATTTCAGCATTCAGTCTTTTCAGCTGAAGCAGATAAAGATCTGGGTTGCTGAAACTTGTTTTGCTGCTCTATAAAATAGCTGCAGTATCATTGACACTTAATAGGCATGAATCATGGCACAACCTTTCTGTTTAAAGGCTGTATGCAGCACAATAGTTGCATTCTAAACTCTAACTATGTGGTTGAGGAAACCTTTAATTTGACCTGTCTTTAAAATTCTGATTTAGTCCAGTTTATACCACCTCCCCCCACTCCCTTGGGATGCAACTACAACTACAATTCTGGTAAAAACAAGAGTGACTATCAAGTCAAAAGGCATGGCTTGGATTATCACTCTGTCCCTTTTTATATTGTGCGAATTTGGACCAACTATTTAAATATATTATCTTTATTTTCCTTATCTGTAAAATGGAGATTGTTGTTCCCATCACATGAGCGTTTTGAGTACCCTGTTTCATAATGTGTATGAGAGAATCAAGTCATTCCATGCCCTTAGTAAATAATGATTGAATAGAAAATCAGAGCTTGTGCAAAAAAACTAACATGTTGGAGGCCACCCAGAAATAATGCTACAAGTAAGAGAGGGTGACTGGCATGACACTATGCAAACTAGAAGAGAGTTAATTGGCTGTTATTCTCCAGGGCAGGCTGGCCTTCAAATATGACAGAGGAAATCTTGGCAGAGTAGTGCAAGATGGAACGATAGTTGAACTGGATTAAACATTGGGTTAACCAAGGCCGTCTTCTTTCTAGTTTAACATATTCAAGTATCTCCTTTAAGCATAATCTTATCCATAGAGAAGAAGAAAAGAATCCCCCTCACAGACTTCTCCCCTGCCGACTCAAAAATAACCTTCCTTGGTAAAAGTTGCCAAATGAAAATATATTTTCCAAATTGGGCAATATTCGTGAGATAAGAAGGAGTTCTGACAGGTTTCCACTTTGGGAAAAGACACTTTACAAATGCAGGTCTTCATACCTGAAATGCCAATGACTACTTTGAGGTCTAAAGATTTCTCTTCAGCTCTAAAAAGAAAATGCAACATATTTGAGGTTAACTTTGAACATCAAAGTATTTTTTAAGAAAGAAGTGTCAGAATCCACTATGGCTGTCTCCCAAGAAGTCCTTTTTTTAAAACATTATTACTGGATTGCTTTGGATTGTAGCACACTATCTCCTTAAGAGCATATCCTTGTAGTTCCCTAAGAAAAGTCAATGTATATCGAACCACTGCATGAGTAATAGTAGACTTACTCACCAAGGAGAAAGTTGAACAGAGCCAGAACCATTTTTGTCTGAAAAGTTCCTATTACAAAGCCTTTCAGGAAGTTGCTTGTCAAGCCCCAGGCCACATCTAGAATTAAATCCCTTGCAAATCTAAAAAGTGAGTTTGTGCAAACAGGACAGAGCATCAAAATTACTTGTGGGAGTTACAAAAGGATATGTTGGTGACAGCATTAGAGCTTTTGTAGAAAAGCCAGCACCTAAGCCAGTAATTGTCAACATTGTCTCTGAGACACTGCAGTTTGCTTTCACTAATCTCAGTTTGTTTAAAAATTCCCCAGGGCAATAATTTAGTTCAGTGTACAGACATATTTTGTTTTATTCTTCTTCACTTTATTGAACATTACAGATACTGAATTTTTTACAAATTAAAGTTTTGTGACAACCCTGTGTGTATTAGTGCCATTTTCAAACAGCATGTGCTTACTGGATGTCTCTGTGTCACATTTTGATAATTCTTGCATTATTTCACACTTTAAAAAATTATTATAATATTTGTTTTGGTGTTCTGTAATCAGTGATCTTTGATGTCACAATTGTAATTGTTTTAAGGCACCACAAACTATGCCCATATGAGACAGCGAACTTAATCCATAAATGTTGTATGTGTTCTGACTGCTCCACTGATCAGCTGTTTCTCCATCTCCCTCCCCCTTCTCAGGCTGTTCCATCCCTTGAGATGACACTATTGAAATTAGGCCAAATAGGAACCCTACAACGGCCTCTAAGTGTTCAAGTGAAAAGAAGAGTTGTGTGTCTCTCACTATAAATAAAAAGCTAGACAGGAGAGGTGGCACATCCTGTAGTCCCAGCTACTCAGAAGGCTCAGGCAGGAGGATCACTCGAGACCATGAGTCCAAGGCTGCAGTGTGCTATGATTGCGCCCGTGAACAGCCACTGCATGCCAGCTTGGGAAACATAGTGAGACCTTGTATCTAAAAAAAAATTAAAATAAAAACAAATATAAATTAAAAAATCAAAAGCTAGAAATGATTAGGCTGAGTGAGGAAGGCATGTTGATAGCTAAGACAGGCCAAAAGCTTGGTCTCTTGCACCAGTTAGCCAAGTTGTGAATGCAAAGAAAAAGTTCTTTGTGAATGCGAAGAAAAAGTTCTTGATTTAAATTAAAAAATCAAAAGCTAGAAATGATTAGGCTGAGTGAGGGAGGCATGTTGATAACTAAGACAGGCCACAAGCTTAGTCTCTTGCACCAGTTAGCCAAGTTGTGAATGCAAAGAAAAAGTTCTTGAAGGAAATTAAAATTGTTACTCCAGTGAACATGAATGGTAAGAGAGCTAACCAGCCTTATTGCTGATATGGAGAAAGTTGTAGTGTTTTGGATAGAAGATCAAACCATTCCGTTAAGCCAAAGCCTAATCCGGAGCAAGACCCTAACTCTTCAATTCTGTGAAGGCTGAGACAGGTGAGGAAGCATAAGAAGAAAAATTAGAAGCTAGCAGAAGTTAGTTCGTGAGGTTTAAGGAAAGAATCCATCTCCATAACATAAAAGGGCAAGGTGAAGCAGCAAGTGCTGATGTAGAAGCTGCAGCAAATTATCCAGAAGCTCTAACTGAGATCATTGATGAAGGTGGCTACACTAAACCACAGATTTTTAATGCAGATGAAACAGCTTTATATTGGAAGAAGAGGACTTTCACTAGAGAAAAGTCAATGCCTGGCTTCAAAGCTTCAAAGGACAGGCTGATTTTGTTCATAGGGGCTAATACAGCCAGTGACTTTTAAGTTGAACCCAATGCTCATTTACCATTCCAAGAATCCTACGGCTCTTATGCATTATACTAAATCTATTCTGCCTGTGCTCCATCAATGAAACAACAAAGTCTGAATGACAGCACATCTGTTTATAGCATGGTTTACCGAATATTTTAGGCCCACTGTTGAGACCTGCTCCGAAAAAAAGTTTCTTTTCAAAATATTACTGCTCAGTGACAAGGCACTTGGTCACCCAAGAGCTCTGATGGAGATGTACAAGGAGATGTTGTTTTCATGCCTGCTAACACAATAATCATTCTGTAGCCCATGGATCAAAGGGTGATTTTGACTTTCAAGTCTTATTGAAAAAATACATTTGTAAGGCTATAGTTGCCATAGATAATGATTTCTTTCTTCTTCTTCTTCTTCTTCTTCTTTTTTTTTTTTTTTTTTGAGATGGAGTCTCGCACTGTCGCCAGGGCTGGAGTGCAGTGGCGCGAATTCAGCTCACTGCAACCTCCACCTCCCAGGTTCAAGCGAGTCTCCTGCCTCAGCCTCCCAAGAAGCTGGGATTACAGGCACACACAGATGGTGATTTCTCTGATGGATCTGGGAAAAGTAAATAGAAAATCTTCTGGAAAGGATTCACCATTCTAGATGCCCTTAAGAACATCTGTGCTTCATGGAAGAAAGTCAAAATATGACAATTTGGAGTTTCTTCCAAACTCCAATTTCTTTTGGAAGATGTTGATTTCAATCCTCATGTATGACTTTGAGGAGTTCAAGACTCCAGTGGAGGAAGTCACTGCAGATGTGGTGGGAATAGTGAGAAAACTAGAATTAGAAGTGAAGCCTGAAGATGGGACTGAATTGCTGCAATCTCATGATAAAGCTTGAATGGATGAGGAGCTGCTTCTTATGGATGAGCAAAGAAAGCAGTTTCTTGAGATGGAATCCACTCCTGGTGAAGATACTGTGAACATTGTTAAAATGACAACAAAGTATTTAGAATATTATGTACACTTAGTTGATAAAGCAGTGGCAGAGTTTGAGAAGATTGACTCCAATTCTGAAAGAAGTTCTACTGTGGCTAAAATGCTATCCAACAGTATCACACGCTACAAAGAAGTCTTTCATGAAAGGAATAGTCAATCAACAAGGCAAACTTCATTGTTGTCTTAAGAAATTGACACAGCCATCCCAGGCTTCAGAAATCACCACCCTGATCAGTCAGCAGCCATCAATATTGAAGCAAGACCTTCCACCAGAAAAAGATTAGAACTCACTCAATGCTCAAATGATTGTTAGCATTTTTTAGCAATTGCATATTTTAAAATTAAGGTATATACATGTTTTAGACACAATGCTCTTGCACATTCAGTAGATTACAGTATAATGTAAAGGTAACTTATATGTACTGGGAAACCAAAAAAATTCACGTGATTCACTTTATTGCAATATTCCTTTTATTGTTGTCTAAAACCAAACCTGCAACATCTCTGAGGTATGCCTGTCATTGAAAAAAAATAAGTATGTGTCAGGCAGGACTTTTGTCAGGACAGTGGAGATCTTACAAAAAAATAGCCAAATACCATAAGAGTGTTAAACTTAATTTATCTTAGAGTTAGCAATACTATTTATTAATTTAGAGATTTTTAGCCCCTATCAGGCAGGGATAAGTGTACCTAGCATAGTTTTTGGAATTTGGATATGGTCAATGGATGTTCATGTTGTTCAAAAATTGAGAATCTACTCTATTCACAGCACTGTTCTTGGGAATAGATAGTCTTTCAAAAATATAGGTTAAGGCCTAACAATGTCTAATTGAGTTTTCTAAGGAAATCTCACTATGAGGCCTCGTAGTTCTTCAAGATGTCTCCAGAGCATTCCATTCTTCAGTAAGTAAAAGTAGCATTTCTGTATTTATAGAAAAAATTAATTCTGAGTGTTTCAAGGCCAAAGATACCAGCTAAGGTTACTTTTTATTCTTCAGGGGAAAATTCATGCACAAAATGCTGAAGGCTGCAGTGACAGTCACAGAGTTGGAAACCGAAACTTGAAAACTGATTTTACTTTTTTTTTTTTTTTTTTTGAGAAAGAGTCTCGCTCAGTCACCCAGGCTGGAGTGCAGTGGCTCGATCTCTGCTCACTGCAATCTCCACTGCCTGGGTTCACACCATTCGCCTGCCTCAGCCTCCCGAGTAGCTGGGACTACAGGCACCCGCCACCACGCCCAGCTAATTATTTTGTATTTTTTTAGTAGAGACGGGGTTTCACCGTGTTAGCCAGGATGGTCGCGATCTCCTGACCTCGTGATCCGCCTGCCTCGGCCTCCCAAAGTGCTGGCGTGAGCCACCGTGCCCGGCCTGATTTTACTTTTATCGGTGAAGTATTACAACATAACTTTATTGAATAAAACACAAAATAAGCACTCTCAAAATCCATTTCAACTTACATCAAAAAAAATTCAACGAAATATTTCATTTACCCAGAAATAAAAACTTTATGTTAGAGGACAGAAAGAAAAAGGAAATCGGGGGAAAAATGTATTTAAAAAGGTCATTATTCTCTTCCAAATTCCAGCAATGACGCTAAATAGTAATATCAATGAATAGCCAGACTTCTAAGTGTTGAGTACTTCCTGTAGCTATTATTTTATGTTCTTCATATAGAATTCTTTTTTGTTGTTGTTCTGAATACAAAGAGCCTGGCTTTTTCACTTTTATATTTTCCCACCTTAAGTTGTATTTTTACAAATGGAGGCATTCCTTAAGAATTGACTTAAGAATTCATTGATTTAGTGCTTGATATTAATTTTTTCAATAACCACTAAAGCCTGTGCGATACCCTTCTTTTTGCCCAAAACATGTACTTTAAAAAACAGCTAATTTTCATGGAAGCAAAAAGAATATAACCACATCCTCAAATCTGGAAAAAGTTGTATCTTACTTTCTACTTTTGTACAAGTTTCTGGGAAAATGTAATGCTCCAGTACTTTGGAAGTAAAAGTACTGGAACTTTTACTTTTTCTGAAAAGTTCTTAGAGCCACTCAGAAGAAATGAGAAAGGTGCGGAATCAGGGCGAGGACAGGGTGGGAGCTGGAGGGGCGGGTTGAGCGCGGGGAGGGTAACGGATAAAGGAGAACAAAGCAGAAGTAGCATGGACTCTACTGCCCTCTAGTGTTTGGATTCCAGAAGAAGATTAAGGTCTTTCCTGGCTTTCATGTGTTCTCTTGTGGGTTTATTTTTCCTTGGAGAATTTTAACCAAATGGGAAGGTGTTTAACCAAGTGACAACATTGCCTGAAGTATCAGGAACAGCCACGTTTACTTCATCAGTCATAATGATCATCGGATTTTTTTCTCTATTTACTTAGGTCAATGAGGAAAACACATCAAACACAGAACCAGCACTTTAAAAGTATTGCTGGAAAGATTCTTTTCCCCCCAATAATTTAAAAGCAGAGTTTCAAAATCGTCTGCACATTTTCCCCAATCTCTTGCATTTCTTGTAAGCATCTAGTTCCCTTTTAACACCTTGAAAAGCCCCAGAAGTCTGAGAAAGCTGGCCCAGTGGTGTCACTGTTGCACTGTGTGTGCACAGATGAGCATTGGTTGTTGAAATCTAAATGGCTGATGCTCCTGGGGTGTTCCACATGTTTTAATGTGGGTGTAAGCTATTTCATCTGCTACACTTACTTCTCTAAAACATGTAGGGTAATCTTTAATTTTTTATTACTAAAATTTCCTTATAAATGGAACTTGCGTCTTCTTATAAAAACATTTAAATGATGTTCATCACTAATCTAAATTTATCCATTTGTAATGACTTCCATTTACTGAATGTGCTTTATAACCATATATATGCCAATTGACTATACAATGTACACATGCTTTTCTAAATGCACAAATATTAAATTATCCACAAAATGGCTCTGCCTGGTAACTTGATATTACAATCACTATTATACAAACATAAACATTTAATCAAGCTTGTATGGAGAACTTGCATCAATAGTAAACACAATTGTAATCAAAATATCATTTATGTTTAGTCTTGCTTCTATGTAGTTGTCACAAGATTTAGTAGCTGGCACAATAATAAACTGATACGGTAATTTGCCTGATATTGTTATGGGGAGAACAGATAACTGAGCTCCAAATCACAGATATGATGTAATAATCAGTGAACTTTAATACTTGCTAAGCAAATTGTTCATCCACACTTTCCTACTCTGTTAAGGAAAGAGTTGAAGCTGAAAAATATTTCAGGTAGCTTCTTGCTAGAAATTTGTATACATTAGAATATATATATATTCTAATGGTTTAATGTCTGAACTATATATATTCTAATATATATTCTCTCTATATATATTCTAATGGTTTAATGTCTGAACTTTCAGAGTACAGCTCAATAAATTCATGATAATAATTTGCTACTATTCATTCATCTCCTTTCACCAACTTCAAATGTACAAGATTAATGCTTGCTTAATTTCCTTCAATTAAGCTAACATGATAAGATACTATTATAAATTATTTACGTATTGGATTCTTGAAAAAAACCAACATTTTCAAATACTTGTCTTAAATTAAAAGTCACTTATTATCAGAAAACCTGAGTTTTAGTCCCAGTTTCACCATAGATTATTGGTAACATTAAAGATGGCTCATCTATAAAATTAGGGGGTTGTATTACATTCTTTAGTAATATAAATTTTTAAATTGTATTGAAAATCAAAACTTCTTAAGCCTATTAATGAGTTTGGAATGATAGCATTCTTGGCTCGAAGTATATATAATCAATGTTTTGGTCAAATTTAACAAGCTAGAAAGATAATAGGTAATTGGAATATAAAAAATACACCCATGTACAAGAACTTAATGAGTAAGAACACCCAACTTAGAAACATATTTGACCATGAGAGGACTGGCTTGTACTTTACACTCTAACCTTCCAATATCAACTACATTATTTCGTTGTAACTTGGTGGATTTGCCAAAAGCTGACCCAATATTTCCCTCTCCAGCTCCATGCTTCCTGCATGTTGGACAATACACAGAGGTTTTTCTTTTCACCACTCGAAACTCAGTTAATTCCTCAAAAATAATAAACACATCCTCTTGACCCTTTCTTGCTTTCAACTCCTGTCCAGTTTCCGTAGGAAAAATATACTATACAGCATGCTATCTTAAAAAGAAAAAAAACTATTATAGCCTGCTATGTGACACATCTGTTACACATTATGGAAGTAAAAAGCTGAAGGAGCCCCAGTCCTTCTGGGGCTAAATAATTCTATCAGTTCAAAGTTGGTGTGGTATAGGTGTGTTTCCCAAAAATGTATTCCTTGGAACTTGAATCTCTCTCGATATTTTTGTTCCCCAGTGAAGATTTACGATATATTGCTATATTTGACATTCTGATAAGTCTGTCAAAACAAATTTCTTTAACTGTGTTTAAACCAATGTTCCAACACTTTATTTTTGGAGCGTAGATTTTTGTTTTTTAATAAGTAATATATAACATTTGAAAAATACTGTTCCAGAGATAAAAATTTTTGAGCACAAAAAGAAAGATGAGCTCTGATTAATAATAGCTACTATTTTTATATGTTCATTATATTCTAGGTACTTTCAACAAGATACACTTTAACACATATTAGCTCATTTGACATAAAACTTTCTGAAGGATAAGGAGTCTGAGCTCAGCCTTGAAGAATGAATAAACCAGGAACATGTTGAGGAAAAGGTCATCCCAGAAAAAGGTAAGTTTAAATAAAAACATGAGGCCAGTATATGTCAATCTTGTTTGGAAAATGGCAAAATGAATGAAGGAGCTAGAGCTTCATTAGAACAAAAATGAGGAATTAGACTGGAACATTAGAAGCTAAGTTGTAGGTGCCTCTAGTACTAAGTAAAATGTGGACTTGTTTATCTAAGCAGTGGGGGTGCCTAAGACACATTTGAGCCAGGAGTGGCATGATTAAACAACTGGTCTAAGCGAGTTTTGTCAGTGATACACGGAGCCCAAAGGAAATGAAAACCACACATTTGGAAGTCAAATCAGGATGCATAAAAGACCTGTACTTTTCATTTCTAAAGCATCTGAACATGGCCAACAATTTTCTTCAAAATCTCCACAAGTGTTTTGCTCATCACCCTGCTCTAATGAAGCCTAGCTTTCCTCAAACACTAGCATCTAGCGCGTCACACACACTAGTTTTTCTACATAATTTCATTTTATCAGAATACATTAGTAGTGCTTAATTGTCTCATTCAACTATAAAATTTTAACCCATGTTGGGAGTTAAATATTTGGGAGTAATAGAACCCATCTTATAAAGCACTGGAGAGGTGTAGCCAGTGAAACAGGAGGGGACCCATCAGGGAAAAGGGTCAGCTTGGTCAGTGGAAAGCACAGGGCGCTATGGCAAACTGCCCGCCAAATCCAGACAAAGGCTTGGCAAGCAGGAGGGGAGACTCAGATAAAGCCCAGGTGCATTTCATTCAAAGCGTGGGCAGACGATAACAATGACAAATGCAGGGCAGGCGGACCACACTTGAAAATGTAAAGCATGTAGGCCAGGCATGGTGGCTCACACCTGTAATCCCAGCACTTTGGGATGCAGACGTGGGTGGTCAGGAGTTCCTGACCTTAAGGTCAGGAGTTCGAGACCAGCCTGGCCAACATGGCGAAACCTGGTCTTTACTAAAAATACAAAAATTAGCCGGGCATGGTGGTACATGGTGGTACATTGTGGTACTTGGGAGGCTGAGGCAGGAGAATCACTTGAAGCTGGGAGGCGGAGGTTACAGTGAGCCGAGATTGTGCCACTGAATTCGAACCTGGGCGACAGAGTGAGACTCCATCTCAACAACAACAACAAAAAAAAAAAAAAAAGAAAAAAGAAACTGTAAGGCATGCAGTATGCAGTAATTGGGCACTAGGTGAGAGTTGGTGTTTTGGATATGGAAGGGAGGAAAAATATCTTTTCTTTCTGTCCTTCTATGTTCTCAGCTGGGGTCCCTGTAACAAAAGGCAAATAAACAAAGAAATGCCTACACATTTATTTAATATAAGCTCTATGTGACACAACAACTAGATTTGATTGTAGTAGGTCTGATGAACAAGGGGAGAGTTACGGGAAACTGTGATAGGACAAAAAGGGGGTATGAGCTAAGAGTAGTAAACTGGGGGAAACTGAGCAAGGCCTGTTCATTTAGATTCCTCTTGGCGATGCTCTGTCTTTGGAAATAAGGTTTCTCATTTCCTCCAGATAAAGGGAGAAAACCTTTCACATGAGGGTCCTATATGACCTGCTTCAGAGGAAAGTCAGAAAGTCTTCCCCACATTCGCTGTTTCTCAAATGCTTTCAGCTTAAAATATTCAATATGTCAAGGTGCCATATATGGGGTAGCGTGTCCTGAACACCATCAGACAGATGTGCCAACCCTGAAGAGGGAACCCAAAAAGCATGAAGATGACAATCAAGGCAATCAAGGACAAGGACAAGAAAAAAGATCTAAGTAAAAGAGATATGAAACATGAAAGAGGTGACACTTTGTTTGATTCAAGGTAAGCCTGGTAGCCAAGACAACCATGCTGACCTGCAGATTGCATGGTGAGAGTAAACTCTTTCCCTTCTTGTCCCTGCTCAGGGCACACATTGAGAAACAGGGCTAGCCCTCTGACAGTGACCACATAACACTACCTTGGGGAGGGAGGAGCTACTGAACTCTCTTCACAGTTTAGAGGAGGAAGATTCTTCCCTTAACAAAACAGTCTGGATCTAGAAAGCCTAACCGTTAGCAAAAAACAGTGGTAAAATGTATTCTAAGTTCTCTCCTCAACCACCATACCCTCCAGCCCCAATTACTGCCAAATAAATGTCTCCACTTGGGAGCTGGAGACATCTTCTGTATAAGGATTTAAATACCCATATGTGGGAAACGGAAGCACCATGGTTCTTGCTGCCCTGGCTCTTACAGAACTTTCCAACTGGTAATGAAATGTTGTTCCCCTCACTGCAGCTCCTGCATCAGAAATTTTCCCTTCATATCACCAATGCCATCTAAGTCCTCCAATGCCCCCACTTCCGTTGGGGGACTTACAGGTCACTAGTCCAGTGGGATGGCAGGTTATCCACAGGCAATGGGGTGGGAAAGGGGCAGAGTCGGGGCACTATGGTTCAACTGCAAAGCAGATGGCAACTGGGGATTATCATTCGAGGACAGTTTGGCACTCAGTCCTCTCCCCAAGGCTCCTTGGTCCTGACAATGGAGGACTGATTCTTCTCCTCCTTCCCACTTGAAGGTTCCCATGTTCTCACTCCTTCCATTCCTTCTTTCTCACTAGCCCTATTCTGATATAGTTTTGAGGAGTGAAAACACTCTCTGTAAGGCACCCACATGTTTTTTCCTAACATTTTTGCCAGCAGCTACTTTGAGACTTCGCTTAGGTTTCAGTGTGGTCTGGGGGGAAAAAAGTGTGGTGGGGGAAAAATGGCCCTTTGATAAAGGGAAAGAGAGAGAGAATATACATGGAAAATAAACATATTTGTACTTCAAAAAAGGATATTTTTTGCTTGCTATTATCTACTTATATGCTGAATCCAGGTAATGGGATGACTTGTCAAGAAAAGTGGTCAGAGCTAATGAACTGTATTTCTTAGGGGACAGGTGAGAAGTATATAAAGTTTCTGGGTCATCTGGCGGTCCTGGGTCAGCCTAACATGCCTGGCAGGCAGAAGTGGTCATTCCTGTTTGAAGACAGAGGAAAGGAATGGAGCAGTACAAAATGTGAAAGAAAAAGTATTGAGGAATGAGCCAGAAGGGGAGGGAAGGTAACTTTAAATCCATTTTTTGAATGTGAAAAATTAGGATGAAACAGAAGTAAAAAGATTTTTAAGGTTAATGGACGTAACAACTAACTTTCGTAAATGAAATGAATGTTTAGACTGCTTTTAGTTATATTTTTTGGTTGCCAGACTGTGCTTCTTTGAATATGGTCTACTTATATTTGTGTTACATATAAATTATGGTGTAACCACTGATCATGCCTTTATGAAAACTAGCCTTAGATTTCAACTTTACAATATAAATGGCATACGTATGAAGGATTTGGAAAGGGCCCATAAGAAAGCAGAGGTGATTGAGAAGTTGATGAGTAAGCCATGGGTAGAAAGGGCTTAATTGTCAGGAAAGTCATGTTTAGCTATGGAAGATGAAAGACTACGGCATGGGGAAAACAGACTTCTCAGAACTGTCCAACCACTTACCTCCCCATAGACTTTGGCTTCTTCTTTTGTAAAGGAAGTGTTGAAAACATCAAGTCTAGATAAAATTCGGGAAATTTTGAGAATGCCTGTGGTTCTTCAGCCTCTCTAGTAAAACAACGGGTTGCAATTTAAGGCTTCCCCTGGTTCTTCCATCAAGTTGCCCCTTCCTTCTTACCTTTGCCTTACTTTCTCAGCTTAGCCTCAGGCCATGGACTTTCTGTCTACTCATCTTAACTGAGGTAATTAATGTTATGATCCTTCTTGAGTAAATGCCATCACTGCCACTTCCTACTTATTTTTATCCAATGCAAAGACTACATCCTTTCATTCCCAGGAATTTAGCTTTTATCTATTTCTCCAAGAGATGTAAGGAATCATTCTACAGTCCTGAGCAAGAGTGAAGATAATCACATAGAGAAAAAGAATATGGGAGCTGCAAGGGAACTGCTATGGCAGTGTGAATAACATACAAATACCTTTGGTACAGGGAGAGAGTAGTTTGGCGGAGGGAGAAGGAGAAGTAGGGGAAGATACTACCAAAGATGTCCCTATAGCCATTGGGCTTGTAATCAATTATCTGTTTCTAGAAAACAATCTCTACAGTGTTTATGCAGGATACAGGTAAAAAAAAATTCTCAAACCAAAGAGCACCCTGGTTATCAAATCATAAATACAATTCATTGTTGTCCTATGTGTTGCTTTTGGTTTATACTTATTTTGATTATACTTCAAGTCAAATCTACACTAGAGAAATATTTAGATATTGGGCCAACTTACTTAATAATTTAATTCAGAAAACTCATTTCATCTGGAGTATCTAAAATTTGGCATTACTTCACATCTCCATCTCTAGCCATCTGTTATGATGTCCCTCAAGGGACTTTAAGATGGCTCATAAAGGACAGAGGAAATATTCTTTTTCCTTGCATGACACTAAATGGTACCACTGGACTAAACTATGTTGATTATCACTAATATTACCTAAGGTAAAAGTCAAGTAGATAAACAAGGCCTAAGTACTAATTTCTATGAAGAGTTTTTGTTTGTCCAATAAATGCTGCACCGAGTTTGGAAAGTGGGCTTGATTAAATAAGATATACATCATATAATATTTTCTTTTTTTATAATACAGACTATCTTGAGATCAGTTGTGATTGATGGAGAAGAATTCACATTCTAGAAAGATTAAGATCATATTGCTTGCACTTAGATACCATGCACTCTTATGGATACCAGTCACTGGATACCAGTTTTGGTAATGTCTGCAGGAAGCAACTGCAGTTGCTTCATACACTGGAGACCTTGAACATTTTTTTCCCTGGCTTCCTTAGTTTGTGAAAAATATCCATAACTTACTACCATCTCAGCCCCATTTTCCCAAACCCAAAAATTAAAAAAAAAAAAAAACGAAAAGAAATGAGAGATAGAAGATGCAAACTAGCATTGGCCTGCATTTGCATTTTTCTTGGTTTCTCTTTTTAATTGTCCAAGTCCGTCCCAAAATGATTCTTTCATTTACTTATAATTATTAATTCATATTTGTTTAGCAGACAGTTATGAAGCTTAGTCATTGTATGCAATATGTAAGATTTTACAAATTCTGGCTTTCATCAAAATTAGAATTATAAATTTGCCCCTGCTGTTTTGTTTTCCACTAGACTCTGAAGACATTCACATTTAACTTTCACATCGAATGGCAGAAATCTCATCAGAATAGACTTGAGGCTAACGATCTTCCCCTCTCCTTTCAATGAACTTTTCTGATTTCCCTGCCTTCTTCCTTCCTTCCTTCATCCCTGCTTCCCATTTCTGAGCAAAACTGGTGTTAATATTGTTTCCAGGATAGTAACAGAGTTCATAATGTAAATACAACAATACACTGGAACCATCTGTTACAAAATGGATATGTCCAAGACACAATGATGATAACAATGGCAGAAAATTTACGCTAGGGGTTGGTGAGGGCTTGTTCTTTAATGGTTCTGAAATATATATGATTTTATATATATATATGATTTTATATATATATGATTTTATTTACATATATATGCAAAATTTAAAATTATATGCCACCTCATATTTTTAGGAAGTTGTGGGATATATGTTATTCATTAACAAAGTAACATATCACCAGAAAGGTTTCATTTCCAGGGCTACATAACAGGAAGTAGAATGCATGTTTAGACAGTATCTTGTCAATATGGTAACTTTTAACCTAAATGTGTAGTTAACCTAATATACAATAACAATGATCAATGTTTATATAGCACTTTAAAGACGTTCACATCCTTTATATATTTTGACTTTCAAAACCCTGGAAGATATTATCCTCATGAATAAATAGAGAATAAAGAAACAAAATATCGAACTGGGGACTCCAATCCTATTTCTCCCTTTCAAAACTTTTTTAGCAACCAGAGTTTCTATCTGTCTAGTATTCAGAATTCCTATACATAAAGTTCTATTAACTTTTTCTAGTAACTTTTCTTTTTCATTTGAAAGTTGAAACATAGATAAGCCTCCTAAGTATCATGGGAAGTACATCACATCAAAAAAATATGGTCCATGGTTCATAAAGGAAAAGTTACCAATGATTTTCACACCTCAGAACTTCCCATCACAATTTTGACATGGACACATATATGTTAGCATAGCAAATGATAACTTCCACACAGGTGGCTCCGCACATACATTCTTCTGGATCTCAATTCCTTAATGTTTCAAAGTGATTCTTGGCCCTTCACTGTCTTCCAATATTTGAAATGTATGATTTTTAAAATAAATATTCATAAAACATTTTACTAGCAAGCGGAGAATGAGACTGGTTTAGCAACTTAACTCATCCAATGTGCAAACCTAAAAATTGGGTTTACGTGTACTAATTGTCTGCTGTCCAGTTCAGAGAGGCATCACTCTTGCATGACACCCATAGAAAAGCATGGTACAGAATCCCAAATAGAAGCTCTATTTTCCCAACCCTAACACAAACCTTCAAAGCATGAGCTTTCAGAGCCAGGTCTTTGTAGACCATGAAGCTTATTTTATGGTCAAATGGGATCATCCCTTGGCAGAAGTCCTCTTTAGAAGCAAATTTCCTTTACTTGACTGTTTAAAATAATGTGAAAACTTAACCATTAGAGGTATATACAATTTCCACCTTACATTTCTCTGATTTATTTAGTATCAACCATTTGAGAAATAATAACGAATATGAATGAAAACAAGCATTTTGCCAGCAGTATGATCTCACCAACTTCCTTCTAGAATACTGTTTAGTCTACCAAGCTAAGTTCTTCTTTTTCCCTCCTTTTGAAGAGGGATTGTACATAAAAAGGGAATTAAAGTGAAATCCACTTATCCTAATTAACACAGATGACTGGAGAGGAGGGATTATATGAGTGATGGATATTTTGCAATTTCCCATTATCTTGAAAACTAGATACTTGGCTTATTATACAAGCGCTGGGGTTTTGATTGATAAAATCTCTCACTAGGTTTAAATATCTCCCATCCAAAACATCTCTTATTTAAAATGTTAAGGAGTGGCACATTCACTTCACCAATCAATGAGACCTTGCAGCTCTCAATTCTCCTATAATCCTTTCTGTTTTTAGCTTTCCTTTCTGGCAGAAATTATGAGGAAATCTCTAGAATAAGAAAGTAGGAAGGCACTTTACAAGTTTATTTTGAAAGTCGGGATACAAATTCATAGTAGTGTTAGAACACTCTTTCAGATGACCCCCCACAATTCCACTATATGTATCACCACAGCTCTGAAGTTACACTGACTTTCGCAGTGGTAACAATATTTCTAGCATTTATCAGGTGCTATCATATGCAACCACCTCATCTCATTTGATACTAAGAGTGCTGTGAGGAAAGATGTTATTATTTCCATTTTACCAACAAAGCAGGCAGAGGCTCGGAGAAGTCAGCTGCCTGCTAATCAGGAGCCCAGCCAGGTTATGAACTCAGGGCCCTGAGCTCTGAAGGCCCATGCCCTTCACACTACATTTCAGAGAAATCTAGAGTTCCTTCCTTATACGACATTTATCAGCTATGATTTACATTAAATGCAAGAGCAAGACAGGCAAAGTGAAGGATAAAACATTGATAACTTTGTTATATGAATAACTGTAATGTACAGAAAGGAAAAGCTTTAGAAAAAATTAACTACTGTAAACCAAAAATTGAAATTCTAAGGCCCCCCCAACCATCTGAATGGACTTCTCTCAGCCAAGGGCATTCCAAAGTTAACCTGAATAATGAGTTCAGGCCATGATAAGAAGGGGTAGCCAGACATGCCTTATTATACCCTCCTCCCTTTTGGAATTACTGATAGAACAGACTAGGTCTGATAAGAAACATTTACAATCTATTCTCTCTGAAGCCTGCTACCTAGAAACTTCATCTTTATGAGAAAACCCTGGCCTACACAATCCCTTATCATAAGGCAAACATGCCTTTCTGTTAATAATTCTTTCAACCAGTGGCCAATCACAAAATCTTTGAATTTGCCTATGACTTGGAAGCTCCAGCTTCCACTTGTCCCACCTTTCCAGACCAAACCAACATACATCTTACATGTATTGATTTATATCTCATGTCTCCCTAAAATATATAAAACCAAACTGTACCCTGACCACCTTGGGCACATGTTCTCAGGATCTCCCGAGGGCTGTGTCACAAGCCATGGTCACTCATATTTGGCTCAGAATAAATCACAAATATTTTACAGAGTTTGACTCTTTTGATCAACACCATTGAATAGAAGCAATAATAAGCAGACAGTTACAAATAAATGTGGTTTACAACTATTACAAATGTAAATTTTAAATGTGAAACTTTTCTCACAGTACTTTGGGAGGCAAAGGCAGGTGGATTGCTTGAGGCCAGGAGTTCGAGACCAACCTGGGCAAATGTGAAACCCTGTCTCTACCAAAAAAAAAAAAAAAAAAAAAAGCAAAAGTTAGCCTGGTGTGATGGCTTGCACCTGTAGTCCTAGCTAGCTACTCGGGAGGCTGAGGTGCGAAAATTGCATGGGAGGTGGAGGTTGCAGTGAGCCAAGATCGCACCACTGCACTTCAGCCTGAGTGAGAATGCGAGACCCTGTCTCAAAAACAAAAACAACAAAAACAAATGTACATTTTCTTCATTAATCCTAGGATTAAACAGTAAAAGATGAGGAAACTGTATGTTCTTTAGGCTAAAAATAAACCACTTGTTCTTAAAAATCAACCAGCATCCTTTATTACAAACACCTGACACCCGCTCTCCTATTTTGATGAAAACTCTGAAAAGTAATCATAGTTTACTCATCCTTTATTTTAAAAAATGTAGGTAATAAATACATGTGTAATTATAAGAAATATAATAGGAATGTGCAACAAATATTAGAAATAGGATTTTAAAAATCATTCTGAAGCTAACAGCAGTAGTTGCTGGTTATACTTTTAATTGCATAGGTATCCAAATGCAACAAAATGAAGTTCATGCGAATACATTCCTTAAGTGAAGAGAACTCATAGTAAGGTTTTTAAAGCTCAGTCACGTTTCTGAAATATCTGTAGCAAAATATCTATATTTTTAACTAAAGCAAAATATTTTCTAGAGAAGTTACTTCTTGAAGAATTAAACAAGTTTATAAATATCTCAGCAATGATTAACCAATCCAATTTATACCTAAAGAAAGCAAATCAATTTATTTAGAATTCCACTAGTAAATTATTCTCTTTAATTCATGTGCAGCATGTAAAAATATAAACTTACATTTAAGTACTTCCTTGCTAGTTTGAGAATTCTTCTTCTAATGGGAATGACAGACATATATTTTGATATTCACAGAAAGAACAAATCCAACAGTAGTAATAACTTGTTTTAAAAATAAGTATTCAATTATTTCATTTTAACTTATAGAATTGTATTTCTTTCCACTAAAAAATAAGTATGTTAGGCTTTTTGTGGATTGTGTTGCCTTAACTCAAACTTTTCTGGAGCCAGTGAATGAACATATTTCATACTCAGTTGAGAGATTTTTATCAGTACACTTAAAGGCAGCAGGGTGCATAATTAGGTATGCCTGCCATCTGCATAGCCCTCCAGGTGCAAAAGGCATTAGCTTTATTTAATATTACCACAACATTAATTTTACTCCATTAATTTATGTCATTTGTCCTTTATTTCAAACTCAGATTGCCAAAACTAAAGCACTGGGCACGATGACCCAATTCTGATTTTAGTGAAAGTCTTATAAACAAAATCTTAAGCAACCTCCCTAGCTAAGAATATACTTAAGAACAGGAATTGACTGGCTGGCTTTCACATCTTAAAAAAAGGAATCCTATAAACAAAATGTTCTTGATTTTAGTATTACTATTTTAGAGTTTTTTCCAAAGAGGAAGCACATCATAAGATCATGATTTTAGGTGGCACTGACAAGGCACTAGGAAATATTGAATCACATCATTAGAAAGGTATGAAAATACCATTCAGTTCCTTTAAGCCCAGAAAAGAGTTTCCATGGAGTTTTTAACACCATTTTAACATCTGTGATTCTCCCTTTCTAACAGAGAGCAGGGTGCAGACCTACAGTTTTGACTCTTGGTGGATAATAGTATCTTGGCAGAATTTTGTTCCTTTGCTTTATGAACTTTTGCTCATAGTTATTTTGTATTTATGGCAAATGATACTGTTTTCCATTGAGAGTAATGAGATACTATTTCTTTTGAGCAAATTTAACTTAAAATCAGTCTGCTTTAAAGAAAAATGTTTAGTAATTCATAGTACAGTTATAGAAAAACATGGGAAACATCATGAAGGTTGTACGTAAAACAACTGAAACTTTGGAAAGTTTTGTATAAGTTGATTTGCATCCAACTTCCAAAGAACAAGACATGATTACACAAAAATAAAAATGGAAGGTTATTTAGAGAAAGTACTGAATTTATATGACTCTGTGTCTTATAAGTACAACTGCTGCCATCATTCCTTAAAAGCTTATTCTGTGCACAGTATTAGTACTTGACATGCAGTTATCTCATTTAATTTTCCAAAACAAGATAAATCTTTTAAATTTTGCTGAATGGAATAAAGTACATTTAGGTGAATGAAGTTCAGTGTAGTGGAACCGTGAATGCCAAATATTTTAAGGTAGACTCGGGTCAAAAATCATAATTTCCAGTACATCAATAAGAAAATATGTAAGAAGAAAAATTATGTTTTCCAAGGATAACTGTGTTTGTTTCTGAAAATATGGATACAAAGAGGAGGAGGGTGGGGGGAGAAAGGATCACAAAATACTCACACTTGATACAACCTTCCAAAAAGTGTCTAAAGTTAAGTGAACAAGTTGAAGTTTCCTCCTAGAAGCAGCCTAAGGCAGTGTTTTGATGGTGTTATCCTCTTGGAAATTTCAAATAACAACTCCAGTTAGACAATTCTGAGATCCTTACCATACATTTGCCTCCTGCTTGACATAATGCCTTTTAAGGGCCTATTATTGAATTTTCAGTACTTCTTACACAGATAATACCATTTTTGTTCTAAATTACATTGAAATGAATATGGAATACTTGTATTTTGAGGAAGAGGAAATTTCAATGCCAAGCATATAAAAATCACCTCAAGAACATTTGCTTTCCCCAGTTTTCATGCTCTTAGTTAGAACTTTTCTTGACACCAATTTTTTGCCTCTTAAGGTATTGAAGGCCAATACTGCCTTACAAATAACTCTCTTTAGAAAAGGACAAAGTTAAACATTAATTCCTAGTAGTCAAAGTTGAGAAATATCTTTGCACAAATCAAATGCATTCCAGAATATCTGTCACTGACATGAAACAACACACCAGGGCTGCTGAAAGCAAGTGATGATAGTTTTGACATTCCCACACCTTGACCAAAAAAAAAAAAAAAAGGCCTATTTATTACTTGTCTCCCTGAACACATCTTTTCAACTTCTCTATTCACCCTGGGATCTCAAGAGGGGCACCAAATCATTGTATGGCATTCTCAGATAATAAACTAGCTGAGCAAATCTAAAGCAGTTTAGTATTGTATATCTCAGAGCAGGGAAGAGCTCCCTTTGCTTCTTCACATCTATCAGAATCTGCTTTGTCAAGATTCATAAAATGGAAAAAAAAAAAACCACCCTCTCCTCCTTTATCTCTTTTTTTTTTTTTTGAGACGGAGTCTCACTCTGTCACCCAGGCTGGAGCGCAATGGCGTGATCTTGGCTCACGGCAAGCTCCACCTCCCGGGTTCACACCATTCTCCTGCCTCAGCCTCCCAAGTAGCTGGGACTACAGGCACCCGCTACCATGCCCGGCTAATTTTTTTGTATTTTTAGTAGAGACAGGGTTTCATCATGTTAGCCAGGATGGTCTCGATCTCCTGACCTCATGATCTGCCTGCCTCGGCCTCCCAAAGTGCTGGGATTACAGGTGTGAGCCACCGCGCCCAGCCCCTTTGTCTTATCTTTAATGAATTTTAATTTTTTTATGCTTCTAACTCCATCACTGTTATGATATATGAATTTTACTGATTTGCTACATTACCTTGCTATTCCTGCTGCTAATATATATGTGTGTGTGTGGGGGTGTGTGTGTGTATGTGTATATATATATATATATATATGAAATACTTTATTACTGTTATTATCCTTTTGGAGTGGTATGAAGAATACCAGAAATCTGTGGTATTTCCAGTTTGATTTAATCAAACATAATTATATTTATGGAACCTATTATGGGCAATCCACTGTTTTGGGTAGTACGTTGGCACTAACATTGTAATAGTCAAGTCTTTGTTTAAACTTTGTTCAAGTACTTCTTCTTTCTTCTTTCACCACAGACAACACTATATTTCCAGAAAGAAATAATACAGCAAGCATAAGACTTCATTACTTATCCCCAGTACTTATGAATCTATATTCTTTTCCTCTCAAACTTTACTTTCCTTCCTCCCTTCCTCCCTCCTTTCATTTTCTCTTTAATGTGCTTTGTCTTTGTTAATTAATAGCTACTCACAGAGTTTCTCCTGTTAGCCAGACATAATGACAGCAGCTCAGGACACATCAACTTTTTTTTTTTTGAGACAAGGTTTTACTCCCATTGCCCACTGGAGTGCAATGGTGCGATCTTGGCTCACTGCAATCGCTGCCTCCCAGACTCAAGTGATTCTCCTGACTCAGCCTCCCGAGTAGCTGTCTGGCTAGTTTTTTGTTTTGTTTTGTTTTGTTTTTTGTACTTTCTGTAGCGACGGGGTTTTACCATGTTGCTCAGGCTGGTCTCAAAATCCTGAGCTCAAGAGATCAGCTCACCTCGGCCTCTTGAAGTGCTGGAATTACAGGCATGAGCCACCACATGCAACCAACATTTAAGATACTCTATCAGTTTCCCAGTGCTTAAACCAAGTACCACAAAAAACTGTGGCTGAAAACAACAGAAATTTATTTTCTCACAGTATGGAGGGCAGAAGCCTGAAATCAAGGTGTCAGTAAGGCCCACTTCCTTCTGAAGGCCCTAGGGAAAAAACATTCCTTGTCTCTTCCAGCTTTTGAGGGCCCCCTAGGTATTCCTTGGCTTCTTTGGTTTTGCTTTGCCTCCATCTTCATGGGGCCTTCTTCCCTATGTCTGTGCCTTCACAATGCCTACTTACACAGTCATAGGATAGAGAACACCCTAAACCAGCATGAACTTAACTCATTACATCTGCAAAGACCCCATTTCCAAAGGTCATGTTCTGAGGTTCCAGATGGACATGAATCATGGGAAGACACTATTTAAACTGGGCTGTTCTTGTTGGGAGCACTTAGACATTATGAAACTTGAAGGGGTTGGGTGGCTTTCTCCCATACAGTCTGGTATGGAGCATCCTCTATAAAAATTCTTTGCTAGCTCAAACTCAGATGTGAGGTTAGTTCATCTTCCAGCAGCCTACCATGAAATAATGGCATCTTTCGTTATGGAGAGCCACTAAATGATGGCTAAGAAGGTAGATGTGTCACTGGGATACTAAAATGAGTTCTGTTACATTGAGCACCTAAATTTACAATGATTGGTTAACAACTTTGAGTTGTTACAATATATAGTTTCTTCTATTCGTTTTGTGTAACTAAGAATCACGGAATTCTTATATTTTAGAACTAAATAGAACCTTTGTGATAAAATAATCTATCATTTTACAGATAAGATGAATGAGAGGGAAATGCACGTTTGTTAGCTAATTTGGTACATAACTAGTAGAACAGAGTTCCCCTCATTCCTTGCTCAGTGTTCAAGTTGGACTTGTCGTGTTTATTAATACAAATAATTTTGATTATGATTTTGTCCATCTGAATACACTTGAATAGTTCTTGATCACACTAAAGAGCAACTTACAATATTACTGCATTAACAGCATTTGAGAAAAACATATACAGGCAGGATACTTCTCTTTCTACAATGTCATCTTCCTCTCACCTATGAGGAGTCTATGAATCTTTAGTGCTAGAAAAAATTGTGGAGGTAAAAAATATTAAGCTTTCCATAATGATGTTGTCCAAAGTTCCTTTAGCTGTAACTATGGACACCATATGTGCAGTTAGACATGATAAAAACCAATTTTAAGTTGTAAATCTTGGACAGTATATAACAAAGCTTTCCCACAGTAAAAAGAACAAAAAAATATGCTTGCTGCTTATTTGTGCACCACTGAAAATTCTTATTTATTCACTTTAATTCTGCATTTACACAAAAATGCTGTAATAAAATATCTGTACACTACTTCTGTTACAAATATAGATAATATTTAAAGTGACTTTATATATTCTAATGTAGGAGTTTCACGCTCTAAAATGGGAATGAACACATGATAATTCCTCACCAGTTGTCTCAATAAACAGCTCCATCTGTTTCCCTTAGTCTTAAACTATTGTATTATCAGATGTTAATATAAGGCAATGAAATGAAGTTATGTTAATCCCCTTAATTTTTCTATCAATTTACTAATGGCATACAACCAAAATAATTAGTAACACATTGTTCTCTGTCATTAAGATTAATACGAATTGAAAACCAATTGCACAGCACACTAACAAACACATTTTTAATGTTGCATCGGTTGTTAAAACCAGCACTAAAGATTCTGGAACCCTTCTATGTTCCTCTATGGTTAGCAGCATAGTTGCTTTCTAGAAAAACCATAGTCAACATGGGGTGGCATCATCATTTACTCATAGCAACATGAAAATATTTTATAAAAGGTCAAAAATAAAAATGAAAATTGAAATGTGCATTAAATATAATTTCTTTATAAAATGTAGGGACATTGCTTCATATATTTGCCATTTACTCAATTCTAGAAACCAATTTTAGCAGGAAAAATATGTATGCATATTAGAGGTGGGGAGATGCAATGTTTTTATAATACTGTATTGAAAATTTTAAAATACTGACAGCATTTTTAAAGATTTTCATTAGAAAACTTTTTTTTCTTTTTTTTAGTTTGGGGTGGGGAGAGGAGGTAGATTGCCAAATTGAGGCAATTTTTTTAAACTCCCCGAGATTTTCTTCTTTATTTTATATTTTCATTTTTCATCCTAATTTACTGAAGCCATTTTCTTTGGTTAGCCTTAGAATTTATCTTTCTTTATACTAACCAGCTTAGCATGTAATAATTCTTGCCCATGTGACTACAAAACATTAGATATCTTCACAAATAAAAACGAGATTCACCTACACAAATATTCCTTCTCTCTGACTTTAAGTTCACAAAATGCGAGAAGAAAAGAAAAATGATATTAGGTTGTCAGTAAGGAAAGCATTTGTATATGAGAAAAACAAACTTAAGTGTTATTTCCCCTCTACAGTTTTGAAGACCCGGCTGAACACAGCATAAAAAATGTCAGGACCAGTCCATTCTCTTTACAGTAGGAGGTGAGCTAGGGGTTGGGTTGGTTCAATTCTGGCAGCCAATTCAAGAGAGAACCATCAGTGTGACAGTGCCTTTTGTCCGTTTAAGGATGGCAACAGCTTCTTCATGGGTGACTCCTTCTAGACTCTGCCCATTGACAGCAATGATCTGATCGCCCCTTTTCAGACGTCCGTCTTCAGAGGCTGCTCCCTGCAAATTATAAAGTAGACTTATTTCTCAAAAAATGCTGCCTTGCAACTCACAACAGAAAAAGATCTCAACAGGAATGTAAATTGCTCTGCATGCACACACACACTGCTCCCAGTGCTCCATGGGTGCTCTAAGCCATTAAGCAATGATGAACATAGACAAAGAAGGTCTTTCTCCTAAATGGTTTTAGCATTGAGATACCAATTTGAGAGAGAATTTAGCAGTCAATAGATTAGTTGGATGGGTTTCTGGCTGTTCAGCACAGCAGTTGGTGGGAACACAAATTAATAAAGAATATTTGGGAATTTGCCTAGTAGGAATGATTCAATAGAATCCAGGATTTTCTATCCTGTAAAGAAGACCTACAGAAAGAAGGTAAAGGATTAGGTAGGAACAAAAACAGTTTTACAGGACAAGGGCTTGGGGGATGACAAAATCCAAAGGTCTGCAAAAGCACAAAGCCACCTGAACATTCACTACGGCAGGATAAGGTATAAGTTCTAAATTTAAAACCCACTGCTATTTCTAATTCTTTTTGTGGTTTTGAAAAAGCTATTCAAGCTGTCTTAGTTCTTACTTCCCAAGGGTAGAGAGATTCTTCATATTCCTTATGGACCCTAAACGATTAAGATTAAATACAGACACTGCTGTTAGAAAAAGAACCCCATCTTAAAGCACGCTTATAGAAGACAATTATGCAATTAAATATAAAATTAAAAATATGGAAAAGTTAATGAGGAATCCATAATGATGAAATTCTTAAAATATGTTCTAACTAGCATGCCTTAAATAAATTGTTCCTAGGCTGAGGAAAAGGACTGTATGACTCTTCTATTCACTAGCAAATGCTGTTTGTATTTTTGGACATACCGATAGCTTTTTTAAAAATCTTATAAATTAAGCCTATAGCTAGCTTGTTGTAGGTACAGCACTTTAAATTGGCTAAAAAAAAAATCTTTTCCAAAATAATAAAATAAAATATCCATAAAGAACCATACCACTAATCCAAAGGCCCTGTATCAAATTTTTAAACAGGTTTGACTAAGTTTTGTTTCTTTTTACACTGTAAAATTTTGAGATTCTAAATTTTTCCCTGCAGGAAATCTTGTTGAATTTTGTAGCTCCTGAAAAACGACTTAACGTATTAACAATAATTACATGGGTTTAAAGTATTTTAATAGCTTTACCAGTATTGCAATATCTTTACTCTTATTCTAAACCTTCTTAAGCTAGAATAGGTATTATATAATTATAACTATACAATCTTTTTAATTGAATCCCTTGATTGCAAATCGCTGACTTATTATAGATGATAGGGCTGCTGGATTCTCCCTACATTTTTTTCAGTAGTTATTTTTGTTTTATTCAATGAAATTAAATTTATAAAATAAATGCTTATTAATTTTCATGTGTACTTTATGTACTTCTCTATAACTAGTTTATATTTCACAACAAAAAAATGCAAACAGAAATACCAGTGCTCTACAGCATACATATTTAAAATGTCCCATTTTCAAAAGACAATCATGTGCAATTTGTGTTCAAAGAAAAAAAATAGGCTTTACTAACCAAAGTTCATTAATATTTTTATGTATATTGTTGAGTTTCCATGGAGTTTCAATTTGAGCCTATTTTCCTTTAAATATAATGAAACCTCAAATTGGACAAAAATATTTAATGACCTGTTCCTGTAGGGAGTCTTGAAAAGAAACGATCAACTGTTAACCATTTGGCATTACCTCAGGCCATAAACTAATAAGCCAGCTGCTGACCACTATTAATGAATGTTTAGGGGAAAAGAGGGTGGTTAAAATTTGCAAGCTTACCTTTGCAAACACTGTTTTAACATAAATGGGTAAGTCTCCATGAGGGCTGCCATATCCTCCAACTATACTGAAGCCTAAGCCATCTGGTCCTCGCTCTAGTGTAATAGACTTACATTGAGGAGGTCTACGGTGAAGGAAAGGAAAAAGAGGTTTTAAATTAAAAAAAAAAAAACTATATATATATATATGTTATGAATTATCTGACATCCACCTAGAGCTAGCATAATTCTCTTTGTTACTGACAGGAGAGTATATTACGGGTATTTCTGAGATGCTTAAATTGTCAGTGCACGCTGTGCTCGGTATTTTAAATTTACATAATCTAATGAAATCCTACTTAACACCCTAATTCTATTACTCATCTACGGTTCCCTTAAACTAACATATTCATGGCATGTTCTCATTGTACAGAGAAGCTCATTTGTTTTCCAGTTTATATAAAGTGAGAGGGCTAAAGTTCAGGGGACTATATTAAAATAAGTCATAAACATCAGTACGCCTAAGCTCAGAGAGAAAAATCAATTATAAGCAATGGAAAAGCTGCATCAAATTATTTAAAATTTCCAATGTGCCTCTCTCTTCTCCTCTGTTTTCCAATGCTTTTGTATCCAAGTGTTGTTACTTAATACTGTGAATTTTTTCAGTCCAAAGGATAATATACTAAATGAATAGGCAGTGCTGGAAATTTTAAAATGATCGATTTGACTTGCTCCATATTACATGAAGCGGTAACATCAACACTGAAATGTCCTCCACCCCACAATCAGAGCTGAAACCATGGGAAGGGTAGTGGCACGCGTATCTATCTAGCTAGTTATCTATCTCTCTACTTATCTTTCATCAACTAAATCCATGCCACAATTATTTAAGTTTAGAAGCACCTGATATGTGTAATTCATACTTCATAGATCCTATCATTTTACCTGTACGTAATTCCTAGAAACATGGGACAGAGAATGCAACTGTCAGGAAGACTTGATTCATAAGTGAAAAATGATACACTAATCATCATGTATGAACTCACCCTAAATCATCCTGAAATATACTGCTTGACGTCAGCCCAGTGAAAGAAAGACTGGAACTTGCAGGCTCCTGCTGATGACCTGTGACCACACTCACATCTCCTCCAGCAACCACCTGCGCACAGGAGAAGGATAAACAGAAAAAACACATGTTCCTGTGGCTAGGGAAACTAATTTTTCTTCAGAAAGAGCACTTGGATTAAAATGTATATTTTATTGTTCATTTAATCATTTCTGTTAACATAAAATACAACCAAAGAGAATGAAATTTCACAAGGTCCAGAGGCTCTTAACTGTCCTGACAGTAAACATATTCTTCTAATTCTATTCTACAAAGTTCTTTGACGTTTTTAAAATGTGGTCTCATATGTAATTACTTTTTAAAGATCTTTAGAATACAAGCTACTTGCGAGCACCACTTAAACTTCCAGCAAATAATCATGTACTGCTAAGGCCTGGATTTTTTTCCCCTTACAGTATAAAACAATCAATGCATCAGAGTAAAATGTTACAAAATGTGTCTCATATGCACTTTATTGGAACTCTTAATCATTTATGTTCAAGAGAAATATTAAATAAAATAATCATTTTTACTGCTTAAACATCAAAGCTCATGTGTCTTCAAGCTACCTATATTCTGAATTATGCTTGGGATAAAAATCTTACCTGCATTTCAATGGAGCCAGATGCATTTTTCAGTAGGTTAACTGCTTGGGTGTGAGTCATGCCCTCAGTGGATGTGCCACAGATAGTGACAATCCTATCCCCAACCTGCAAGGGAGAGAAAGAAACGGCCATCTGCTAAAGCAGCCATGGAGAGTGGGTCTTTGAGACCTGAGTATTCATTTCCTTCTCCACCTTCCACATGACATATATACTGCTACCAGCCACTGAAATATAACCAAGGAAACCACTAATTCCAAGAAGTCCAAAAAGCAGCAACCACAGAAAGAAGCAGTGCATAATGGTTGAGTTCCATAGTATCCAGGGGAGAGGGAGGGAGAAGGAGAAAGCCACTCTTCCCTGCTCTTCATTTCTCTTGGGTGAGACATTACTTCCTATTAAAAGAAAAAAAAAATTCACTATCATTTGGAAACTGAAATTTCTCTGGACATTACTATTATAATCATTAGATGTGACTCTAAGTCAGAGGTTGGCAAACTAAGGCCCAGAGGCCAAATTTGGCCCACTGCCTGTTTTGGTTAATAAAGTTTGGTTGGAAGACAGCCATGCTTATTTGGCTGCTTTCACAGGGCAGAGTTGAGTAGTTGCAACAGAGACTCACAGGTCCCACAAAGCCTAAAATATTCAGTATCTGTCCTTCCAGAAGTTTACTGACCCTGTGCTATCTATACAATCAGGTTTTAAGTGTCAGCCATAAATCTGGATATCAAATGAGGCTGAACCATTCCCAGCCTAAAGACTATTTAAACTAAAATGTGGTTATGTTCTGAGACCTATTTGAGGTATGAAACCATAGAGATTTTGCTTTAGAGAGACTGAGTTGCCTAAATGGAATATTCATGTAATTTTAGAGCTGGGCAATTGGCATAAATTCCATTGTAGTGCTCCACAATTTGGATAATCCCTCAGCTTTGAGGAAAGTTGCATATAGTTGTATAACATTGTAAGTCATATTTATATTAAACTTCTGCAAAATTATCAGTGAATGCAAATAAGTAATACTTTTCAATTTAACAGTTAAATCAGCATTTAAACCGATCAAATATATAAGATAAAAATTTCACTTCATACTGGTGTTCTGAAAATACTTTGTTCTCTTTTAGCTTGTTCCACAGAATTTCAACATATAAAAATATGTATTAAGAAACAACTATAAATCTTCCTATTTCATTTAACTGCAAATCTGCATTTTCTCCTTTCTTTTAATATTCTTTATTTTTTATTCCAAGCAAGCCTTGCTGTGATTGGATTAGATGATTTAAAAGTAAATATAGATATTTATAACTGCCTTGCAACACGTAGCCAGGTTCAAAGGTTTATAAAAACACTTCTGCACATTTTGCTAGGGCTTCTAGGGTTGTTAGTATGACTCACTCTGAGTTTTTGGGTCTGTGCTGCAACTCCAGTTGGGTGCATCATTGCAATAAATATAGGCACGTCACCAAGTGGGCTGCCTACTCCTCCAGCGATGCTGATTCCCAGTGAGTCAGTAGGGCCCTGCCACAGAACAGATATAAAATTTTGGTCAAAGTGATATTTTTCATTGACCTTTTGTTTATTCTTTGGCATGATATCTATAGTCAACTCTGATCTTCTAAGTGTGAGGGGGAAAATGAAGAAGTGCAAGAAAACTGCATTACTTTATTTGACACAGGTGCTTAGCGTGGCTTAGGAAAATAAGCATCTGTTCAGGAAGTAAAATAAATCAAGACATGCTAAATGAAAATCATGTTGTGGAACTGATGAAAAGCAGGTAAACTCATGAAGTGAAAAGACCACACTTTTGGAATCAGAGTACTGTGTTCAAAGCCAGGAAGTCATACTTGCAAATGCTGGAACTTGGAATAAAGTCCACTCCACTCAATAAATCATTAGATCTTCATTTACAAAATGGAGACAACAGTGCCTCTCACAGAGGGCTGCAGTGAATATTAAATGACATGATGATGACATGAAGTGTCTACAAGAGTGCTCAGAACAATAGTAAAAGCTCAATAAATCACAGCTGCTTTTGTCTCTTGTGCATGGCTGTCAGGGGAATCTGTTCAGAACTAATAAGTATCTGTTGAAGAGAAAGGTTTACTTACCAGTATAAGAAGTGAGAGGCATGGTACTATTTTGTGTGGGGTCAATTTTACGCTATTTTCAGCAAAACAGAGTATGCAAACAACGATTTTTCAAATGAGGTACTGCGATCAGGAAATTCATTAAGGACTACATTATGTTATTTCACATGTAATATGTAAGAATACATACTTTTTTGAGATGAATACTTTAAAACAGTAAGAAAGTTAACAAGAAAACATAAGAAGATGTCTCTTAAAACACCAGAGTTTATATTGTTTTCTCTCCCCAAGTTACCTTTTTTATTTCAACTGTTCTTAATCCCTGTATTTCAGATGCCACTGTAAAGGCAAAAAAGATAAAATAGGGTTATTTTATGTTCATTCACTTTTTATGTTCATTAAAATATCTAAAGCTGGATGGGACTAAATGATAACCTAGGTTTTTTTTTTTTTAAGGGGGTGCTCAAAGCTGCTAGTACACATGATTAGATCTGTCTCACACAAAACTATTTATTTTTCCAGTTGGAAAAACGTGTATACCATCCCATTCTTCCTTCTCATTTTAAGTGTTGATTATATAACTATGTAATCCACTTTGAATGAATCAAGGGCAGAATGTGTTTTGCATAGAAAGGCACATGTGCACAGCTGAGAGGAATAAAGTCATGGATGCATTAAAAAAATTCACAAATTTAAGTGCCTAAATTTCTAGAATATTAGTCACATTGCAAACAGAGATTGCCATATGGTTAGTTTCTTCAATTTGAACAACTCTCAACCAATGCACCAAGCCAAAAATCCCTCTGCAGCATGATTTCACGTAATTAAAACACAGGAGGATCACATTAATTTTCTCAAATTTTTGCAATCTTCATGGAAAAAGAAGGCTTCACTTAATGGCATCTTCTGATTTACTGGTGTTACAATAAGCACAGAAAAGGAATAAAATCAAAAACACCAATCTGCTTAGTAAGAAAAAAAAATTACAGAATCCTGATTATAATGTTTAGTGTATCTTGTAGGGTAATCATCAAATGGGAAAAGCTGCCATAGGCACAACTTTATGTTGTTCAGACTTTTTGCTAACACATGTTTTTGTACCTATATTAGGATATGGGATGATTTCGGGGAAAAGAAAGCTCAGAGGTAAACAAGACAAAAAAATCAGTGTTGACAGCCAAAATTCAAACCATGTTTAAAATACTGAACCAATCTTACATGCATTCTTCTTTGAGCTACTTTCCAGTGACTCAGATGTACTGGATCCAGAGAGTGGAAAAGTGAAAGATGACAGGCTGCCTTCACTCACCTACAAATATACAACAATTATTTCAGAAGGTTTTGCAAGTAACATACTCCCTAAATACCACTTATTTCAGAATTTAATCTAGAGACAGATACCTGTTAAGCAACAGTGGCTTTTGATAATTTGATGAGCAATTTAAACACAGTTCCTACTGATTTTTTTCCTTTTAAACAGAGAATTTCTCTAGTGACATAAATAAATTGAAGCTAAAAGGGTAGATGAAATTGATTCTAATCTACCTAAAATTTTAGTGGATAGTCATAATCTCATTCAAACTAATCTTCTTTAAACTGATGTTGTAGGAAGACTAGGACTTAAACAAAAACTGCAGAATTAGGGCCAGCTAATAGGAAACTCATGGCAGTAATTTAGAAAGTTAGTATGGGGTCTTTAAGGACAGACTGATGAAAATGGGTTTCCATCATCGGTAGACAAGACTGAGGAGAAAGTCAAGAGGTCTTGTCAAGAGTCTTGAAATATTTAACGTCATATTTTTATACATGGTGCTGAGTATCTATAGTTCACTTATATGGGACTTTTCAGTTGAATATTGATTGATGTTGCTATAAAATATTTTTAAAATATGTTATCTTGGGGCCAGGTGCAGTGGCTCACGCCTGTAATCCCAACACTTTGGGAGGCCGAGGCGGGTAGATCACGAGGTCAGGCGTTTGAGACCAGCCTGGCTGACATGGTGAAACCCCATCTCTAATAAAAATACAAAAATTAGCCGGGCGTGGTGGTGCACGCCTGTAATCCCAGCTATTCAGGAAGCAGAGGCAGGAGAATCACTTCAGCCCGGGAGGCGAAGGTTGCAGTGAGCTGAGATCGTGCCACTGCACTCCAGCCTGGGTGACAGAGCGAGACTCTGTCTCAAAAAAAAAAAAATAAATAAATAAATAAATAAATAAAATAAAAATAATAAAAAATTTGTTATCTTGGTAGGCTTTACAATTAGGTAGTTACCTTTTGAGATTATGGAAAAAGAATCATGTCAAAAAAGAATGCCTGAAATCAATTTCCTTAGAACGACTTACAAACTACTCAACAGCCACACCTTGTTTACCTGGCTATTCTGACTTCTTGTTCTTCTCTGTCTCAAACTCTGCACCTCAGTCACTATCCCACGCTGCCAGGGGACCAGACCTTGTACACAGACCCACAGTCAGGGCCATCTATGTGTCCTCGTGGCCCTGACGAACCGCACAGCTACCCACCTGGCTGCTTTGAGACGGCCTCCTCTCTGAATGGAATGGACCAGCTTTCATTCTTCCAACTTCCAAGGTTACTGTGCCTAGGGAACACTGTGGGTGGGCATGGGGGGTGTTTTATGGAAATGTTTAAATAAAATGCTATAATCATCTTTAGGAATACATTTTACTCTTCAAGACTTTTTTGAAAGGCATCTTCCTTTTGGAATTTCTATAAGCAAGGATACCTCCAATCCCTTGTGGAAAATGGCTTTTTAAAAAAACATTCAAACTAACAAAAATAATAAGCAGCAGCAACACCAAGTGTCTACCTTAATACCTCATGATTTCTATGGAGACTACTTCTACCAAAAAGAAATGGAGAATTGAGCAATTATCTCATGAAACACACTAATTTTGATAGGACAAACAAGCTGAATAACTGAGGGTTTAAAAAACAAAGCGACTGTAATCCCAGCGCTTTGGGAGGCCGAGGCGGGTGGATCATGAGGTCAGGAGATCAAGACCATCCTGGCTAACATGGTGAATCCCTGTCTCTACTAAAAATACAAAAAAATAGCTGGGCGTGGTGGCGGGAGCCTGTAGTCCCAGCTACTCAGGAGGCTGAGGCAGAAGAATGGTGTGAACCCGGGAGGCGGAGCTTGCAGTGAGCCAAGATCATGCCACTGCACTCCGCCTGGGTGACAGAGCGAGACTTGAGACTCCACCTCAAAAAAACAAAACAAAAAAAAAAGCGAACACAATAAAACCACCACTACCATTACCTCAGCAACTTGTTTTGCCCTCAATGGAAGAGGTACTTAGATAATTGGGTAAATTCTCTATCGCTACACTGTGCCTGAATAGACTTATGATATAAAATTTAGATAAATACTGCTATCAACACGAAACATGAATTGAAGACAATCTTTCTTGTACCCCTTTACAAATAAACCATAGGCATGCAAGAAATGCTGCACAATCTAATATGGAAGTACCACAAGAAGGTGTTTGAGACCCTGTTTTGGAGTCACTGGATTAAATCCAGACTATGTGATTTATTAGCGGTGTGACCGTAATGGATGTTTAACCTTAATAAATCTTTTACTCTGAATTTTAAAAATGTACAGCATTATAGGTTGTTGAGATAAATAAACCATGAACAATGCTTATGACAGTATTTAGAATGGAGTAAGATTAATATAAACATTGGGCACTGATATTATTATTCAGTGATGAGAGTACAAAGGGATGTGTTATTCTTGAAGATGTTGATCATGAATCATACTTTGAAAGGTCAAAACTTGACTTGTAATATCCATAAGTTGGTTTTTTTATTTGTTTGGTTTGGGGTTTCTTTGCTGCAAATTTACCAAACTCTTCTTGAAACTATTTATATTTTCAGTTTACATAACTGTACGGTTAACAAGTCCATACATTAATTATTCACTGTGTAATGTTGCGACCCTTTCACCTACCTGTAACGCTTCTCTTTCAAACATCAAGGGTTTTGATTACTTAAAAAATTGTTAATTTTTCCAATACAAAAGCGATTTATGCCCAGTAAAAAGAAAATTTTGGAAATAAAATGAAAAAAGATGGGGGAAGAAAAGGACCCATAAGTCCAACATTACCTCATAATTATTGTTTAAAAAACTTATAAGATTGTATTTTACATAGTTGCATCTATGCAGTAAATACAATCCTCTGTCTTATATTCCCCACTAATTACAGTAGTCCCCCTTTATTATGGGGGGAATATGTTCTAAGACCCCCCGCCAGTGGATGCCTGACACTATGGATAGTGCTGAACTCTATATATACTATGTTTTTTCCTATATATAAGGTTTAATTTATAAACATAAACTAAGGTTTAATTTATAAATTAGACATAACAGGATAATAAAATAGAACAATTATAACAATGTGCTGTAATAAAAGTTATATGAATGTGATCTCTCTTTCCTTCTAAAAATACCTTATTTTACTATACTCTGGGCAACTGAAACCACAGGAAGAGAAACTGCAGATTAGGAGCGACTACTGTATATATTTTATCATGTTAAAATAGTTGTCATGACACTTTGGGAGGCCGAGACGGGTGGATCACGAAGTCAGGAGATTGAGACCATCCTGGGTAACACGGTGAAACCCTGTCTCTACCAAAAATACAAAAAATTAGCTGGGCGTGGTGGCGGGCACTTGTAGTCCCAGCTACTTGGGAGGCTGAGGCAGGAGAATGGCATGAATCCGGGAGGCGGAGCTTGCAGTGAGCCGAGCTCATACCACTGCACTCCAGCCTGGGCAACAGAGCAGGACTCCGTCTCAAAAAAATAGTTGTCATGAACATCCTTTCAAACAGATACATGTTTGCCATGCATCCTTGCTATTTATACCAAAGTTTATATAGTTTTTGTCAATCACATTGCTTCCAATTTTCTCACTATTACAAATAACACTTCAATGAACTCTACGTGCATGAAGAACTTTATGTGCATGAAGTTGTGTATAGAGGATTATTTACATAACAGTTTTAAAAGAAAAATTACTAATAAAACAAAAATAAGCAGCAGCAGCAACAACAAACATGTAAGTTATACAAATATTTATGGTGTTCATTATATACTTCCAGACTAGCTATTTTTTTTTTTTTTTTTTTTTTTGAGATGGAGTTTCACTCTTATTGCTCAGGTTGGACTGCAATGGTGCGATCTCAGCTTACTGCAACCTCTGCCTCCCGGGTTCAGGCGACTCTCCTGCCTCAGCCTCCTGAGTAGCTGGGATTACAGGCATGCGCCACCACACTTGGCTAATTTTGTATTTTTAGTAGAGATGGGGTTTCTCCATGTTGGTCAGGCTGGTCTCGAACTCCCGATGTCAGGTGATCCACCTGCCTCAGCCTCCCAAAGTGTTGGGATTACAGGCATGAGACACCACGCCTGGCCAGACTAGCTTTTTAAATGACTGGTTTAAAAATTATTTACATTGTTTTATGGATGCTTCCATTTTTTCTTTCTTTAGGATATATAATTCTTACAGAGATAACAATTGTTTTTAATGTGTCTCCAAAAAGAATGTATTCCTCCTTAAAGAATTCTAATTAGATTATGTTTTAAAGATTGAGAACCCTAATGAGAAGTGATAAATGTTAACTTTGCTTTAATAACCAAATTTATAAACACATTCATATGCCAGATCTTATGTAAACCAGAGAGGTGAATAACAAGCACCCACTTGAAAATCCCTCCATGAAGCCCAGCCACTCAGAGGCTCCCCTTAGCGTATTAGACCTCCAACAGCTCTACTGCTGCTGAGCACTGTCATGCAGGCTTATGCTAATTGCTACCCATGACATGGGTACTGATGATGACAGTTTTCTAGTCAATGTTGAATTATATTTCTTCAGGTCATAAAACACACTAGGTTAAAAAAACAAAACAAGGAGATAAGCATTGCCTATTTACAGGAATGCAAATCCCCTCTAGAAACTGGAATATTCCCTGACAGAGAATATGCCTAGAGTCCCAGGAATTATATTGTCAAGTGACTTTTCTGTGTTTTATAATTAATTCATTTTTAAAATGAAACTGGTTCTGCCTTTCCAATCAGAAAATGATCCTTCATGGTGAGTTTTCTTTGGAGGAAACCAATTTTATAATGTAAAATGTACTTGAGTTTAGAATGATATCTAGGGATGGAGGCCTTATAATTACGGTAATCCCCAGTGAAGGTACTGCCGAGTGAATCTGCATTAAATTACCTTCATTGCATAAGGATGACGGATCTGCTTCCGATTTTAAATGTCAACTTCAAATAGTTCAACAGTTTTGAGTCAGAATAGTATTTGGACCGAACTTTCCCTTCTATGGAACATAAATGATAAAATCTTTCCATTTTAAAAGATTTGAGATGACTTTCTATTTATTTTTTTGAGACAGGGTTTCTGTCACCTAAGCTGGAATTCAGTGGTGTGACCACAGCTCACTGCAACCTCTGCCTCCCAGACTCATGCCATCCTCCCACCTCAGCCTTCTGAGTAGCTGGGACTATAGGCCCGCACCACCATGCCCAACTAATTTTTATATTTTTTTGTAGAGACGGGATTTTGCCATGTTGCCAAGGCTGGTCTCGAACCCCTAGGCTCAAGTGATCCACCTGCCATGGCCTCCCAAAATGCTGGGATTATAGGCGTGAGCCATTGCACCTGGCCTTGAGGTGACACTTTAAATAAAGAGAAGTCATTACTAATTTGACTATGATAGCCCAATGTTAAAATTATTTTTTTTCTTCTATGCTATTACACAGAATTATTTTTGGCATTTTTTACCTTTAGCAAAGCGGCAACCGCTTCCTGGGTGGCATTACGAACGTCTTCCCCATTCACCATTAATATCTGGTCTCCCTGCATCAGTCTTCCATCGGCATCCGCAATTCCTCCTTTGACAATGTCTGACACAAATACTCCAGTATCGTTTCTGCACACAATTTTGAATTTCAACATTATCTTTTCCTCAACTGCAATGCAATGCTTATTTAATAAAAAGTTACATTTTTACCCAAAATTTTTACTTGTTTTTATGACTTTAAAAGTTTTGTTATTTGGAGCAACACTGGGGCAACATTAGAATTATATTTTTTTGATAAATAACAGCTTATGTCTTATAGTGCTTCATAGATTAAAATGATCTCCAATAAGCATATTTATTCTTCATCAATTACATACTGTGAGTAGAAGTGTGTATTACCATTCTCATTTTATGGGTCACTCGGCTACTAAGTGGCAAAAGTAAGACTTAAGAGTCAGTCCTTGGATGCAAAATCTGCTGTTCTTTCCAAATCAGAATGGAGCTTTGAATAATATTAACTTGTGGTTACATAAATGTTGCTATCACCATCAACATCATTAATATTATTGAAAATCATAACAGATGTGTATCTCAACCTAAACACCATTCATTAACTCAAAATCTAAGTACCATTGCTGTGATGTCTCTTATATGAAATCATTACACATCTTCCACACAAGATAGGTTTATGCAAAATAAACGCAAATCTTATTCCCATCCTTTCTTTCACAAAACTATAAAAAAAAAACCCCAAAACTTCTAAAAATACGAAGATAACCATAAATAGAAATATATAGTAAAAGCTGAACTGTATCACTTGTTCTTGCCAAGGTCATGACATCAGATCATTTCACCATTTGATCCTCCGCTTTCCCATCTTTAGAAACAGGGTATTGGATTAGATGGTCTTCCCAAGGCACAGAGTTTAGGGTTCATTAATGGTGGTTTTCATGATGACCTGGTGACCCCACATCCTATAGTAGCCACGTTACCCATGTCATATTTCATGAGAACTAGACTACTGATACTGTATTCCAAAAAAAGTCTATTTTTTAGACATATTCCCACTGAGACTCAAATAATATGCTAAAATCTTTTTGTGTTTAAAAATAATTAGCCTTTAGCTGTCTCTGAGAAACAAAATGGTGTAAATGTCTTTTTATTTCCATACAGAAAAGTCGCTGCAGAACCAGGTGTCTATGCTGCTGGTTTGGCAATTCTGAAGAATGCCTATTTCTGAAGAAGGATATTCTGAAATAAAGATCACCATTTCACAGATTTCTGACTCACTGGAAAAAATAAGCTGCTTTCAAATGGTGGCTATCTGAGGCCCAAGGAATGACAAGATCAACTTAGAGACACTGCAGACTGCAGGGGCACTTTTTACTGAATGCTGACTTCACAAGTTTAGCTATCTGGTAGATTCTGAGATCAGATCCAGATGGGCTTATAATACTACAAGGAAGAAAGATTTATGAAACTTGCTGGATTATTTATTTGTTAATATCACTTATAAATGAATTTGTTAATATTACTTACATGTAAATACTTTTAAAATGTACTTATATACAAATGAATTAGGTTGTGAATTTTTGTACATTCACTATTCCATTACCACCCGGGCCCCCTGCTTTAGGTCCTGTTGATGGCACGCTCTTGTTCGCTCTGATCCTTCTCCCTACAATATCTTCTACTCTCCTTTAATAAACCAGTTCTCACTTATCACTTTTAGCCTCAGCTCAGACACTTCTTTTCTTGGAAATTTTCCCTAATTCACTTTAATTAAATAGGGTCACTTGGTCTCTTTCTCCTTTGCTACCATGGGTCCCCCACAAAGCATCTTTGTCACTCATCAATAGATTCCTTTGTTGCAAGAATATATTTAATTCGACGTTCACCAGACAATGAGTTTTTGGAGTTCAGGAACCATGTCTTATTTAGCTTTGTTTCTGAAAACTTAATGTATTTCCTAGCACATAGCAGGTGCTCAAAAATATACCAAATGACTTTTTGTTAAGTACCTTCAAAGCCTTCCAATATTCTGATTTTAAAAGTCCAAAACCAATGTCTTTTTATGGTTCCTTAGTGAGGGGGCTAACAACAGCTACCTACTGAACACTCGCCACTGATAAAAGATTCACCTACTGCTATTACTCTTTAAAATGATTTAAGTTCCATCATTTCCAAGGGAGCATTGGGTTTGTCCTCCTCAGTCACACCTTTTACCAACAATACTTAATCCTAGGCCTTTTCCCGGCTTCTTCTGCAGCTCAATAGCGAGGGTGTCACACACTTCCTCCTCTTTGTATGGGGCTTCATCTCTGTAGAGTGTCAGGCGCACTCTCTGTGGCGTCTGTCTCAGGACATTGATTGCTTCATCATGTGTGGCCTTTCTCAAGTCAATTCCATTCACCTGTACAGAAATGGGACACTGACTGTAAGGAACATGAGAAGTAAGGGAGAGTTAGGTGGGGAAGGGGAGAGAGAGAAAGAAGCAAAGAAAGAAACACTCCCCCCAGGAGCCTTTTCTCTGTTAATTTTGAAGGTCAAAAACAGGCATTCTATACCTCTAAGATCTGATCTCCAGCCCAGAGTCTTCCATCTTTACATGCTGCTCCTTCTTCATAAACTTCATGGATAATAATGGCACCCTAAGGGCCCAAACAAAACATACCCATACTTATCCCATTCTCCTAGGAATGGTGAGCAGAAATGGAGTCCAAACACATTATACTTTGATAGACAGCAATAAGGGTTATAAACTCTGGCTCTACAGGTACAAGCTCCATATAATTCAAGGGAAAGTGTAACAACAATTTTTGCTAAAGGGCTCAAAGGAGCTTATACTTTTTTCCTAATGATAGAGAAGATTAAAGAAAAAAACTATAAAATAAAACATGCATACATAGATGAGAGATAACTTTCTTATCCATAAAGGAAATCATTTTCAAGGTATTTTTGACATCTAGAAGACTTTGTCTACAAAGTATCAATTTTTCAAACTCTTTTTTTTTTTTTTGAGATGTAGTCTCACTCTGTCACCCAGGCTGGAGTACAGTGGTGCAATCTCAGCTCACTGTAACCTCTGCCTCCCATGTTCAAGAGATTCTCCTGCCTCAGCCTCCCAAGTAGCTGGGATTACAGACGCTACCACGCCCAGCTAGTTTTTGTATTTTTAGTAGAGATAGGGTTTCGCCATGTTGAACAGGCTGATCTCAAACTCCTGGCCTCAAGTGATCCACCTGCCTCAGCCTCCCAAAGTGCTGGGATTATAGGCATGAGCCACTGCACCTGGCTCAAACTCCTCTTAAAATGGGTTTAACCCAACCTGGATATCAGCAAAAAGGAAATTAAAATGTAGCAAGGACTGGTGAACTGATAGAAGCACTTTGAAATTTCAAGATCAAAATCACCAGTGTAGCAGAATCTTGCTGAGTCAATATTTATTGGCTTACTCAAAGGAAACCTCCCCCGTATCCAATTGAATATTTGCCCTATAAATTAAAATAACAAATAAATACAGTTTTTTTCGGCCTTCACATTTCCTTTACTAGAACTGATAGAAATCTCCCAATAATCGTCTCTGAGGCCTGGCTGAAGGACAGCCTGTGCAGAAGCACCTCTGGGTGGTGCTCACCAGCAGCGTGTCTGAACCCCCAACGATGCTCAGGCCCAGCCCCGTTCGCCCTTTGGAAATCTCGATGGTTGTTTCGCAGCCAGGGATAATGGGGCAGGTTGCAGGATCAGAAGCAAAAATTGCTGGTGTTGATGATCTGCTTGTATCTAAAAATAAGTTAAAAATGAAATACAAATAAAAATTGGTTACAAGGCATATCCATCAAACTCATCACACAGATTGACTCTGAGGGATGAGGCAGGGAAATGGGCCCACGATTGTGGAAAAAAAGAGACTTCGTATTTACCTCAATCTTTTAATTATCTTCTATTTAAAAATAAAACAAATGTGATTAAATCACCATTGTTAATTTAGGGTAGTGGGCCAAAAATTACCTGTTTAATTATTTTCTATGCTATCCTACATGTTTTAAATTGCTAGAGATATAAAGGATAGGATATGAAGAAGAAAGAACAGAATTAAATTGAACCTCAAGTTTCACTTTGATATTCTCCATTTCAATGGAGCCAAACACATTTCTTATGAATTAAAAGATTTATAGAACTCAGAACTGAGACATGTGGCAAAGACCTAGAAGCACATTCAGGGAAGACCACTAAACACATCAATAATTTTGGTTCTGATGCCTGCTTTTTGGGGCTTTTTACATTTTTGTTTTCTTCTTATCCTAGAGCATCTCTTCTTATGTAATCAATTCTGAGCAAAAATGCACCATTTGCAGTTTTCTCCTTGGGTCTCACTTGATGTTTTATACATTCAGATGTCAAATTCTGGTGCATATATGTTCAGAAATGAATAGATAAGAACAGATCATGAGAAAAGGGGAATATAATTTCACACGTTATTTTATGAGAGTCTTCATATCATATGTTTTATGATACAACAAAGAGCATACAGCAAATAGCATGTTTTGGGAAAGCTAGGACACTTGGTATAGTAGCGTATGCTTTAGACAAGATGTTCTCTTTTTAGGAAATCAGAAACAGACTATTTTCTTGCTCCTTAAATGGTAAGAACAGGTGTAAGATATTTTCTTTTATGTTAAGTTTTCATTTAGCATTTCATATTTTTATAGACAACACTATTTAGGGATCAACATAAAATTGAAAAATGAGAAAATTTCCATAAAATCTTTTAACACTTCAGTGAATTATCCAGTCTTTCTAAATAAAGGATTATTTTCGGAGATGTATTACTTTAAGACTTTTTCATCCAACTACATTACAAATGTTTTAAACTAGTGTTTCCTTACAAAACTATTAAAAGAAGAGTTTGGAGGCCAAAAGAAATTTCTCCCCTCCACCCCCCCATCACAGAAAAAGCCAATGCCTTATTTTTTTGTTTGTTTTGTTTTGATGCTGCAGAGCTTGAAACTTACTGTTTTATTACACACCAGTGTATTCTTTCTCAAAAAGTAACTCAAAGGAATAATGTACCTCTATATACTAGACTGGAAGTGTAATGACACATTAAAGTGTCACCCTATGGTTCACTTAACCTAAATCCATTTCTATTATGACAGGACCCACTATTACAACCTAAAGCATAGAACTCAGATCCGTACATCATGGCAATGACTAAAGAGTTTCTTATAGTGGCAGGCAGTACTGATCTCACCTATGAAATAGGATAATTGCATACCCATTCTACAGATAAGAAAGCTGAGGCTTAGAGAAGTTAAATTACTTTCCCAGTTTAAAAAAAGAATCCACAAAATGATATTTCTAATTCATTAGTTAGAGGCCTGGAATCAAGGTGCCCTTAGCAATATATTTTTGGAGAGCAAAGAATACTATTCCCTTGTTTTAGAGATGAAGAAGCTGAGGCTTTGAGTGGGTAGGTTTCCTCAGATGCCACAGCTGCTTAATGTACAGCACATAGATTGCCTGCCTAACAGTCCAGTACTCTGTTTCCAGAAGTCCTCTCTTTATACCCTGCCCTCACCATAGGGCTCCCTGACTACAACCTTCCAAACAGTGAGCCACAGGCAGGCAGCTGGCTTCCAAGCAGAAACCCTCTGCTGAGTTCAGGTGTTCCACAAGTGCAGGACTCTCATGAGCCCAGAGGCCTTACTTCGGATGGACTCCGGTTCCGGGGAGCCAGACTGTGGGACCATCAGAGACTGGGAGCTGTTCTTTTTTTCTCCACTGGCTGTACCAGCTGCTGAAGGAACAGCCTGGGAATCTGGATTCTCAGCATGGATGGTAAGTTTTACTGTCGTCTTTGCTGTCTTCAGAAGGCTAATAAACTGGCAGGGTGTATGTGTGGAAGAGAAACAAAATTCAAAGCTGAATTAGTAGACATACCAATGAGTCACCATTATCAAAGGAATCTAATTCTCTCTATGGTTAAGGGGAGGGATAGATGCAAATTATTTCTTTGTCAGGACTTGGGTAAAGAAAGAAATGGCTCTAGTTTCTCTCTAGCTTTTCCAAATGCCTGATATAGATGAGGGCCATGGTTAATTTCTACTCTAAGTCTAGCTCTGACCACATTTTTTCTTATATGAGACTTTCAACTTTTTACATCTCTAATCTCATCCGTTTTTCTGAATGCCTGCAACCTTAGAAGATATATGGGTTATTTTACCTACTTCCTGATTCTATAGAAGCAGCTTACACAAACAGTTTTAATAAAATAGAAACAAATATGTTAGAAGCAGAATAAGAAAAGTATACAACAAAAAAGTCAAGGTAAATGAAAAGTTAAAACATAGATTTATGGGTTAAAGGATCTGGCCTAAATACTTATTAAAAACTGAATTTTTAAAAAGTAACTTTAAGCTTCTTACTGGACAATGAAGAAATGATAAGTTATATGGTTCTCTCTCACTATAAGAAAGAAAAAGCATACCATATTTCAAGGAAACAAAGCTTTTTTCTGGCACTTATAAATAAAAGGCCTCAAATGAGATACCAAATAAGTATTAAGATCTCTTTTGAGGAGAGGAAACTCAAGTACAAGATATGTTTAACCCTAATAAAAGTTATATATTTAAGGGTTGAGTCTTACAATCTGTTTATAAAGTAGTATACACAATGGATATTTATAACAGCAAACATTCATTAAAAAATATTTTGGTACTAACAGTCACTGTTAAGGAGTTTAAAGTTTTCCTAAGGAAAAAATGGAAATATTTATCAAAAATGCCCAGTGAATATTGAATAATCTGTGTGGCAACGAAAAATCCCTTAACACCAACTGGAAAATAAGAAATAGAAATTGAAGAACTTCTGAACAATCTCTTCTTTTCCTTAAGAACATGTCTAACACAGCTACATAACCCTAATTCCCTGTGATCGCAGACACAAACACTTTAATCATGCCCAAGGATGGGCCTACATTACCATTTACTTTATTTTGGAAAATTACCTTTTCAACAGGGTAACCAACAACAATTTCATCATCTACAGCCAATATCTGATCTCCGACTTTGAGTCGTCCATCCTAAATGGAAACGTAGAAGAATTTGAGTGATATTCCAAAAGTAATTCCCTCCCCAACTACTTAATGACAGCAAGAAAGGTAAACCTCACCGTGGCTGCTACCCCATGCTCTGTTAAGCTCTTTATGATGACTCCACTGAGTGTATCTTCTTCGCTGATAGCAATACCCAAACCCCCCTGATCCTAGAAAAGTAAAAACAAAAATGCTCAGAAGACTTGAAACAGATTAATTTTATTCAAATGGATACCAAGGGTAAGAAAAGCAGTTAAAACTCTTCTGAAGTCCGGAAATCTAAGACCTTAGACCTTAAATCTAAGATCTTAGAAATCTTGTCTTTTCTTAAACAAACTTTCAAATTTTCCTAATGGGAATAAATTTTCCTCCATCAAAAATTCAAGTGTTTTCACTCTTCCCATATGTTGACATCTTTAGTAACTTTAGCAAAATATCTAGACAGCAAAAATACATTCAATAATTCAATCAGAACATTCAGCATTTACAAATTTTGTCTAATGACTGAATAAGTCATTCAAAACCAACCAAAGAATCCCGCTTCTTCTCTGGCCTGTCGCTTGGAAATAACAACAGGGTCTAGCCCCTTCATTCTTTTCTGCCCCTCTTCTTCCTTTAGCAGGCAGTCTGCCATTACTGATGCAGACTCTGTCCTTTTGGGGGCCGAACACTCAGAGTTGTTTCTCCAGAGAACAGCATTTCAATCTGCTGCAGACTGAAAATGCCTCTCAGTCCCAAGACAAGCTCTGAGAACCTGCCAAGGCTGGGGAGCTACACCTACTTTGCTACATTTTCCACATTTCCCTTTATCAAAACCAAATGTTCAGAAATATTGGCTTTTAGCTTTCTTTAATGTTTACTTTAATAAAATTAAAAGAGTTTTTAACATTTTCATTGCCAGAGCTAGCAACCTTCTAATTTTTTCTCCAGAGAAAAGTTACAAAAAGCAAAGAAGAGAAAAGGGAATCTTGACATGGTTTCTCTGAAATATACATACAAGTTAAATGTGCCATCAGAGATGTTTATGGTCATGGCTGTGACATCAAGATAGGTTTCAACATCATTTTAAAGATTATCAACAATGTGGCTCTTCTGAGGTAGATTATTAATGCCTGATAAGTTTGAAACTGTCACTGACCATCTCTGTACTACCTCTCTCTTTCCAGGCAATCGGTCATGTCTATCTGCCAGAGTAAGCTGCACCTTTAGAGTGAGCAGAACTGACTTTACCTTCTACCTAACTATAGAAATTTGGATACGCCACTTAACATCTCTAATTCTCAATTTTCTTACCTACAAAATCTAGATTTTCTTATCTACAAAATGGAATAATAATACTTGTCACATAACAGTCACGAAAGTACTTTATTGGTACAGTGGGTATTTGCTGATTGTTTACCCAATACTGCTTCCCATCTTACCTCTCTATAAAAATTGATTTTTATTAGAATATCTAGCCTTCCCACCCACTCCTCTCCTCCACCTCCATATTCTCTCTCCCACCTTCTTCCCTCACCATGTTTCAGACTGTAGATTTAAAATATGAGCAGAAATTCTTTGATACTTCTTCCTTCAAGAAGGAACCTAAAAGCATGGGCTAGACTTAGTGACTTGATTCTAACAATGAGAATACAGCAGAAGTAATGGTGTATAACTTCACAGCTAGGTCAAAAAAGGCAAAGGGACTTCCTCCTTGCTGTCTCTCTTGGATAACTTGCTCTGCCAGATGCCAGCTGCCATTGTCCTAAGAAAACTCAAGCAGCCCCATTTAGAAGAAATAAGGCCTGTTGCCAACAGCCATTTGGGTAAATCATCTTGGAAGCAATGTCCAGCCCAGTCAAATCTTGAGACGACTGTAGCCGTAGCTGGCAATGTGTCCGCAATTGCACAAGAGATTCTCAGCAGACCCCCCAGCTAAAATGCTCCAAAATTCCTAACCCATAGAAACTGTGAGACCATAAATACCTGCTGTTTAAGTTGTGAAGTTTGGTGGTAATTTGTTACATAGCAAAAGTTAAGGAGCTCCAAGAATGGGGTTTGAACAACCGAAGTCAATTCTACAATTACAGTCCCATGGTCAGAGTCCCTGGCTCAAAAGTAGACACATGATCTGAACTGATTCAATTAGGATGAATCTTGGAACTTTTGCTCAGAAGGCTTGAACAGCCATTCTCTCCCTTCTCCCAAGATACATGTAAAAGAAGTAGCACATGGCCCAACTATGGTTGGCAGCCATTCTAAAACCATGAGAAAGACAAGCCTTGGGATAAAGCTGACACTGAATGGCACAGTGTCACACAGACAGGGAAAAAAACGGGCTCTTGATGACACTATTCAGTCACAGGACCAACTACTCTTGAAGGTTGCTGCCCTCAGTCCATAAATCCTCTTCCTTGATGAAACCTGACGGAATTAGTTCATTTTTTTCTGTTATTTGCAATAAGAGGAGTCCTAAAAGAAACAATAAGCTACAAATCTGCATGTATAATATGCCCAAACTCAACTAGAATACTACAAAAACAACTATATACACATCAACAAACAATTTATTGATATCAGAAAAGCAGGATGAGGCTGGGTGTGGTGGCTCAGACCTGTAATCCCAGCACTTTGGGAGGCTGAGGCAGGTGGATCACCTGTGGTCAGGAGTTCAAGACCAGCCTGGCCAACATGGCGAAACCCCATCTCTAATTAAAGTACAAAAGTTAGCCGGGCATGGTGGTGCACACCTGTAATCCCAGCTACTTGGGAGGCTGATGCAGGAGAATTGCTTGAACCCAGGAGGTGGAGGATGCAGTGAGCTGAGATCACACCACTGCATTCCAGCCTGGGTGACAGTGAGACTCAGTCTCAAAAATAAATAAATAAATAAATAAATAAAAATAAATAAATGAAAAGAAAAAGAAAAACAGGATGACACATAAGAAAGGATAACAGCATATGAATGTGCAATTTTTTATCTAACTGCTCAACTTTCCAACTTACTTTTACCAGAGTGCATATAGTCCTTAGCAAGAAGAGATCTGAGATACTTTGTTTGGGGCTAGTTATTAAAACACTACCATACAGGGAATAGAAAACAAATTAAGGAAATGTATTTTTGTGGGTTTTTTTTCTGTTTTAAAATATTATTTTAAACGTTTTTTAGAGATGGGGTCTTGCTATGTTTCCCAGGCTGGTCTTGAATTCCCACCTCAGCCCCCCAAATAGCTGGGACTACAGGCATGTGCCACTGCGCCTGGCTCCAAGGAAATCTATTTTTGAACAACGAGTTGTATAATTAAACAGCTAGAAAACAGTAAACAAGAATTAAAAGTGGAATTAAGCTAAACAAATTAATATTATTTGGAGAATTATTTTGAAGGTAGAAGCTTCTCTAAAATTCAAAAGAAGAAAAACTCTTCATCATATTTCAAGGCTTTCACCACATAAAATTGTATGGATATGAAACACAGCTTTGACAATCATAGAAGGCTACTACCTGCTTTGATGTATGGGTACTTTCCCGGGCAAACTGTGCCAAAAATAAATCTTTAATCAAAAATGTTTTCTGATCAATTGAATTTGCATTTCAGTCAGCTACTGTGGGTTTCGATTCTATGTATGAGAGCTTTCTGTTTATATTCTATTTTCCCATTTTTAAAAAATATAACAGATTAATAAAAGATAATTCACTTGTCAGGAGTTTCTAAGGAGTCAAAACAGAACTAGAAATGAGCTGTTATTAGAGCTCCCACTTTTAGACAATGCAAAAAATCATTCTCTTCCTGACTCTCCTGATCTCAACATTTTTCCCCTTATGCATGTACGGCACATAACCGTTCATTCACTCTTCCTTCGCAGATACTTACTCAGTCTGAACTATGTCGATGACACTAAGTAATGGAAAAAAAAGTGAGCATTTCTTCTCTCAGCATGTGTATGTTTTAGATGTACAGAAAAGATACCCACATCACAGTTCATCACAGGAGACAAGCTCTAGGGTCAAACATGGTTAAGTGACAAATAAAATGAAGACATTAATAGTAAGCACTATATAAGCCAGAATATTGAAGTAATATTTCAAAACAAACAGAGGTGAGATTTAAGTTGGATCTTTAGTGTATGCAGGATTTATATAAGTTAAAAGAAATCAGAAAGACCAAGTGATATAAACAAGGCAAAGAGGGATAAATTCTCAAAACCTTCTCCATGAGCTCTTGATTCAAATCAGTTTGACTGAAGTACAGGATTCCTAGAAGGAACATACAGGCATTTTAGAAAGGCAGATGGGGCCCAGTAGCAAGTTGAAACAGGTAATGGATGGGAAATGGGACTTGGAGGCAGAAGACCAGAGTTCAATTCCAGCTCTACTATTTGGAGTTATGGGAACAGTTCAAAGTGGAGAAAATAATAGCAAGCTCACAGGGTTGCTAAGAAGTAAATAATATAATGAACAAATGTTACATTACCATTAAATTACTTTGTCATATAACTAACTATAATTTAAAAATATATAGGATAGTAAAAATGACAAAAGATTTCAGCTGATTCATGAGTGTTAGAAGCTGTTTCTTTCTCCCTTCTTTGCTTAATTTTTACTCCAAGAGCCATGTAATAATGGGGTTAGGAGTGCCAGGCTTAGTGTAATATGTCACTCGACATCATTTGTAACAATGGCTTCCTCAAGAGATGTGTTCAAGGATATATTCTATGGGGAACTCACAAATTCATGGTCAGAAGTATTAACAAAAATAATAATAATAACTCACACTGTGGTAAGCACTTTGTATAAATTCTTTCATTTAATCCTTCCAAATAGTATCTCTAATATAAAGGGATTTTCCTCATCTCATGAGGAAAGTGAGACCCAGACAAGTTAAACGGTGTAGAAAAACAGCCTGTTGTATGGCAGGAGTGACACCACCTTGAAGCGAAACCGCCATGGTGACCAATGTTTGACTCCTGCATACCAAGGTGTTCTGTGGCGAGCCCTGTAGCATAGATAATCCTTCATAAAGATGTTTACCTAACCTCTCCACTGATAACAAGTTTCAGCAAGAAACTCTGAGACGTGACCAGTTACATGTCTTTATCCCTGCTATGTAAAGAATACTTTCTAGAGGGTGGATGCTGGGATCCACTGTCTTGTGGCCACCAGCAACATGGCTGCTGTACGTTAAGTCCCTATTAAGTATTTCTTTCTGATAAACTGGATTTGTCAGCCTCTTTCTTCAGGATCCCAGCTCCCTCAGTCTTTGGAGGTTGCTTTGCATATACCTGCTCACCATGGAACAAATGGCTTGCCTATTGCCCAGAGAAGTTAAGTGACTCCAAAGCCCACACTTAAAATCATTAAAATCATGGTTAATTGCCTCTTCTGTCTAGCTACTTTTAAAAGATTCTTGTATGTTCCCCTTACTTACTTTGGCTTTCATCAATAAATACATTCTAGCTACCTGAGCTTTAGATTTGTTTGAAATCTACATATAAATGGAAGCTTTCAGTGGGCAATACACTGAGGTTCTCCAAGGTCTTGCATTCCTCAATAGCATCTAATTTAGAAAGGGAAGTACACATAATAGACATCTGCTGAATAAATAAAAAAGGAGGCGAAAGGCAGAAACCAGCTTTTATATTGCAGTATTGCAGAATGAAGGAACCTTGCTCATTAGCTCATCCAATCCCAACAATAACCCTTAATATAGGCAGCCCCATTTACAGAAGAAGAAAGTGAGGACCAATGGGATTAAGTGATTTATAGGCGATCACTCAGGATGTGAGAAGGGCTTCTGACAGACAGCACAGGCTTCTGTCCACCCTCATTGCTAAATGCCCAGCCAAAGAACTTGAATGTATCTGTTTGGAAATGAACGTCCTTGGGAGGTTCTGAGTAGGGGATTAAGATGCTATGAACATCTGTCAAGCACCTTAATCAGGTAGCCTAATGTGGAAATAGATGTGGAAATAGAAAACATCAGAGAAAATCAGTGACAGGCAGCCATCAGGCAACTCTATACCAGCTTATTCATTCCTAATTATTAAAACAATAATAATAGCAAACACTATTTGTACATGTGTGCCAGGTGCTGGAAACTGAACATATGTATATTTAATTTTCACAATATATACTTAATTCTCACTACAAGTCTATAAGGTAAGTTGGACAATTCTTAAGTCCATTTTCAAAAGGTGAAACTATGTACAGGTTAAGAAACATGCTCAAAGTCACAGTCTCATAGATAGTGAGTGGCAAATCTAGGTCTCTGACCCAGGTGGTCTGGCTTTAAGTCTGTGCTCCCAACCACTATAGTATGCTGCCCTTTATTCATCTAGCATGTTCATTCCACAAACATTTCCTGGGCAGTCATTATATCCTAGAATATACTAAGCCTTAGACGATAAATTAAAATCAATACCATGAAAGGATATTTAAAAATTATCTAATTTTGGACTTTTCTAAAGATCACCATAAACAGATTTTTTTAAAAAAATCATTCATTATAAAGTATTCAACATACATTTAAATGTTTCATAATTAACAAATTATAGGGAAATGACTGCACCATTAAATATTATAAACTCTTACTTCAGGATTTAGGAGGAAAAGAAACTAAGAGCAGAAATCAGAAAGGGAAAGAGGAAGATGTCATCTCTCTTAAATGGCAAATAGAACGAGGGATTCTCAAACTGAAGTGTATGGACTTCTTGATAGAAAGGTAAAAAGACTTTAATAACTTCTTTTCTTTTTAATCACAACAAAAATAGTCCATGATAAAGACTTCTCTTATATGTATAGTAAGATTGCCTTTTTAAGGCAATCATCTGAGCTGAAAGTTCACTTCTAAATACATGAGCTTTCTTATTTTTAAAGGACAAGACTATAACTTCTATTTCTTTATTTTTATTTCCTCCGTAGCAGGACCATAGTAAAGGAATCAATGGACAGATAACTAAATTTCATAACTTGGAATAATTATAAAAGGGCAAGCTGGACCCCTGATAAAGTATCAGTGAGCAGAGTCATTTTCAAACTTAAAATGTGCATCAGGCAGGTCTAATAAAACACAAACTTCTGGACCCAACCCTAGAGTTTCTCATTAAGCAGATAAGTTTGAGTGGGCCCAAGTATTTGCAATTCTAACAAAATCTCAGATGACGCTGATGCTGTTAATCTGGAGAGCACATTTTTGAGAACACAGTGAATTAGAACACTGATGTAAAGGAACTCACATCATTTCATTCCAATTCAAAGCAGATTTACCTTGGGAAGCTCCAGATGTTGCACATTTTTAAATGAACTAAGGTCCACAGCTGCATCAGAAGTAGTAACAGTTGGCTCTGTCTGACAGAGGGAAAGAAATGACAAAAAGGGCAACTGAGTGTTAGGAATTTTGATTTGTTTAAACATAAGGGCCACTTATTCAAAATTATTTTATACATTATATAAAATTATTTTAATACGTTTACTTTAATACACTATTGCTATTTTAATACATTTATTTATTATAATACATTTTTGCTATTTTAACATTCTATGGAATTTATGAACATTACATTCTCTTCAAAATACTTACGAGGTGTAACTGGACAGCAATCAGTTGAGAGCACAGATAGACCAAGTGGCTTGAAGACTGCCTGGGTTTACTGTATAATGAAAACTGATGGCAGCCCAGCTACCAAATGGTGAAACTGAGTGACAGAGCATCAGCAGAAGCACCATTCATTATTCTTTACTGTGTTATTTATCAAGTGAATTGAAAACTTTAATGAACGTTATTAAAATACTCCATTTCCTTAAGAGACATATTTAGTACAACTAATATGAAAACAAAATATATTACTTTATAACCTAATTATCTTAAATAACCACGTGGCTTAGTTGAACATTAGGAGCAGCTGGAATGAGACAATGATTTGTACATCTATCTTATGTATACATAAGCTCTATGTTTATATATTCATTTAGGAAAGAATGTTTCTCTTCCTACAGGTACCCCCATTGATAATCACCAAAATTCCTCTAATTTTAAGCTTTTCATTCTCTACTAACTCCTTTTATTCATCATACACATGTATCCAAAGCTTTCCTAAATCAAAACAAAACCACTCTCCCAATTCTCTGTCACCCTCTAGCCACTGCCTCTCTCTCTCCTTGACTTCCTGTCCATCGTTTGCTTTCTCAAAAACCACTAACAGTCTCCTAGTTACCAAACCCAAGGGACTCTTTCTACTCATCTTCTCACTGGATTCTTGCTACATTGCAGCATGTAGAGCTGTGGAGTGTACCCTTGAAGGACACTCTTCTCCGCTGCTCTGCCACATGCCCTCCTGGTTCTTCATAGTCTCTGATCTCTTTGTTAGCCTTCCTCCTTATTGTTGCTACCTCATGATTCTGCCCTTGGCCCTCTTTCTCTCTAAATGCTCTCTGCAGCAAGCACCTCAGCCTCCATGGCTAAGAAATGCCAAATCTGCATATACAGGAAATCATTTCTAAACTGGAGACCAAATGTCCCAATGTACATTTTTACCAGGCTATCCAACAGGCACTTCATTCTTAACCTGTCCCAAATAGAATGTACCATATTTTTGCAAATATCTTTCTGTATTTTCTATTCAGTAAAAGACAGCCATCCCTCATGTCACTAAGTCAGATATCTGAAAACCTTGTATATCCTATCTGTTTTATTCTCCAGTCCAAAGAACAATATCTGGTATAAGGCAGAGTACTCAGAAAATATTTGTTGGATAAACACATCTTCAACCATTCATTTTTCCTCAGTGAGTACATTTAGTTGGGGATGAAGTATTATCAATTTGGGTCTTAAACATCTGATGTAACCATTCCCTCTTCCAGCTTTAGTTCAGGTCCTTGTTAACTGTATCCTGAATTATTCCAATAATTATCTTATTTCCTCTAACTTAACTTCTCTCCCCTGCTACCTCTGATTTTTCTCTACAGTACTGCCAGATAAATTTTTAACTATACATTTCTCATTCTTTGAGCTCCACACTGCCTCAAAGACAAAGCTGGCACATGTTAGCCTATCAATGTATCCCATGATCTGACCCTGTCCCCTTTAACATTGACCCTTTCCCCACCACCTTCCATTCCCTGCCCCTCATTGCTCAGTGATGTTCTATAATTTAGCTTCCTGCATTGGCCAAAGTCTCCATGCCATTCCTCACTCCATGCCCTCCGCTTGCAACATTTTTGCCCCCCAAATCTTCCAACATACACTTCATATGTAACCTTCCATATAAAGTTTTATCCTCAATTTCTTTTCAGAGGCAGAACTGATAACTCTTTTCCTACCCTCACTATTCCCTAGGCAGACTACAAGTACTCTTCACGTAAGTGGTATGCTTATTTCCGTGAGTGTCTTCTTATACTAGGATGTACACTCCTTGAAGGCCAAGGCTATAACTTATCTACCTCTAATATCCCTAAGTGTTACGTAATTGTTGATTGAATTAATAAGGCTCACATCAATCAAGTCTTCCCAGAGAAACAAACATTAGTTACATATACCTCCTTATTTTGAAGATTTTCTGAATTAGAAGGCAAAGGTTCCACTGCATTTCCAGGACATACGGCCATCTGATTCACTGCATCTTTATTTCTAAAAGCAAAAAAACAACAACCTATTATAACATAATGGTATTATTTTCATTCTCTTACTTCAAGAGTCAGAAGGTTATTAGAGAAAATTATTTCACCCCCACAACCTGGAACTATGACACTTACAAATTTACAAATGTTTTCTTTTCTTTCCTTTTTTTTTTTTTTTTTTTGAGACAGAGTCTCTTTCTGTTGCCCAGGCTGTAGTGGCACAATCTCAGCTCACTGCAACCTCCGCCTCCCAAGTTCAAGTGATTCTCCTGCCTCAGCCTCCCTAGAGGCTGGGCTACAGGCGCGTGCCACCACACCCGGCTAATTTTTTTTTTTTTTTTTTTTAGTAGAGACGGGGTTTCACCATGTAAGCCAGGATGGTTCCGATCTCCTGACCTCGTGATCCACCCGCCTCAGCCTCCCAAAGTGCTGGGATTACAGGCATGAGCCAGCACGCCCGGTTACAAATGTTTTCTTTTCATTCAAAGGAACTCAGAGTAGAAATGCTAACAAAAAGTATTTGGTAAACTAGCAAAAGAAAATGATCACCTGATAAAAATTATTTTCACTTTAGAAGGGGCACATTTAATGATCGATGAGGCATTCTGATGACTTCTTCCATATAAAATCTGACCATTGATCTGTGAGAAATAAATATCATTAGTTGGGCCTGAAATCTTAGTATCATAAAGTTTTATCATCCTTCCTCATTAATGAAAAGCACATTTTTTCTTCCTTTAAAATACATTTTATATTAAATGTTATATATTTTCCTCCCCAGAACGTGAAACTGACTTTTCATGGTGAATAAAGAATAGCTCATGTTTAAAGCCAGCATTAAAATAATGCAAATGAAGTCTGACATCCATGGACTGCTGATAAAGAGGCACCACTTGGACCAACTGCAGGAGAGTAGACAGCAAATTTCCTGGCAGGCACTGGGCTCCCAGCACGCTCTGCACAAAACAAGGGCTCTGTGGAAAAACTTGTGACCTGCAAGACCATCCTGGGAAGTTCCTTACTATCACATTTCCCACTTAGTTTCAAAACTCAAGCCCTGGAAATAGGTCACTGGGAGAAGGAATGCTGGGTAGATTCGGGATTTAGGCAGCAAACTGTGCCTAAACAGCACAGTGCCTAATGCAAATGACTGGCTCAGTCATTTGGTCATTCAGCCACTGCTGACTGAGCCTCCCGTGTCTATACGGAAACATACTTAGCATGGGAAGAGTATAAAGGCAGTATAAAATCATGTGGATCCCAGCCCAGGAGGGGCAAGGACGAACAACACAAGCAAATAAAATTCTAAACCCTATAAAGTATGGTCCACAAATTTATTTTGTTTGACAGGCTGAGTTACTGCTTGTTATTTAGCCTTAACCTTGACCCCACCCCACCTCACCCTCATCACTTCTCCCATTAGTGATTCAAGTTCCAGAATGTCCAGTGGGTCAGCCTCTGGGGAATGACTGGTCACTTGGCTTTTCAAAAACTCCTAATAAAAATGCAGCACACAAAACAAATGCTTTTGAAGTGTGAGCTTTATTACTGTCTTGGGGCAAAAACTGTTTCTGGTGCTACACAGTCATGACCTTTTAATGGAAGTTAATGGGAACATGGACTCTACTTAGTAGAAATTTGGTTTAGAGCCAGATTTGCTGCAATGCATCTATTTTATTAAGTAAGCAATGGCTTTCTCAGTCACTATAAGGTATGGGTGATTTTCTGGAAACTGACAGTTCCACTACACTTATAAAACAAGAATAAATTCAAAGTTTTCCACAAAAACTTACCTCTAGAAGCTCATCTGCAATTTGCAATCGACCATCTTTTCCTGCAGCTCCATTTGGATCAATCCCCACTATGAAGACACTCATCCTGGATCGGTCTTTGTTCCCAGCAAGACTTAGGCCCAAACCACTATGACCTTTCTCCAGTTCAATCATATGCAGCTCGCCTGTTAGGGTTCCATAACGCTCTCTGATATTTTCTACATACAACAACAAAAACAAATACATATTTACAGTTAATTTACAGTCAAATGCTTTACTGTGGAAAGCTATTTAGTTTTACCTCAAAAGGGCAGATTTTATACCAAAATGTAATCTTTGACAGTTAAAAGCTAAATAGACTAGCCACTTGGGCATCAGGACTGGTTTCCTGGAGGACCCAAACTTTGAGGAATTTCTTTGCATCTAGGGTGCAGAGAGCACAATGTCTGATTAATCAGTTCACCTTGGAGTGGTTATACCAAAGAGAAGTAATTCATTTTACAAACTCTCAAAAGACTATGATTAAACCAGAAACTTGATCATTTGCAGAGGAGAACAGAACTAAGGCATCCAGAATATCTGTGTTCACTGATCAGTGGGAGCTTTTCTCCCATAGGAATTTCAACATTGTGTATCACATCATGTTGGGCAGTTGCTTGGTAGATATACGCAAAATGAAGAGAATGAGCTTTCTTATTGCACAGAGCTATTAGGCCAGGACAACTTGATATATGTGTCCCAGCTTTGGGACACACGTCCTAATTAGATGAGACCATTTACATCTCCTACCCCACATCTTCAAGAGGTGCACCCTCTTTAATCTAAGAGGGCTGAGGTCTCACGCAGGTGCTCCAGTGCACAGCCACAGATGAGCGACCAGCCAACAGCCAGTACTACTTGCCAACCATGTGAATGAGCTGTCTTGGAAGTCCAGCCCAGCTGGGCCCAGTCACCCACTGCCCTTTGATAGATTAATAATAAATTATTGTTTTATGCCATTACATTTTGGGGTGGCTTCATAATAGAAAACCGAAACATTTCAGTTCACGTTTTCCTCAAGAGTATATTCTGACCACATTGATTGTTAGCAATATGCTCCAGTGTCACTGAAAACAGACTGAGAAAACTACAAACTTTACCAGTCAGCTTAGAAAACGTTACTATACGGCTAATGGGCTAATGCCATGCATTCTACATTGATTCTTAACTGCATCAATTTCATAAACTATTTCCTGACTCCTTCCACAATACAGCAGCACAACTTTTATGTTCTGTACTTCCTAAAAAGATGTACTACAGTTTTCTTAAAGGAAATAGTTCGATTTTTAAAATAAAACTTTTTAAAACAATGACATTGATAACTTTGGGCTAAATTTTAAATATTTTCCTGCAAAACGGTATTTCCTTAGAAAACAGAGACTCCCTATTGGTCCTAATAACAGCTGCCTATGAAAGACTGCTGGGTGCCAGGTGCTGTGCTTAGCACTCTTTTGGCACTATCTAATTGAATGTTAGCAACCTGAGGGGAGAACTCCATTTTAAAAAGAGAGATAACCACTAGGCTAAAGCTTAGAAACAGTTAAACAGCTTAGTCAATGCCTAAAGTTTTTATCTCCACAATTATACTATGTCACCATTCTGGTACAGAAAATATACCAGAAGTTCAAGGTGTGATACCAACAATCAGAATTTACATGAGGAATCTGAGGCCCAGAAGGGGGTGGTGACTTGTTTGAGACACAGAGTGGCTGATCCAATACTAGCTTCTGAGAGAGTGCCCTGCCCTTATTAATTCTCATACAAAAGGCAGAGTGAGCTTTAACAGCACTTTTAAAGGAAAGGAAGAGCATGATTTCATGCCTCAGGAATGTATGCTGTATTCAAGCAAAACAAACACTATTTCTTTCCACAGAGAATTGCAGTATATATCACAAAGCTGCAACATACCTATTTATCCAGGGCAAAATCCTTTGAGAAACTCAGAGCTATTTTAATACCTCTTATAATTAAATGCATCACAAAAAGACAACTTACTCCAGCTGTAACCAAACTCATCCTCTTTGTCCACATCTTGTGAGATTTTGCTTGCAGATGACTGTGTGTGATCACTACCCATTTCTGCAAAGGCTGAAGGAGGGGGTGGGGGCACACTGCACAATGGAGCCTTCTCTGGCTCTGACTCTGACTGACTGGGTGCCTGTGGGAACAAAAAGAATGCAGTGGGTATGTGCAGTCTAAGGAAGAAAACTTCAAGAAGAAATAAGAGTATACTGTCAAAAACAAAGACTGGCTTTAAAATATCTAACAAATAATGGAAAGCTCATATATGTATATAATATACACATAAAATATCTAACAAATAATGGAAAGCTCATATATATATATATAATACCTAACAAATAATGGAAGGCTCAGATTGTTAAATATTTTATATATTTTATATATATACATATATATATATGAGCTTTCCATTATTTGTTTGATATTTTAAAGCCAGTCTTTGTTTTTGATATGATAGTCTTATTTCCATATATATCTATGTATATATATAGATAGATAGATAGATATGAAATATTAGATAGATTCAGGTAAAGTTTAAATATATTAAACCAAGTAGTATCACAGAATAATTCACTAAACTTTTATTTGCTATTTTAAGCCAATGAATTAATGAATTTGAAGTCTTAAATGACTTGGTAGAAAATTGCACAAACTCCCTTCTAGAAAAAAATGTCATTCAGAAGTTATAACTTTTGGGTCTGGGTAAGATTTGAGGCATCTAGAAAAATCTGCCAAGAAACTGCAGAAAAAAAAAATTAACAAAGAAGTTGCCCTTCAAAGCTTATTAGTGAGACTAAATATAAATAATTATCTATTGCTACCTGAATCCTCTCTCCATATGATTCTCTTAACAAATCCAGGACAGCAAGTATCACACATGCAGGCTTGTCTACCAGGGAGCCAGTTTGTTAGCACAGAGCACACACTCGGATGTGAGAGGCATGGTTTTAAGGACAACACCAGCTTTCCCTTGCCAAGGCAGATCACAAGATAAATGAGGAAACACAGGAGGCTCCTTAATAGAAAGCCAAAGCATGGCATACTGGCTGTCACTTAGGGTCATAGGTCCTATTTCAAAAAAAAAAAAAAAAAGTACTTGGCATCATCAAGTTCTTATATTGCAAAAATAATTGCAGTTTTTGCCATTAAAACTCCAATTACTTTTGCACTAACCTAATGTTATAGATGATCAAACAGAATGTTAGAGTTTGAAAGGTCTTTAAGTCGCTGAGTTCATTTTATTCATTTTGCAAATGAATAAACCTTTTGAACCTGAGGCTACAAGAAATGAAAGTTTTTGTTTCAAATCAAACAGTGGTACTAGACTTCTTTTTGCTTAACTCTTAATCCAGTGCACTTTCCATTATATCATGTTGTCTCCTCCAACTTGCATAAGTAAGACAGTACCTAACTCAAAGGTCAGGAACATCCAGCTAAAGTTCTAACCTCGGTATGAATTTGTCCCTGATACCTTGAACCTATAGTTTTCCTATATATCTTTATTTTAACTTTTTTACTGCATAAGAATTCCTCTGATACAATGTTTTATTATATATGTTTATATCTAGAAAGATATTATGATTTTTTCAAAAAACGTGACTTCTTATAAGGATACATTAAATGATAAACATGCACAAATACTTAGAAATTATTAATTGGTGCCAAGAATTAGAATACCTAAAAATATATGTAACACTAGAACTATTTGAGACTGAATGCGACCTTTCTTTGTTGATTCAGAAAGCACTCAATTTTCTGGCAAAGCAAAGAGCTGACTGATAGAGATTAAAGGGCGTTAAGTGTCAGATTACAGAGTCTGCTATATTGAAATGTTCAGTCTATATGTCATTGGACAAACAGATAAAAGTTACTAATGTAAATGGAACCCTTGTTATCTTCCCAAATGCTTTTCCATAAATGTCTCAAATTAATAATATACCAATAAAAATGAACAAACACACACACACAAAACCCTCATTTGATCCAATCAAGTTTCATTATAGTAAAGAGGAGCAAGATACATACTTTAGCATTTTTCTGGCTAAAAAATTTACTTCTCTGTAAAATGTTATCAAACATTGATTAAGTCCATTCCATTTTTAAAAAGTAGAACAAAATCTAATTTAAACTTCCCATAATTTTAACAAATCTATAGATGACATTTTATAGATCTTGCTCATAATTTTTCCGAGCTGTTATTTTAAGAACAAACAAACAAACAAAACCCACTTATCTGAAAAATTGTCTGGGATCTCAGGCACAACATTTTCATACTGTGAGTAAACCAAAATGGTGCCCTAACCTACCTGACTAATAAAACCAATATAAGCCTCTACTTACTTGAGGGGCAATCAGGTGTTATGTTTTCATATCCCTGACACCCTTATTCTCATCAAGATCATGTATCTGCCTCGTTAGTGACACTTTTTAGAATTTATTTATGAAAATATAGCTCTTTAACAAAGATTGTTTAGCCTTCCTTGTCAAAAATGCAGTGTATACTTGAGATAACTCCATGCCATGTATGTACACATCAAGTACAGCACACATATAAAGCACACTGTAACACACCCACATACGAAAATTCCACACTGACACAAACCTTAAAGGGTGTGGGAGCAAAAGGGTTAGTTGGGGAACAATGGAAGATAATTCTACTTGAATTCAGTAATTCCTATAGCAATAGAAAACATATTCCTTCAGATATAGCATCTTTGGTTACCCATATCAATAACATGGTATTTATTACAATAACATGGAAGTCTGATGAATATTCATAAAGTGTTTCCTGGAAAAAAGTTGTTGATGGCTTTCTTCCTTTTCATGATCAAATTATGGTACATAAATTCTTACAAATTTGTGTTTCGATTTTGGTTTTATAATTTCATCAGAAAATGAGAAGATCCAAGTATAGATTTACGAGCATTGCAACAGTTACGTTTCCTGATTCAGGCAATTACATGGGCATGCTTCATGAATATTCAACAGACTCCTGCATGTACACATACACAATTATTTGTGCAGTGATTAACTCATGGAAGAGCTTTTATGATCACCTTGTAGAAGTCTGAAAAGGATTTAAATCAACACATGGTTTTAAAGAAATTATGTGTGAAAGTATCATACATTTGGCAACTAACAAAAATTTAAATATCAGAAATTTTAAATCACACCAAAATGAAAGAAAGGCATTGAACTCATGATTCTCCCTTACTCTTCAGAAGGGCCATTTAATTTCAGCAATTAAAAATAAATATTCTCTGGCAGGAAAATGTGCTTAAGAAAGGATCTGCATGCTCACTCCAAACAGCTTTGTTTTTTTTTTTTTTTTTTTTTTCCCCTGCCCAAATGTAGTAAATAGTGAACTGGGACAAAGACACAGTAGTAACCAAGAACAAAACATTTGCAAAAGGCAACCAACAGCAAGACAATGGGCATTATCCAACCTTGTCAGCGTTGATTTGTAGAGAGTCAGCAAATGGGTTAGTGCTGCTGAAGTTGTACTTAGGGTAAAGGTTGTGCGGCAAGGAAGGCAAAGGGGATTTCTAAAAGGAAACATAAGAGGCGCTGAACGCAAAGGAAATGTATTGAAAACAACTCAGTTTTAAAAGCAAAGTACATACCGATTTAAAGAACTGCCTGTGTGAAACTAGATCCTATCAGATCCGGTCATTAATAGCAACATCTTAAAACAGTCTGGAACTAAAGATTTGTCTCTAATGATCTGAATCTATACCTGAGTCTAAATCAGGCCACAAACCACGAAGGAAACTAGTTGTCAAACTCATCCCAAATTTCTTTTATTTTTGCTCAATGTCTTCAGTATTACTAACAGAGGCACATATATTTTGCCCATCTCATATGTTAATACATGTTTTATGAATACCAGTAAACATGTTCAAAATTAAAACCACAAGTTTTTTATTTATATCTAAAAGCTAATTATTTTTTTAATAATCTGTCTAGAATGCAAATTATAAACTGGTCTGCTAGTTCATTGGCAACCTTCATTATTCTTTTATTTTGCATCCTAGTAAGGAAACTTTCCATATTTTGACTTGATATTGACAGTGCTTCAGAGCAATTGTATTTTTTAACTTAAAAAAAACAGTAATTTATTAAAAAATGAACTCCTGTAGAGCGGTGTTCTCTATTTCTGCCCAGTTTTTGTGGAGATAGAAACAGGGAGATTCATGTTTTAAATAAATTTCCTATAAAATTGCCCATATTACCAGAGAATTTATGAGGCTTTAGATAATATTTGAAGTCCTGCCTTAGAGTGTTTCTCAGAGGTTTTGTGGCTTGCCAGTAATAAGCCCTGAGCCAGACTGTTAGAGTTGAAAATACATATTAAAGTCAGGATGACTGCCAGATAGAATTTAGCATTTTCATAGTTTAAAAAAAAAAAAGTAATTTCCTTAGCACAATAAATTCTTCTCCTTCTTTTCACACCCGCTATCTTTTTCTTTTATTGACTATATCTTTCAGGGGAAATTGCAGACATTTAAAATTCATTTTGGCTCCAATTAAATGTTTGTGTTACTTCTCTCTATAAAAAAGCCCCACTGGCAGGCATCAAGTATAGGGAGAGGTTGTCATGTGACACCACCCTGTATGGGAGAACACTCTGGAAAGACTCTATCCTCAGTATGCCTGCACTAAAGCTTATGCCACATTACCCTTTCAATCTGCTCTTCTTGCAATGTTTTTCCTACAGAGGGAAGACAGGAAAAAGAAATGGGCACAATGACATTTCTGCTCATCTCAACTTTCTCTCTGCTTTTCAGTTTAAAATGTCAACTCCTGCTTTACAAAAGAGAAGATCACAAATACCAAGGCACATGACCATTTATTAACGTGGAAGAAATGACTAGGCAGAGGTGACAAATATATCCTAGGCAAAATAATTCAATGCTATGGAAGGTGGAGATTATTTCTCATCTCCATACATTGGACTTTTAGGTTTCAAGTGTCCTGTATAATTCTGCAGAACATTAGAAAACAAAACTAGCAACAAATTTAAAGAAAGCTCTAGTTTTTAAATTTTTATTACTTTTGCTTTTTTTTTTAATTTGCAGATCTTAAAGGATTAGAATTTGGCCCTGACAGCAAAGTGTAAAAGTATAGCACAGGCACAGCAGACGAAATGATAGATTACTCTATTATCAGGAAAAGATATTTAGAAACAGACTATTTCTTATTAAAAAATCAATGATGAAACTTCTGTTTATAGTCCCAAGGGCTGAGAAAAGCAGAAATATTAACAACGAAGAAGCACAGGGAAGACAAAAACATTCTCTGGCCCATTTTCAATGGGGCCCCTCTTTCAGTGAGAAAATGTGGTCAGACTGAATTCTGTGAAGGGTCATACTGGTGAAATTACCAGGGCTAGTTCTGGAAATTTCTGATTCTTGAAGAGCTTAAGGGCCAAAGCAACTCACTGGTTTTTCAGCTTATGTTTAAGATTTCCTAGGAGCTTTATCCTATATCTACAGATAACACAATTATCAGTAAGAGACTTTTAAGTATGTGCATTTGTGATTGTTCCTTTTAGATTACTGGAGACCTAATTATTTCCATAAGGAAGTAAATCATTGAAACAAAACATATCTCATTTTAAATGCAAAATTAACTTTAATTTTCTAAAGCAAAATAAGTATGACTTGACTAAACATGTCATTCATAACAAGATTTATCCTGGAAAAACTGCTATAAAATCAGGTATCATTATACCTCAGAGAGCAAAATAAGGGTATTTTCCAGGTGTATGAGACAAGATCTTCCCAGCTCATTGGGAAATGTGCCTGACATTGAAAGGAATATTTGTAGTTTTAAGTTTTTAAAGCAATATTGAGAATCACTATTCAGCAATTTATAGTATTGTCCCAAATGATGTAAAAATTGTAAATTATAAATAAAACAAAAAAAGGACTAAAATCCACCCACACACCAAAAAAATAGCTTTAACTTAAACACCCATTAACATTATTATGCTGTGTCTATGTTTAACACACAAATGGGAATAAATGTAAAAAGATTTATAGTTATTTAAACAAATGGAATAGCTTTGTAAAGAATGCAGCATGATGCAGCCCTACCATTTGGCAAATTTTCTTTCTGTATGGATAATTATTACCTAACAATAAACAAATGAATGATTAAAAATTGCAGATGTTGAAGTGCTTACATTAAAAACTACTAGATTCACTCTTTACAGTAAACCCAGACCAGAGTTACACCTGTCCTCACAACAGAAGGAAGGGCCATTAAAATAAATCTGGTCATTTTACAATCCATGGCATAGAATATTGTTAAGTTACTTTGACAGAGCTCATCTAAAGAGCTGTTCGTTATTTTCATCATTTGAACCTTAACATCTTAAATTCTTAATTTCACAAGTTAAACTGAGCCCTTATATCTTAAATTCTTAACTTTACAAGTTAAAATTAAATATATTTTGCAGATAAAATTAAATATTTTAAGTTTTAGATGATGCCTTCAACTTCTCTCACATATGTTGATATTTTTGTTTTAAAGACAACCAACCCTAAAAACTAGTAAGCAGGAAATTCAAAGAGAATCACTATGATGGGGGTTGTTAACTTAAATCCAAAAAAGGAGTCTGTAAGTGCTTCAGGACATCTAGGAAATGGTATGCAATTTTTGAATGGATGTGTATGTTTCTAAAGAACTTTCAAAGGGGTATGTGAATCCAAAATACTTAATAACTGCTGCATGTGAATTTTTATTTTCATGAGGCATAAAGAAGGAGTTGAAAAAACAGTTTTAAACTCTTGGCATAATTTTCATCTTCAGCATCAAGTCATACCAAATCCAAAGCCTCGCTCTGTATCTTTGGTAACAACATTCATTAAATGTAACTTACATTTTCTAAAATGTTTTTTAACGCTATTTTACCTGTGGTGACTGATGGCAAAATAGGTTGGTAGGTTTCTGTCCACCAATAGCTATACAGTGATGAAGAGCAATACAGTGATTGTGGCTAGAGTATAGCAATTATTAAATCACTTGTAAACAAACCAAATCTACCCTGCGCAAATTTAACGTTCAGTGGGATACACAAATACATGAATGATCATTCACAGATGATTATGGGATTGCATAAGTAGGAGATTCTGTCTAGAGAATAAATTTCAAGAAAATGTCATTTCTTTGGTTTCTAAGGGGCTCCACTAGAGATCACAGATGATTAACCTGAATTATGATGCCACATTTCTTTTAATAACTCGTGTATTTTGTGATTAAAATGAATACTAACAATTAACCATTTAGATACCTAGAGATACTGATAAATCTACTTCTGTGTATATTCAACAGACCTCAAAAGTCTTTATTAAACATGGTGGAAGGGATTTCCAGGATAACTCAATTTCTGAGAAAGCAAAACAAACCTCTAACAAGTCTTCTGAGATTTGAAAAATCCCTATCTTTGCTCATACAGACAACTTGGCCCTTGATACATTAGATTCCAAGTTGAACATTGTTTGGATATGCCTACCTTGCCCTTTGTGTTCGCTTACCCTTGGTCTGTTTATAATGCTCTGTACCATAAAGACTACAGGGTTGCCTGCTTTCCGAATGGCTTCCACAGCTTGTTCATGGCTTGCATCTCTGAGGTCCATTCCATCCACCTGCAATGGAAGGCCTCAGCTTAACATTTCAAGAATCTATAGAACAACAAAAAAAAGTGTGGATATGGAGTTTTAGGGATACTTGGTTAGACTCCTAGAAAATCTGTTTTAATATCAAAAATAATTGAGACTACATGTGAAGCTGCAGAACTTTCTGTCTGTCCAGCAGACTTGTGGTCCCTTGCTTTGGACACATATCTCTGTCTCCAGTAATCAGTTCAAGTCATAATCAATTGAAATGAAGGCTCTGCTTCTGTACTCCTTACATTGCTCAGCTGCTCCTTCAAATTAAAAAATCAGTATCATTAATGAAATTATATGAGGGAACTATCTAGCAGCACTGTCTTCATCATGAAAGTCACTGTACTAATTTTCTTCTAACTGATTATAGGGTGGTTTGGGAAGTAAGGGGTGATGCCTTGTATAATTTTCTCTGTACAGGGAAGCTTGAAGTTCAAAACAAAATTCTGATATCCAGAAAAATCAGATAATGGTAAGGTTAGTTTTGCAAAAGAATCCTTGCAGTAGATATGACAGGAGCTGGAAGCTAAGAAATTGTATTTGTTAGTAATTCTTATATAGTTTGACAATGTAAGTTATTTTGTAAATTTTATTGATCATGGTTTGCCTGAGTATTGATCAACTCAGCTTACACACTTTATGAATAAGAAGGAAAATAGTTTAAAAGGCCAAATGCTAATCCTGTCAGAAAACTATAGGATGTTAGTATCATTTTATCATTTCCAATTACCATGCTATGATATATACAACAAAAGAGTAAACCCAGAGTGGACACAACTCTAAAAAAGAACATTATTAGATCTTTGTGTAGAACATTATCACCTTTAAAAGAATTATACAGATTTAGATAAAAACCTCCCTCAGGTTGATACTTAGATGACAACATTTTTTTCAGTGCATATTAAAATAGCTTCTAACTTTTTTGTAGAACAAAAGTCAGTATTCACATCTACCATATGTCTACTATATATTCCATTCGTGGAAAAATTTAACAGGATGTTAATTATCTTTGCTCAAGACCAAAGTATTCCATTCTCAGAATGGAATAATTTGCAGATCTGCACTCACCTAGTCTATATACATTTTGAGAAACTCTTAGCAGAGACACACTTTAGAATCCTCGGGATTACAGAGGACTGAGGCTTCCTACATACTAGAAAAGCCCTTGCAATATGGCACAAATCATTGCTAAATTGCATACAGTATTTTAAAAGCACAAAAAAGTTTTCTTTTCCATTTCAAAGATGAACTTTAACTTTTTAAATATATTTAAACAACACTTGAGAGCAAATTATGACCATTCTTGTCTACAAAAAAAAAAAAAAAACTCTTGCTATTTAGGTCAAAGGTATTTAATAGTGAGGTATGCATAAAATAAACTTCTTAGTGATAATCCAAAATTTGAAATTTTAGGTAGTGTCCTAAATAAAGGAGTTCATTAAAAGGGGTCTAAGATATCATCTAATGAAAGAATGCAGGAGAGAGAAAAAGCCTATCATTCTTCCTCATAAATGGTCATCAAAAAAAAAGGAAATGGTCCCTGTTTTCTCTCAGGTCCCAATCTTCTTCTATCTAAGGCTCTCAAAGACAGCTAGTCAATGAAGGAATCAATCAATCACCAAAACGTTCATTTAAAGTCATGGTTGATATGTTATAATCTTCTTCTAAACAAAGTCTTCCAATGTGTAAGTTATATGGGTTTAGAAAATGAGAGTCACTTGTATAAAGCAAATATAATGGTCATTAAAGTGGTAATAAAATTGTCTTTATTTGCAAGTTGTCTCTTTTAGTCTACTCTGTAAATCCTGAAAACTCAGAAAATCTGGGTCAGGTACTCCTTTCTCTATCCTTCTAAATAAAATTATGCCTATCCCAATCAAATAATTTATCACACTGTTCTGAAGTGACTTGATTACTTGTCAAGTCTGTCCCACTTGGCAGGCAGGCACAGTGCCTTGTTTACTGTGGGATGCCCAGAGCCTGTTATAGCACCTGGAATGCAACAGCTGTTCCAGGAATATTTGTTGAGTAAATGAGTGAGTGACTTATGAGAGGAGAGTCTATTTAAAATATTGAACTTTGCTTTGAATTAAGAGATTACACACAACTTGACATGCTTCTAACACATAACAAAATGCACATACATGTGCACACACATGCACACAGGCACACATACACAGCCTTCATTGATGAATGAACACAGCACTGAAAAGGAGCGAGATCCTGGCTTCGACTGAGAAGGATTTACATGAAAGGTAACTGAGGTGTCAGCATTAAATATTTTACTAAAAAAGACTCACTTGGAAAAAAAACTCATCCAACAAAGTTTATCTGCAATGAAATGATAATAAAGTACTTATTGAAATAAAATCTCACTAACTTAATTATATCTACATTTTGTGTGTGTACATATACATACATTGTATGTCTATGTAATCTTAATTCAAAATTTTTCCCTAAGAATTGTGCTTTGTTCTTTCAAACAGAACATAATTATTTTACCTTGGAGCCAATTTTTTTTAAATGGTTGGCTTTATCTCCAAACATCAGTCTATATCAAAACATATAATCTGTCATTATATACATAAGAGAAAATTATGTATGAAAATAAACAAATAAGAAAGAAATAATTTAACCACACACATATTTTACTCGAATGCTGGGTTGAGTAACTAGTATGAAGATGACAATTCCCTTGGTACAAAGGATGGAGCAGGTGAAAAATTTTAGCACATGTACCCTCAAACTTAAAGTATAATAATAATAAAATTTAAAAAATAAATAAATAAAACAAAACAAAAAAAAATTTTTAGCACAGAGAGCTCACTAGAGGGTACCTCTACGATTCTATCTCCAGGTTTCAAGGTTCCATTTTTGCCAGCTGGACTATCTTCCAGAACATGTTTGATGAAAATGCCCCTCATCACTTCTCCGTTGCTTAGCCGACTCCCCATCCCTCGTCCACCAACAATGCTGATGCCTAAGGATTTGCTTGGTTCTCTCCAGAGTTCCACCCTAAAAAATAAATAAAATTTTCAACTCTTAGGAAAAATCATAAGGGTAAAGCTTCATGATGCTGGATTTGGCAATGATTTCTTATATATAACACCAAAGGCACAGAGAACAAAAGAAAAAATAGATAAAATGTACTTTATCAAAATTAAAAACTTCTGTTCATCAAATGATACTCTCAGTAGGGTAAAAAGGTAACCAACAGAAAGGAAAAAAGTATCTACTAATAACATATCTGATAAGGGATTCATATACTGAATACAAAGGGAACTTCTAAAACTCAACAACAACAAAAAAACAAGTGGTATAAAACATGGGCAAGTGTCTTGAAGATACATAAATGACCAATAAGCACATGAAAAGATGTGTAACATCACTAAATATTATGGAAATACAAATCAAAAGCACAGTAAGATACCATCTCACATCCAACAGGATGGCTACTACCTACTAAAAACACACACACACGCACACACACAAAAATTAACAAAGATGCAGAGCATTTGAAACCCTTGTGTACTGTTGGTAGAAATGTAAAATGGTGCAGCTGCTATGGAAAAGAGTATATAGGTTCCTCAAAAAATTAAAAATAGAATTATCATATGATTCAGCAATTCCACTTGTGGGTATTATACCCAAAATAATTCAAAGCAGGATCTCAAAGAAATATTTATACACCCATGTTCACAATAGCCAAGAGGTAGAAGCAAACCAATTATCTATCAAGAAATGAGTAGATAAAATACTATATACATTCAATATTATTCATCCTTTAAAAAGAAGGAAATTCTGAAACATACCATAATATGAATAAACCTTGAAGACATTATGCTAAGTGAAGTGAAGTCATCTAAGTAAAATAAAGGACAAATGTCATTTAATTTCACTCATATAAGGTACCTAGAGGTACCAAATTCATAGAGACAGAAAGTAGAATGGTGGTTGTCTGGGATGGGAAGAGAGAAGAAAGGTGAGCTATTGCTTACTGGGTATGGAATTACAGTTTTGCAAGATGAAAAAAGTTCTGTAGCTAGACGGTGGTGGTGACTTCAGAGCAATGTGAATGTACTTAATGCCACTGAACTGTACACTTAAAAATGGTTAAGATGGCTTAAAATAATAATAAAAATATTTTAACACAATGGAATAAAATGTCATATATGTTAATTTTTACAAATATTACTTTGCTCAATTTATTAAGGTTTTACTAGTAGTAAAAGATAGTTTAAAATACCTTCTCAATTATGTGTCTTGTAGAATCTGATATTAATGTATTTCTGAAAATGATTTGTTATAAGTGAAACTGGACTCATACTCCAGGCTATGGCACATACCAGCGTAAAAGGATGATTTTACAGGATCTTAGTATTACATATACTAAGTAATCAAAAAATTCAGCTACTGCTAAACAGATAGTAGCTTCTAAGCTTAGCAACCAAATCAAGGGAAAGAACACTCCTGCACACACTATGTCAGAAACTCACCTCTGTAGAAGGAGAAGTCATTCTTGCCAAGGTAGACCTGGTCACTAACAGTCAGGACATGAAGAGCAGTGACTGCCAAAATCCTACAGGATATGATTCTCTCACTACCTCCCTAACCTCCCCTGCTGATATGGTTTGGCTGTGTCCTCACCCAAATCTCAATTTAAACTGTAGCTCCCACAATTCCCACCTATTGTTGGTGGGACCCGGTGGGAGGTAATTCAGTCATGGGGGCAGGTCTTTCCTGTGCTTTTCTCATGATAGTGAATAAGTCTCATGAGATCTGATGGTTTTATAAAGGGGAGTTTCCCAGTGACAAGCTCTCTTCTCTTGTCTGCCACCATGTGAGATGTGCCTTTCACCTCCCACCATGATTGTGAGGCCTCCCAAGCCATGTGGAACTGTGAGTCCATTAAACCTCTTTCTTTTGTAAAGTCCCCAGTCTCGGGGTACGTCTATATCAGCAGCATGAAAACGGACTAATATACCTGCCATGGGCTCTGTACTTTCCTCTCTCCACTCTAGCTACCACATCATCTCCTTACTATTCCTTAAGTTCATCTGGTATGCTCCTGCTTTGGGGCCCTGGTGCTTGCTAATTCCTCTGTCTTTCCTATACCCACAAAATAAAGACATGAATTCATATGTAAGAACTGCAAATAGCTATAAGAGCTATGAGTATATTTAAAGCACATACATCTTGTGAAAAGGCAGGATGTAAGAAAGAGTAAGGTGATTTGCAGTGAAGTCTTTGGCCGAGATGAGTCAGAGTTCAGGGTGTTGGAGGAAAATCGGCAAAACAGAACTTTAAGGAGATGATGAGACCCTGCAATCTGCTCCATGCTGCACAAAGGAAGACAATGTTGGACATTAAGTAGGGTAAGACAGCATTGTCGAACATGTCTTCAACACTGACATTTAAGGAGTTCCTAGAGAAGAGGAAAGGTTGAAGTAAGGACTCCTGCAAAATGATTGAGGTAAGAAGAGGCTGGGGATGAAAGAGCACCACAGAGAGGAAAGGATGAGAATCAGCTGAAATGAAAGTAGACTCTGAGGCACATCTTCCTTTGGCCAGTAACTCTTTTTCTTGACTGCAAATCTATAACTCTAGAAACTCTGTTTAGTTTGAAAGGACCTTACCATGATCCTTCATCTTAAAAAATTTTGTTAATAAACTAGTTAAAATCCTATTCATTTTTTTCTCTTACTCCAGAAATTCTGTGACAGAAAAGAACCAACATCCACCATCCTTCCCTGTTTTTGTTTGTTTTTGTTTTTGTTTTGAGACAGGGTCTCATTCTGCAGCCCAGTCTGGAGTGCAGCGGCATGATCATAGTCCATTGCAGCCTTGACTTCCAACCTCAATGTCCTGGGCTCAGGAACTCCTAAGCTCAAGTAATCTTCCCATCTCAGCCTCCCTAAGTGCTGAGATTACAGGCATGAGCCACCACAACTGTCCCTTCCCTGTTTTCTTAAAGCAGTTCCTAAGGCAAAGTGGCAAATGAGTTAGTAAGTTTAGCCATTGTACATATAGTACATTTTACATATAGTAAGTTCAGCCACAAGTGTAAATATTTAACAATCCAGAATACATAAGTAGGACTCCTTAACTCTTTTCTTAAGAATAAAATAAATAAAATAAAAAAGAAAGAAGGAAAGAAAATGTCTCCAAGGGCTCTTTATGTTTGGTGCAAATTAGAAAGTGATTCTTATGACTTCTTGAGTAATACAAAAAAACATAAGTAACAGCAAATGTTTATTAAGGGTTTTACCATGTCCTCAGTATTATTCTCTGAGTAAGTTACATATACTTTCATTTAATTTTCACATCATACCTATAAGGTAGACATTCTCACTGGCCCCATTTTACAAAGAAGAGAAGAGACACAGAGAGGTTAAGTAACCTTTGGATAATAGCACCTTTGCTCTCATAGGGTTTGGCACAGATAGCAAAATACCCTCCCTGGAAGTAAAGGTTGTAAATCCTTAAAACAATGAAGAAGATAATCAAAGACAGAACTGCCAAAATGACACAGTAGTGAGAAACCAGACTCATTTATTCACTGAACAGAGAATAGAAACACAGTGAAAGAAAAAGGAAGCCTAGAAAAGAAACAACTACAGAATATGTTCACTTCAGAGATCGTTATGTAGGGAAAAAAAAGGCAGCCTATTTGAGTTTTATACATAGGTTTAAAAAGAATGAAATTCAGGAAGACACAGGTAAAACATAGCTCTGAGGCCAGATTGCCTGAGCTGTGAACTGAGTCTCTGGGTTCCAGTCCTGCTCTTTTGCTACTTAATGATTATGTGACACAGGGCATTTACTTAGTCTCTGTCTTACTTTCCTCAGCTGTGAAATACCGCCAACAAGAGTCTCTACACAGAGTTTCTGTGAGGATTAATTAATACATGTAGAGTCCAAAACAAAAGCTTTGGCACATAATAAGCAATCAATAAATCTTTTATTACTAGTTATGATGGTGGTGGTTGTGGTGGTGATGAAGGTGATGATTACTGCAGTAATGAAAGCAAGATATGAAACTGAAACTCAATCCATACAACAAATGAGCAAATGTTCACCCTACCTGATCAATCCTGTTATACCCACCACACCTTGTTTATTAAGAAAGAGTACCATTTTCCACCCATTAGATTGACAAAAAACTTTTTTAAAAATGATCATATGATGTGGTAACAAGAATGTGGGGAAAAGGGAACATTCATATATTGGAAATAGAAATAAAAATTGGTATAGCGGCCAGGTGCGGTAGCTCACGCCTGTAATCCCAGCACTTTGGGAGGCCAAGACAGGTGGATCATGAGGTCAAGAAATCGAGACCATCCTGGCCAACACAATGAAACCCCATCTCTACTAAAAATACAAAAATTAGCTGGGCATCGTGGTGCGTGCCTGTAGTCCCACCTACTTAGGAGACTGAGGCAGGAGAATTCGCTCGAACCCTGGAGGCAGAGGTTGCAGTGAGCCAGGATCGTGCCACTGCACTCCAGCCTGGCAACAGAGCGAGACTCTGTCTCAAAAAAATAACAATAATAATTGGTATAGCAACCTTAAAAAGCAATTTGACAACTGAAAGTAAAAAATGCATATAAACTTACAGGCCAGCAATTCCAATTCCACTTCTGGATATATTCCCTAGATAAATTTTCATGTGTAAGTATAAAGAAATAAATATATTTACTGAACAGAATTATTATAATAGCAAATAATTATTAACTATCTAATATGAATCTGACAATGAATAAACTATGGTATATTCACATATTGAAATGCAACACAACAACTAAATTGAATGAATTAGATCTTTAAGTATCAAGCTTGATAGATTTACAAAATGTCAAGAATTGAGAGAAAAATTAAGCAAAATGGAGAATAATACATGTAGTAGTATAATATCAATTGTGTAAAATGAAAATCACATGCAAAATAAAATACAACCTATTTTATAATCTTAAAATTTGTATTTTGCTAAAAAAATTCTCTATTTTCATACAAAGTACATTTTTGTTGATTTCATGAATGACTGTCCCATCATGTTTTCAATGCTATGAACCATGTTCACAACACTAACTCCTAATTTATTAAAAGCTCTGGTTACTCCATTAAGCTTTCTTCTTATGTTCTATGAACTTCCCCTAGAAGTAGCTTAGTGAATCTAGAGGAACCACTACACTAGTGAGTACAGAGTACCTTCTTAGAAGGATTTATGGAATCTTTGGAGGTATTCTTCACGTAAGGTTGTTAGCACCTTTAGAGCTATCCTTAGGATTGCATGAAGGTTAAAAGCATAAAAATTTTCCAGTCCAGAAGTTATGTTCTTCTTTCTCATAAGAAAATTTCATGATTTCTGTGTCAAAGGCTTTCTCTTTGTTTAGGTACCAGTGACAAATATTTTATTAATATAGACAAAGCCAACCACTGACTCACTATGTGCCAGGCACTCTGCTAAGGATTTTAGATGACACTGAATTTTCCCCCAAATTCAAAAGATTCTATTATTAACCTCATTTTACAGATAAAGTAGCAGAGACCTAGCAGAGATTAAGAAACTTGTCTTAGAAAGTATCAGAGCCAAAATTCTAATATGGCTCTTACTGACACCAACCATTTTGCATACTGCCTTCTGTATTAATCCTTTTTCATGCTGCTGATAAAGAAATACCTGAGACTGGGCAATTTACAAAAGAAGGAGGTTTATTGTACTTACAGTTCCACATGGCTGGGGAAGCCTCACAATCATGACAGAGGCAAGGAGGAGCAAGTCACATCTTATGTGGATGGCAGCAGGCAAAATAAAGAGCTTGTGCAGGGCAACTCCCGTTTTTAAAACCGTCAGGTCTCCTGAGGCCCATTTACTATCAGGAGAACAGCATGGGAAAGACCCGCCCCCATATTCAATCTCCCACAGGGCCCCTTCCACAACATGTGGGAATCATGGGAGCTACGAGATGGGATTTGGGTGGGGACACAGAGCCAAACTATATCACCTTCTAAAATCTACTTTTCCTCTCATAATATTGTTACTAAAACTGACCAACCCATCTTTTTTTCCTGTGATTACTGTCCTCCTAAAAAATTCAACTTTATCACTATGACTACCTGCTACAAAACAGTTTCATTTAACTTATTTCTACCTCTATCCACAAATAAATAAGACACTTAACACCTCAGAATATATTTTCTGCCACAGATCTAGCACTTATACCCTGTTCTCAATGTAGGCAGCACTATGAAGAGCTTGGGATTTTTTTAAGTGAGTTAAGTGACTTTTGAAGAAATTCAAATAAGAAATTCATGTTAGATGGCTGGAAATACATGCTGCTTCTTTGAAAGCAACATAAAATAATGTTTTTTATATTTTAAAAATATTTAAATGTGATGGCTGCAGGTTATCACTGGTGGGCAGGGGACATCATTAAATTGCACTGGCATTTATGAATATTACAAATTCTTCTCTTGAGCATTTTATTTATTCACTATATAACAAATATTAATGTTTACTGAACACAAAGCACCATTGTGATGGTGACCTTTAGGTCTGTTTGGGGTGGATGTCCACTGATTACCTATGTTTTACTCTTAAGGTGAAATATCTTGTGTTCTTAAATTGTTTCATGTGTCTCTACATCTTGCCCAGCCAAGTACATTAGAGGTTCCTTGAGGCAGGATTTGCATCTTCTATTTATTTCCTTGTTATTCACAAAATCATTGGCATTAAGTCTAGGTCCATAATCAGGACTCAGTAAATTCCTATTAAACTAAAGTTGATTTTACTCAGCATAAACACATCAGTATGTTTTAGTGATGCACGTGATACATCTAAGTATATTTGAGGATGTCATCTTATCTATTATACATGAAACTGGTGCTAGACAGATTATGACTTAGGATAAACTCGGCCTGTGGTAACAAGGCTACAAGGGTACTTTTACACACACACATGTTTTGAATATATATGTTTGCCTATCTAGTTTCTACAAATGCTAGGTAAAATTTAAATGAATACTTTTTGGTATACCTAAGATAAAACTCTACAGAATGTATTATCCATTCCAACTATCTATGCATAATTTTCTTTAATTTAGTCCCTACTATGTGCCAGATATCTCCATATATGTTAGTTTTAACCCTGTGTGTTACACATTATTCTCTCCACTGTATACATGAAAAAATTATGGGTTAGAAGTATTAAACAACTCACCCGATATGACAAGAAGCAAGTTGTAATCCAGTACTTGAAACCACACCTGCTTATCTTTAAACACTATATATCCATTGAATGGACAGAAGACAGAAATAGTCCTTACCGCCTGGGCTGATTCCAATTGCTATATGCAGTGTTTTGAAGTTCGCTTTCTTCACCCTCTCCCTCTTCTCGCTCTGGTAATTCTGGAATGTCTCTGGTTAAAAAATTACACAATGAGTACCCCAAAATCCTAGTAAAAACATGCAAGATTATATGTACTCTACTATTGATTTAGCTAAAAATGCAGGACTGTTTTATATTTTCACCATACACGCCCATAAGTATAAAATATTTTTACATCGGGGGGAAGAAAAACCTAACCAAACAAAATTAAAATCTTGCTTTAGAATCAACCTACCATAGCGTAGAGCTGAACACTAAGACTCTTGTCTAGTCTGTTTTTTCCCTGATGAGACATAGGAGCATAAAGGAAAGGAATGGGGAAAATGGGATAAATACCAGGTTTGTAAAGAAAACCCATTGAACGAGCATGTCTTAAATTCCTATAATGTGCAAGAAGCTAGAAGCACCATGTAGGTTTTAAGCATGTATGCACAGCCCTGAACTCTGTTCTGAATGAATTTCTAATCAAGTTTGCCAAGAGTTTAGTATCTCTGCTTCCTAAGGATGGACCAATGATTTTCTTTCCATTTTTAAAAAATTAAGTGAAAGGCTTTGGTCCAGCTTCACCCCATCCAGAGGAACCTGGCACAGAATACTTCTTAATGGAAGCAGTTTATAACGCGTCTGTGTTCAAGGTCACCTTCCGTTTCTGTAGCAATTTAGATTTTGCCAAATGCCAGGCATGTAACAAAATGTGTCCAGTCTACTCATTGACTGTAAAGAAAACTGTACAATAATAACAACATCAAGAAATATTTTGTTAGTCCAAAGGAATACTTTACATCAATAAATGACGCTGAGAGGACAATAGAGAATGGTTAAACTGATTATGGCCTGTGCCTTGGCTGTTGGTAAAAATTGGATTTCTAAAGAAACATGTCCACATATTCCTCTTAAAGCAGAGAAGGCTATAAAAATTCTGATTCAACAAATGTTTTCAGTTGATATTTACAGAAATTGAAGAATCAAAAGAAAGTATGTAAAATTACAGCCATTCTCCCCTGACAGGAATACTGAACTCTCTCAACTGATACAATATTTTGAATTCAAGATCAGAAGTCATCTAATCCAGTCATCCATCTGAGCTTGAATGCGCTTTGCAACATTTCTGGCAAGCAAACGTCCAGGCTCTCCAAGAACATCTCATTCTTTCTTGGACCTGAATGTTAAGTTTTTGTTTTTAAGCTATTAGAATAAAATCTATTTGCTATAGGTCCTACCCATTGGTTTTGTGTTTGAATTTCCCTCCTGTGCAATTAAAGAATAAAGCTCTGAATGAGGGTAGGGCTCCTAGAGTCTAAGTCTGACACTAGGGTAGGACTGGTGGGAAGAGCTCCAAGAGGGAGATCCTAAAAACGATGTCAAAGAGTTGACAGAGAAATAGTAAAAGTGAAATCTTTGTCCAGAGGATGCAAGGCAGAGAGGCAAAAACTAGCGCTAACCTGGAAATACAACAGGAGAGAGTATGATGAAGAAAGCAGAGTTAGAAGACAGACAAGAATTAGAACTTAGAAACAGTCCTTAAAATATTCAGTGACAGCCAGGGGATGGAGGGAGGTCCTTAGGCCTAAAGCCTAAGCAGTGGGAGCTATTCAGAAACACTGTAGCCACATTGCATCTTGCTTCTTCCTTTTTAGGTACAAGAAGATAAATATCCTGAATAATCCAATACAAGGACCCCAGTCTCTTCAGATGATTCTATAATCTTGAATCCTTTCTCAAACCCCATATATGCTCCTCTATAGGTGCTGATTATTGTTTACTCATCTTAGTGTGTGGTTTCAGGGACTCAAGTGTCATGTCTTCCTGCATGCACTTAGCCAAGAAAGAAGTCAATCAACTGCTTTTCCACTGTGTTAAACCACTGAATACCAACAAAATTGTTATCAACTATAATAAGTAGATCTCTTTATATCTGCAAATATGTACCAGGTAAAGTAACTGGCAGAAAGTCACATGGTGAGAAAGACACATGATGAGAAAGACACTGGCAGACAGCACAGGTGAGATTTGGATTGAGGCCATCTTACCATAAAACCTGAGTTCTTAACTTCCATGCTAAACTGCCACATATTTTTATATGGCACATGCTTCGTAGACTTGTGCAATTCCTTCCTTGCCTCCAATGGTAAGAACATGGAGGATGCTTACGTTCTATACTTGGCTCTGGCACTTATTAGCTGAGGGAAAGTTACTTAACCTTTCTCTGCTGCAGATTGTTCCACCAAAAATGCATATCCGTTTGTTCTATTTTAAGCATTCTGATATCCACAGAAAATATACTTTCTCTGCAGTGAAGCAGCTAGTCACAGCACAGGACAATCCAGGCCATTCTCTTGTCTGTGCTTGGAGGAAGCACAGTGCTCAAAGTGGCTTTCTTTCTAATAACTTTTGAGTATTTTAAGGCCCTAGAACTTAACAGGACTCAGATGTTACCTGGTGTATTCTTTAAGTAAGTCATTTGATACAATATTTCAGAGAGACATTGAAATAATTGATTTTACCAGTTTGACAGGAAGCACCAGGAAACTATAACCAACTCATGCCATTAACCCTACAATGGAAATCCTGGAGTGTGGCTGAGCTTTGTAAGTGTAAAGTAAATATAGGTGTCTCCCCTATCCCTCGTATCCTTGGGTCCAATATCCATGGATTAAACCAACAGCAGACCAAAAATATTTGGGAAAAAATTGATGGTTGCATCTGCAACAAACATGTGCAGACTTTTTTTTCTTGTCATTATTTAAATATATATATATAACAATTACTGACATAGCTTTTACATTGTATTAGGTATTATAAGGAATCCAGAGATGATTTAAACTACATGGGAGAATGTGCATAGGGTATGTGCGAATACTACACCATTTTATATAAGGGATTGCGCATCTGTGGATTTTGGTATCCATGGGGAGTCCTGAAACCAATCCCCAACAGATAATGAGGGACAATTATACTCCTTTTCCCATAATATTCATGAGGCCCCAAGGACCATGCCATTCCTTTCCTTTATTAAACAAATAACATACCTTCCCCTTCCCTGACACTTTCTGTATTCTGTAGTCATCTGTAATGTGCAGAGGAATCAGTAAAGCAAGATCACAATGAATGCAAGGTCACTGGAGACCGTGGTGTTCTGGGATGTTCTGACATCCTCTAAAGAATGGTAGAACTCGGCCAGACATGGTGGCTCACACTTATAATCCCAGCACTTTGGGAGGCCGAGGCCGGTGGATCACCTGAGGTCAGGAGTTCAAGACCAGCCTGGCCAACATGGTGAAACCTCATCTCTACTAAAAATACAAAAAATTAGCTGGTCATGGTGGCGGGCACCTGTAATCCCAGCTACTCAGGAGGCCAAGGCAGAAGAATCACTTGAACCTGGGAGGCAGAGGTCTCAGTGAGCCAAATTTGCACCATTGCACTGCACTGCCTGGGCAACAAGAGTGAAACTCTGTCTCAAAAAAAAAAAAAAAACCCAGAAAAAAGAATGGTAGAACTCTCTCTTCTGAGAAGACCTCAGAGTGCTTGCAAGGCCATTTCTGCTCTACCACATGCTTACAAGAAATTTGGTAGTCACTTGCCAGCACAACTGAAAAACACAGGCCCACAACTGAGAGTGTAAAATGGTACATTCTTCATGGAAAAGCAGTTTGACATTATTTCTCTCCCTGATCTTGACTCAGTCAGAAGCAGCATCAAAACCCAGTTCCTGCCTTTCCCAAGAAAAAAGAAAACGTTCCCTTTATTATTTAGAGGCTCTTAATACTTTGTATATCAAGTGCCTTTAAAAAGCCAAACACTGTTTCCTAACATGCATATATGCTAACAGTTTCAGCTCAACATTCTCCAAAAGAGCAAGAAAATTACAAATAAAAAATGTTTCTGGTCTAGGCATGGTGGTGCATGCCTGTGAATTCCAGCACTTTGGCAGGACGAGGTGGGCAGACTGCTTAAGCTCAGAAGTTTGAGACCAGCCTGAGCAACATGGCAAAAACCCATCCCTACAAAAAATACAGAATTAGCCTGAGGTGGTGGCACACGCCTATAATCCCAGCTACCTGGGAGGTTGAGGTGGGAGGATCGCATGAACCCAGCAGGTAGAGGCTGCAGTTAACTGTAATGGCACCACTGTACTCTAGCCTGAGCAACAGAGTGAGGCTCCGCCTCAAAAAAAAAAAAAAAAAAAAAAATTCTGAATTTGTATGCATGTTAATAAAAGAATAAATAACATTTCTGAAGAAGTTTGCTAATAGTAAAGAGTAAAAAAATCATACAATTTCTTAGGTTCTAAGAAATTAATGGAATAATACTCATTTGGGGCAAATTATCAAAACTCAACATGTTAAAAGTGCTACATTGTGTGGTAGAATTAAATATTAATTTATTAATTTGAATATTTATATATTTCTCAAATTTTCCATACTATATAATAATTACTTATATAATTGAGGGAAAGGGAAGAATATTTTTTAAAATCTTGAAAGAGGAAAAGGATTCAGACCTTTTCTTTGCTCTAGTCCTCCCTGACTCTGAATTCCAAATTCTCTACAACTTGCTGTACCACTCATTGTATTAGATTTAATGTTTCACTTACCTGCCAGTGTATGAAGAAAAAATATCCAATGCCATTACTCTTCCAGATTGTTGTCCCAAGCTTATTTTGAACTCTTCCAAATGTTCCGCAGGCACATAAGTAATTCTGGAACAAACCAGAATCCATGGAAGTGAAGGGAAATAATATTTTGCCTAACTGTTAGGAAAAGCTTCCAAAATAAAGGAAACAAATCATATTGTCCCTTTCTCCCTACTTTTTCATACAACTTATTTAATCAGTATATTCAGCAGAGAATCCAAACTTCAATAGGATAAAGTATTCTATAGGGAAGAATAACAACAGAAACTAAGTTTTTAAATGCTGCTGATTAACTATGTGTTTACCAATCATCATGCAGAGAAGGAAAACAATTATTTATATTGTCAAATGAAAAGGCTAACAACAATTTTTTTAAAATTAGGAAGATCTATAAATCCCTAGAATAATGACTGTCAGTAATAACATTAATTTTGCCCAAAGATTTCCGGGATCTCTAGCAGAAACAAATTAGGTATACTCTATTAAAATGCTGAATATCACAAATTACTTTGCATCTTTCTATAACACATAATTAATTCTAGAGATTAACAAGCATTATCAATAATTATGTTAGCTCTATTAAGTTATGAACTCTCAAGTCTGAAGTATGAGATTAAACCATTTGAGTTTATGGAAAGACTCTTACTAATTTGTAGCAATTTTTTAAAATTCACTTTGGTCTCAAAGAAAAGACTACTATTTACACGTGAATGGCCATTTACTAATTCAACAAGTACTGACTGAATGCCTATTATGTGGAAGACACTGTGCCAGATGCTGACTCCTGCTGTAATGTTTAGAAACTGATAAATGAAAATTCAAGTTTACTGCTGTACTGCTTCTGACATGGTGGACATACTTTTTAAAGTAAGCTGTTTCAAGATCTTCAAATTAATGAATAGTAACATAAGAGAAATACTGTATCTGAACTCAATACGGCATGTTTGTGCAACTAAAAATTAGAAATCACAAAGATTATTAAATCATCTGTCCATAATTTATCTGTTAAAATAATAAGTATACAAAACCTCAGCACTGGAGGGCAAAGATAAAAAGATTGTCTTTTATGTTGTAATAAAATAAAAATTTATACCAATGTCATAATTTACTGAAGGAGGAGTATACATAATTTCAAATATATTGGTTATTCTATAGGAAGCATTCACTCTTTCACTTCAAAGTGTGAGGTCACTTGGGTTTGGAGTCGGAAGACACAGTTCTGCTACCACGCAGAGTGTCATGGGGTAAATCACCACTGCTGAACCTCCATACCCTCTACCACAAAAAGGATGTCACTTTTGGGAAGCTACTGTAAGCTGAGAAGCACAATCCAAATAGAAGTGAGTGCTCTCACAGGTCATCAGCTCTCCTGGTTATACTGATCACTCAGGCAGAATACGTGGAGCCTCTGGGAATCTCTTCGTGACACTCTTACCTCAAAGGTCAAAAAATGAATCAAAGTACAGATCAATGGATTTAAGACTAGGCTAGCTGAAAAAGTTGCATTCTAATTCTGGCCCTATTTAATGTATTCATCTATAAAGACATCTTCTCTAAGGTGCTACAAAAATATATTGAATAGCAAACTTGCTTTTAGCCCTTCAAACAATACATTATGTCAGGAAAGAAGACTGATTATATTTTAAACAATGAAAAAATAAAATAAAGATAAACATAAAACCTAAAATGTGAAAAGCCTATTCAAGAAAACTGGTATTATTCCTGAAGATTCAGTAAAACTTATATAAATAAAACGTAAGTTTAAAAAGCCAGGAAAAGGTCAGGGAAGAAAGGCAGGATAGAATAGCAAAAATAATAGCAATGAGTACAAAGTCTTTAATTTTTTATTGGTTTAAGAAAGAAGGTAAAGATGTTTCCATCCCAAACAATGTTAAAAATGAGTTTTTCTTTATATTTGTTCAAAGTTGTTTTTTATTTTACCGAAAGGTGAGGAGTGGAGGCATTTACAAATATTTTTCTGATACTTTGCGCAGCAGTGAGAAAGAGTAGAGACGGTAGTTTTCCTAACTATTTAGCCACTACAGAGAGTGAGGCCACCAGAACAAGCATCCCACAATGCAACAGAACATGCAGAGCCAGGCTAGCACAAGCCTGGTCACAGGATCATACAAAACCTCCAAATCTCCAGCAAAAATGCCAAAGCTAAATTATGAGCTGCAAAAACACACTGAAAATGCTTATTTGAGAGTTGAATTAAAAATTCAAACTAACTTTTGGATACACACTGACTAACTTTTGGTTACACATGGACTAGAAGAAAAAAGAATACCATTAGAGATGCTGAAATGTGATATGGCTATTAATGCAGAGACTATTCCTGCACGTGCAGACAGGATCGTTCCCTTACAAAGGAGCTTGAAAGCTTCATAATTGGAAAATATGATTTTCAAATGAGTTCACAATCATCAGTACAATGTGAAAACGTAACAATCTCATAGCTCTGTTGGATTTTATGTTCTTATTTAAACAAAGAAAACAATCTAAAATGTACATACAAAATCTATATCTGGATCTATCCTTGCATTGGGACATTACAAAAGCACAAAATTGTTTTCACAGACAAGTTGTAACACACAGCCATAATGAGCTTTCGAATCACTGATACTCACACATAAAAGGGGGCTCGATCGTCAGCACGTGCTGCAGAAAATCTAGAATGTGAAGCATACGCCGCGGCATCTTTTTACAATGGTGTTAACAAATGTCAATGTCTTGTGCTGAATGTGAGATGCATACATATGTAGTTAAAAGTGGGGGCTCCTGCTTGTTTTTTTTCCCCCTTTCCACCTCCCTCCCATCTACACCTCCCCCAGAAAAGCATCTGCTCTTTACTAGTGTCTATAGCAGTGATTATTAACAAGCATGAAAAAATGTAACTGCAATCAGTCTTTTATTCCTTGATCAGGAATTCATCCCACACTTTAGGTTAAGGCAGGTGAATTCTGATTCAGCTCAGTAATTATCTGGCAGATGTTATAAGCAGCTGCTGCTAAGCACAAAACCCTGGCTATTATTACAGAAATATAAGAGCTCCTGGCAAGGTGGAGGGAGAAGTGAAACAGAATGCATTCTGGTGAGGCTTCGCATCTGGTTTTCCATAGAAAATAACGAAACCTGGATCTTAAACTGGCTGTTCTTGAACTCTTGAAACTCAAATTATCTACCCATGCATGCATGAACACACACACACAAAAGTTCCTAGCTATCTATCGTAAATGGCGAAAAAGAAATCCAGTGCATTGTCTCAATAAGCAATGCTTTCCCTAAAACCAATCAGTTATGTAACTGAACCACAGTCTCCTTTTTTAAAGTTCCTACAATACACCCCTCCACCACCACCCAGATTAAGCTAGGTTCATAAAGAAAAATAATGAGAAAGAGATGTGGATGGAGCCTAGATCCAGGTAATGAGCACAAAGCTTAATGGGCCCGAGGCAATGTTATGGTTCTATTCAGAGTAATGGAAGGACTAAATGTTCCTTTTGGGAAGATTATTCACATAGCTTTCAAGGTAATTCTAAATCTTTTGCTTCACAAAACAAGTGGTAAGGGCCAAAAATACTTCATGCAAAATGCACAGAACATGCTGCTCAGCCCTGGTCAACCTAAATGGCTCTTTGTGTTTTAAAATCTAACATATTTTTTTTTTCTGAAAAAGCATTATGTAAGGATGATTTTAGTTTATTTTTATCATTACTCAATGAGTTAAGCTATAACCATTTGAATCAGAGCATCTTTAAGGCATGTGAGAAGAAATCAACGTTTTTTGAATGTCTGCATGTGTGTTTACGTACACCAGAGAGAGACTGACTGACTGAACGAATGGATGATTGATTTCCAGAGGAGGGAAGGTTGTATGATTTTTCTTCTTTTTAAAATAATTTAAGATTCTATAGTACATTTTGCCTCCTGAGATCCTAAAGCAAGTACTTATGAAGCTAGCTCTCTAGATACCCTTCATAGTCATAATAAAGCTTCTGCCCACATGACAGGGTAAATTCTGCCGAATCAGTGGGAGAGGGGAAACGGAAATACACAACAAAAAAATGAGGAAAGGGGAAAAAACACTTTGAGCCTGAAAATGTACTTCAAAAGTTTTCTAGAGCTGACCAGATGCATGACTTATGCCAAACTGGTGTCACAATGGTCTTATTTTTTAACCACTCTTAAAGTTCTGCAGTACATTAGAACTGAGGGGTAGGGCTAGTACCAAGTACTAATTCTGGTGATCAGAATGCCAAAAAGTGGGCAGCAGACTGGTATCAGCACACACAGCATAAATGTACATCACGGCACAACAAATCAGATGAACAGTTACTAGGCCATCTTCATTTTATACTACATCTAATCCACATAAACTAAAACCCTGCAATAAATACATAGTCTCCACATGATCTGGTCATGGAACGCTGGCCATAAGTGGTAAGGAAAACACTTGAAGTTTCTCTTTTCTTATGATAAAAGGACTGACATTTTTAATGATGTTTACTTGTACTCCAATTATTATAAGGCAATTAAGGAACAGTAACATGATCTGATGATCTGTTCAACTGTAAATAAAAGTCAAAAAAGCATACAAAAATACGAAAGCTCACTAGTGAAGATTTTGCCTAAAAATAATACTTCTTTTATATAAGACAGCAGAATCTGCTCCAAATGGTATATACTTTTCTTCTTTTTATTGACCACAGAATGAAAAACAGTCTGTATAGCTTTTGTTACCTAAGCCCTAGCAATACATACTTTGCAAAAGGACTAGTAATAGAAAATGTAGTCGGTAAAATAACATTAATACAAAAAAGTCCCCCATACTAGTAATCATTACATCGACTTTAGGTAAACAATCTTTCCCTGAGCTCTTATTTTATGATGTTATCCCTCATACATTAAAAACAAATATTCAATGATTAATACTAGAGGAAAACGCCACATTGATGAAGTGTCACAATAAAGTAATCGGCTGATTTTTATGTTGGCTCAAGGAATGTTTAGTGACTTAAAAAACAAACCACATATATGATGTGCTTTTAGTACATTATGGGGTTATCAGAAATTTTAAGCACTTCCTGACAAAATATCCTCCATGACCTACAAACAGACCATATCAACATATTGGTCTATCCCCTGGGGTCATGAGATAGCTCAAGAAAGGGTAAGTTTTGGGTCAGATGGACACTGTTTTATGTTGTCTTTTGCATGCCTGGCCCTTAAAGAACTGTCTTAGTTCTAGGATTCACACAGGTCAATTAGGTACGGTACAATTCCTTATATCGAAGCCAATCCAAACATCTTTCCAAGATCCTAAAAGTGGGCCCTCTTGCTCTGTGAGAATCATTGCACCCCTCACTTCTATGGTTGTTGTAGAAATCACTGGAGAAGTATAATTAAAAATACAAAGCAACATTTCCAAATTTTTAATATTGTTATAGTCTCAAAGAAACTAAACTTACAGTCGAGAACTACTCAAAAATAGTCAATTTCTTGAGTGATTTATGTTAAAAAAAATGTGATAACGTTTGTATCTCAAACAGAAGTGAATACTGAAAAAGAATTCTGATTAATTGAAATTCCTGAATTTCCCAAGTTAAACTGGGCTCCAAATGATACTTACTTTATGTCAGGGCCAACGAGAGAATGTCTTCTCAACATAGCTCGTGCCTGGGCATTGGTTACACTGATGGTAGACTCTTCATTAATGGACAAGATGCAGTCCCCAATGGCAATCCGGCCATCTCGACTAATGGCACCTCCATGAATAATGCTTCGAACGATCATCCCCAAGCCATCTTTATTAGCACTAACTGTCATTCCTATAGGAAAAGAGAAATGCAAATATAATTAAATACATGATTTTCCAATTCATTTTAATTTGAATTTAATAATTTCTATGATTTATAAATTAAAAAATACAAGTAACATTTTAGTCAATAAAAAGCATAGCAAAAACAGGAAAAAGTGTTTCTAACAAAAAATATTTTTAAGTAAATTGTAAATGTTTGTGAAATTGTATATAGTCAATACATTATAAACAAAACAGATCTACATTGTGGAATGAATGTAATTTAGACCATGTGATGCACTGACCCCTTGAATAGAAAGGTCTCTCAGGGAGAGTACTATGATAGTATCAAATCAGTTTTACAATTTAGTTCATCTTTTACACATAAAAGAGAATAAAAGGACTAAAAAAGGAACATTCATCATATAAATTAAGCAATTATCTGCTATTACCTTAATTCTTTATCACTTGTTCATTCAGGATCTATTTACTATATGGCTAATATGTGCCAAGTACTATGTTGGTTGCTTAGGATAACAGCATAGCACAGAATTCCTAACATCAAGAAGCCTGTATTGAAGTCTTCATACCTGGAGCCTATCACAGTGGTGTGGGAAAGTATAACAATTTGTTGAAATGAATTTATATGAACTTAATCTTAATCTATTTCCATTTTATCTCTGAACTTCTTTAAGCTTCTAATTTGGATATTAAATTGCCCTCTTTTCACATCCCCTGGATGTCTCACAGGAAATGCAATCTTAGCACGTATAAAATTGAACCTGCAATTTTTCACCTCACTTTATTTCTCCATTTTTCTTCCCTTTTTTGGTAAATTGCACTACCACACTACCCTCCATTATTCAAAGTAGAAATACTGGGGTCTTTCTTGATGCATACGTCTCTCTTATCCCCTATATTTAATCCAACACCAAATCCTGTCATTTCTATCTTCAAAATTTATCTTGAATCCATTTACCTTTTTCCATTTAGACACTAACTCCAGACTAAGTCAACACCTTCTCTTGCCTGACTTTTTGCAAAAGCCTTCTTCCTAACTGGTCACCTGCCTTCCATGATTGTCTCCTTCAATGCATACTTCCCTCAGAAGACACAGAGGCCATTACAAAAAAAAAGACAAGTAATATCCTATCAGTCCCTTGGCTGCAACTCTTCAATAGTTTCCTGTTATAGTAATACACAACACACTTGCTCAGCACAGTCTGTAGGACGGGTACACTGGCCTTTGCAGTGTGCATCCTTGCTTTGTGTTATGTCCTAAGTTCTAGCCACAAATGCATCTCGTCTCTGTCCATTTTGAAGTCTTTGCCTGACACCTTCTTTCTGCAGCTCTTGCACAGCTAACTCCCTCTCACTCTTCAATATCACTTCCTCAGAAAGTCCTTCTCAACAGACTCTATCTGAATTAATGTTCCCTTTGCATCCTATCCTCATTCTATTCATTGAAAAATATAAAATCTTAAAAATTGTATTTGAAACTTTGCAAAAATAATGTAAGTTCACTTAAAACGAAGTGTTGAAAGTTTCTTCCAAAACAAAATTATATAATTAAACAAGCTATGGAGAGATATAAAGCTACCAGGGTATTTATAAAAACTTTTCTTTGACAGATGTCACAAATTCCTTTTTAGGTTTTTATATATTTAAAAAATGATGTCTTTCCAAATATTAATTCGACTCATACCAAATTAGATATGATATTTCAAACATTTTAAAAAATGATTCTGATTATGTTTCTAGCCTAATATTTCATATGTGGATGTGGGCAATTCAGGCTCCTACTTACTGTTTTCTGATAGAAATAAAACATTTTTAAACATACTTAAAATATTCTGTTAAGACTCATACTGACGATTTTTAAGTGTATTGTTAAGAAGACACCTCTGCTTACCATAAAACAATAAGATACCATTTCGGGTGAGAAAAAAGACTGAATCTGAAATTTTTCAAAAGGTACTCCATTTTGTACTGTTAAAGCCAGCCTTCCCACCAATACCCACAATATAACTGTACTTTGGTAAAATAAAAATGTGTCAGCACAAAGTAAAATTTAACTCAGTGGATCACACTGGGAATCTAACTTACCATCTTGTTCTTATTAGCACCATGCAGACTACAATAAGGCAAGACACAGACATGGAACCTATCATGAGCTATGGCTGACATGATCTCTGAATTCACTTCTAATAGCATATTTAACTCATGACTCTCAGCTATTAAGGCTGTCAGGTCACATCAACCATGTAAACCAAGAAGTCAACATCAGTTAGCTGAGCTTATACTTTCCTTTCACCAAATGACAATTTTCAAGGTGCAATAACTTGGAGGTAATCTCCACTAACTAGATTTTGGTTGTAACTTGTAAGATCTCTCAATTTTTTTCCTGGAAGAAGTATGAAAGAATATCCCAAATCTCAAATCATGTGCTTTGGAAATAGAGAACTGGTTACAAATCTGAATTCCACCACTTCCAATCAGCACAAGCTTGGGCAACTGACTTAACCTCACACAGAGCCTCAGTTTACTTATCTCTAAAAAGGGATGACATCTACTCTTAGGGTTGTTTAAAGAATTAAGTGAGAAACACATATGTAATAGTACTTTGAAAATACCTGACACAAAGTGTACAACAAAATTTAGTCACAAAACTAAAAGCAAAACAAAACTCATAAAATATGTTTAAAATGCATCTCTCCCCCAAACCAAGGTTACATTGCTCCCTAAAGACTAAATGCAAATCTTAATTCAGCTTCAAAATGAAGCCTGTTAGTACAACAATCATAATGTGCCCTTGGGTAACTCAAGTACTGAATGTATTGTACGGTGTATGTGAAAATCAGAGACAGACAGGTTTGAGTTCTGACTCTACCTCTTTAAGGTTTGAGTAATTTCAGAGAAATTCCTGAGTCTGTCTATGTTTCTGTATCTAATCAGTGAAGGGAAGATAAGACTTCCTTTCTTTTCCACTGAAGAACCTCGTTTTTTACCTTCAAGTCCAAACACCATATCATTAACCAAGGGACTACAGACTTATCAAAAAGCATCAAGATTAGAATTTTTTAAAGGTCACTATATGCACGTGTATATTTATTAATGTATCTGTATTTCTGTATATATTTTCACTCTAAATTTAACAAAATTCAAAAACCCAAATGATTCATGAAATCAAAACAATGGATTATGACAGTTTTTACAGAAACCTGTCATTTATTAATAACTTCTTCTGGTCATCATTAGACAAAGAAACAAATTAGCCACAAAGCTAAAACTGCAAACAACCGTATATAGCTGATTAAGGGGAGACTATGAATCTAAGAAAATGAGCTCATTCACAGACCTCTTCATAATATACTTTTCCACCAGCACAAACCCAGCCTCTATTTAGACTTCCTAACATACTATTTATCACACTTTTTGTTACTTTAAGTTATACAGCCAAAACCTTCCTACACTAAAGCTTAATTTAATGCTTTAGTATTTACATAGATTTTTCAAGATTCCTTTACATTTAGTTATTCGAAGTGCTACAGAAATCTGAACATTGAGCATCTCCTGTCAAATGAGGTAACAGAGTAATGTAATGTTCTTGCCTTGGCATGCAGTAAATTTTAACTCCAAAATGCCAGAGGAACCTCACTGGGTCCCAGGAAATCAAAAAGCCAGGGAGAAAGCCCTATAAACACATTGGGCATATCAATAATGGAAATGAAGCAGAAAAGTTAAACTAATTGTGATTTACACTTTTATATTACAGTGTGAATGGTAAACTAATGGTGCTGTGATTTCACAATTAAATGTCTTACTTTTTTTTTTTTTTTTGAGATGAAGTTTTGCTCTTGTCACCTAGGCTGGAGTGTAGTGGCACGATCTCGGCTCACTGCAACCTCCACCTCCCGAGTTCAAGGGATTCTCCTGCCTCAGCCTCCTGAGTAGCTGGGATTACAGGTGCCCACCACCACGCCCAGCTAATTTTTTGTATTTTCAGTAGAGACAGAGTTTCGCCATGTTGGGCAGGCTGGTCTTGAACTCCTGACCTCAGGTGATCCACTCGCCTTAGCCTCCCAAAGTGCTGGGATTACAGATGTGAGCCACCGCGCCCAGCCAAATGTTTTACTTTCACTAAAAAAATGACAGGGCTCTTTTATACTTTAATTTTAAAGTCAGGCTGTTGAGGGAGGTTTAAATGGGTTTCTAGATGTGATGGGAAGGAAGGACACTTCTACCTTTCACTGTTTTCTTCCAATAACTTAATTAACCTAGTATATTTTATATCAAAACTTAAAAACTAAGGTGGAAGCAACTCAAGTGTCCATCAATAGATGAATAAATAAAGTATAGTGTATGCATACAATGGAATATTATTCAGCCTTAAAAAGGAAATTCTGACACATGCCACAACATGGATGAACCTAAAAGACATTATACCCAGTCAAATATGGACAAATATTGTATGATTTCACCTACATGAAGCATTTCATCAAATTCATAGAGACAGAAAAATGAATGGTAGTTGACAGGGGACTGGTAGAGAGAGCAATGGGGAATGATTGTTTAATGGATACAGCGTTTCAATTGGGGAACCCAAAAAACGTTCTGGAGATGGATGGTGATGATGGCTACACCAACAATGTGAGTGCACTTATGCCACAGAAATGTACTCGTAAAAATGATGAAAATGGTCAATTTTATGCTATTTTACAATTAAAAAAAAATCAATGTATCTTGACATATTAGCAGAATAAATAAGAAAATCCATATAATCTCCCCAATAGATGAAGAAATGCTTTGACAAAATTCAGCATTCTCACAATTAATTAAAAATTGGTAAGCAGGCCGGGCAGGGTGGCTCGTGCCTGTAATCCTAGCACTTTGGGAGGCCGAGATGGGCGGACTGCCTGAGCTCAGGAGTCCAAGACCAAGCTGGGCAACATGGTGAAATCCCATCTCTACTAAAACACAAAAAATCAGCTGGGCATGGTGGCAGAGGCCTGTAATCCCAGCTACTCAGGAGGCTGAGAGGGATGAGAATTGCTTGAACTCGGGAGATGGAAGTTGCAGTTAGCCGAGATCATGCCACTGCACTGCAGCCTGGGCAATAAAGCGAAACTCTCTCTCAAAAAAAAAAAAAAAAAAATTGGTAAGCAATCCAAATAGCCAGATTGCAAAATCTGATGTACCCAAACCATGGCTCTTACAAGAGCCTCCTAACTGCTTCACCAACCTAAGCTGAATGCTCTTCTTAAAACACAAATCTGCTCAGGTCACTCTTCTACCCTTAGCTCCTGCTGCCTACATGAAGCATAAGGCAGTAGATGGCTGCAGCAGCAGTTCTGTGTCCTACACACAAACCCATCCAGCAGTTGTCTCCCATTTATCATTCCTTTAGTTCCAACTCTGACTTTGCCGGTCATCATACCACACTTCATCCATACCGAACCAGTTTCAGTAACATTTCATGTCTCTCTGCCTTACTTCTAAGCAGCTTTCATCTTTTTCAAATTTCTCAACTATGTGGTAAAAATCTCCTCTTTTTAGACATAAATCATACATCTCCTCTTTTCTGAAACCATTCTAAAGTTCTCCACACTTGGAGAGTAGGGATTAGTTATTCCCTCTTTTAAGCCTTTAATGTTCTCTGTAAGTATCTATCATAGCATGTACAATATTTTAATGCCTTTAGGATTTTAAATGTCAATTAGCCTACTCTTTTAAACTTGTGTTAAGAACAGTGATATTACGGTGTCTATGCATAGTGGATATAGTATTAAAATAAATGTTTGCTAGTTGAGTAAATACACTAGAATAATAGTTCTCAAATAGGCTTTGCAAAATCTCTGCCTTATCAATTATTAAAGAAAAATGGGTTCTATGGCCAATTAAATGTGAAAAATGCTACATTTGATAATCTCTTAGTGATTCACAATGCACACTGGAGTATAAAAGATATTGAGATGTAAAAAGAAACCCATCTTCTTAAATTTATCTCATCCCAAACTTTTAAACTTGGAACTCATTTATAATTCCTATTAACATCCTACAGAACTAATATTTTGAGTAACATGGCATCAGAAATACTAAATTAGCCAATGAAATAATTCTGGCATGGCTTAGATATCTGTCTTATAATGAGTTATGGAAAGTTCTGCAGTTCAAACTTTGTATCATCCTATTAAACATAATGTATATAAGAAATATTACAACAACACAAATACTATCTGCTACAATTCTCTGTTAACTGCTGTTGGTAGTACCCCGCCACCATCAAATGGAAAAAAATCTTGGAGACCAAGGCTGAAATCCCACTCATCAAGTAAGCACTGCTGGATTCCTCTGCCAAATCTCAAAACTTAACAAGGAAACAAGACCCTGCCATAAGATGTCAGTGTAACGGGTAGTGGTTGGTTACTTCACAGAAGGAAAAGGATCTCTGATACTGAATTAACCAGAGAGTCCTGGGCTGCATTTGGACACTCAGAGCAACTCATCTACCATCCTATTTATCAAGAAAGACAGGGCTGAGTCACATGACTGTATAACTCAATGAGAGAACAAATGTGCTCTGCCTCAACACAGTTTTAGCTATTGTAATTAGGATATTTCTACAGAAAGTCTTCTTTGCCCAATTCAGAGAGTTCTGTGGTTAAAATAGGACACAAAAATCCTGCCACCTGGGAAGTCCTACTGAATAACTCACATTTACATTTTGGTGGTGGCACACCTGGTTGTCTTTTTAGTCTTTCTTTCAGTGAGTGAAAGAAATTAAATACAAACTGACTTATACATCACTGGTACATTCAAAGAAACTAATAATTTACTTTTCCAAAGAATTTAGAATTCCAAATTGCTGAGTTTTCATTTTCTAAGAATTCCTTTTCTGATTTGCTGTTTCATACACAAACAATTCATATATCTTTTACTGAATGTAAATGAGGCTTGTGAATACTCTGAAGTAATTAAGAGAATGAGGGATTTCTGCTCATATGAAGTAAACAAACCTGTAAACCATTTCAAAAAAATAATGAGGACATAGAAATAAAAACCATGAAAACTACAGGAAAATTTCTACCATCTGTTCTCTTATCTACAGCAAAAAAATATTGAAATTTACCATGTTCAATATTTCCCCTTGTCAAGGGGGTTGAGGAGCAGGTATATGAGGAAAATGAGAAACTTACCTAGGCTAGAATTGCCTTTTGCTATATTAATAGTCCTTTCAAAAGATTCTTTAGATACATTTTGAAGCATCACACACTCAGCATTAGAGGCCAGGGAGCTCTGTTCAAGCAGGTACTCAGAGCCCTTTAAGAAAGAAAAAGAAGTCACAAGTCACATGGAAAAGGAAACTAGACTTTGGAGTGTGATTTCAACATCACGCATGTTCTCTAATTGATTGTGCTTTATTTTGCAAGAACCTGCAACCAAAACAAGTTCATAGGTTGCTTTCTGAAAATCTTAGTGTCAAGAAGCACTCATTCCAAATGAAGAGATTAGCCAGAATAATCCTTCACTATTCCCTACCTCATCATAAAACACAAACCGTATCTTTAAAATATTACCTTTCCAGCTGAATCGGGTAGCACAGAAGGAAGTTCTGCACTTGATATAACTTCACTTGGTAAATGAGATTCAGTCCACACTATTGTGTTTTCACATTCATATTGTTGTTCAATAGCATTTGCAGGTGTGTAGTCATTTATAGTAAAGCCAGAAGCAGGCCCCATACTTATGTCCACCGAAGGTGTATTCTCATCCTGTCTTTGCAGGAGGTTCTGGGTATATAGTTCCTCCAGAGACATATGCAGATCAAGTACGGGATCACAAGAATTTTCAATAATATCCTGGTAGTTAAAAAACAACAACAACAAAACATGAAAAATGTGACCAGAATTATATCAATATATAACATCACTTCTTAATGAACAACTATTTAGTGAAATGTAAAACATAACAATTATTTATTACTCAAAAAGCGTTAACACAATTCTTCACTTAGCAGATTTTCTGCATATCTTTATTTTCATAAATGCTTTTAAATACATTTCCTGAAAGTCATACATCTCACGTTCTACTGAGTTATACTTGTACAAGATACTGTACATAAGATCATTTAGATATACTATGTTCTATTTACAAATAAAATTATTCAGAGTTCAAATTACATAGAAGAGCAAATAGCATACTTCCAAATCTCACTTAAAGTGTAGTTTGTTTCCCATGAGTCTGAAGTTCCTATTTATTATGAGCTCAAGGACATAAAAAGTATGACATTAATTGATTCGGACTCACAAGGGCCTCCAAGAGAAAATTATTTTGATAGGCATTTATAAGTATTTATGGAGAAGAATAGAAAGTTTTACAATTCAAATTATCGTAGGAAAAATTTGCATAAATATTCTGTAAGATATAACAGAAGGAATAATAAGATGGGTTGTCATAAAATGTAGGCTCTAAATCCAGGCTCTGTTATTAACAACTTGTATATCACAGAACCTCTCTTTATATAATTTCTACAATCCTCTGAAACTCTAAATGTAGAGTTCTATATAAATATGTGTATCTACTTACAACAGATATATTGTATCACTTGAGTGCTTTGGGAAAGCAGTTGCTTCATAAACTGCTGTTGAATAAACATGTCAGTTTTCCCTTCAATTCTTTCATCGATAGTTTCAATGTATAAAAGTAGCATATGAACATACTATTGCATAAAGGATTCAAGATACAGACATATACTGTGTATGCATATAGAATACAATATGAAGAGTCTTTGCTACGGCTTCTACTTCCATTCCCTTCCCCAGTAAAAATGGCTGGCAGCAGTTAGGTGTTTATCCATCAAATTTTTAATGCATTTGCATAATATATACATATAAGAACACATGCACACACACATACAAGCAGATATACATATATATTTTTAAAAACTAAACACAGCCATACAATAAATAGCACTTTTACTTTTTTTGCAGTATCTTTTCATCTTGATGTGAGAAATTTCCATGTCAGTTTAAAAACAAGTCAACTTCGATCTTCTTATGGCTGTAAGTTATTCCTAAGTATGAAAGACAGTGGTGTGTAGACTGTGAACCAGGATGCCTGAGTTCAAATCCTGGCTCAACACTAATTAAATGTTAGAGCTTTGACAAGTTACCTAAACACTATGCCTAATTGGGGAAATTAATAGAAACTAATACAGGACTGTTGGGAGGACAGAGAGTATTCATATCCACAAAGTACTAAAAACAGGCCTGACTTAATAGAAAATGACCAATAATTGTTAGCTACTGCTGTTATTTATATTCTACATCTTTGTCCATATGTGTGAAGATATATTCACTATGAACCACTAGAATTTCAATGGCTGGTCAAATGATATGCACACTTAAAATGTTGGTACGTATTTTTAGTAGAGACGGGGTCTCACCGTGATGGTCTTCATCTCCTGACCTCGTGATCTGCCTGCCTCGGCCTCCCAAAGTGTTGGGATTACAGGCTTGAGCCACTAAAAATACAAAAAAATTAGCCAGGTGTGGTGGCTGGCACCTGTAGTCCCAGCTACTCAGGAGGCTGAGGCAGGAGAATGGCGTGAACCCAGGAGGTAGAGCTTGCAGTTAGCCCAGATCGCGCCACTGCACTCCAGCCTGGGTGACAGAGTGAGACTGCATCTCAAAAAAAAAAAAAAAAAAAAAAATTGGTACATACTGCTAACTTGTCTTCCAATTTTCTCTTACAGAAGGAAAATATGGGAATACCTGTTAATGAATCTTGCCAGCCCTAGATTAGTTTGGCAATCTGATTTGTAAGAAATACATTCATTAGTGTATTACTATGTGTGTTCCTGACAATTATCAAGGATAAGCCATTTGTATTTCTTCTGTTAACACTCTCTTCATATTCTTTATCCAATTTTTCTCTAAGTTCAAATTACATATAGAAGCAAATAACTCATAGTTTCAAATTTCACTTAAAATGCAATTCAGTTCTAATCACTTTAAAGTTCCTATTTATGAAGAGATCAAGAGCATAAAACGTATGACATTAATTGATCTGGATTCACAGGAGCCCCAAGAGAAAACTATTTTAATAGGCATTTACAGGTATTTATGGTGAAGAACAGACATTCTTCTTGTCATTGGCACAGTCTGAATATAAAGTCTTTGTGATATACACTGCAAATATTCTCCCAGTCTGTCACTTGTCCTTTAGTTTGTACAGGTAATATTTTGTCGTGCAGAAGTTAAATTATTTCTGCAACCAAACGTGTCTTTTTTTGTGCTTTTGCGTTTTATATATTACTTAATAAGTCCTTCCACACAAAGTAAATGAAATGCTTTCTAGTACTTTTCCTCTTTTATAAATGCTTTCTTTTAGATTTTAACCATCTAGATTTATTTCAGGGTATGATGTGAGATATGGGTCTGTCACTTTTTTTTAAATGGGTAATTAATTGCTCCAACACAATTTATTACACTCCTTTCCTTGAATGCGACTTATTATCTCTCTAGAATTATCAGATATTCCTAGTACAAAGAATTGAGGCAAGTGGAAATATCACATAAACAATTAACATCTGTAGTATCTTCAGAAACAAATGACAGGAAGGTATCATCCTCCACACTCCCAGGATCTAAACAATAACCTATTGGCTCCCTCACCCAACTTTGATAATTTTATTCTTAGGAAAAATAATAACGTACTTACTACAGAACTGGTTAGCTTCCATATTACTAAATTGATTATAATAATTAGTAAATCATCTCCCCCATGCCTCAAAGATAACAATCAAAATTGCTTTTCATTAGCAAAAGAGGTCAAGTCGCCCTTGTTAGCTGGGGTGTACTGTAAATGGTATAACAGTCCCATGCATTATTCATGAAGGAGTTAACACAGACACACAGAAAAGAAAGAGCTAATCAACACAGTAGACAACATACGCCCACTTCAGAAACGTTTCTGGTTGCTCAACAACCAACTCAGTTTTATTTTTAAAAGTCTTATGGATCTAAAAGAAAAACAGTTCTTCCCTCATAAGATGTACAAAAATAACCACAATTTCCCAGTGCAACTTGATATCTAAAGTGAAGTCTTTCAAAAGTCTATATTAATATGTGACTTCACTTGATATATTCTTGTCCTCAGCAAAAAATTAGAAAAAGGTTAAATTAAAATGTCAAACGTACTTTTTAAAAGTTCTATTTCTTAAGAACAATGCATAAATTAAGGTTAGACTTGGGCATATTATTTACCCAGATAATATATTTACAAAAACTAACTAAATACACGAGCATTTAATAGCCATAACCTGCTTTTCTTCAATAAGCAGTCTACCAGAGAATCCTTATTATACTTTTAAAAAATATACTGCAACCACAGCTGCTCCAACTGTCCTTCTCCCACTCTTTCTGAGATGAGGTACACTTCCTTTATTGTTTTGACACTGATCCTACTAAGGAAAAAGGCAACATCTTTTATACCTTTGAGAGCCTGCAATGTTGTCACTAAGACTCTCACAGTCACTCTCATCATTTTGATTAGAGTAATTTAGTTTTTTATTCTAACCCCATCTGCAAAAAAACAATAAGAAATAGTATCAACATCTAAACATGGATGTGAAGGCAATAATATTTTATGCTAGACAATGACACTAAGTAATAATTTGTAAGAATGTTCAGACTACTAAAAAATATCATTAAATCCATTAGTTGAGTTGACGTACAAGGTGCAAAAGGGTTCCTATCTTGATAGACATCAAGTTCAACCTGCATTAGAATAAAAAGTAATTCCTGGCAGAACTGATATTCAAGAACGAAGGATAGACACTACATTGGTAACAATATCATCACTGGAGAGAATAAGAGTATGAGTGCACATGGGAGGGCAGGGTGTAAAGGTGTGAATAAGGAGTAGAAGGGGAAACTTGAATAGATATTAAATCTTTATCCATTGTATTTTTAAATCAAAATAGGAAAAAAAATGTTCTAAAAACCATGTTACAATTTTAAACAAAAGTCTGCAAATTTAAAAACCAATTATTTCTGCATTTTGTCATATCTTTGGAGGTAACAAGGGAAAAGGAGTAAAATGATTAACCAAAGAAATCAAACTTAAAATAATAAGAAGGGAAAAACACGGCTAGAGCCATGTTGCTCTTAAAATCTATATTTCAATGACCTGCCTCTATTAAGCCAAATGCCATAGAGGCAGGTATATTTTTCAGGTTCTTGAGTAATGGTTATTTCCCGTAAATCTTTACATGGTAACTAACCAAATTAAGCAAACACATACTCTTTTAAAAAAGTAAAGCAGAATGGACCCCCAAATTAGATAATTTTGTGAGGAAGAGCCCCAACGTATGGCTACAGTCCTTTGGTGTTTAGGCTGCCCTGAAGAGCGAGGCCTCCCTCTATGAAGAGTCTGTGCTGTAGGTGATTAGCACTGATCACTTCTGGTAGTATACCTGACGAAGGCCAAAAGACCATCAAGGGGAAGAGACAGGTAAAATTATTTGTTCATACCCCGTTGCTATTTAAGGCTACAAGATGATCACATATTTAGCAAAGTCAAAAATCCATCCTCACATTCTGAGATCCTCACATTCTATTTTAATCCTTCTTTCAAATCAGGACAGGGGCATCTTTGTTTTTCTTAAAAATCATATACTATACAGTATTACTTTATGAATTAAAAAGCCTTTAAGTACGCTCACTTTTAAGAAAAATTGTCAATTGTAAATTCCATAACAAATCACCATCGTGTCTTTTTAATATAAATTTGTTGCAAAGAAACAGGAAGAGCACATTATATATTTATTTTATTTACATAAAAATTTTTAGTAAAAGTCTAGGTATTAGAAAGTTGTCACCAAAAATATAAAATGTTGCAGAGATTTTACCACAATGCAGGAACAGTCCTACTTTCTAAGAAAACTAAGAGCACACAGGAGTTTCACAATGTGTTTTAAAACACCCTCATTAATGTCTTCGTTGTTGTTTTGTAGTTTAAGTATTTCAGTTGATAAACGAGCTTGCCAAAATTTGCTTCAACAAAAGAGTAAACTGCTTGGGGAAAAAAAAATAAATAAATAAAAAAGGAGGCAAACAGACTTCAGTAAGCCAATATGTTGTGCTGCATACAGCCAGCATTTGCCCTGTAAAATATACGCTTCTCAGTATGCAGATTGTGTAATCCCTTTAAGTAACAATTACTAAGTTAAACAATGCAATCTGTCCACTGGCAAGAAGACGTGTGCTATGCTGTGGATTAGGAGATTCCATCAGGAGATGAACTCAGCTTCCAGCCCTGAGGCCAGTAAAGACTGAACACATTCCAGAACACATTCCAGACAGGACACAGCCAGACAGACAGTCTCAGGTGTGGTGAGAGAGGAGCAGCTGCTCCACTCAAGATTATACCTTGCAAATCAATTCAAGGAGATTGCCCAGCATCATTTGCAAGGATAACAGGTGCACCTTGAACATAAAAGAAAATGCTTTGAAAACGTTCTGGCCAAAAAACCTGTTAATCAGGAAAGGAGGAAAACGTGCTAGACCTATGGAAATTCTACTTTCCAACTTATTCATAAATACCCCTTCACACTGAATTCAATTTATGCAGAAAATACATATTTCATACATTAAAAAAAAATTGTCCAGTCTTTTCAACTTAATTTTAAATGTATGTTTATGGTATATTTCCAATATAGAAAAATAAAGAAAATATATTCATATATGAACTCTTTGCCATGATTTAATAGATACAAACATTCTGCCATATTTTCATCAATCTCTCTTTCTTCATAATATGTTATAATGTATTAGACACATAGCTAAATTCCCACACTTCCTTTTTTCTCCAAGGATAACTTCTTTTTTGAAGTTGAGAAGTATCCTGCCAACACATTTTTAGATTTTACTACACACATGTACACAGATATTCATAAAAAATATATGTTGAATTGCTTTGCATATCAATTTCCAAAAAACAACTGCAAAGAATCAAAAGAAAAATGAGCAATCCAATACAAAATGGCCAAAAGATATGAAGAGATCTTTGATGAAAAGTGAAAAACAAATGGCCAATATTATGAAAAAAACATTCATTCTCACTAGTAATCAGGAAATCCAAATTAAAATAGTAAGACACCATTTCACACCCAAAACATTGGATACATTTTAAAGTACTACTTATTGAACATTATAGAGTATGTCACCAAGAAAATGAATAGAGTTGGGGCATTTATGCCAATAATCTATTTCTAAAATATAAATGGCACAGATATGTCAAATAGTGACTAAATTCTTCATTCACATCCAGTGACATAAACATAATTTACCATTCACTGTGATTTTTTATGTAAAGTATTCTTTGGCATCATTTTGTATAAAAACATATGACAGCATTAAGTTTAACTTAGCTAGTAAATGTTAAATTAATGCAAGAAATATTTTACTATCCAACTCTGCATAGAAGTCAGTTTTAAAACCATTAAGAAAATAAAGTTATTCTTGTAATTTTTCCAAAGTAGACACGGCTAAAAACACAACTTGAGAAATATATGATGTTAAATTTTTCTTTCTGACATGCAAACCCTAATCAAAGTTTGAGCCTCTGTGTCTATCATTCTCAGACACTAAATTTAAATAGTTTCTAGTAATCTGAAAGCTATCCAACCAACATTAACTAAATGAAATTGTACTTTAATTCAATAATGAATCCACAACTGGAGAAACATAATGTCTCCAAAATATTATTCCCACAACTCCCCATAAGGACTGACCTCTGGAAAATTACACACAAGACTTTCCTATAAAAGAAAAATTGGCTTTTCCTTTGTACCTTAGGAGGAGATGATGGAAGGGAAGAACCATAGTTCAGGCCATCACCACAAGAACTGCCATGAAGAGATAAAATAGAGGCTTGAGTAGAGTAGATGCTGTCATTTTCAGGAGAGTATTGAGACTCAAATGTGGATTCATCTAAGTCAGCATCATTTGTGCCCACCTAGAAACAAAACAATAATATCAGTTGGGAATTGTGTTCTATTACATATATGACAAACAACCTCCACTTGAGACTAAAAGGCAAACTGGTATCATTCTTTTATCTATTATATTTTCTATATGCCCTCTTCACCGTCATCAGACACTGCTAATGCAGCAGAACAAGGATAAATAGCCCACCTACAGCAGAAAGTGCTGGCATACAAGGTTATTTTATTTCATCAATAAAAGGGCTAAAGGCAACAATTAACAAAGGGCCTGGATCAAGTCTAAGTTTAAACAGTTCCATAGTTAAGAAAAATATTTACTTTCTTCCAGTTCCCATGCCCAACTCTTACAATTTTATAATAAAATTGTGTCATAATTTTTCCTAGTCAACTAAAATAAACTGTTATTCAACGAGGCAGCTAGGCAATTATATATTTGTAAGCCACACTAAAACTATATATTTTGTTTAAATTATCTTGAACTAGATTTTAAAACCATTCAAGTAGCAGAAACCAAAAAGAAAATCTGTGATTTCATGCTAAAATTATACTAACAAACAAGGGGCCTAATTATGATCTGGTTATGGTGAAGCTTTAAGTTATAAAATTGTTAGAAAACTCATAAAGAGTGAGATAGAGAATTTCACTACATGTTCTCTAATAATCCTATTGCTGTCTTCTGTCACAGAACCAAGATTAATATTTAAATTATGATGAGCTTGAAGTTCTTTTTGCAATTCACTCCAAGTCATACCTGAGAATAGGCAGAACTGACATATATACTACCTTTCACTGATATTACCAGCATTTTCTGTCTATCTTGGCAAAATTCCATATGTTCTATTTTTTTTGTAATTTCAACTTACTGCTTACCCAGGAGAAGTCAGAAGAATTATAACATTATATCAGGTCACATTCTTACAAAAAACTACTAAAATTACCTGTGGGCCATTTTGAAGTGATTTTCTCTTCAAATATATTTCATAGGCCTGACAACATATTTTAAATACATGTTCAAATTCACTAGTGAGTCACTATGTGGAGGTTTACCCTTACAAATATACATAACATACAACAATCTAGATAGTATTAACTAAGCCTTGTGTCATAGATTACAATACATATTTAAGTAACATTAATGAAAGAATACCTCAATATAATTTGTATGTATATTGCTGATATCTTAGGATCTTAGTAGAGATATTAACAATCAATTCATTTATTTACTGTAGAGATAAAACACTGAGACTCAAAGAAACTGAGTGGCCAGTCCAAGACTACTTAGCTGGCTAAGGAGAAGACCCAGGATGCATATTACCATTATAAGATGCCAAGCTCACATAAAAGTGGAACTAATCTTCCTTTTGATTGGTATCCATTTAAGGAGGTTCAAGGAAGCCATGTAAACGCTAGAGAGAATACTATTTTGTCGGGTAGTCTAGAAATAATCATATATAGTATTTGTATCCTGCGACATTTCAAAAAGTATTTGCTATGGCTGAGTACTATTTACACCACAGTACTGTATGTAATTCGTTGTATATACTAAGCTATCTAGCTTTGAAGTGCTAACATAATACCCACGGAGAGCAGGGCCATAAGTTACCTGGTATGTTAAGTATTACAGTGTGAAATTATTGCATTTATTGTAACATATACCAAAACTTTTCAAATGGCTATTTCAAGAGCTTGCAATTTAAAAATATTAGCAAAAGGAATTGTCTCCCTCAAAATTAGAATCAGCAAAATGTATATATAGTCAAAGAAATAATTCACTCTGTTTTAAAGTAAGATGTGCACAGTTATAAACAGATAATGAAGAATTTAACAGGTTTTAAACCTTTCTCCAGTCTAATGAAACTAAAACAAGTATTTAAAAAGCAAGTATATTCCTTTTTAGCAACAGTGCACAATGTTTGCCCCACAAAAAACGTTGAGTAAGGAACGTAGCTCTAATAGTAGGGGTAACGTGAACAGGATGTACAATTTGTTGTATTTATATTGAGTAAATGTCATATGTATATTTATGCCTGGTATTTAGTTTTATCCTTTAGTTATTGATATAGCATTGTACCCTCTACCAGAAAAAAGTTTCTTAAGGGCAGAGTGGCTCCAAATACTTTTATTCCAATGGATACTATTTTAAACATCAAACAGAAATAAAATTTTAATTTATAATTTTTCTGGTAAATCAGTATATTTACATATATGTATTTATAGAAAACATGGGGTTTACCTTTCCTTAAAACTGTGGTGTTCTTAATAACTGAACAAATTTATATGATTTTCACACTATTAATACCTAATGGAAAAAAGATACCTATTACCTCATTAAATATAGCCAAAACAGTGATTTATGACTGAATATTGAGCACAGTTAAAGAATGCCTAGAGATATTTAAGCATGAAATTGGAGCAAACAAATGCTCCACCAACTTTAGATATGGCACAAAGATTAATTCTACATACTGCTACAATGCAATGTTAATTAAGTTTTCCTCACAAATGTTTTCCATATTTATTATGGTTTTTCTTCCCATTTTCAATTGTGAGAATTAAGTTGGAGAAAACACGTTTATCTTTCCAAATATAATAATGAACAAAGAATATGATAGACTTCTTCAGAATATTTTGAAAGGCAAAGTAAGACACATCAGGTTTCTGAAAGAAAGCTTGATAAGTCATAGCCACTAACCAGAGCCAAGTCAGCCCTGAAGAGGGGTTTGTCAGCCAGCCCTTCTTCCTCACAGGAGTGTGGTGGGTAAAGAAAGGAATCCTCCTTAGCAGAAACATAACCTTCTTCTGGTGAAAGCTGCAGGGAAAAATGGTATTCATGGAAAAGAGAGAGAACAGCAAAGAAGAAAGAAAATGGAAAAGAAGAGTAAAGGTAGGAAAAGTGAGGGGGGCGGGAAGAGAAAGAAATTGTAAAGTTTTCAAACGATATGACTTCAACATAGAATGGTAAGTATGCAATCTGATATTCATATTTGACATTCATTTGACAAGACACAATGAGGATTATTTACTCTAATATAAAAATCACCTGTTGGATGAGAATCCCTTTCTACTAATTTTTCATTCTTCTTACAAGATTTTTTTTAAAATGAATGATTTTTTTAATATTCTAATAATCTTCCGGTTATTTTTATCTGCAAAATATTCTGGTCAAACAATGACTTCCTAATATAGAAATGAAGCAACTTTTAGGTATTAAGAAATAAAAGAAGTTGCAGAAAAACAAAATATTAAAAAGAAATATCAACTTCTGTCATCCCTTACAAGAATATTATTTTAAAGAATCCAATTTACTTGAAAAGAAATGTTAGTGAACTCTATGGGAATTCAATTTAGCATGGCTTATAAAACAAAACAAAAATCAAATCTCTACATGTCCACAGTCTGCTTAATTTGCAGTTTAGAGATATTATATCACAAACTTGGTCACACTGACAGAAAAGCTAACATATTTATTCCACTCTCAGATGAAATGGGCTAAAATATTTAGATAATCAGCCTGCCTACATCACCTGGCATCAGCAAAACATACAGAAGAAGCATTATAGGGGGTAAAAAACTGTTTTTCTTCTTTGCCCATACATGTGAGTTTAATATTTATTAAGCCTCACTTTGGGAAGTAGAGGTATTTATCATATGTTGCAATGCATACTGAATTTAAAATATCAAATACCGTCATAAAAGAAATTTATTTTGGAACTATACAGAAAAAAAAAAAAAAAGACTGCTTCTGAATAACTGGTACGGTTTCATCTTAAGGACAGTAAAAGTAAAAGGTATGTTGAGTCATGTTTGCCATTTCTCTCTGTCCAACAGAAAGACCAGAACCAAATGTATAATCCAATCTTAATAAATAGGTAGAGTCCCTGATAGCCTATCTTTATTATTACATTCCCATCCATAGTGCTCTTTTGTCATAATTTTTACAAGCCGGGTTCGATTTCAGATTGGATTAACATATTCTTCAATCATCCTGCCCTCCTCTTTCTCTTTTTTCATAAATATATTTTAATAGGCTACTGAAATTCTTTGTGGACTAAAAGGTGGTGCATAAAACTTTGGCACTTAAAATACATTAACAAAGCTTACCGTTTTAACAAATTCTTTCACAAAAATCAACAAAACCCATATTGCTACTTATGAAACTATATGTGTTTGCATTTTCTTAAGAAAACGTGTATCTGCCTTTTCACTTCAAACTATATATTCATGTACTGGAAAAAAACCCACAAATATTGAGAACATCTCTAATATTTAACTGCAATACAATGATAAGTGCCATGTTGCAATCACTACATTTAATATAACATACTGCTTTATGTAGCACGGATTCATAAAGTTGTTTCTATTATTACAGTAATTTATGATTTGGGAGCTATTCCCTGCCAGGAGAGCCACAAACTGATGAACCCATTTTGGAAAGTTTAATTTCCTGCTCTGCAGTAATTAGACAGCAAATGTGTTGAAGTCAACTGAATTTAGCAACTTGAAGCCACTCTGACAGAGATTCTACTTTATCCCACTGTGATTAAAGATTTTATTGTTAGTTAATGCTATTAATTTTTTTAATACCCCACTACATTGGTATAGATATTGTAAGCCATATTCATTTGAAAATATTTGATTTTGCATTAATCGTGACCTTATTATCAAATATAAAATGTCAAGGCTGGGCGTGGTGGCTCACACCTGTATTCCTAGCACTTTGGAAGGCTGAGGTGGGGGGATCACTTGTGGTAAGGAGTTCGAGACCAGCCTGGCCAACATGGTGAAACTCCGTCTCCACTAAAAATACAAAAATTAGCCAGGCATGGTCATGGCTGTAGTCCCAGCAACTCAGGAGGTCTCAGGAGGCAGGAGAATCGCTTGAACCTAGGAGGTGGAGATTGCAGTGAACCGAGATTTTGCCACTGCACTCCAGCCTGAGCAACAGAGCAAGGCTCCATCAATCAATCAATCAATCAATCAATCAATGTCAAAAGTGAACGAAAGACCAGTAAGTTAGAAGTTTATTTATAAACTTCCTGGCTATTTTCTTTCCTTTATTTTTTTTAAATATTACTCAAAACTAAATCTTTATACGAATGGAGCTAGTAATCACATTGATGAAAAGTACTGAAAGTCACGATTCAATCATGAGAACACCTAAAGCGAAAAGTAGACCTATGAACCATTTTGCTTGTAAATATAAAGGGAAGCAATAAAATCTGAATTCTTACGGGTAAAGGCTTAGCAACTCCTATTCTCACAGTTCCTGATGGTGCTCCCTTCAGTGCTTCTACAGCTTCCTCAAGACTGCTGTTTTCCAAGTTAACATCATTTACAAACATGAGTCGGTCACCAGGAAGAAGTCGTCCATCCTTTTCAGCAATGCCGCCAGGCACCAAAGAACGAATTATAATCACAGTGCTTGCTGGATCAATTGGATCCTGACAGAAGGCAAAAGGAAAGAGGAGTCAGCTCATTTTACAAAGAAAATTCTTCCACAGGTCGTCCACCCTAAATTGTAACAAATGAGTAATTGTCTCAAGTGCCTTTAAAAATTTTCATGCCAAAAAAAATCCATATAAAATTTCTAATTATTTAGACAAAAGCTATCTCCATTTTAGAGGGTTTAGGAAGAAGTCACCTTAAACAATGGCACCCTCACTTCCTAATGTTCCTGAGTAGACCTCTTAAATTGTACAGATGACTTTAAAATTATAATTTTAACTTTGATAAGTTATCAAATTTTATAACTATTATTGGAGGCCAGATGTTGGGTATATTAATTATTAACAAAAGCATTTGTTAAATAGGGTGTTACTGTATGGAACATCAACTCACTACTAGATATAAGTGCACTGAAGGTAGGACCCATCCTTTTGAAATGAAAGAACAGAGAGCGAGGCCATAAAGTATGTGGTAGTGAAGTATTTTCAGACACACAGCAACCTTAATGTTTTAACAAGGCTCCAGAGTCAGGCCCTATGAACACAACTTCCTGGAGTCATCCAAGGTGGCTTTCTGATTTAGTGTAAGTAAGGAACAACAGCAGCACTCTATCAGACAGGCTTTACCATCTCCTCCCTTAGCAAAGAATGCAATGCAAGCAGGGACACAAGGCCAACTTGACCAATTTAAGTATATTCATAAATTTAGTCAAATGATTGGAACAACAGAAATATTAATTGGAATATCAGATTATAAATTAGCATTCTTGTTATAGACAAAAGAAATACCTACTTCTTTATGACTTACCATTAAAATATGAGTCAACAAATAAGCACATGGAAATAAAAATAACATAAACACTTCCCAAATAATGAAAAAACACCCACTATGATATTCCTAAAATGTATCTTCCAATTCCAAGAGATGAAATAAAAATAGCTCAATGAACTCAATGTTAAAAGAAATCCTTTATGATAATCAATGAATCCTATAAATCACTATTTTGAAAGACTGACTAGAAAAAAGAAAACGTCTTTGATGGTTATAAACTATCATAATCTGCTTTTTCTTTGATAGCAACGATATGCCTTTAAAAATTGTTAAAAGTAGTATATACTTACCTGATAATCTAAAATGCTAAAACCAAGTCCTTTGCTCCCTTTCTCCAGCTCTATGTGCTGAATGCCAGCCTCCCACATGGCCAAAGGTGCTTGAACCTCTTCTGTACTCTGACCCACATCAGTCATCGCCAGCACTGGATCCTCTGTCTCTGATGACCCGATGAACTCACCTAGATCTACATGAGGCTGGATAATATCAGACAGCTCTTATTTCAGAGGCATTGCATTAGCTGACACACATACCAACGCTACAAGAAAAGGGGTATTCCCAGCATCTGTCCAAACAAAACATCCTCAAACAAGAGTAGCAACAGCTTTTCATGAAATCTTTAGGAATTAAGGTAGTAATTATTGAAAGATGTTAAAAAGGAAGAAATACCTAAGTTTTAACAAACATCAAAAATATATGATTCAAAGGTCTATGAAAATATGCAATGGTTATATCTTGACAGCAGGATTGTGCGTGACTATCACTTTTTTCATCAGTATTCCAATCATCTCTAGTCAGAAAAAAATGTAAAGCTATTTTGATATTAAATAAAAGGAATTCTTATGATAAATAAAAACAAGAGAAAATGGATGTATGCAAAAGTTCTATACTCTATACAAATAAGAGTTCTAAAATGCTGTGACTTGTGCATATGGTTATTTCATTAACAAATTAACATACACAGTGGCAAAACATAAGATTTGAAATCAGATTTGCCCCCAGCTTGAAGCAGCTTGAATATTTAAAATCTGAATTACATTGAGCAATACTCATAACCTGGGCCCCAGAGTTACCCATCTCATAGAATTTTCTGAGGACTAAATGAAGTAACACTTATAAGGCATCTGACAGAAATAGGCATTCAAAATATTAGGTTAATATAGGTTAATTCAACTTGGTTCATCTGTATGAACATAACTTAAAGAAAGATGTGTTTATGAGGATGAAATTCTAGTTTGTACAATATCTTTGCTTCTAATCAATTATTGCATAGCCTAGGACCACAGATGCAAATGACACCCATTTGCTTTATTGTAATAATCCCATTATACACATAAAAACATGTATGGATACATATAGGGTGCTAGACTTTGAGTGCTATAAAATTTGTAATTATGTTTCTTGTTCTACCCTATTCTAATCACCCATATGAAAATTAAACTATGCATTTTATTCTTCAAAATTTTCAAAATTATTCCATTGTACTGATTCATTCAATATAATATAAATCAAATCCTAACATCATCTCTCAACATACCTTAAATGAGATTTGACTAGACCACATATTATGCAAAGTCATAATCCTAACTTTAGGTATGTATTGTGTATCCTCAGAAAAGCTGATTAGCTCCATTTCTTGACATCATGATATGAATGAATGAAAAATAATAAACAAACAGGAAAATGTGAGTTCCTGAATGTCACAGAGAATTATCTGACATGTATCATTATGGGCCAAATTTATTGTATTTTAAAAGGATAGTATGTAAACAAGTAAGACCTATCCACACAGAAATGCTGTGTCCATCCATATTTTAGCCATTCACTAAGTGGTAACTGTGTGCCAGGCAGAGTTGGGTAGGTTATTTAAAAATATTTTTTACCACATATGTACTATGTACACACTATATACTTCAGTTTTCTCTTCTGCAAATGGAGACGAATATGAGCATCTACTTCATAGAAATACTGCAAGTAAATTAAACAAGTATGTAGTGTGCATTAACATCTAACATGATTACGTAACCTTATTTAACCTTCAGGGCAACTTTTTGAGACAGGCATCATGACTTACATTTTACCAAGGAGAAAACTGAGTTTCAGAAAGATGAAGTGATTTGCCCAATTTCCCACAGCTAGTGTCAAGTCTGATTCAAACCCAGATTTGTCTGACTTTAAATTCTATCCTCCAAGCCATGGGCGATGTGAGTAAATCAAATACCAAATTGAAAAATGCTTAAAAATGTTTAAGCCATTTAGCCTTTCCATTATATACGTAAGTTAGCCTCATGTATGCAAATCTGATACCTTTTCTGTTAGCTCAATATCACATAAGTCCAGGCTATCCAATTCTGATTGGGTGGTGGGTGGCACAGTTCGACGACAGCACACCATTGTCACTTCTATAGGCAGTTCTTTTAAGATATTCACCACATCTTGGTGATTTTCCCCAAGTAAAGTTATGCCATTTACCTGTGAAAAAAGATACACTGTCCAAGAAACAACACTTCATAATATGAACATTCTTTTGAACACAATTTTTTTATTAAATATAAATTTTACTATAGTCATTACCATAGTTTACTGTGCTCAGAACTATAGTGAGACCTGTGGAAATACCATCTAAATTTATGTGCAAGTTTAGAGTATTGTTGGAATTGGAGCTTCTAAAGCACTCAAAGAAAAACCACTAGCTTTCATCTATGTTTGATCTGCCAGTGTAGTGGTCTGGAAAAAAGAGAAAATAAAAATATTTCCAAACAATGAAAGGGACAAGGAGAAGAATATTATAAAACTTTGACATTTTGTATAATTATAAAGTAAAAAAAAAACTGGACAATGACATATATTGTATGCTAGTGTATTTTAAAAAGTGAGGGAAAATAATATATTCAAACTTTCTTATTTATGCATTAAAAATACTGGCAGATTACAAAGAAGCAAATATATTAGTAGTTACCTAATGAAGGGTGATGAGAACTGGATGACTTGGGACAGGAAGGAGACCCTTTTCCATTCTTTATCTTTGTATTCTCTGTGATTTTAAACATGTGAATGCGTTACTTATTCTAAAAATTAAATAAATGTTAAAAAAAATTTCAAAGACTCTTTTTAAAGTTTTCTGAACCTAAATAAAAAATGGCATGAATTAGTTCTAAAGCTAAATGTACACACAGATACAAAATTTCTGCTTTGGGTTGTTTTTATCTGTAGATTTCTCTCAAGTCCCCTTTGGAGGGGAAATTTAAAATGAGAATTTATTCACTACATTAAGCCTCCTGCAAGCTTTTCCATGTCTTATTTAAGGAGGAGAAGGAATAGCATAGCTCCTTACTTCCAAAAGCTCATCTCCACTAAAAAGCTTTCCGCTGTGTCCAACAGGACCCTCTGGTAGAACAGATCGGATAAAATGATGTCCCACTGTTGCTTCCAGGCTTATCCCCAATCCACTGTTCTCACTAAACTTGCTCACATGGGCCACCTGAAAAGAAAAAAAAAAAAAGATCACCACAATTTTTATATTCTTTCTTTTTATTTCTACTCATGCACACATTTTATGTTTTATGTTTACCCAAAAGTGGTCATCTTTCTCACAAAGCTTCAAAAACCATATGTAAAACTGCAAAGCTTTGGGGCTTTTCCTTTGAAAGAGTACTGGTGTCTTTTGATTTCATGAACTTACAAACTGAAAGGAAGCAGTGAGCCGCAAGCTCCCATTACATAGATCTCATCTGTTTCTCATAAATAGGTACAATTTCTCTCGTTTCCCAAGTAGAAAAACGAGGTTCAGAAAAGTTACCATGACCACAGTTGCACAGGCAGAAAAGGGTTTGAATCTAAACAAAGAACCTAGAACCACATTCCTGGTTTTATGCTGTATCCAGAGACAATGGTCTTTAAAAACGATCAAACCTTAAAACAAAAGAATGAACTTCCAATTTCCTACTGTTACATTAAATAATGAAGAATGTTAGAAAGCTGTTCATTTTCACACAGAATCCAATAAATATAATATTAAAATCAGAAGGTATGCCAAAGACAATCTACTTTATCCCTTTTATTTTATAGTTAAGGAAACTGAGGGATAAAAGAACTAAAAAAAAGTTTGATTAAAAAGAGCTCTTTCAAATTTTAATGATAACATGCAGAAGTCAGTTTCAGAAATGATATCATCTGACTTTGAAATCTAATACTGGATGAAATCCTTCTCACCCCTGAAAACCCAATTTAGACATCACTTCCCCTGAGAATGTCCCATCCAATAATGTCCATTAGTCAGTCCTGTTACACTACTTCCCTTATGATTTCATTTATGCTGTATTGCTACATAGCAAACAATTTGAAGTCAGATCTATGTCTTACTACCTTTATCTTGCCAAGGCCCATAAACATCTTAGTCCTTTTTCATTTATCATACACTTCTGCACTTGACAGATTACTAGGAATGCCACCAAGAAAGCATGAGCACAAAGGCAGTTAAAAGTTCAGCCTTAGGATAAAGAAAATATATATACACCATGGAATACTACATAGCCATAAAAAAGTATTAGTTCATGTCCTCTGCAGGGACATGGATGAAGCTAGATGCCATCACTCTCAGCAAACTAACACAGGAACAGAAAACCAAACACCATATGTTCTCACTCATAAGTGGGAGTTGAACAATGAGAACACAAGGACAAAGGGAGGGAAACATCACACACTAGGGCCTGTAGTGGGGTGGGGGCAAGGGGAGGGAGAGCATCAGGATAAATACCTAATGCATGCGGGCCTTAAAACCTGGATGATGGGTTGATAGGTGCAGCAAACCACCATGGCACATGTATACCTATGTAACAAACCTGCACATTCTGCACATGTATCCTAGAACTTAAAGTAAAATTAAAAAAAAAAAAAAGTTCAGTCTGAGCTCTGATGCCTACAACAAAATGGCTAGTCAAAAGGTCTCTTTCATTATTCAATTACCACCCAAAGGACTGCAGTCTCAGGTATGCACACCTGCCACATTAACCCTATCCCTCCATGAAAATAATTTCTGAAGTTTCATGTTAACCACTGTTAAGATGGACCTTAATGTATTTTTCCTTAAGTCGATTTAAAATGGTAGTAACAGCTATACTTACTCAATTCATATTTGACTGTTAATCATTTTGAATGTTTAAAAAAAAAAGATTATAGCAAGGTGCAGTGGTGCATGCCTGTAATCCCAGCAATTTGGGAGGCTGAGGCAGGCAGACTGCTGGAGTCCAGAAGTCCAAGACCAGCCTGGGCAACATGGCAAAACCCAGTCTCTACAAAAAATACAAAAATCAGTTGGACGTGGTGCTGCATGCCTGTAGTCCAAGCTACTCGGAAGGCTGAGGCAGGAGAACAGTTTGAGCCCTGGTGGTCAAGGCTGCAGTGAGCCATGACTGCACCACTGCACTCCAGCCTGGGTGACAGAGCGAGACCTTGTCTCAAAAAAACAAATAAACAAACAAAAAAAAGATGATTATGGTCATGAGGACTAAATGAAATACTAAGAACACTGCTGCTTGGCACAAAGTATGCTATAAACGCTAGTTATTAACATATGTCATCTGCTGTATCTTCTCCCTTCTAGTCCAGAGGTATATAAATATTACAAGAAATATGAAAAATTCTACCTAACATAGTATTTTATTTTTTCTTTTGAAATCCGTGAAATTTGCTGGTATGGTATGTATCTTAAGATTGATAATTTATATCAATTTTGTTAGACCTCCTTTTGGGATCGTAGGTCACAATGGCTATGCTAGATATACAGGCTATTAATAAACATAAAACATTCACCACAGCATAAGTGGTATGAAAAAAAGTATGCAGAATTAACCTCCTCAGGAAGGTAAATACATAGGAGGGGAAAAGAAAGAGTAGAAGAGTCCTTTTACATTTCTGCTCATAAGTCATGATAAATTTTGTTTTATTTTTAAACAAACTCATTCTATTTTGATTCTTTCTATAAATCATAGGTTTAAAAATCAGAAAAACCCTTCCTTGTGTCTATATTATTCATACTATTACTGGAAACATTAAAATACTGATAAAATACAAGTTTCAAAACTTTCATCCCATTTATTTCAGTTCCTTTGTTACTATATACCTTTCTCCAACCTAAATTTTTTTCATTACCTGGATCACCACATTTAGGTTGTCTAAAAAAGACCTGTACATTTGATTCTTCTCTGGAACTCTAATGATTGCCTCTATTATTCCCTCGAACTGCCTGCTCAAATACAGTTACAAGTTAGAAAATTAAAGAAGGTCAGCTAACCTACCACTATTTCATAGTTAATTCCCATAATCCTTTGCCATTTTGTCAGCAGGGCGGCTTCTTGTTTTTGTGCATCTTCTATTTCTTCTATCTCAGCTGACAGTAATGGATACCCTGAAACAATCAAGGCAATTAAGTTAGCAGCAAACTACAGAAATCTCCACATCTTAACATCCTGTACCAAGGATTCTCTGATCAGAACCAGCTGTATCAAGTCAGACTCTTCACCCAATATATGGGCTATTCTCATCTCCATAATTATTTTAATACTTCAATTAAGAACCCTATCATTTGTATGTTTGAAACTACGCACTTTTAACAGATGCATTTTAAATCTTTACCTCCATTAAAGTGCCCACGTATTATTTAATTTTTATTTAAAAGAGTAAGGACTCTGAGTAGTTCCAGAATTCACTTCATAGTCCTCCGGTAATGCTACAGTAAAAAGGGATGTCCCATTTTGTAGGTTGCCTATTCATTCTGATGGTAGTTTCTTTTGCTATGGAGAAGCTCTTTAGTTTAATTAGATCCCATTTGTCAATTTTGGCTTTTGTTGCCATTGCTTTTAGACATTCATGTTTTAGACATGAAGTCCTTGCCCATGCCTAAGACGATGTGGAGAAATAGGAACACTTTTACACTGTTGGTGGGACTGTAAACTAGTTCAACCACTGTGGGAGTCAGTGTGGCGATTCCTCAGGGATCTAGAACTAGAAATACCATTTAACCCAGCAATCCCATTACTGGGGATATACCCAAAGGACTATAAATCATGCTGCTATAAAGACACATGCACACGTATGTCTATTGTGGCACTATCCACAATAGCAAAGACTTGGAACCAACTCAAATGTCCAGCAATGATAGACTGGATTAAGAAAATGTGGCACATATACACCATGGAATACTATGCAGCCATAAAAAATGATGAGTTCATGTCCTTTGTAGGGACATGGATGAAATTGGAAATCATCATTCTCAGTAAACTATTTCAAGAACAAAAAACCAAACACCGCATATTCTCACACATAGGTGGGAATTGAACAATGAGAACACATGGACACAGGAAGGGGAATATCACACTCTGGGGACTGTTGTGGGGTAGGGGGAGGGGGGAGAGATAGCATTGGGAGATATACCGAATGCTAGATGACGAGTTAATGGGTGCAGCACACCAGCATGGCACATGTATACATATGTAACTAATCTGCACATTGTGCACATGTACCCTAAAACTTACAGTATAATAATAATAAAAAAGAAAAAAAAGAAAAAAAAATAAAATAAAATAAAGAAAAAAAAAGAGATGTCATCTTCAATGTTGTCTGTTTTATTTTCATTTAGTTCATCAGGGGAAAAAAGGACTATGCTATTATTTCACAAAATCAAACAAATGAAATCAACAAATAATATATATAACTCCATGTACGAGAAAATATAAAGAAATAATAAAAAACTAAGGCTATACATTAAAATAAAGGCCTATAATTGGTATCTCAATAATTTTTTTTTTCTTTTTTTTTTTTCTTTTATTATTATTATTATTATACTTTAGGTTTTATGGTACGTGTGCCCAATGTGCAGGTAAGTTACATATGTATACATGTGCCATGCTGGTGCGCTGCACCCACCAACTCGTCATCTAGCATTAGGTATATCTCCCAATGCTATCCCTCCCCCCTCCCCCCAACCAACAACAGTCCCCGAAGTGTGATGTTCCCCTTCCTGTGTCCATGTGTTCTCATTGTTCAATTCCCACCTATGAGTGAGAATATGCGGTGTTTGGTTTTTTGTTCTTGCGATAGTTTGCTGAGAATGATGATTTCCAATTTCATCCATGTCCCTACAAAGGATATGAACTCATCATTTTTTATGGCTGCATAGTATTCCATGGTGTATATGTGCCACATTTTCTTAATCCAGTCTATCATTGTTGGATATTTGGGTTGGTTCCAAGACTTTGCTATTGTGAATAATGCGGCAATAAACATACGTGTGCATGTGTCTTTATAGCAGCATGATTTATAGTCCTTTGGGTATATACCCAGTAATGGGATGGCTGGGTCGAGTGGAATTTCTAGTTCTAGATCCCGGAGGAATCGCCACACTGACTTCCACAAGGGTTGAACTAGTTTACAGTCCCACCAACAGTGTAAAAGTGTTCCTATTTCTCCACATCCTCTCCAGCACCTGTTGTTTCCTGACTTTTTAATGATTGCCATTCTAACTGGTGTGAGATGGTATCTCATTGTGGTTTTGATTTGCATTTCTCTGATGGCCAGTGATGGTGAGCATTTTTTCATGTGTTTTTTGGCTGCATAAATGTCTTCTTTTGAGAAGTGTCTGTTCATGTCCTTCGCCCACTTTTTGATGGGGTTGTTTGTTTTTTTCTTGTAAATTTGTTGGAGTTCATTGTAGATTCTGGATATTAGCCCTTTGTCAGATGAGTAGGTTGCGAAAATTTTCTCCCATTTTGTAGGTTGCCTGTTCACTCTGATGGTAGTTTCCTTTGCTGTGCAGAAGCTCTTGAGTTTAATTAGATCCCATTTGTCAATTTTGGCTTTTGTTGCCATTGCTTTTGGTGTTTTAGACATGAAGTCCTTGCCCATGCCTATGTCCTGAATGGTATTGCCTAGGTTTTCTTCTAGGGTTTTTAAGGTTTTAGGTCTAACATTTAAGTCTTTAATCCATCTTGAATTGATTTTTGTATAAGGTGTAAGGAAGGGATCCAGTTTCAGCTTTCTACATACGGCTAGCCAGTTTTCCCAGCACCATTTATTAAATAGGGAATCCTTTCCCCATTTCTTGTTTTTCTCAGGTTTGTCAAAGATCAGATGGTTGTAGATATGTGGCATTATTTCTGATGGCTCTGTTCTGTTCCATTGATCTATATCTCTGTTTTGGTACCAGTACCATGCTGTTTTGGTTACTGTAGCCTTGCAGTATAGTTTGAAGTCAGGTAGCGTGATGCCTCCAGCTTTGTTCTTTTGGCTTAGGATTGACTTGGCGATGCGGGCTCTCTTTTGGTTCCATATGAACTTTAAAGTAGTTTTTTCCAATTCTGTGAAGAAAGTCATTGGTAGCTTGATGGGGATGGCATTGAATCTGTAAATTACCTTGGGAAGGATGGCCATTTTCACGATATTGATTCTTCCTACCCATGAGCATGGAATGTTCTTCCATTTGTTTGTATCCTCTTTTATTTCCTTGAGCAGTGGTTTGTAGTTCTCCTTGAAGAGGTCTTTCACATCCCTTGTAAGTTGGATTCCTAGGTATTTTATTCTCTTTGAAGCAATTGTGAATGGGAGTTCACTCATGATTTGGCTCTCTGTTTGTCTGTTATTGATGTATAAGAATGCTTGTGATTTTTGTACATTGATTTTGTATCCTGAGACTTTGCTGAAGTTGCTTATCAGCTTAAGGAGATTTTGGGCTGAGACAATGGGGTTTTCTAGATATACTATCATGTCATCTGCAAACAGGGACAATTTGACTTCCTCTTTTCCTAATTGAATACCCTTGATTTCCTTCTCCTGCCTAATTGCCCTGGCCAGAACTTCCAACACTATGTTGAATAGAAGTGGCGAGAGAGGGCATCCCTGTCTTGTGCCAGTTTTCAAAGGGAATGCTTCCAGTTTTTGCCCATTCAGTATGATATTGGCTGTGGGGTTGTCATAAATAGCTCTTATTATTTTGAGATACGTCCCATCAATTCCTAATTTATTGAGAGTTTTTAGCATGAAGGGTTGTTGAATTTTGTCAAAGGCCTTTTCTGCATCTATTGAGATAATCATGTGGTTTTTGTCTTTGGTTCTGTTTATATGCTGGATTACATTTATTGATTTGCGTATATTGAACCAGCCTTGCATCCCAGGGATGAAGCCCACTTGATCATGGTGGATAAGCTTTTTGATGTGCTGCTGGATTCTGTTTGCCAGTATTTTATTGAGGATTTTTGCATCAATGTTCATCAAGGATATTGGTCTAAAATTCTCTTTTTTTGTTGTGTCTCTGCCAGGCTTTGGTATCAGGATGATGCTGGCCTCATAAAATGAGTTAGGGAGGATTCCCTCTTTTTCTATTGATTGGAATAGTTTCAGAAGGAATGGTACCAGCTCCTCCTTGTACCTCTGGTAGAATTCGGCTGTGAACCCATCTGGTCCTGGACTTTTTTTGGTTGGTAAGCTATTGATTATTGCCACAATTTCAGCTCCTGTTATTGGTCTATTCAGAGATTCAACTTCTTCTTGGTTTAGTCTTGGGAGGGTGTATGTGTTGAGGAATTTATCCATTTCTTCTAGATTTTCTAGTTTATTTGCATAGAGGTGTTTGTAATATTCTCTGATGGTAGTTTGTATTTCTGTGGGATCGGTGGTGATATCCCCTTTATCATTTTTTATTGCATCTATTTGATTCTTCTCTCTTTTTTTCTTTATTAATCTTGCTAGCGGTCTATCAATTTTGTTGATCCTTTCAAAAAACCAGCTCCTGGATTCATTTATTTTTTGAAGGGTTTTTTGTGTCTCTATTTCCTTCAGTTCTGCTCTGATTTTAGTTATTTCTTGCCTTCTGCTAGCTTTTGAATGTGTTTGCTCTTGCTTTTCTAGTTCTTTTAATTGTGATGTTAGGGTGTCAATTTTGGATCTTTCCTGCTTTCTCTTGTGGGCATTTAGTGCTATAAATTTCCCTCTACACACTGCTTTGAATGCATCCCAGAGATTCTGGTATGTTGTGTCTTGGTTCTCGTTGGTTTCAAAGAACATCTTTATTTCTGCCTTCATTTCGTTATGTACCCAGTAGTCATTCAGGAGCAGGTTGTTCAGTTTCCACGTAGTTGAGCGGTTTTGAGTGAGATTCTTAAGCCTGAGTTCTAGCTTGATTGCACTGTGATCTGAGAGACAGTTTGTTACAATTTCTGTTCTTTTACATTTATTGAGGAGAGCTTTACTTCCAAGTATATGGTCAATTTTGGAATAGGTGTGGTGTGGTGCTGAAAAAAATGTATATTCTGTTGATTTGGGGTGGAGAGTTCTGTAGATGTCTATTAGGTCCGCTTGGTGCAGAGCTGAGTTCAATTCCTGGGTATCCTTGTTGACTTTCTGTCTCGTTGATCTGTCTAATGTTGACAGTGGGGTGTTAAAGTCTCCCATTATTAATGTGTGGGAGTCTAAGTCTCTTTGTAGGTCACTCAGGACTTGCTTTATGAATCTGGGTGCTCCTGTATTGGGTGCATATATATTTAGGATAGTTAGCTCTTCTTGTTGAATTAATCCCTTTACCATTATGTAATGGCCTTCTTTGTCTCTTTTGATCTTTGTTGGTTTAAAGTCTGTTTTATCAGAGACTAGGATTGCAACCCCTGCCTTTTTTTGTTTTCCATTTGCTTGGTAGATCTTCCTCCATCCTTTTATTTTGAGCCTATGTGTGTCTCTGCACGTGAGATGGGTTTCCTGAATACAGCACACTGATGGGTCTTGAGTCTTTATCCAATTTGCCAGTCTGTGTCTTTTAATTGGAGCATTTAGTCCATTTACATTTAAAGTTAATATTGTTATGTGTGAATTTGATCCTGTCATTATGATGTTAGCTGGATATTTTGCTCGTTAGTTGATGCAGTCTCTTCCTAGTCTCAATGGTCTTTACATTTCGGTATGATTTTGCAGTGGCTGGTACCGGTTGTGCCTTTCCATGTTTAGTGCTTCCTTCAAGAGCTCTTTTAGGGCAGGCCTGGTGGTGACAAAATCTCTCAGCATTTGCTTGTCTGTAAAGTATTTTATTTCTCCTTCACTTATGAAGCTTAGTTTGGCAGGATATGAAATTCTGGGTTGAAAATTCTTTTCTTTAAGAATGTTGAATATTGGCCCCCACTCTCTTCTGGCTTGTAGGGTTTCTGCCGAGAGATCCGCTGTTAGTCTGATGGGCTTCCCTTTGATGGTAACCCATCCTTTCTCTCTGGCTGCCCTTAACATTTTTTCCTTCATTTCAACTTTGGTGAATCTGACAATTATGTGTCTTGGAGTTGCTCTTCTCGAGGAGTATCTTTGTGGCGTTCTCTGTATTTCCTGAATCTGAATGTTGGCCTGCCTTGCTAGATTGGGGAAGTTCTCCTGGATAATATCCTGCAGAGTGTTTTCCAACTTGTTTCCATTCTCCCCATCACTTTCAGGTACACCAATCAGACGTAGATTTGGTCTTTTCACATAGTCCCACATTTCTTGGAGGCTTTGCTCGTTTCTTTTTATTCTTTTTTCTCTAAACTTCCCTTCTCGCTTCATTTCATTCATTTCATTCATTTCATCTTCCAGGGCTGATACCCTTTCTTCCATTTGATCGCATCGGCTCCTGAGGCTTCTGCATTCTTCACGTAGTTCTCGAGCCTTGGTTTTCAGCTCCATCAGCTCCTTTAAGCACTTCTCTGTATTGGTTATTCTAGTTATACATTCTTCTAAATTTTTTTCAAAGTTTTCAACTTCTTTGCCTTTGGTTTGAATATCCTCCCGTAGCTCGGAGTAATTTGATCGTCTGAAGCCTTCTTCTCTCAGCTCGTCAAAGTCATTCTCCGTCCAGCTTTGTTCCGTTGCTGGTGAGGAACTGTGTTCCTTTGGAGGAGGAGAGGTACTCTGGTTTTTAGAGTTTCCAGTTTTTCTGCTCTGTTTTTTCCCCATCTTTGTGGTTTTATCTACTTTTGGTCTTTGATGATGGTGATGTACAGATGGGTTTTTGGTGTGGATGTCCTTTCTGTTAGTTTTCCTTCTAACAGACAGGACCCTCAGCTGCAGGTCTGTTGGAGTACCTGGCCGGCCGTGTGAGGTGTCAGTCTGCCCCTGCTGGTGGGTGCCTCCCAGTTAGGCTGCTCGGGGGTCAGGGGTCAGGGACCCACTTGGGTATCTCAATAATTTACAAAAAGAGAAATTTTTAAAAGGAAAGAAAAACACTAAACAAATTATGTAAACAATACTGAATTTAAAATGCTTACCTAAAACAAGAAACTGGTTGAGAAATTTAAAGTCATAGTCAAAGATTTCCATATTTCATAACAGTTCTTACTCATAAGATTTGTCTTTTTAAAATCTCTATTAGGCACTATTCTCTAAATTAAACTTCAATATCCTTTTTAGCATTCAAATTTCAAATTTAAAAAGTGCTAAAAAATTCAGATTTCTTATTAGTTCCCTCCTCTTTTAGTGGGAATATCCAGGAGCTTTCATTCCAGGCATATTTTGTAGGTCTGTTATGCTTTAAGCTAATAAGATGATTGTTTTCTCCTTAAAAGACTGTAAACAATAAACTATATATATTTTTTTTTAGTTTGAAGACTAGCCTCCCCAAGTAAGTGTTACTTCCTCAAAATTAAATTCAGTCCAGAGGTTAACAGATACAAAAGTACAGCTAGATAGAAGAACTATGTTCCAGTGTTTTTGTTTGTTTATTTGTTTGTTTTTAAGTTAGATGGGGGGGTCTTGCTATGTTGCTCAGGCTGGTCTCAAACTTCTGGTCTCAGTAACACTCCCGAGTAGCTGGGATTACACCAATAAGCCACCATGCTGAGCAATTCTAACACTATCGGGTGACTATGATTAACTATATTCTCTTTTTAAAATATTTTATTGATACATAATTGTACATATATGGTATATGTGATATTTTGATACACGCATACAATGTGTAATGATCAAATACAGATAATTAGGATATCCATTCCCTCAAATATTTATTGTATTTTTTGTGTGTGTTGGGAACATTCCAAATCTTCTTCCTATTTTGATATACACAATAAGTTATTAATTATTGTCACCCTACTGTGCTGTTGAACACTAGAACTTATTCCTTCTAGTTAATTGTATTTTTGTACCCAGTAACCAATACCTCTTCACCTTACCCCTCCTCAAACTCTTCCAAGCCTCTGGTCATTCTACTCTCTATGTCCAGAAATCAACTTTTTAAGCTCCCACTTATAAGTGAGATCATGCAGTATCTGTCTTTCTGTGCTTGGTTTATTTCACTTAACACAATGTCCTCCAGTTTCATCCATGTTGTTACAAAAGACAAAATTTCATTCTTTTTGTGGCTGAATGATATTCCATTGTGTATATATACCATACTTTCTTCATCCATTCTCCTGTTGATTGGCACTTAGGTTGCTTCCATATCTTAGCCATAGTGAACAGAACAGCAATAAACATAGGGGTACAGATATCTCTTTGCTATACTGATTTCCTTTCTTTTGAATATATACCCACGAGTAGGATTCCTGGATCATATGGTAGTTTAACTGTTCTTTTTTTTTTTTTTTTTTTTTTATTATACTTTAGGTTTTATGGTACATGTGCGCAATGTGCAGGTAAGTTAAACTGTTCGTTTTTTGAGGAACCTCCATAATGCTCTCCCTAGTGGCTGTACTAATTTACATTACCATCAACAGCATTATGAGGGTTCCCCTTTCTCCACATCCTTGTCAGCATTCATTATTGCTTGTCTTTTGGATAAAAGCCATTTTAATTAGGGTGAGATGATATCTCATTGTAGTTTTGACTTGCATTTCTCTGATGATCAGTGACGAACATTTTTTCATATACCTATTGGCCATTTGTATGTCTTCCTTTGAGGAATGTCTATTCAGATCTTTTGTGCATTTTTAATCAGATTATTTGATTTTTTTTCTATTGAGTTTTTTGAGCTCTTTATATATTCTGGTTATTAATTAGATGGGTAGCTTGAAAATATTTTCTCCCATTCTTTGGGTTGTCTGTTTATATTGTTGATTGTTACCTTTGCTGTGCAGAAAAGCTTTTTAGCTTGATGTGATCCCATTTGTCCATTTTGGCTTTGGTTGCCTGTGCTTTTGTGGTACTACATAAAAAATCTTTGCCCAGACAAATCCAATGTCCTGAAGCATTTTCCTAACATTTCCTTCAGGTCTTATATTTAGGTCTTTAATCTGCATGTGTGTGTGTGTTTTAGGACAGGCCTTTGTAACATATTTTGAAGTCTGTTGGTGTGATGCCTCTATCTTTGTTCTTTTTGCTCTAGACTGCTTTGGCTATTAGGAGTCATTCGTGGGTACATGTGAATTTTAGGGTTGTTTTCTCTATTTCGGTGAAGAATGTCATTGGTATATTCACAGGTACGGCACTGAATATATATAGATATCTTCTGGTAGTATGGATATTTTAACAATATTAATTCTTCTAGTCCATGACCATTCTCTACTTCTGTGAAGAATGTCATTGGTGTATTCATAGGTATGGCATTGAACATATAGACATCTTTTGGTAGTATGGATATTTTAACAATATTAAATCTTCTGGTCCATGACCATTCTCTACTTCTGTGAAGAATGCCATTGGTATATTCATAGGTATAGCAATGAATATATAGATATCTTTTGGTAGTATTGATATTTTAACAATATTAATTCTTCTAGTCCATGATCATAGAATATCTTTCCATATTTTTGTGTCCTTTTCAATTTCTCTCATCAGTGTTCTGTAGGTTTCACGGCAGAAATCTTTTACTTCTTTGTTTACATTTATTCCTAGGTATTTTATTTTTCTTGTAGCTGTTGTAAATGGGATCACTTTCTTGATTTCTTTTTCGGATTATTTGCTGTGGTGTATGCTACTTATTTTTTATGTTGAGTATGTATCCTGCAACTTCACTAAATTCATATATCAGTTCTAACTATTTCTGGTGAATTTTTTAGGTTTCTAAATATAGGATCATTTTATCTGCAAATAAGGACAATTTGACTTATCTCTTTCCAATCTGGATGCCCGTTATTTCTTTATCTTGCTTAATTGCTCTGGCAAGGACTTGCAGTACTTATGTTGAAAAAAAGGTGGTAAAAGTGAGCATCCTTGTCTTGTTCCAGATCTTAGAGAAAAGTCTTTGGACTTTTCTCTGTTCAGTATATTAGCTGTGGATTTTTCATATATGGCCTTGATTATTCTGAGGCATGTTCTTTCTATTGCTAGTTTGTTGAAAGATTTTATCATGAAGGGATGCTGAATTTTATTGAATGCTTCTTCAGCATCTATTTGATGTATCCCATTTACTGATTGGCATATGTTGAAACATCCTTGCATCCTTGGGATGAATCATACTTGATTATGATTAATGATCTTTTTAATGTGTTGTTGAATCTGGTTTGCTAGTATTTTGTTGAGGATTTTTGCAACTATGTTCATGAAGGGTTTGTAGTTTTCTTTTCGTTGTGTGTCCTTCTCTGGTTTTAGAATCAGGGCAAGGCTGGCCCCAAATAATGAGTTTGTGAGTATTTCCTCCTCTTCAATTTTTTGGAATAGTTTAGTAGAACTGGATTAGTTATTCAAATGTTTGGTAGAATTCTGCAGTGAAGTGTTAAGTCCTGGGATTTTCTTTAATTAGAGACTTTTTATTACCAACTCAATCTTGTTACTGGTCCGTTCAAGTTTTCTATTTCTTCATGGTTTAATCTTATAATCTCGGTAGACTGTGTCCAGGAATTTATCCATCTCTTCTAGGTTTTCTAATTTACTGGTGTGTAGTTGTTCATAATAGTCTCTAACAATCCTATGTATTTCAATAGTATCATTTATAATGTCTCCTATTTGTCTCTGATTTTATCTATTTTAGGTCGTCTTTTTGGCTTAGTTACTATGGCGAAAGACTTGATGATTTCGTTTACCTTTACAAAACCAACTTTCTGTTTTCTTACTCTTTTGTATTTTCGTCTCAATTCCATTTATTTCTGCTACAATTATTCTTCTTTCTTTCTGCTCCTTTGGGTTTGGTTTGTTCTTGCTTTTCTAAGGTTCATAATTGGTTTGTTTATTTGAAGTCTGTCTTCTTTTTTGATGTAGGTATTTGTTGTTATAAACTCCCCCCCTCAGAACTGCTTTTGCTGTAGGCCATAGGTTTGGTATGCTGTGTTCCCATTTTCATTTGTCTCAAGAAATTTTTAAATTTCCTTTTTAATTTATTGACTCATTCACTGTTCAGAAGCATAGTATTAAATTTCAATGAATTTGTAGAGTTTTCAATTGTTTGTTCTGTTATTGATATCTAGTTTTATTCCATTATGGTCAGAAAAGATACTTGATATGATTTTGATATTTTAATATTTATAAAAATTTGTTTTGTGACCTAATATATGGTCTAGCCTGGAGTATGTTCCATATGTTGTTGAGAAAAATGTGTATTCTGCAGCTGTTGGACGGAATGTTCTGTAAATGTCTATTGGGTCAATTTGGTCTACAATGAAGTCTAACTGATGTTTTACTGTTGATTTTCTGTCTGGATAATCTGTCTACTGCTGAAAGTAGGGTGCAGAAGTCCCCTGCAATTATCATATTACAGTAAATCTCTCCCTTCAGGTTTATTTTTTTAATATATTTGGGTGCTCTGATGTTGGGTGTATATATATTTACAATTGTTATATCTGCTTGCTGTATTGACCTACTGATGCTTTTCTCATTAAATAATGACCTTGTCTTTTCATTTTTTTACTGTTCTTCACTTAGCCTATTTTATCTGACATAAGTATAGCTACTCCTGCTCTTCATTTTTGTTCCCATTTGCATGAAATATCTTTCTCCATTACTTCGCTAGAAAGCAATATAGCAATATTGGGGCTCCTTTGAATGTGGTGTTTCTTTTCTCTTGATGCTTTCGGTATTTTTTTTTTATTTTGCTAGTCTGATTATGATGTGACTTGGGGATTTCCTCTTTGTACTGAATATAGTTGGTTACCTCTAAGTCTGTAGCCGGATGGTGTTGTCTTTCTCCAGATTTGAGAAATTTTCAGCTACTATTTCCTTAAATGTGCTTTCTAGGCCTTTTTCTCTCTGGTCTCCTTCAGGAATTCCTATTACACAGAAGTTTAGTTCACTTGATGGTATCCCACAATTCTCGTAAGTCTCCTTCACTCTTTTAAATTCTTTTTTCTTTCTGCTCCTCTGATAGGGTTATTTCATATGGTCTGTCTCCAAGCTCACTAAGTTTCTCTGTTTGATCAAATTTGCTTCAATCAAAACTTTCTAATGAGATTTTGGCTTACTGTATTATTTATTTCTAAGGTTTGTATCTTTTATTTATAAAAGATAAAAATAAAAGATACAAAGATAAAAATAAAAGATACAGTGAAACAAATTTCTCATTGTGATCCTGGATTATTTTTTAAATTTCATTTTGTTTTCTATCCGTATTTTCCTGTGATTCCCTGAACCTCTTTAACAGGATTATTCTGAATTTTCTGTACAACATTTCATAGATCTTCAATTCTTCTGCGTCCATTGCTGGAGCTTTGTTGGTTTCTTTTGGTGGTATCCTATTTCCCCATGTTCTCACAATCCTTGTATTTTTACATTGATGATGGTTCATTTGAGGAGTTGGCTACCTCTTCCAGTTTTCGCAAGTGCTCTTTGGTGGTGTTAGAGATTTACTACTTAGTATCAGAACTTAAATGCTGGGCTGTTGTTTTTTCCCATTCTGGGGAGGATTTACATGAGTACTGGAACTAAAACACTTCCCTGGAACTAACTCCTTGACTTGCTATTATTTCCTCTAGGGGAGGCTTACAGTGAGCACTGAAAATTAAACACTGCCCTAGAATTTTATTGTTGTCCTGCTATGGGTCCCCAGTCTGGGGAAGATTTAAGCTGGCATCAAAACTTAATCCCAACCTTTCAATTGTTTCTAGGCCAGGTGATGGCTCCATGAGAGCACCAGGATTTTGTGGAAAATCCAACTAAGGACAGGATCTTCCCACAGATTGTACCCCAGCAGCACCATGGAACCAGCCAGCATCTTCAACATGGTGTACCCACTTATCAGAGCGCAGAATACCTGCCAAGATACATGCCAGTCACTGTGATCAGTGCCTCTGTCTTTGCTCCCAATTCACCCCAAGTGCTTTAGCCCTCCTGGAACTCCCAGTGGTTCACGGGAATGGGACCTAGGTGTATTTCCAGTGAAAGATTACCAGATCAGTGGAGAGACTGAATGTCTACCTCCAATTTCCTCCTCTCATCTTGGGAGCTGTGGGTCTAAGGAAATTCTCTTTGAATGGCATTATGCCAGTTTGAGGAAGGTTGCAGCTCAGCCTAAAATACTATTTATTCTATCAGTCATGGCTCATCTCAATTCTGTAGGCCCAGGAAGTTTCTCTGCTTCTCCCTCTAGTTCTGGTGAACTTAGGGTGGTATTTTTGTCTTTGATAGTTTCTAGTTGTATGTATATAGGAAGAAGGATGTGGGAGGAACTTCTAATCTGCCATCTTGTTGATGTCACTCTTCAATTTACTGCATATTTTCAAATAGCCAGAGGAGCAAGATGTTGTGTTGAATGTTCCCAACACAAAGAAAAAATAAATCTATGAGGTGATGGATAGGATAATTACTCTGATCTGATCATTATACACTGTATACACGTATGGAAATACCAGACTGTACCCCAAACATATGTACAATTATTATAAGTCAATTAAAAATAATAAAAGCAAATAAACAAATTCAGTACAGAGAGAAATAACTATGCAAGGATGAACACAGACTACAGGGAAGCTTTGAACTGATTCTGCAAGAGAAATAGGAGGGTCAGTTCAGAGTCCTATCTCTTTCCACACTCCCTTTTTCTAAGTCTGCTGTGTTTACACAGCTAGACAGTGATTTAAGCGGGTGAGATTATGAATGGAGAAAGTGGGGAATCGTGCTGCTGATAAAAACAGTCTGCAATTCATATTCAACCAACCTTCAGCAGAAAAACTCTCCATTCTCACCTTCTCACAATTGCCCCAAGACTGGATTTCAGGCATATATTTAAAAATCATAAAGTCTAAACCTCTGATCTTGCTGGAAAGTCAAATGACTTGTCCAGGCTGGCACGATGTGTAAAATATCTGTGGAAGAGGCAATAATATCTTACCCCTTGTCTGAGGACTAGTACTAGGGCAGATGCATGAAAATCACTTAGAAGCTTCTGCTTTGTTTAAAAAAGATTCTGGGACTCCTGATTCTAGGTCTATAGTCACCCCCATGTATCCTGCCACACACACACACACACACACACACACACACACAGAGAGAGAGAGAGAGAGAGAGAGAGAGAGAGAGAGAGAGAGAGAGGGATTTCTCATTAGCTACCTTCACCAAAGCAAAATAGATGGTTCTGTGCCTTGGAGACAACTCCCACACCCATGCCCACTTAATATCACAAGTATCATGCTCTAAACAATTTTATCCTTTCCTACAATTCTTGATATTCACTTTAGCCTAAATAATTTCTTTACTTACTAGTGTAAAAATGGCAGAATGTTATTAGTACATGTGAACTCTATAGATCTAACTTCTGGAGTATCTCTGCAAACATAAATATCCCTTTAAAATTGTAAAGCTCATTCAAAATTTTCAGCAGAAAATCCAATAATGAAGGAACAGATATGTTAAAAAAACAACAAAGCTTTGGTATAATTATATTCACATGAATGGAGGGAGATCAGTCTTGTATTCTGTTCAGTGAGTTTAAGTTACCAAGTACCTAAAGCAATCTGAAAGGTAAAGGAAGCACACAGCACAACAGAATAAAAAGAGTGCAGCAACATTCTGACAAAACTATGTATTAAAATAATGCTACTGGCCAGGTGTGGTGGCTCACGCCTGTAATCCCAGCACTTTGGGAGGCCAAGGTGGGCAGATCATTTGAGGTCAGGAGTTTGAGATCAGCCTGGCCAACATGGCGAAATCTGTCTCTAATACAAATAATAATAATAATGCTACTCTAAATTTTTAAAAATAGTTTAATGGATCCTAAGTTTATAGCGAGAGAATTCCCAGAAGGTATGATAATTTCTCTCCAACTACCTTCCAAACCACTTCCCAATATTAAATCTTGGAACCCCTGAAAAATTAAGAAGTGATAAAAAGCCTCCGAAAATTGAATAGTCTCATTCCCAAGAGCTTATGTGTTAACGATTCTCCTGTGTTTATTTTTAAATACTTTATAATTTTATTACTGTTAGTTTATGTTGCCTGTATAGAAACAAAGAGATTAAATTAGAACCACATATACAACCAGTTAATTCCTAAGGAGTTCTGGTCAAAAAAAATATGGAAGTAAGAATAGATTGACTCAGCAAGAAAGTGTAAGTGAACGATAAACAAAAGTATAATTTCGCTATAAATGGAATGTTTTAATCCATAAGACCACTTAGTCACATTTATAAATAGGGATTTACAAACATCACTTTTTGAATTTTTTTTCAGTAACTTACAATATATCCATAGAGGCTTAATCACATTTGTAAAAATCATTTCTAAAAAAGATAAATAATGAAGTACATAATAAGCTGGCTCCAGGTGTTTACCTTCTTCTTCAATTGGTAATATGTTGGTGTTTCTCCTCGAAGATAGAGAATCTTCATCTTTTTCATAATTTTCTTAAAGATAAAAATATTTTAGTAATTTTATCTTTAGTATAATCAAGTACTTGAATTTTTCTAAACCCAGTATATTTATTTGAACTCCTACATGAGAGTCTGTTTTTTAGAGATAAACTTCTCAATATGTACTTAAAGGCAAGTTCTGTTAGTGGAAAAGAATGCATTTCTCCTGTGATTTGCCCCTCTGTCTCTTAACAGTGCAATATGTATAAATGGCATAAATATCATAATGGTCAACAATTTTAGAAATGCAACAGCACTTTTCAGCCAAAAGCCTGATTTCTACCAATAAACCCCTGAGCTACACAGGGGTTTCAGTAATTTGCAGACATATTCATGTACCAACAGCTTAAGAATGACATTTCTAAATGTGGAATTAAAGTCGATTCCTTCAAGGAAAGGCTGGGCATTTAGAATTTTTATGAAGGTCACATAAATAATCCAGGCAGAAAAGCATCCCCCTAAAGTGAGAACATTGCAATGACATCCAGAAGTAAGGCAGAAACATAAAGGTAAATGACTGCCTGTTTCCAACTGAGAAATGGTGACAATGAATAGGATAGAAAGAAATCTGCTCTATTCAGAAGCCTACTCTATAGTTTATAAACACATTGCTGGTTCCAGTCAATCCTGACTTTATTAAACTTCTTTTCTCGCCTTGGTTTATAATGAATAGTTGAGGGTAAAAAGCATTCTGAATAATTAAGAACCATTCTGAAATAGTAAGTTACTTTGGAATTTAAAAAAAATCGGAGACAATATAAAGGTCTAACTAAAAATCAGATTAACCTAGGATTACCTTTGATTATGCTGCCATAAACAGGAGACAAATCTGCATCTTTTGTGACGTCTTCCCTTGACATGAGCTCGGCTTCCTGCTTCATTCCTCTCCTCATTAGTGTCAGGAGCACAGTTTGTCCTGTGTGTCGCAATACCTCTACTGCTTGCTGATTAGTAAAACCCTGAAGGTTTGTGCCATCTACCTGTGATTTAAAAAAAAAAGCATGTTACATGTTAAATAAATGGATATTTGTATTACCAGTTCACAAAATGTGTATGTATAGTTTGTTAGTGTGAAAAGAATAGAGAATAAGTATTCACCTTATTAGGGAATGGACAGTAAGACCCTAATATCTCTTTGGGAACCAGTATTAACAGGGATGCACTAGAATCATTTGAGAGGGTTCTGTTTATTTTAATATAGATTCTGGGGTACCATATCCAGAAACTGAGTCACTAGTTCTAGGGTAGGACACGGGCTTCTATGCCTTTTTTTCCCCTTTTTGTTGAGACAGGGTCTCACTCTATTGCCCAGCCTGGAGTGCAGTGGCACAATCATGGCTTCCTTCAATTTTAACCTCCTAGGTTCAAGCGATCCTCTCACCGCATCTTCCCAAGTAGCTGGGACCACATGCACACACCATCACACCTGGCTAATTTTTTTTTTTTTTTCTTTCTCACTCTGTCACCAGGAGGGAATGCAGTGGTGCGATCTCGGCTCATTGCAACCTCCACCTCCCAGGTGCAAGTGATTCTCCTGCCTCAGCCTCCCGAATAGCTGCAACTACAGGTGCGTGCCACCATGCCCAGCTAATTTTTGTATTTTTAGTAGAGACGGGGTTTGACCATGTTGGCCAGGATGGTCTCGATCTCTTGACCTCGTGATCTGCCTGCCTCGGCCTCCCAAAGTGCTGAGATTACAGGCGTGAGCCACCGCACCTGGCCTACTTTTTAAAAAAATTTGTAGAAATGGGGTCTCCCTATGTTGCTGAGGCTAGTCTTGAACTCCAGGGCTCAAGGGATCCTCCCACCTCAGCCTTCCAAAATGGTGGGTTTACAGATACGGGCCACTGTGCCCCACTTCTACTCCTTTCTAAATATGCTTTTATATTCCTCAGGTGATCTCAATGCACAGTTAAGTTTGGAAACCAGAACTATGCAGGACTAAAAGGTATAGAAGACAGTGATGAATGTGCTCACTGAGTGCACTGATGTATCGCAAGGTCATATTTATATTGCCTTTCAAAAAAGAAAGAAAAAAAGTGTCCTATTTGCCTTTTCAAAAAAATACATTTGATTTTCCCCTTTTCACAAATGACAAAACATTCAAAAATGTCCCAGTGATCTTTCCAAAATATAGATATGATCATATCTCCCCAACCCTCTCTTCTACAGAAAACTCCTTAGGACAAGGCTCCAAATTCTCAGCGTGGCTTAGAATGGCCTGTGCCAACTGCTCCCACCTCCCACCAGCCCCAACCTCATCTCTCATGATGCTGTCCATTACTCTCTGCCCCTCAGCCACAGAGGGCTCACTTCCATTCCTCTGACTTGCAGTTCTCTCTTCAGCCATGGAGTCTCTGCAAGTCCTGTTACCTCAGCCTGGACTCTCTGGATAGCCCACTCTAGACCATGCCCTTTCTCAATAGCTTACTTAGAAAACACGTATAATTGCTTTATATCTCAGTTCAATAGTTGTTTTCATAATAAACTACCTTGATGTCTTTGACTGTGGTCAAAGCCCCCTTTTACCCATTCTTCCTCATAGCATTTTTCAGAATTTTAATTTTACATTTTCTGCTATTATGCGGTTTATGACTATATGCTCCAAGGACAGGCTCTGTATCATTTTTCCTTATAGTAGTGTCATCAAAACATGGCGCTGTCCATACTATAGATATTAAAATATAGAGCCATTGGCTCATAGGTCAAAAACTTATTTGTAAAGCAAATTATATTCTGAGGCAGATAAATATAAATTTTAACAACATGTTGTTTAATTCATAAAATCACAGTAAAAACAATTTGAAAAAGCAGAGCAATAAATTTAATGCTGAAATTCAAAGTCATTAATATTCCTTAGAATTGCAAAATGACTATAAAATGACTGTAGGTGTAATGCTCTTCCAAGCATAGTGGGGCCATATTAGGCACTCAAATGTTCACTAAGTTAGAAAAGATCTGGATTTTATAATCTAAATCTTGTAATTCAGACGTTTACTAACTTAGTAAATATGTGAAAATTATAAGATCTAGATCAAGGCTGGGCGCAGTGGCTAATGCCTAGTAATCCCAGCACTTTAGGAGGCTGAGGCAGAAGGAATGCTTGAGCCCAACAGTTTGAGGCCAGCCTGGGCAACATGCTGAAACCCTGTCTCAATAAAAAACAGAAAAATTACCCAGGCGTACTGGCACATGATTGTAATCCCATCTACTCAGGAGGCTGAGTTGAGAGGATCACTTGAGCCCAGAAGGTTCAAAAGGCTGCAGTGAGCCATGATCATGCCAGTGCATTCCAGCCCGGGCATCAGAGTGAGACCCTGTCTTACATAAATAAATATTTTTTTAAAAAAAGACCTAGATCAGGTGTCTCCAAGATGGAGTACCCTTACTGCAAAGGTTTCCAAAAGAATATAATAAAACCTCTAAATAAACATTTTAAAAACTCATTTGCTTTGTAAATATGTGTATACGTGGGTGTGTATATATGTAATTATGTATATGTACACATATGTAAACAGCATATAATGTCTGTTAAGTTTATATAGGATATATATATAAAATATATATAACAACAATATATATGAATGTATAGTGAGGAAGAAAGAGGGAAAATGAGTAGTTATTTTTACTAGAGGGAATATTCAATGAAAAATCCAGAAACCTCTGATGTAGATGAAAATCTCATACTCTGTCAGCTCCTTAAACCTTCTATGATACTTCTGAGCTGGATGGTGACTTGAACGTAAGTATCTGGCTCTGTTCTTTCTCCCTATCTCCACCCTGCTGATTCCCTGTTAGAAAAACTAACAAAATAGAACAGAGAAAATACTGCAACAAAACTGGAAACCAAAGAAGCACCAAGGTCCTTAGACCAGCAACTTGGAGGAACTTCTACTAGAAATGGTCTGCGCATGGCCGGATCAAAGGCAGGCCAACTGAATCTCTGTATGTGTGGGAACAGCCTGTCTGGTCTGTAAGAAGAAACTTCAGCAAAAAACAAAAAACACCCTCTCATTAAATAAGGCAGTCAGATGGTATATGTGGATCTTAACCAGTAACTCCAAGAAACACACCAAGTACTAAAGGCCATACTAAGCTGGGTTGCATGTAATAGCACAGAATTACTTTATTTGTAATAAAAATTACCTTAATCACACATGTGTGCACACAAGCACACACACAACTCCAAATAACTCCTGGCTATCAGAGCAAACACAGAAAACAAAAACAGAGGCAAAATCCCCCAGTGTGATCCTCTACCACTGGTTTCCTCTTCATTTTGTTAATCTACAAATGAATCAAGTGAAGCTACAGTAAATTTAAACTTTCCCCTTCCCTGTCACTTTGTCAGTTTCTAAATCATCTGGAAAAAAACCATACAATCTGCAGCAGAACCCATCTCAACTTCTATCTGTACAAGCCCAGTTATTTTTGAGAATGACCAAGGGTCATGGAATGTGAAACAAGATATCACGGTCCAAAAGCAGGTTGCACACTGAAGATCGGTGCATGTATCTTCCTATGAAGTTGTTATTGCAGTGAACAGGAAAAAAGATATTTCCTGAAACTTACTATCAAAATAGTTCACATTTCCTTGTATTTATGGAAGCAGGAATTACAGTTACAAAGAAGAAACAAGTATCTACCCCCCAAAAAAAAGAAAAAGAAAACTTACAATGAAGGCAGTCAACAAGATTTTAAGTACTGCAAAAACAAAGTCCAGGTCATGCATGCAATTTTCCTATATCTCAGAGGAAAGGAATAAACAGATAAAAAATGATCAGAAACAAGGCTGGAGACTCATAGGCTGATCTAGGAAATCCAACACACTAATAAAAGAAATTATAAGGAGAAGATGATAAATGAGGGGGGAAAAATCAAAGAAATATAGGGAGAAGGGAAACTTACCAAACTCTACAAATCAAAAAGGCACATGAAAAAATAGAAAATGATGAGAAATTAAAAAAAGAAAAACCTCACACCTGAATGTATCCTGGTAAAATTCTCATATTTCAAAGATAAAAAGAAAAAAGATCTACCAGCCTCTAGGCAGCAAAGAGAGAGACTAGGTTATCTGTACAATTGTGGTAAAGAAATTACAAACCAAGAATCTTATACTTAGTGTGATGTATGAGAAAACAGAAATTGTGCCTGAGATGCTATGATTATTAATATCCTATACCAAAGCAAGTTGTAAAAAGGGCGACCAAGCAGAAATTTAAACTAGGTGGTAAAGAACTACAATTCACACACATTCAGGGCATAAAAGAGCTAAGTGTTGTTAAATGTTAAGAAAAATTTAAGAGGAAGATTTTTTTTTAAGAGGAAAGAATGCTATACCCTACCCACCCAGGTATTTCCCCCTTGACTTCAAGTCCAAAGTCACCTGCAGAAGAGGCAATGCAGCAGATTGTGTCTAATGTCATCAGGAGGGTAAGGAAGAGGTTGTTTAGCTGCTTTGACAGTGGAGCCAGAGGAAACTTCTGTTATGTAGGGAGCTGCTCACCTCCCTGACTTTGTCTGGGCATAGATCACACAGGAGTGAGCCAGGCTCAAGTCATTTTGAAACCTACCACAGGACTCCAAGGGAATGATGAGACTCAAAAGAGACAATCTATGAAACAGACTGCTGAGAAATCAGGGGCCAGTGGGAAGAAGAGTCAGCTACATTGAAAATCCATCATCTGTTATTCATGGAAAGTTAAGCCAAATATATCTCCACTGGAATCTTCCAAGAGCCCAAGAAGAAACCCTCAGAGATAGTCAGTTCTGAACATCTGCCAGGCTCACTTAGCACAAAGCCATCTTTCAGCAGTCAAAGACAAAATGCCCCTTCCTTCTTCCTTCTCTTCTCTCAACTTTTACACCATAAAAGCCAAAATAAGGTGTGGGTATAAAAGAAAAATTAGGTGGGGAGAGACAGACTGAGTGATATACCCTCTATCTCTAGGTAAGCCATCAGTTCATAGCTGGCTTCTAATATGCCAGGGGGTTCATTTGAAATTAGACTATTATTTAGTATGGAAAAAATTTAATTACTAATTTGCAACTGTGTCTGATTATTTTGATTGGCCGCAGGATAACTTACTCTACAAGAATACCCTAAGACATGAAGACTTGCCTAAGATTTCTTCTAGGGGAAAGGGAAGAACCTTCCCCACTAAAAATTAAAAGGGGCAGTTGATGACAAAATTTTTTAAGTTAAGATTATACCTAATAAATCCTGTTTGTCCAACATATTTGTTATCACCAACTAGTCAAAATATAAGAAGTCAACACAAGAGGTTCTCAGAGACAAAAAGTTTAGAAAGTCCACTAAAACATTCTCTTCCTGTAAAGTTTACTCAAAACACTCTAGCCAAATGAGAGTTTAATTGGATTTAAATTCAAAGTAAGAAATCTATAGTATACAAGATACAGTGCTGAGCAACAAAACAAGTAAAATTCAAATCTAAATAATAGTATTACAGCAACAAAATAGAATTTAAATGTTTCATGTCCTTAAAAGAAATATAAGGTAGTATGTAATAATCTGTCTGTAACAACAAACTGTAAACAACATAATGATCCATGATTAAGCCTGCTTCAATATATCACAACAGACCTACATGTGCTTACATAACTACCTCTCCCAGGTAAATTTTTAAGTAAAATAAAAAGGAATAGGCAAATATAATATGATGCTATTTAAACATAAATACATAGAATTTTTCTAAATTTTAAACCATAAACTATTATTAGTGGCTATTATGAGTGGTTTCTATGAGAAGGCTTTTTAACCTTGTTCAAATTTTATATTCTTTAAACCTTAAAGACAAAAATTAATGTAAAATAAATGAACATGTTATTTACTCTCACAGTAATAAATGAAAAAAATGGCAAAAATCTCCACGTTGGGGCTCCATGAAAATTCATAAAATGCATAGAACTTTAGGCTGTTTTTCATCTGCAAAACATTTTTATTGTTCAATTCTATTTAAAAGTGAAGTTTTATTTAGAAAAATCTAATGTGTATGATTTTGTTTATCTAATAACAACTTAAAATATGTTTAAAAATGCATTTTTTTCCTTTATCTTCTGAACTTGATGACTTGGATTTTAAAATGTATTCCTTACTCAAATGACAGAGAATACTACTAGCACAGAAGAAACTGCTATAATGGAACAGTCATGAACTTTTAAACCTAGACTTCTGTTCAAATGTCTTAGTTACCTTCACCTGTATTACGGAAATAAGAAGTTCTATTTTCCAAGAATTATACCACATGGCACTTTCTACTGGGAAGATACTCAGAAGCTGGTTACTAAAAGAGTAAAGAAGTGAGTAATAAACATAAAAATCTCCAAGGCTTTCGTGGGAGAGGTTTCTGTTCAATATAATCACACCCATACTACATATGAGCCAAAGTCACTGAAGCCTAAGAGGTCCTGGTTAGCTCTGGTTCCCCTTTATCACAAGAAAGTCAAGAAGTCAGTTCAGAACCCATGGTACCACAGAGAAGAGTGCAGTAGAACTAGGTAGTATAATGGCAGCAAATTGCCTATGCGCTATCTCATGAAAAGAAGAGATCCAGGCCAGGTGCAGTGGCTCACACCTGTAATCACAGCACTTTGGTAGGCAGAGGCGAGAGGATCTGTCAAGCCCAGGAGTTCAAGACCACCTGGCCAAGGTTTAAAAAAAAAAAAAAAAGAAGAGAGCCAACATCCTCATAGTGTGCACTGCAGACACCACAATTAACAGGAACAATTACAGGGGAGAAATACTAGTTGGAACAACTTACAAAATCTGGCCCCTGAGCGTACTCAACCTAGGTTGCCAGGGCCTCCTCCAACATATCCTATACATATAAAGAGAGAACTTCAATCTATGAACACAGTCACAGAAAACCAAAGGCAACATTTGACACTTTTCCTTATTTATATGCTTATTTAATAATTTTTTTATCAATTATAATTTCCTACTGCTTTTAGCATAGATATTGAATATCAAACTAAAAAGAATGAGTGTATGTTTTTATCTAATGACAAGTTTGTTCAACTTTTTGAAAAAACAACAGAGTCCTTTTGTCAAATAGTCAAATTATTTAAAGAATACCAACATATGAAATGGGAAAAATGGAGACATTCAGTCTATTCCTTGTCACTGTAATGCCTACAGTGAAACCCTGTTGACCCAGGGGTCCACAGAACACAATGTGTAAAACAAGAAGCTTATAACAAAATATTTTTAAGTTACAAAATAACTCTTCAAAATAGTAAGAAATAATTTCTTAATCTCATCACTTCAACAACTACAAAATAAAAAGATTATACTCCTAATAGCTGCTGTCAAAACAAAAATCGAACAAATAATAGACAAAGACTGCAGTTGTGAAAATGCAACTGGATGTGAAGAACATTACTGCAAATATCTCAGAAGTCCACAAGATGGTGATATTTAGTAAAAAATTAATACATGTTCAAAAGCATTGCATGATGTTCTCCAGGAATTTAAAATGCTTATATCTTTGTAGTAAAAGAATGTTTGCTAAAAATTAAAAATCAGAATATTGATGAGTGAAGTCAAGTGATTTTATTGAAAGCAAGAAAACAATTCAGAGAAAAGATTCTTCCACCTTTGCATCAACAATTTCCTTCATCACTGACCTTGCCTAAGAGCAATTATATTTGAGATTCCACTTATATAAGAATGAAGATAATGACAAATTTAGGGGGAAGTTATCATGAGACTCTTTCAATGATAGGCCCTCAATAAATAATATCTGCTTAATTATTAAACTGCTATCAGATATCTGCTATCAGATATTGTCAATAAAATACTCATTTGGCTTTCCTGAATATCACACAAGAGGAGTTTCCTTATCCCAACTTTGTAAGTGAAGAAACTGAATCAGGACGTTTGGTAACTGGTAAAACACAGAATTATCATAAGATTCAGCAATTCCACTCCTAAGCATACACCCAAGAAAAATGAAAACATATATGTACATAAAAGCTTGTACATGAATGTTCACAGCAGCATTATTCATAACAGCTGAAAAGTAGAAACAACCCAAATGTCCATCAATTGATGAATGGGTAAATAAAATATGGTATATCCATATAAAGGAATATTATTCAGCAATAAAGGGAAATGAAGACTGAAACATGTTACAATACAGATGAAACTTGAAAGCATTATGATAAGTGAAAGGAGTCAGTCACAAAGAACCACATCTTGTATGATTCCATTTACAGGAAATATCCAGAATAGGCAAATCCATAGAGACAGAAAGTAGATTGGTGGTTGCCTAGGATTGGGAGAATGGGGGAGAAAGTGACTGCTAAGGGGTACTGAAAATGTTTTTAGGGTACTGAAAAATGTTCTAAAATTCATCATGGTAATGAATGCACAACTCTGTGAATATACTAAAAGCTATTGTATTGTACATTTTAAATGCGTGAATTGAATGGTATATGAATTACATTTCAATCAAGCTTATTTTTTTAAAAGTTTTCTAATTGATTAATATAGATAACTTAGGAGAAAAAAGAGTAAATTAGCTATGCTTTCAATCTGTAATTCAGCGTCAGATACGGATTTAGACTCCATATCTATTCCTTCTGTCTTTCACTTTCCCTCAAAACAAAAAAATGTACAGTAATTCATTTACATTGTATGGTAAAATGGAGATACACAGAGAAAGCTCATTTTAGGCATATAGCCAGATGAGGTGACAAGCACAACTTGATCTTTAGCGTAGATCTGAAGAGGTGAACAGGTGTAGGTAGGAGTTTCACAGAACAAAACCCAAGAAGATTCAGAGTTATAATGTGGACTTAAAGGGAGAGATAAAGAACTCCTCTATTTTTTAAAATCGTGGTAGAAAAACACAATATTTACCATCTTACCCATTTTGAATAGTACAATTCAATAGTGCTAAGTAAATTCACATTATTGTGCAACAGGTATCCGGAATTTTTTCATCTTGCAGAACTGCAGAAATATACCCATTGAATAACTCCTCATTTCCCCTCTCCCCAGTCCCTAGGAGCCACTATTCTACTTTATGTTTCTATAAGTCTATTTTAGATACTTCATATCAGTGAAATCATACAGTATTTGTCTTTTTGTGACTTATTTCACTTAGTATAATGTCCTCAAGGTTTTTCAGTGCTGAAGCAAGTGATAAGATTTCCTTCTTTTTAAAGACTGAATAACATTCTACTGGAGATATATATATCACATTTTGATATATATATATATCAATATGTGTGTATATATATCAATATGTGTGTATATATATCAATATGTGTGTATATGATATGATATGTGTGTGTGTATATACATATATATATATATATATATCACATTTGGTTTATCCATTTGTAGATATTTGGGTTGCTTCCATGTCGTGGCGAGTGTGAATAACATTGCTATGAATAAGGACTCCTCTACCTTAATATCCTACTTTCTCACTATTATTAAGATTCTAAGGGAACAACAGAAACTTAAGCATAAACAAATACCTATTAAGATAAATCAGCATTCTCTCAAGATGTCTTTCAAAGAATATGAATATATGTTTGGAAAAACAAAGACCTCACAATTACAAAAGTTTAGTAAACACTAAGGTAAAACAGATAAAAAGGTTTCTCTATTGCAGGTTTTTTTTTTTTTTTTTTTTGTCTTTTTTTAGAGGCAAGATCTCATTCTGTTGCCCAGGCTGGAGTGCAGTGGTGCAATCATAGCTCACTATAGCCTTGAACTCCCAGACTCAAGGAATCCTCCCACCTTGGCCTCCCAAGTAGCTAGGACTACAGGCAGACAACATCATGCCCAGCAATTTGTTTTTTTTTTTTTTTTTTTTTTTTTTTTTAGAGAGAGGATCTGCCTGTGTTGGGATTACAGGCATGAGCCACCAGCTCAGTGAAGACGCCCAGCTGTCTTCAATTTTTCTATGTGCACTGTGAATTCATGCGAGACTATGTTGTAGGCAGTTTTCCTTTAAACTTATTCGATAAGGAAGTTTTGGTGCAGGGTCTCTTGAATTTCTGTTTCAGGCTGCAGTCTGGGGAGTCCGGTATCAACTGAACACTGAAATTAAAGTTGGGCTCTTCTGTACAGTGCCTTGAATAGCCATGTTTAAAACACATTGATGTTACAATGATAACAATGATAGCTTGAACTAATTACAAGAAGCTAGTTTTTGTTTTTTTTGGTTTCTTTCATTCTTATATATCCTCAGGGCTGAAAGCAGCCTTGGCCATAAAGCCAACAATAACAGTATCATTCTGCTGATTAAAAAAAAAAAAAACAATGCAGGCATCCCTAATTCATATTCCAATACCCTAAAGGTACTGGACATCTGGTCTCTACCTTTGGAGTATCTTCAAGGAAAGTATAAGTGTAATATTAATGTAATAAATTCATTACAACCAGAAATTAGATATATCAGGAATTATTCAAGAAGGAAGTCTCCCGTTTGGAACTGAGATGAGTAAAGCTTATATCCAATGCCCTTATTTTACTTCCACAAAATAATAGAAAGGGTAATTGTAATAATAGCCTCAAGTCACCAAAAAAGCTTAAATTAGTACAGAGTTAACTCTAGCTCTCAAAACTAAGTAAACTAGGAGAATACAATTCTCAACCATGAAAATTAACAAAGCTATTGTTAAATGTGTAACTTACTGCTATAATTTGGTCTCCAATTTGGATTCTTCCATCATGCTCAACGGCACTGCTTTTTGTAATGCTCTTTACAAAGATTCCTGAAGGTTCTAAGATTAGAAATAGTTTATTTTTCACAATTTTCAAAGCACATTCAAAGAATATCCATCTTCGATTCTCCAACTATAAAGCTCTAATTCAGAATAAATACGTATCATCTAGTAGAAACACAGGCTAAAGAATAATTGTTTTGTCTGTCTTAAATACAATATGAGTCACCTACACTAAATTATTCCTAAGGAAGTTTTCAACCAGTTTATCCAACAATCTGAAACATGTAATATCAACTCAGTATTTTATAAGAGATAGATATCAGAGGTAATTATCAAGTTTAAAAGAATATTTAATGTTTAAAATTACCCAATTTTTTATCTCCAATGTAGCCAGCAATGGTAATTCCTAATCCTTGGACATTTTTAGTGAGTTCTACATCAAATGTCTCACTTTCTTCACCTTTCTGAGTAGAAGCATCAACCTAAAATAAAATCAATAAATATACAGTGAAATAATATGAAAAAAATAAAAAACAAAAAACAAACAAACAAACAAAAAAACCACAATAAAATAAAGCCACAGGCCTACTTTAATTGTCTAGCAGAGAATTATAGTAGAGACGATTCCTTTAATCCTGAAAACAGGGATAGGCATCATCATATTTTTGCTCAGAAAGGGATTTCAGGAATAAGGTTGAACCTTCCCTTATCAGAGAATACATTATTGTTTGCATACAATAAATTTTAAATCAAACAGGTTTTTTCTTTAGCAAATTCTATTTTCAGAGATGGCTCATCTTAATTTCTGGAGACGTCAGGATGCAGTATATCTGAAAGAGCTAATGTTATGAATTCAGATCAACAAGTTAAATCTAGCTTTGCCACTTCATCTAGAAAGAAAATATCACTTTGGTCAACTGTCTATCAGGAAAAGAATAACAACAACTAGACCAGCTACCATTTATTGAGCAGTTTGTGTGTAACTCAGAATTAAGACTCTACATGTCTTAATTCCTTATTCCTCATAATTCCTCATAATTCAGCATCCTGAGATAACTGAAAGTGGGTTTCTCAGATGCCACCTTCTCTAATGTGTAGAGTTGTTACAAATTCTATGTTGGACTGAAGAGCAAGTCTCCCTAAAATTAAGCATTAGTTGATTGGTACAATATATCATCAATAAGCTATTGGTACTATGTATTAGCATGGTGTCAGCAGATCCTACAGAGAACCTTAAGAAGGGCACAAAAAAATCAAAGCTATAGATTCTAATGGACAGTCAGGTTGGGGCTAGCTGATGTTTTCTAATTTCTTTAAACAAACTCTGACAGTCCACTTAAATGAGATATAATTTTACAGTAAAGTTTGATTTTTTTTTTCATTGCACATAATTATCTGTGCAAACTTAGCAAAAGTTTAAAGTTTAGATAATTACAAGAAAATGACAGGATGAAATCTGCTTCAATTGAAACAAATGTGTTTTCTATTTTTAATAAGACTTATGCGAGTGCTATTTTAGAGAGTGGCAATTTGACTATCGAATGGTTTTAAAAGGGGCACAAGCTTCAGAAATGATGATATGCACAGAACAGATATTTTTCTAAGCTTTCAATTACATCAAGTGGTTTTCGGTATTGCATTCATTTATATATTGCTGAATAAAATGTTTTGTTTACCATAAAAGAATGCCATTTAAACACTTTCATAAACAAGCATTCTTTACTTCTTTCTCTTTGCAAAAAATAGCAACCAAATTCAATCCTAAAAACAACAGAATCATGGAAATTACAAGTGTTCTAATTAAGTTTTAAAGGGCTTGTGGAGGAGGTTAGGATATTAAAAAAGAATTTGTAGCAATTGCTTAGAAAAAACTTTAATAGAACAAAACATAGATTTTTTACATCTATGGGAAAAGAATATAGGACTTGTATTTACTATAAGGCTTATCTAGAAACTGGGTGTAATTCTCTTCTTAAATATTTAAGAGATTTCTGGATAAATTATTTTGTAGATATTTATCCTCTGTAGTCTTGTGACCTGTAAATCTGCTGAGATACCCACTACTTGCCAATAATTTTGAAATTCTCTAGCTTTTTTCATATCGAGTTGACAAGGATGGAATGCTATGCATATGAATAAAGCTTTTGTTATAACACCAAAAGAATAACTTTTGTTTAAAAAATTATATAACTGGGTCAGAATAATGACTACTTATTACAAATCTGAAAACAGTTACATACTTTAAAACAATAACACTAAAAGGTTTTAGTAAGCCTTATTCATACTCACCAAGCCTGCCCCCACTCCTCAACCTCCACACATTCAAAACAAAAACAAAAATACTAATGGGAAAGTTGATGAAAGAGAATGATAAGAACTATGACCCACCTTACAGAGAGTCTTCTAACTGAGAAAAACAGAATTAAACATTTTAGGTATCAGTACCAAACAATTTTTAAACTTTTATCCATACTTTAAAACATTCTCCTCATAAATATGCTGCTTAAATAAAAATGTAAAATAATCCAGCATGTTTAAGCAACCTATTTTTCATTTGTTTTACACATTATTCCTGATTAATAAATATTATTAGTGCTAAAGCATCCCTACATTTGAATTTCGTTCCATTCTTTAGCACTAATATAGGAACATTAGTAAGTCTAGTTTCTAAGTAAACATCACTGTCGTCATCTAAGTGCTATTTCTCTGACTTTCACATTAACTACTCTTAACTACTTACCCGCAACTCTGGCGTTGAAGTTGGGGATGAGGAGAGGGTGATGCCCAAAGCAGTGGGTGCTGTATGTTCTTCTATGGCACCTCTTGCAATCATCAACTTAACTCTATTTCCACATTGCCTAAGGACTTGTGCTACTTGCTCACTGCTCATTCCTGCTAGATCTGTGTCACCAATCTTTAGAATGTGGTCTCCACTGCATAAACGCCCATGCTGAGTAAAACAATATTGAATAATTAGACTATTATTATTTTAACTGCAACAGATAAATTCTAAATGAAGAGAAGGGATTAATTTTAAAAAAGCAATAATATGAGTTACCAATCAGGACATAAAACACATGGTTATAATATTAACTGTCTTTTCAAACATCCTAGCATCATTCAGTGTGATGCAATAAATGAAATTCACATATAGTTCTTTAAATCAATAGTTCATATGAACTTTTCATTTTGACTTCTACCTACCAAGAGTTCATATGAACTTTTCACTTTGATTTCTACCCAAATGCCTTTTTGTGAATTTTTTGGAGGGAAAGAAGAAAATGCCCTTAAGCAAAGTTGTATATAAATCACCATGCAAATATATATTACCTAAAATGTGGTATAAACCACAAGAAAGCATTAGATTAATATCACAACTTTCTGCCTGGCTATTTCTATTATAAATGTCCCAAAAGAACTCATGTGCAGGTGAAATACTTGTGAAGTGAAAATTCAGAAAGATGTGAGGAGTGCAAAGCAGTCTTACGAGCCTCCATACACATGCAGTCCATTAACTTTCTGCAATGATGGAACTCTTCTGCACTACTCAATACAACAGCTACGGAGCTCTTGAAATGTGGCTAGTCCAACTGAGAAGCTGAACTTGTAATTTCATTTAATTTTAATTAACTTAAATTTTAATTTTAAAGGTGATATGCAGACAGCTACAGTATTGAAGAGTGCAGCTCCATACTGAAGATAAAGCATGTAAATATCACATGCTAGTCAACGAGAGACATTTCATTTGATGCTGCTAGATGCTAGCTAATGTTTAAAAGGAAGAAAAATTTGCATACTATTATATTACTGTTAATACCCCTACTGACAAGTTTGCCATTAAACAGGAATTTCATTTATGAATACAGGAAATATTTGATGAACTGGACTTCCTACTTTAGGTTCAAACACACGTGTACAAACAACCACTTTATTTTTTAAAAAGTTATAATCAAGGCAAAACTTACTTAAACCAGTAAGCCTTATCAAATTAAGATATAAATCATAACAAATGTGTTAAATCTTTTCTCACATATATTGCAACAATGTCACATATCATAAATGGTAATGCCTCAATAAACTACTCAAGTGATAAAAAACAGGTTGTGTTTCATATACAAAGATGATACCAGTGACCCATCACTAAAGGAACAAGTTGAATGTTGTTTTTTTGCCTGAATAAAAAAGTATATTTTTCCACAATACCTTGTGACTATAAAACAGCTGACTAGGTATATAAATATGAATTATGACTATAAAACAAATAGTAGCTACCTCCACAATTATCAAATCCATAACCTTGGCTTTAGTCTGAGGTTCAAAAGTGTTAAACTCATTGTCTAAAACTATAACTTAAGATTACTGCCCCTTTTCAAAGGTATTCCTCCCCTAGGTCTAAGACAACATTTCAGGGACACTCAATAAAACGAAAGATTCTAACTCAATTTCTTTGGCATCATCTAAGGCCAAAGTTTCTTCTTTCCAACAAAAAAATGTAAAAGATGTACCCATATTATTTGATAAAATAGCATAAAAGATCTATTGATGTAGCCTACCTGATCAGCTACTCCTCCAGGCAGAATGGTTTTTACTATCACACCAGTTGCTTTTCCTCCTATGATGCCAAATCCCAAACCAGATCCATCATTCACCAATTCAATAGTTTCCACGTGTTGCCAGTGAACCTACAAACAAAGCTCATATATGAATTTGTAGAAATTTACAAAGCACTAACATTTTATATTACAGTAGAAATTTTTGCAATTATTATTTTGTTAATATTAAATAATTAAATTCAGACATAATAATGAGTCCTAACAATGTCCCTTTCATTTGGTATACTTCCCTTTCAACAGAATGTAAGTGCTATTGACAGAATCATTCTTGAAATTATCAATACATCATCATAATGATTTCACTTCAACAGTTAAAGACAGGCATTGATTTGCAAGATCTTTTGTACAACTTCTTAAAAAAAAGGAAAAGTTCAAGGAAAAAAAAAGGTCACATGTTAAGAATGTCTTCTGCATAATCCTGCCTTGAGGCAGGATTCCAAATTAGATGACTTCTTAAAAGTTACTGACAGCTAACTGTAACAATATAATTGTATAATTTTTAAAGCAAAATCAAGATTGTATCTGTCTACAGATAAAGTCAATTTTGTTAAATGACTACATTTTTCATTTTTAAGGAATGCTGTCAAAGGACAAAACTACACAAAGAAAAGTAATTGTTGTTTTAGAACTTAGAAGCTTTATCATGCTTAAAGAACAAATATTCCAGGCTAGGGAAAGATAAAAGGATAGTCAGACAAAAACACAAGAAGTGCAAAGACCATACACAAATTAGAAACTTGGAGATAACCAAAACCAACTTGAAAAATACGTTCTGTTCCTTTTGAAAATTTTAGGTACTCACCGGATTAGAGTGAGCTGAAATTGTGCTGGCTGCAGATGGAGAACGCGAAACTATGGGGCTGACAAGCTGAGGCAATGAGCCTCTGGCAATAACTAGCTGGACAGTATCTTTGGCTTTCTGCAGGATGCTGATAGCCTGCTGATGTGTAATTGTCTGATCAAGAGCCTGTCCATTGATAGCAAGAATTTGATCAGTTTCTTTCAATCTTCCATCTCTATCAAGGATGCAAAAGGGGATAAAAGACAATCTGAGAGTTCTCAAGGAAATGACAGCTTCTTTGGCATGTATGTTCAAGTCATTTTTAATCCTATTTTTAATTCCCATACTCTAAGCTTTTTCCTGCAGGTCTACTTTAAAAAAAATATACACCTTGGCTGCAAGTCATCAACTCTCGTAAGGTTATTCCACTGCTACTCCTACTCAACCCCTCCCATATAAAAGTACTCTTTATTTCAGCTACCTATTCAGCCTACATTACATCTTGGATATTCTCATCTTCTAAAAATGAAAGTGGATATACCTATACAGTTGGCCTTCTGTATCCATGGGTTCCACATCCATAGATCCATGGGGATCACATCCATAGATTAGATCCCCAACTGGGGATCACATCCATAGATTAGATTAGATCCCCAACTGGGGATCACATCCATAGATTAGATCCCCAACTGGGGATCAAATATACTCAAAAAAAATAATGCCACAACAATAAAAAAACACACAAATTTAAAAAATACAATATGACTACTAATGTTTACATAGGATTTGCACTGTGTTAGACATTATAAGTTAAAGATGATTTAAAATATATGGGAGAATGTGCACAGGCTATATACAAATATTATACCACTTTATATAAGGGACTTGAGCATCTGCAGATTTTAGTACCTGCAGGAGTCCTGGAACCAATTCCCCATGGATACTGAGGGACAACTATATTAAATTATTGCTTTGGGTATATAAATAAAATGCAGCTCAAATTATTATGGGCGATTTCTAGCATGGTAATTTTAAAAATCTAATCAAAAACAGCCCATTTAATTAACAATGAAAATAATGTTATCCTCAAATTTTTCCTTCCTTACCAAAACTTAAGTAAGTTATGACTATATCTAAAAGCTACTCTCATTTCAAAGGACCTGCTATTTTATCACAACAATGTTAATGACTTCTAAAAACTGGTTAATAACAGATTATGTTCAATTTTTTGTTTCCATTCATTATTATTTTTCTAAATTCCCGCATAGTAACAAAAACCTTCAGAATGTGGGATCAAAAACAAAGAAGACACCGTGACCATCTCACCTATGGGCCACACTGCCCTCTTGTATCTCTTGTACAAATATTCCCAGCTCTCCTCTGTTTTCACTTCTTAGTCCCACAACACTAAACCCAAGGCCTCCAGATGGAGGTTTGAGGAGCTCAAAAACTTCTACATGGCGACCCTGTTTAGGAAACAAAGCAAGAAATAAAATTAAAAGCCAGGCCATGCATGGTGGTTCACGCCTGTAATTCCAGCACTTTGGGAGGCCAAGGTGGGAGGATCACTTGAAGCCAGGAGTTAGGGACCAGACTGGGCTATATAATGTGACCCCATCTCTATAAAAAATAAAATAAAACTTAGTGAGTGTGGTGGCACACATCTATAGTCCTAGATACTCAGGAGACTGAGGCAGGAGAATCCCTTGAGCCCAGGAATAAGGGACTGTAGTGAGCTATGATCACAACACTGCACTCCAGTGTGGGTGACAGAGCAAGTCATGTCTCAAAAAAAACTTAAAAGCCAATTACTGCAGTAACAGTCATCTTATTAGAATCATTTCTTTGTTTAAAAAAAAAGAAATTGAAAAAAATTTTTCCAAGGTAATTGTTAGCACTTTATCCTGAAGAATATTTCTATAATACAACATATAATACTCAAATTTAAATGATAAAACTGTAATAGAAAACCCCTGAACCATCTAAACTCCCACAAAACTGACTTTTTGTTCCAATTTTTTCAGATGTTATAAATGTCACTATAGTCTTCAAATTATCCATAACTTGATCACATTCTTAAATTATTACAGGTATTACAATAACTAACAGAAAGAAATGTTCTTACCTGGCCCATATTTTTGATAAGCTGATCAAATTCATCACAAGCAGGTTTCCCATTAATGTGTGGAATACCAGATCCTGTAAGTGCTTCCAGATTCCCATTGTTTGGGGATAATAAAAACGATTCATTTTGCAGAGTAGGAATCACAGCTGGGCTGAGATGAGGAACGTGGGCATATTCAACATTTGAAGTTGCTGAAGTTGCAATATTTACCTAAGAGTAATGCAGGGATTATTAAGAATTTTGACATTCCATAAACTATTTCATAGAAAATATCCCAAGGGTACAAGGACATACAAATGAAATTTCAAAATGTCCAAATCCTTTAATCCAGCAATTCTATTTTGGGCAATTTATTTCAAGGACAAACATTAGGATAATACACAAAGATGTGTGTGCATCACTAAATGTTCAATGCAGCACCATTTTTTAGATGAGAAATTTAAAAAACTAATTACCTCCAGGGTTCAACTTCAGGGTACTCATTAAAACACATCCATAAATATATACATCCACACATACATTTTTTTGTCCCCAGATCCTATGAAGTAACCTCTAAACTCTCAGAATGTCCCCTCTCAGAATTTCCTGAGTGATGAGGTATCTTTCTTCTTCATGGTGGGCCCCAAGGCCCCATGATATAAGCCCAAACTCGGAGCTGAATTTTAATCATATGGGTAGGGCAATCAATCACACCTATGAAATAACACCCCAATAAAAAATTCTGAACACCAAGATCAGGTAATCTTCCTGGGTTTGCAACACAGTCAAACACAGCTATACATGTGTTTGTGCTTTAAGCTAAGTGCTATTACGAGAGTCAAAAGTTTAAAAAAAAATTAAAACTTTATAAAGGAAAAAAAGTTACAGTAAGCTAAGGTTCATTTATTATTGAAGAAAGTTTTTGTAAATTTACTATAGCCTAGGTGTACAGTATTTATAACTTATGTATAAACTCTATGCATAAGAGTTTTTTACCTGTCCTTAAAAACAAAACAGAAAACTCATTAAGTCACCAAAGTTACCAATAACTCAATCATTATATTGGCTATCTAGTAGCATACAGTATATTGACTATCTAGTAGTGTACAGTAATGTCCTAGGCCTTCACATTTACTCACCACTCACTCACTGACTCACCTACAGTAACTTCCGGTCCTGCAGGCTCCATTCATGGTACGTGTGTCCTATACAGGTGTACCATTTTTTATCTTTTAACCACATTTTTACTGTACCTTTTCTATATTTAGAAACAGATAATTACCATTGTGCTACAACTGTATACAGTACTCCATAGAGTAACATGCTGTACAGGTTGATACTAAATAGCCTAGCTGTGTGGTAGGCTATACCATCTAGGTTTGGGTAAGTATACCCTACGATGTTTGCACAAGGATGAAATCACCTAATGACACACGGCTGTACTCTATACATATTGTCACACATCGATTCTGGGAGAATTATACTTTCCAGGAAAATGGAAGCTTCCAGTTTGGAATCCTCCCATAATCTGCACTACGCATCTCTTCCTTTGGCTGACTCTTGACTGCATCCTTTCCCTACCATAGATCATAACCATGAGTTTAACAGATTTCCGAGATTCTCTAAGACCTTCTAGTGAATTATGAAACCTCAAGGTGGCTGGGGAACCTCGCAAATTTGCAGCTGACATCATAAGTGAGGGTGGTTTTGTGTATCCTTACACCTTTAACTTTGTAGCTGGACCCTAACTCGCCACAGTTGGTATCAGAAGTGTGGGGCAGCACTGGCAGTCTGGAGGACTGTGCCCTCAAATCATGCTGTCTGGCTAACTCCAAGTACAATAACACACATAACAACAACGGAAAGATCATCCCACTTTGGGAAATGATTCTATAATTATTTGTGTGTCCCTTTTAAAAGAGTTTGAAGTTAAATCTAAATAATAATAAAGCAATGCAGTCAATCCTAATTTCATATTTATGTTGGGTGTCTGGATTGTGACTTTTTATCTATAACTACTTATCAGAAAGCTCACTTCGTTGATGAGGTCACTCTCTGACCTCATCTCCTAGCAGTCTGTCTCTCACCCACTTAGCCCTAGCTGTGCTCCCCTCCTCACTGTGCCTCAAAGTGCCAAGCTGTTCACTCTACCAGACAGGTATATTCTTCCCCAAATATCCACATGCTCCCTTATTTCATTCAGGTGTGCCTAATCCCACCACAGAAAAGTCCTCCTTCACATCCCTACCTAAGACAGCACCATTATACTCCACGAACTTACTCTGCCCTGTTTTAATTCACGGCACTCATTACCACCTGATCCACACCCTGCTGTCATGAAGCTTTCATCCCAGTCAGTGGAGACAGACTAGAATGCAAAAACTCTCCAGGGGAAATTTTTGACTATTTTATTTTTACTATGCCCTCATTCTCTAGAAGAATGCCTTATACAGAGTTGTTCAACATACATTGGCAGAAAAAAAAAAGTTTATCTATTTTTTAAGGATCTAACTCTGATCCAATCTCCTGAACAACCTTTCAAGTATCATCTCAATTCTAAGGATGATGAAATTACGTAAAGTCACACAGCTAAGTTGTTTGTGACCTAGATTTTTTTCATCACGGTGTTCCTATCATCCTTGTATTACACAGAAAACATACAGTCCTTGTATTATATACAAAACATTTGAGATATCATTTAAAATAAAACATTAGGTAAAGAACATCCACTGACAGAAGCTATCAAAATATTTCACAATATGTCACCAAAATCTATACATAAGAGTTTGTTACCTATCCTTAAAAATAAAACAGAAAACTCATTAAGTTACCAAAGTTACCAATAACTTAACCATTATATTGGCTTTCTACAATCACAGATGAAAAAGAGACCAATGTGTTGAAAAGAGACTTTTGGGAATCCTTTTAAATGTTTATTTTAAAATCTATAGCAGGCATGATCAATTATTATTTTTTCAAAAGTAAGCTTCTTATGCCAAGATTGATTTTTTTTTATCCTGAGCCATGGCAACTTCAATAAAGTCTGCCAGCAGAAGACACACAGCTCAGGTTGAAGCAGATGGCATAATGAAATTTGTGACAGGCTGAGGATCCCACACACCAAGACCTAATGGCTATGGTATGTATGCACAGGAAAAAATATTTGGACTTATGCTATGGTAAGCCAGAATGAACAAATCGCATTCCGAGAATAGAGAGTCTGTCTGTAAGAGATTCATGGTAAAAGAGAAGCTCTGATATTATGAAAGATTAGGTATACAGGCATTCTAAGAGTAAACTGAGTGGGAGCAGAACAAGTAAAATATTACAAAATGAGAACTGCACAAAAGTATTTAATATCAATTGTCATTTCCTAATTTGTTAAAGGTTTGAGGAATGTCAATGACTCCTCCTGCTTCATCCCTGACCTTGAGGTCTACATAAACGTAAAAGCAGAGGTTACAGAGATCACATGTTTAAAAACTATTATTTAACTATACCACCATACAAAACTCTTATTTATAAATTGGCAAATTTATACTCATAAGAAAAAGAAGAAAGGCACCTTTGATTATGCTGTAATTGTTTATTAAAATGGCTTTCTGAACTACAATCTCTTTGAGGAATAGGAGTGTATCTTATTTGCCTTGATAGGTCTGTTCATAGCAGTCATGCCACAAATGTTTAATGAAAAGATCTTGATTCTCATCCTTGGCTTATAGAATATAAAATAAACAAAAGAAAACATAAATATCTGGCAAGTTTTATATACAGATAAACATTCTGTATAATTTATGGAAGTTGTTAGTAAATGAGCAAGAGTCACCAAATAATTATGTTTTCTGTTTAAGTTCTGGCTGAACATTTCAGTCTAAAAGGGGCTTTTATGTATTTAGTAAATAAACACATATTAATTTATGGATTTTAATTAGTGCTATTACCTAAAACATAACCTAAATATTATACAAATTATTCGATTTAAAAGTTTGCAAATTCTATGTGAAAGGGCAAGCTAAAACACCTTCTAAGTATTTAAAAGTATAGGAAAAGTCCTCTTATAAGATGCAGTCAGAACCAGTATTGGTTCACATACTACAAAAGGTCAAATAAAGCAGAAAAAAAAACAAAGAAAAAATATGTACCTTATTTTAACTTAAAACACATGTATATTCATTTGTATATAGGATTTGTTCATACATGCAATTTGTTCAATCTGGCTTACCATAGCATAAGTCCAAATACTTTTTACTATGCAAACATACCATAGCCATTAGATCTTGGTGTGCGGGATCCTCAGCCTGTAACAAATTTCATAATCATAAATATCTTTTATCATAAATATGTTTTACAGTTTGATCTAACATAACTAACAATTTCACCAATAATTGTTTTATCAATTCACCTATATAGTTTTTCAAAATAATTTAAATATTTTCATAGAAAAACTTGTCATAAATTTGTATATTATATAATAAAGTTGTGCAATTATAAAATAAATACAACTGATACAAATAGCTTTAAAAATGACTTTTTGAGAAATGCACATTTAGCTGGTACAAGCTAGCGAAGGACACAAACTAAAGCATGTCTGAATAGACAAGGGTTTAGTGCCCTGGGTATCATTCAATATGCCTTCCAGAAGAAATGGACAGTATCTTCTTAGCAAGTTCCTCATTTGCAGGTGTGCTAGGAGAGCTGCTTCTAGAGTAGCATCCAAGAAAACATAATTTATCTTTAGTTCTATATACAATGAAGGTCACTCTGTGTGAATAACTGTATCAGAGTAACCTTTCCACTGAGAACAATTAAAAATGTGTATAAGAGCTGTTAAAAATAAATAAATAAACCACTTTAGAGGTATCAAAAAGAAACCAACTCTTCTGCCATACTCTGTTGATACAAAGAAGGCAGTATCCGGCCCACATCAAACAGGGGAATATACAGAAGCATGAATATCAGAAGACAAGAAATACTGGCCATCTTAGAGGCTGACTAGAATGGCATATCATAGCAAAACAGCTAAAAGCCAAGACAGAAAGGAAATCTTAAAAACCACTAGAGCAAAAAGGTATCTAATCTTCAAAGAACAATAAGACCAACAGCTGACTTCTCAAGAAAAACAATAAAGGCCAGATGTTAACAAGATGATTTAAAAAAAAAAAAGATAAAAATACCTGACAACCTAGATTTTTCATGCCACACACCACACTTACACACACACAAACACAAACACACACACACCCCACACACAATTACCTTAGATTTGTATAAAAGAAATACCAAAGTAAAATCTTGGGCAGAAAAAAAATTAAATCTCAGAAGATCCCTATGCAGAAAGTGTTACAGTACAAAAAGGAGTTTAAAAATGTAAATCAGTAGGAATTCCTTAAACCAGTAAATAATTAAAACTTGTAGAGCTTTAAATATATATGTAATTAAAGTACATACAGTTGCACTAAAGGTAGGAGTAGGGTAAATAAAGTTGAAGTGTTTTAAGTTCCTTGCATTTTTTGGAAAGTGGTAAAAGTACTAATTAAAGTAGAATCAAATAAGTCAAGGATACATATATCTGAAATATGACTCATATCTAGAATATATAAAGAAAACTCAAAATTCAATAGTAAAAAAAATCCAACTAGAAAATGGGCAAAAAAACCAGAGAGACATTTCATGAAAGAGGATATATGGCTGGCAAATAAGTACATAAAAGAAATTTAGCATCATTAGCCATTAAAGAAATGCAAACTAAAATCACAAAGAAATATCACTGTGTACGTATCAGAATGGTGAGGATGTAGAGAAGCTGGATTGCTCAGACATTGCTGGTGGAAATGTAAAATGGTACACCCCACTGAAAAATAGTTTGGCAGTTTCTAAAAACAACTAGATATGCATTTACCATACAACCTAGCAATTGCACTCCTGGATATTTACTGTACAGAAATAAAAGCCTAGGTCCACACAAAATCCATACACAATTGCTCACAGCAGCTTATATATAATAGTGAAAAACTGGAAACAAAATATCCCTCAATAGGTACATCCAATAAGAAATACTACTGAAAAATAAAAGAAGAAAAATATTAATATACGCAACTTCAAGATATCAAGGGCATTATGCTGCATGAAGACAAGCCAATCTCTAAAGGTCACATACATTATGATTTTATTTTTATAACATTCTTGAAATGACAAAATTATAGAGTTGGAAAATGAATTAAAGGTTGCCAGGGGTTACAAATGTAAGAAAGCGGTTAAGTATGACTATAAAAGAATAGAATAAGGGAGATCTTTGTGGTGATAAAATAGATCTGATCTTGATTGTGGAGATAGCTAGGTTAATCTATATAAGTAAAAAAACAAACAAACAAAACAGAGTGAGAGGAGTGAGGGAAGGGGGGAGGGAGGAATTTAAAACAAATTTTGAACTGAATGATAATGAAGATACGACATACTGCATATACTGCAAACTACATCCAGAATTGCTGGATATGCAGCTAAATAAATGCTTAGAAACTTAGACTTAGATGTAAGAGGGAAAAAAAGGAAAGACGAAATGTCAATGAGGTGAGCATCCGAATCAAAAAGCTAAAATAAAACAGAAAACCAAATCAGAAAAGGAAGAAAATAACATATATTGCAGCAAAAATCAACAAAACAGGAAAAGATACAATAAAGAAATTCAAAAAAGTCAAAAGTTGATCTTTGAAACAAAGATGAGAGTAATGAAACTGATAAACCTCTAACAATACTGATTAAGAAAATATAGCAAACATAAATTTCCAGCATTGGGAATTAAAAAAAGGAACATAATTAGACTCTACAGGCATGCAATAATCTTATGCAAAAAAATGGGGAAAAAAATACATGAAATGAACAAATTCCTTGGTAACACATTTATCAAAATATCAATAGTTTGGCCAGGTGCAGTGACTCACACCTGTAATCCCAGCACTTTGGGAGGCCGAGGTGGGTGGACTACTTGAGGCCAGGAGTTCGAGACCAGCCTGGCCAACATGGGAAAAACTCATCTCTAATAAAAATACAAAAAATTAGCTGGGCATGGTTGTACGCACCCATAATCTCAGCTACTTGGGAGGTTGAGGCAGGAGAATCGCTTGAACCTGGGAGGTGGAGGTTGCAGTGAGCCACTGCACTCCAGCCTGGGTGACAAAGAGCAACTCTATTTAAAATAATAATAATAATTTTATATCTATCAATGAAATTGCATGCACTATTAAAAATCCCTCCTCCCCGCAAAAATGAAACAAGAACAGGTTTAGAGAGTTTCACTGGTAAATTCTTCCCATTTTTTTTTCTGAATTAACATCAATTTTTTGTGACAAGAAAAAGACGGAATTGTTCTCTACTTTTTGTTTGAAGTCAACATAACCTCAATTGCCAACTCTAACAAGGATTATACTAGATAGAAAAGCTATAGATCATAAACATAAATAGAAAAATACTAAATGAGAATGTTAACTCAATTCAAAGATACTTAAAGAGGAAAATGATTTTGACCAAGTTGGGCATTCCAGAAATGTAAGGTTGAATTAACATTTGAAAATTGTTTAGTCTAATTCACAAAATGAACAGAATACAGGAGAAAAACAGGATCAGCTCAAAAGATGGGAGAAAAAAATAATGGATAAAATCCATGCTATTACCACTTCTATTCAATATTAGACCCAAGGTTTTAGGTAATACAATAAGGCAAGGAAAATAAATTAAAAGTATAAAGACTAGAATTGAAGAAACAAAAACTGTAATTATTTGCAGACCACATAATTGTGTGTACTGAATACCCAAATGAATCCACAAATAAACCATTAGCTTTAATAAGTGAACTTAGTAAGTTGGTGGATGTAAAATCAATACCAAAAAATAAACTGTATTTCCCAGCAAAACAATTAGAAACTAAAATGTTTTCTAAAAATATGTTTAAAATATGATTAAATTTTTTTAATTGGAACACAACATAGGGTTTAGAAACAGACCCACACATATATGACCCCGTGATTTACAACAATAGTGACAATTTAAGGGAGAAAGGATGATCTCTTTAATAAATGGTTCTGGGTCAAATGGATATTCAAATGGAAAATTATTTATAAACATACATATGCACATAAATACTTTATTTCTACCTCACACCACATCCAAAATTTAAAAGGTAAAACTTTAATAAAGGTTCTGAGAGAAAATCTCTGTATTTTAGGAGTAGCCAAAGGTTTCTTAAATTGGGCAAAAAAGAAAAAAAAAGCAATACCCACAAAGAAAAAAATTTATTTTTAAAATTTAAAATTTGTTTTTAAAATAAAAACAACTTCTGGTTATTAAAAGATACAATTAAAGGAGTGAAAAGGCAAAATACAAAGGAGAAAATGGTTACAATACAAATATCCAGCAAAGAAGTTGTATTCAGGAAATATAAAGAACTCTTGTAAATCAGTAAGAAAAAGACTGAAAAATCAATAGAAAAATGGGTGAAAAAAAAAAAAAAACAGGAACTTCCCAAAAGAAGATATCCAAATGACCAATCCCATATGGAAAGGTGCTCAGCATCATTACTCATCAGGAAAATGCAAATTAAAACAATAAAATGATACTATAACATATCCCCCAGAGTCACTACAATTGGAGAAAATAAATTTAAAGTGGGTAGTACTAAGTGTGAGCATTAATGTGGAGCCACAAGAACTTTCACACACTAAATATTGTGAGAGAGCTGGACTTATAATCGCTTTGGAAAACAGTTTGGCAGAATCCACGAAAGCTGAATATATACCTTAGGACCCAGAAATATCACTCTTAAGTGAACATCCAAGAGAAATACACACTTATGAATATTAAAACATAGGTAGTAGGAAGTTTATAGCAGATTCATTTATAACAGCCAAAAACTGCAATCAACAGAAGAGTGGACAAGTATATTCTAGAATATTCAAACAGAAAATGAAAAAGAACTACTGCTACACACAATACAAATGAATCTCACAGACACAAAGACAAGACAAAGAAGTCACAAAGCATATATGCTCAGGCTGTATTTACATAAAATTCAAATAGTAATACTTATCTCCGAGATAAAGTCAAAATAGTGATTCCTAAAGGGGAGGATTAGGACTGACTGAAAGGTGAAACAAATTATGAGTGCTGATCATTTTCCACATCTTGATTTCAGTGAGAGTTACATGTATATTTAATCCGTTAAAAAAATCCTTGGGCACACTTTTTCCCTTTAATGTATGTTATTTCTCAATTTTTCAAAGTTTGCAAAATAAGACATATAATCAAAGCAAAAACTCTGGGGCATTCCAGTGAATGATGTAAAAACACGTCTCTTAAAGAAGGCAAGTAATAGCGACAGCCTGTATACATAAAGCTACACCTTGTCTATCCGCAACTATGAATTTAAAGTTCATTCACCAGACATTCACCTTAAAATGAAGAGCACAGGAACTAAATAACTGAAGACAAAGTTGGTCTACCACTGTGACGTGTGGCCCTCCACAGGGGTGATGTGGATTCAACTGGCTAATTCCCATTCCCAGAAGGAGTCCTTTAACAAAGTGCTCAGGTAAAGATGAATCCTCAACAAACATATTTTAACCTCTGTAATACATTTAGATTTGTCTTCCTCAAACATTATACATTTTTAAAACTTTTAATCATTTTATTGCATACCAAATTCTTTTTTGGAAATAATAATTATGCCATACTTTCACACTATTTTGATATATGCTGGTACAAGGCTAATGTAATTATGAGATTTCAAAATTATAAATTACTTATACTTCTTTTCAATAATAACATTTATAATATTTTGACCATATAACGATAATGCACTCAATTTTAACCCAATAGAATATTTTCAAATACATATATTCATTTAACTAAATGTGCTATAAAGCATTAAAATATCACTTCTTATATTTCATCTATTCCTTCTGAGTTGTTAAATGAAAAGGAAGGTAATATTATTAGCTTTGTTTTAGTGGTTACCACCAATTTTTGCATAAGTATTTCTGTAATTATCTACAAAAATGACTGCTTAGGATCAAACTTTATTTCATAAAGCATTTTTTGGTAGATTATCAAAATCTGTTTTATGATTCTGTTATTTTGACTTATTCTCAATACATAGTATAGCAGTAAGAATAAAATGACCAAAATACTTATGTATGTTTGATGGATATTATATTCTATCATTTAAAAGCTAAAATATATGTTATCTTAAATTAGGTTAGTAAGAAAAAATGACTACTGCTTTTGCAACCCTAGTTTTAGTAAACTGTTTAAACAGACATACATTGCTAGTTCAATTTCCCATATTTTTTGTTTATTTGCTACACCTTATTGTAATGAGAAACAAGAAATAAGCCATTCTTCAGGGAATTTGCTGTAACAGACGCACCTCTTAGAAATGCAGAATTTTTTTTTAATCATGCACCTTGTATTTTCTTCTTGCAGAACAAAAAAATGTGCTTTTTTTCTTGTGAATTTACCAAAATGCTGTAAAACACTCTCTGGAAATGATCCCAACTATGAAATGCAAAGATAGGATGCTGAGAGCATTCAATGAAATACAGCACCAAAAATGATAGCAATCACAAGAAAAATTTTTTATACATGATAGGACTCCATTTCAAGTTTGGAACCTTGAGAGGCCTTCTTTTCCATAAATCTTTCAGTGAAATACTGATTAAAGCACAGCTCTGATGCATTATTGAATAGGCGAACCCTTGCACAGTAATTGATGGTGGCACTCTGATTTAATGACCCTTATTTTTAAAGCTAATTAAAGAAATTGAACTGCATGTTCAAAGGGGATTAGCTTAATGTGACGAAACTATTTTGGACATAAGGTAGCTCCTAGCTCCTGAACTAAATGAGACACAAAACGGAGCAATAAGTTATAAGAAGGGAAAACAATATTTTCAAATAGAACAAGCACAATTTTACATTTTCTATGAGACCTTCCTTTCATTCATTCAAGTATTTATTGAGCATCTAAAATGTCTTAAACATCACTAGGTGATAGGGATAGTAATTAAAGTGACAAAATGCTTTCCATAATCACTAATGTGTTAAATAGCCTATAAAATTATTCTACTAGGCTTAGTTCACTCAGATACTGAGATAAGATACCTTTCTGTTCACAGCCATGAATTCTCAAATACCAAAACATAGTGATTGAGAACACACATTATACTTTGCAGATATTTTTAAGTAGCCTTTGACTATCATTTGCTGATAAATTTAAAAGATAAGGGTATTCAATTTAGAAAATAAGTCCTTAACCCAAGAATGTTGATTGAGTCATTTTAAGTAATCAAAATGTAAATTTTCTGCACCTGCCCCTATATAGGTACAAATGCATATTTGTCTTAAAATTCCCTTTGTGCTAAAAAAGTTAAACTGTGAACTATAAAATTGAAGACAGAAAGCAAAGAACACTTAAAAACTAAACAAGGAAATAAAGAATATGTAAGACTCTGACTTTTCCCTTTTTATATTTGGGAAGGTGTACCTGGATGATCAATAATCTACCCAGTGTAACACTGATTGTTATAACCTGCTAAATGACAAAATCAAATACAAAGCTATAGACTTTAGCTTTTATACAATGCTGTCAATTTAAGTGGATGAATGAGGAGTTAACAGATTTTAATATTTTAGTTTTTATTCAAACCTGCAAAGATCTTATTCATTCTTAAAACTACATAATAAGAGATTTTTATTAAAATCAATCCACAAGGCATACTGCACTAAATGCTGGGCTCTGTGTGTGTGTGTTTGTGTATATATGTGTGTGTACATATATATATATATATATATATATATTTTTTTTTTTTTTTTTTTTTTTTTTGAGACAGAGTTTCACTCTTGTTGCCCAGGCTGGAGTGCAATGGTGCAATCTCAGCTCACTGCAACCTCTGCCTCCCGGGTTCAAACGGTTCTCCTGCCTCAGCCTTCCAAGTAGCTGAGCTGGGATTACAGGCATGTACCACCACACCCGGCTAATTTTGTATTTTTAGTGGAGACTGGGTTTCTCCATGTTGGTCAGGCTGGTCTCGAACTCCCTACCTCAGGTGACCCGCCCACCTCAGCCTCCCAAAGTGGTGGGATTACAGGCATGAGCCACTGTGCCCAACCCTCCATGTGTATTTTATAAACTCGTTTTCTTCCTCTTTAAGAAGGCCTAAATGACACTAAAACCTCTGGGAATATACTTAGGTAAAAAAATTAAGACTCCCACTTCCCCAAATTTCATAAAATATTTATGAACACTTGAATAAAGATTGGAAAATAACTTGAAGTTAAAACATAGTTTTGTTTTATAGTCTTTTCATTATTGTTATCAAAAAATTGTTTACCTTCTTTTTTAAAAACTTCGCTTCTACAATGAAGTAAAACATACCAGGATGTTTTACCTCTCCCCGGAGTTTCCACCGAGATCCTAATTTCAAAAATAATGGGTTATTTTTTCAAATACATTTGACCTTTTTTGATAGTATCTTTATTTCTTATTATTGTTACTGGGTGGATAGAGGTGTCCAAGGTACGCTGAAAAAAAGACTACAAATTCCTTTCAGCGCCTCTCATAAAGAGCAATATTCTATTTCTCCATCGTTTAAATTACAAATTCTTGATACAGTAAAACTTGTTAATTTTATTAAATCTTGACCCTCAAGAACATGTGTTTTTCATATTCCATGTTTCAAAATGGTAAGCAGGCCAGGAGCGGTGGTTCACGCCTGTAATCCCAGCACTTTGGGAGGCTGAGGTGGGCAGATTGCTTGAGTCCAGGAGTTCGAGACCAGCCTGAGCAGCATGGCAAAAGCCCGTCTCTACTAAAAAAAAAAAAAAAAAAAAAAAAAAATTGCCTGGCTAGTGGCACACACCTGTGGTCCCAGCTTCTTAGAAGGCTGAGGTTGGAGGGTCACCAGAGCCCAAGACGTCGAGGCTGCAGTGAGCCATAAGCATGCCACTGCACTCCAGCCCAGTCTACGTGACAGAGCAAGACACTGTCTCGAAAAAAAAAAAATGGTAAAATGGTAAGTATAAAGTGTTTATGCTGCATAATAAATTCAATGATTGTCTCACAGAAAAGCACTAATTTGAGTTGCAAGCTGAACTGGCCTAGCCGCTTTTTTTGTATCATATTTGAAAAAAAAAATGACTGAAAATCAAACTATTATTATATAGACGGGTATAGAAAAGACATTTTCTCAAAAATAAACAAAGTAAGCCTGTCACTTCAAGGAAGACAACAGACAGTATTTGCCGCCCATAATAAAATTTGAGCTTTCAAGTGAAAATTAGAATTTTAGAACATCTGTATCTGCCACCTTGAGCTTGACACCTTTCCATAACTTGCATTTGTTGATAGGACTGCAACTGATATCAGCAAGTATAACTTTTGTATATTACATAATGAAATGAGAAATGTGATTTTTCCATTTTTCAAATGTTCCAAATGACCAATGTAATATAAATTAAGCTTTAGTTAAAAAAAATTGAAAGAGCAAGACAGACAAATAGATTTTCCTGTAGTACAGAGTGAAATATTTATTGATTTGGTTTCAGATTTCACAGTGATATAGGAGTTAAGAAGAAATTACTTAGGCAGATAGTGAGGGTATAGTCCTTGGTAAGGTTTTCCAGAAAAGCAGCCCCAAAATCATTTTCTTCTCTAACGAAGAGCAGCCTGTGAAACTGAGCTGCAGACATAAACAACCAAGCCGTAAGCTTGCACAGTTGAATGCCAGCAGTTGTGCCCACTGGACTATACTACCTGGGACTAGGGCATGTTCAAAATGGTGGCTACGTCTTCTCTTTTTGCCAGCCATGTGTACAGTAAGGAGCAGACAAGATGACAAGAACCAAGTGGAAAGTCCGCTTACATAATAAGATTACAGTGGGGCAACCAGCCTTCCCCTCAAACCGTGTAAACAACGTCACACCTGGTCAAATCAACCTGAGAGCCCTACGTAAATCAGACACACCCTTCTCAAGCCTGCCTATAAAATCTGCTGCAGTCGGCTGCCTTGCCCCTTCTTTCGGATGCCTCTCTCTGGCAAGGAGCTGTTCTCCTCTCTCCTTTCTTCTGCCTATTAAACTTTTCACTCCTCAACCCACCCACATGTGTCCGTGTCCTTAATTTTCTTGGTGCAAGACGACGAACCTCGTGTATTTACCCCAGACAACGATGCTACTTCAACAGTGCAACTAAACTTTAAGAAACCTCCACAAATTTTCATGCACTACCAAAGAAGGATACCACAATTATCTGAAAAGCTGTAACCCTCCCTTTCCCAGATTACATATCTGTGTGAGGCAAGATTTTCTTCAAAAACATCAACTAAAACAGCAAATCCAAACATTGAATGCAGAAGCCAATGAAAATCTTGTATTCTATTAAGCCGCACACTAAATATATGTGCAAAAATATAAAATAGTGCCACTCTCCTCAATTTTTAAACATGTAATGGGTTTACTACTGTGATTTTTAAATAAATAAATATTTAAAACATTTCTGAATTTTGATTTTTAACATGGCATATATTGATAGATAAAACCATATGAACAAAAGATTTTTGCAGACTTTAATAATAATTTATCACTACAAACTGATCAGGAGACCAAAATGTTTTACAGGATATATGTCTTGAGAATGAATTCTTACTTAATATCACCTACTAATAAATATCATTACCAGAATACAAATCTGGATCAGGTTTGTCTCCAACTACTACTAGACCACGCTGCCACAATCTGAGATCAGATAATCATAAGAAGCCCTCAAATCACCCAGAAATCCTTAAACTATATTCACTATGCTGTTTAAGAAGAAAATAAAAGAAAAAATATGGAGTTCTATAATTCAGAACTAGGCTCTGGAGTCCAGTCTGCCTGGCTCTACCACTTAACCTCTCTGTAACCCCATTTCCCTATCTATAAAATGAGGAAAATCATATTACCTACTTTATAGTATTGTTGTAATGATGAAACCATTAACTATAATAGAACTAGAACAGTTCTGGGCACACAGTAAGACTTTATGCTATGATAGTTGCTATGATATGATAAATGATGTACCTTTTCAATGTCATTGCTAAGAGAAAAGGTAGGGTCCCCAAAATAACTTCAGTTATTTGGTTAATTTACTTAAGTTAAAAACTAGTTGGCAAGGAAAGATAAATAATGAATGACAGTTTTGAATATTTAAGAATACTCATGCATTCATTTATTAAGCAATCAGTTTTAGAGCTTAAGTATCATATAAGGTACAAAGTATTTAAAGATGAATATGGCATGGACTTTAGGCCAAAAGTAGTAAATGGATGTCAAGCAAACCTGAAATACAATTAATTCTAAAGCTCCTTTTTATGCTTGTTAAGAACAAACAGCAAGTGGAATGCAGCATATACCACAGTCTAGGCATGTGTGTTTATGCATATTTACAGAATGTCTTTTCTTTATTTAAATCTCAACAATTCTGTGTTTTCTTAGCTAAATTTCCAACAGAAAAAACTTTAAAAAGTGTAGCTTGAGCAAAAATTATATTCTTATCAAGGTATGCTGAAATTTTCTACATCAAAGTGGGGAAGGTATCAAAATTAAGTAAATTAATCTATTTGAAAATGCAAGGCAAATAAGTAATTTAGAAACTGAAAATTTAAACAAACAACATGTTAGAATTTTTGCAGTGTTTTTCCTATCAGTCCCACATTTCTAGGAGACAAACTGACTCACTCTTCACAATCTGCTTAGAGGAAAATAAAAATAAAATAAAGCCTTACAGAGAAGTATAATTATATAGGAATGGACACATGAAGATTGATTATATTTTGCCACATTCTCTCTCTATTCCACTATTATCTTTAACCAGATCATTCACTTCACCTTTAAAATCTAGCAAAATTGTTAATATAACCAGAATGAAGTACTGGTTTACGTTAAAAAGAATCTATGATTAAAATCTGGGAGAAGAATTTACAGGACATGGCATATTTTAACTTAATGAATTTGAGTTTAGATGATGTTTAGCTGAAGTGCATTTCTCTTTAGGGATGCTATTAACTGTTTTTCCATCTTATTTGTTCATTAACACAGAGAACTAAGGATTCAGAAACAGTGTAACTTATAATAAAAGTTAAAAAAAAAAAAAAAAAAAAAAGACTGGTGTCAGGGTTAGACAGACCTCAAATTCTCCTAAGTCTATCAATGAATAATTGTGTGGGTCAGATTATGTTATATAAGCTAACCCCCAATTTCCTCACTGGATAAAATGAGGACAAAACCTACCTCCTGGAACTGATGGACTAGTTAAATGAGGCAAAGTCTATAGCACATAAGGGCTTCTTGAAAGGTAATTGTTGTAGCTTCCAATGGAAAATAAGGCCTGTTATTCTTAAATTTGGAGGTTAAAAAAACTCATTTAGGTTATAACCAGTAAATTTCACATTTTTTTCCTTCTTCTGTAAAGACCATTTAACATTGTCACAAAAATACCATACAATTATCACCATTTGCTGTTTTAGACACACATGCATAGCCAATAGCAAGATGGTGTTGCATTTTAATCCAGCACTGTATAAAAAGCTTGAACAGTGCCTTCTTGCCCACGGTAAAACAAAAATTTTAGTCCCTTCAATGGCTCTATATTTACAAACTTTTAGCTAAAGGAACAAACATTTAAAAGCTGTTATTGTACCAAAAATAAAGTATTTGAAATTCCTACAGTAAATAAACTTTACGGTAAATGTAAAAACATAAGAACCACTCATTCTCTTTTAACTTCCCCTAGATAATGCACACTAGAGTCTCAAGAAATAGATACTTTGCTGTCAGGTGGCTACAAAGCTCTATCATAAAAGTAAAACTATTTCAGGTGTAAGAAAGATAATTTTCATTTTCACAAGTAACAACAGCTGGGAAGAGTTCCATTCCATTTTTAGATAATTCTTGTTAATGAAATCAAAGCATATTTCTTTCGTTCTGTCCTCCTTCCCCTACCAACACCAAGTCATAACTTAACCTAGACATTCTTGGAAAGACAGTAGTCATCTCCCCCTTACTGATAGCAAGCATATAGGTGAATCATCCTCCTTTCGGTCTCAAATTAGAAACTATAGGGAAAGGATCATTTTTTTTGTTATTTATATAAGTAATAAAGAGAGGGAAATACAGGCACTTCTGCTCTTTAAGATATGAATCAAACAAAACAGTATCTTTCTGATTGTCAAAGTCAAAATAGGGCAAGAAAATGCTCAGTTCACAAAATTTCTCATTTTCCCATCACTCTAAAATGATAAATGTAAGAAATTATTTGAGCTGCTGCTGTTGCTACTTAAAAGCAACATACCTCAACACTTTGGCCATGAACTCTTCGCAGTCGTATAAATCTGTATCTACAGAATAAAGACTCCTCAGACATGTCCTGGTATAGTATGTGTTCCACTAACAAACTCTGCTTCCCTCACATATTTGAAGTTGAACCTCTGAAGTACACATTGACTACCTGACTATCTACATCTCTAGGTTTTCTAGAATTTGCTCCTGTTTTGAGCATCAGAAAAAAAAAATTCACACAAAGTGCACATTACTTGTGTGGCCTTGGGCAGAAAAACCATTAGTAAATTAGGATGTGATGCTGTATTCTTAGAATTAGTAAGATGAAAGAAGCATTATTTTAAAGAACAATTACTATATTTCACAATTATAACTGAAGATCTTACTTATCAAAATGTCATTAAAACCACTACCTTAATTTTAGGTTAGGATGCTTTTTTTTTTTTTTTTTGAGACAGTGTCTGGCTCTGTCGCCCAGGCTAGAGTGCAGTGGCGCAATCTGGGCTCACCACAACCTCCACTTCCCGGGCTCAAGCGATTCTCGTGCCTCAGCCTCCCGAGTAGCTGGGATTACAGGCGTGCACAAGCACGCTCGGCTAATTTTTGTATTTTTAGTAGAGACAATGGGGTTTCACCACGTTGACCATGCTGGTCTCGACCTCCTGGCCTCAAGTGATCCGCCCGCCTTGGCCACTGCATCCAGCCTGTTAGGACGATTTTATCATGTTAAAAAAATGTGAAGAAATAAAAAACAAAATGATTGCTAAAATAATGTATATACTAGAACGGTTAGAAGACAAAGTTAGTACAATATCCAAAAAAAAAAAAAAATGCAAAAGAACAAAGGTGATTAACCAACCAACAAATAAAACTTCTTACTTAAAATGGTTCTTCACAGTCTGGCTCCATAGTTTCCTCTCCTGCCAATACCCCTCATATAATCTACTGCTCTGATAATACAGGTCTGCATGGGGCTCCATACCAGGGTTTCTCAACCTCAGCAATGCAGACATTATAAACCCAGTCATTTTTTGCTGTAGGGGGCTATGCTGTACATTGAAGGATGTTTAACAGCATCCCTGAACTCTACCCGTTACCTGTCAGTAGCAGCTCCCGTATCTTCCAGTCATGACAGTAAGAACTAACTCCAGACAGTGCGAAGTTTCCCTTGGGAATGGAGAGCATAAAATAATTCTGTTGTGAACTGCTCTGTATCCCTGTAAACACTGCTCTCTCTACCTGAAATCATTTCCCCCACCTCTGCAGAACTCATTTTTCAAGACCCATTTTCCATGCTGTTGCCTCCACTGTGAGGTTTTCTTCTAGTCAAAGTTACTCATTCCTTCTTTACTATTCACCTTCTTTGTTTTTTTTCTGTTCTATTTTCCCCTCTAGACAGTGAGAACCTCCATCTTATTATTCTTTGTATTTTTATTAATTTTAGATGTTCAACAAAGCTTGATTATTAAATGAATATAAGAATATGAACCTCCATGAGATAACCCACCCATTGCCAAGGGAAAACTGGTTCACTGAATCCCACATTGAACAATACATAGTCTTTCAGTTCTGTCTCTCTTTTTTTTGCTTTGCTTCTAGGAAACAAATTAAATGACATACTCAATTTTAGTAACCCAAGGTCCTTGGTATATCTAGTTATGTGATTTTTTTTTTATCTTTGTTTAGGTTTACATTTGAATCATTCATTATTTAACAAGTTTTGCCATTAGAAGTTGCTTCAAATCCTTTTTGAAATGTAATTAGCAAAAACTTACATAGAAATATAAAACCAAAATTTTACATCATGAAGATCTCGTTTCATGAAAAAATTTCAAAAAAAGATCTAATTACTCTAATCAACATTTAAGAGTAATTTTCAACCCTGATCCCATGTTAACACAGCATCTCTATAGTTGAAATTTCAAGAGTTGTCATAAAATTTCCAAAGAAAAGTCTGCCTTAATTGCGTGTGCATACACATTATGCATCTAGATGATATGTGTGTAAGCCTACACTTTTTGGGAGGAAAGTAAATGAACTAGAAACCTGGAAATATTAAACAAACACCAACAACAAAACAATGGAATGCCACACTCCAAAAAGTCTGAAGGTCATTGACAAGAAGAGACCTCCTGAATATTCTGTGCTGAGGTTTATTTGCTATCTAAGCAGCTTTTGCAGCCTGAGTTATCTACATTATTTCTCCAATCTTGGAATTGGTCTCTGTTGCCACAGCTTTAAAAATAATCTTAGCAATGTCGATTTTTCAGTATTGGTCCTAAATTTCTATTGAAATTAATCATTTTAATTCTCAGTTTTCCTACAGATAATTCAGGGTAAAAAGATTAATTTAGTGCCACTGGTCAATTCTTAAGGCAACACAATTAATTAATCAAGAGAGTAGCATCTACCTATACTGGACTGGAGAAACTTCATAGAATAAATATGCAAATCCTCAAGGCTGACAAGTTTCTATTATTAAACTGCTAACGTGTTTATTTCCCCCACAATAGCTGGATTTTTGTCATGAATACGCATTAAGCCCTGCAGTGATTAGCAGTGATGACTAGGTGACAGTGAGGACACTACTTGAGAATTTGCATTTGACAGATCATTGACATACAGTCACAGTTCTTTTTTTTTTCTCTTCACTTAAACAGGAATCATGCAATAGGAAATGAACCAGAGCTATTAGAGATTATTCAGGTTTAATAGCATGCATCCTTTTAGCTGGCGTTAGAACAATACACAATGTGGCAGAGTTAAACAGAGACATCAATTATATTCTCAGACCTGCTAATATTTTTGACAATATTTAAATAGCACATTCCTTCAGGGCACGGCTTTTTTGCCCTCTCTGTTACACACCTGTCAAGTGTTTAATTTGCCAAAGGGAAACAGTTTGATTTCTAAGGGCAGTCTCAATACTGAAGAAGCAAATTGAAAAAATTAAACATTATTGAATAGAAGTAATGAGAAGGATCTGAGGGGAAAAAATTGTAGGCTTAATTCAACATGGTATGTCAGCATCTGTCATTAATGCAACAATATGATCATGTTCTCCAATATGCTGCATACACCTCAAGTTTTTCAATTATTCAGTCCCTTTACTTCTAAAAAAAAAACAGGAGACTGATGGAGAGGGAGAATCAGAGGGTCGTATTTTCTAGTAATAGTAAAAAAGATGGAGATAGTAAATTGCAGCGGTCATGCATATAAAATTATACATTTGAAAACAGGTAAGGTATGAGGTAATAAATATAAGCTAGCCATTGGTCAGATTTGTGTAGCCACTGGTTTAAAAGAATAAATTTAATTCCTCAAATTCACTAATTATTAAATTATAAATATTAATAAATCAGCAGTTGGTAAACTACATAGAAAATTTAAATCTGACATGACAAAACTCTAGAGTACTTATATTTAAATTTTAGAATAGAAAATAATATAAGTTTTTAAATTTTTACTCTAGTCATATAAAAAAGAATCTGGTAAACAAATGGAATTGAATTAGTAAAGAATGGAGACAAAAAAAAGAATCACAGACACTGTAAAAAGTTATTAATGATTTTAAACAAAAGAAAATTCTTTGCATCTAGGGATCAACTTTCTACCTTTGAAAACAAAAAAAAAAAAAGAAGAAGAAGAAGAAGATGTGAGACAGGCTCCAAAGAAAACTGAGTTCTAGTTCTGCTCTACTCTTATAATCAAGTCATTTAACCTAAGCCACTGTAATCTACAGGGTATAAACTAGGTGTTTTCCTTGGTCCCTTTCAGTATTAGTTTTCCCCTGTATATGAACATGTGATCAAGAAGCCCAAAGTCCAAAAACATGTAAGACATGCCCCATAGAATTCACAGACCTCACAATTTATGTAGTCTTAAAATATATCAGTGTCTATCATTAACAAAATAATAAGATCATGCTGTAGTTGGTCTCAGTCTCAACAAATTTCCAAGTAGGTTTCATCTGAATCACGTGGGACCCAAATAGTCTTAGAGCCCATATTCTACTTCCATATGGAAATGGTAAAACAAGCTTAAAAGGCAGGCCTATTTGTACCCTCCTTTCATGAGACACTGTATGCACAAATAACTATTCCTTTTACATAAGACTGTCTACAAGGGAAATTTCAAGTTATCTCACTGGGCCAGTGGTATATCCCAACACACTTGCTAGCACTCTTTTTGTTTCAACTTTTCTTCTCATTCTAATCATGTTTTCACATAACATATTAAGAATAGAAGATATCTGTTCAACTTCTTTACACTCTCTGAAAAAGCAGATAATTTCCACAACATAATTATGCTTTTATTTGGGATATTGGTTTCTCCAAAAGCTTGCCAATCCATTCTGAAAACCAGTACCGAAAATCAATCTTGCCAGGCGTGATGGCTCACTCCTGTAATCCCAGCACTTCGGGAGGCCAAGGCGGGTAGATCATTTGAGGTCAGGAGATCAGCCTGGCCAACACGGTGAAACCCCATCTCTACTAAAAATACAAAAATTAGCTGGGCGAGGTGGCAGGCACCTATAATTCCAGCTAGTCAGGAGGCTGAGGCAGGAGAATCTCTTGAACCCAGGAGACAGAGGCTGCAGTGAGCCGAGATGGTGCCACCGCACTGCAGCCTGGGTGGCAGAATGAGACTGTCTCAAAAAAATAAAAATAAATAAAATCAATCTTTTCAATAACTTGTAAAGGAGACAAACACAGCTACATATAACAAAAACACCTTAAATTCATGATTACGACTTTTAAAACCATTAAATAGAAATTTATTATAGAAAAGTATTTGTGAAGATTCTTCTTGATATACTTTTTTTGCTACAAAATATTTAGATTAAGAAGTTATATGACATTGAACAAATTCATTCTCTCTTACTACTATTTGTTCTTTTGCATTAGCCACACTTTGGGTTTTTTTTAACTGGAGCTGTTCTTTCACTCAATTATGAAACTAATCTTCAAGTTTCATTTTTAACCTTATAAGGCAGAATATTTGCTAGCAAGTCATCTATAACCATTAAATTAATGCTAAAGACATTAGAATGAAAACTAACTTGGATTGAAGGCATAACTAGATTGACTTCAAACCTTGAAGTTAACATTTTAAAAATATTTTTAAAGCATAGAAATGGTGATTAAGTAAGTTCAAAGAACATCTGACTTCAGTTTTCATTCTTTGTGAAATGTTTCAATTTTAATATAAATGCTAGGACTTTTTAATGCTCATAATTTTTACAGAACAAAAAAGCACTGTGTTACATTTAGAAGTTCTAATGTTTATCACCATCTGAGCTGTCATGGAAGCAATTGCTACTTACACTCTTTAAAGAAGTGAGAATTGCAATTCCTCTAACTGATGACAATGTAATTATTCCTTTTACTGTCAAAATAGAGGTGATTTCCCTTCCTCATACACATGATTACACATGCAAATCCAGGCTTATCTGAAATCTTGGAAGTATACTGAATGTCCGAATCTGAATGAGCAAGATCACATGAACAATGAGCCTCAGTGATGATGGAAACTAAGTCTACAGCCAACCATCCTAAACATATTTTTATCATCCGTTCTTCCTGTAGAAACTCATTCTTCAGCATCCACACAGCTTTCAACACAATGTCATATCATCTACAATATACAGCAACAACCATTACAAAAATAACCAGGAGGAAAAAAGCCACAGTGAATCTGAATGTCTCATTTGGAGGTTTAAATGACTTCATTAACTATTCATTAACACATAGAAAAATCAGCCTTTCAGAAAAACACAAGCCTTTCACAAGATCTATGCCATGTCGTGAATGCCTGCTTGGGTGAATGATGTCCTACCTGGTCTTTCAGCTGCTGTACAGAAGTCTGAAGGCTCAGAATCTGACTGAAGAGAGGGCTCTGCAGGACTGATTTCAGAAGGCTCAGTTTGTCTTCATTTGCTACATCCCCACGTTCTCGCAGCTTGGTTTGCAAGCGCTCTGCTGCATGCAGGGCCCGATTTTTGTCTATACCAAAGAGCAGCATTTGTCAATAACAGGATTCAAAGGACACATGTCCAGCCTAAGAGGACTCCATCTTGTAGAAATTCTAAAACTATTTCTATTGAGTGCATAAAATTGTCTCTTTCAAATTGAATAAAATAACAGTAGGCCAGACGCAGTGGCTCATGCCTGTAATCCCAGCACTTTGGGAGACTGAGGCGGGCTGATCACTTGAGCTCAGGAGTTCGAGACCAGCCTGGCCAAAATGATGAAACCCCGTTTCTACTAAAAATACAAAAAATTAGCCAGGCGTGGTGGTGCGCTCCTGTAACCCCAGCTACTCAGGAGGCTGAGGCAGGAGAATCACTTGAATCTAGGAGGCAGAGGTTACAGTGAGCCAAGATTGGGCCACTGCACTCCAGCCTGGGTGACAGAGTGAGACGCCATCTCAAAAAAAAAAAAAAAAAAAAACTGTAGAGAAAGTACACATTTTTTATGGAGTACAAAAATACAAAACTGAGTACTTTTTAATATTTTAAATATCTTTCTCCAAAATTAAATAGCAAACAAAATAGCATATTTATATCTGCTTCAAACCAAATCAATTCAAATAATTATTGAACACTGTACAAATCAGACACAAAGTTGCTAAAGTAAATATATTGAGTAATTATGTCCTACTAGGCCTAGCGTCTTACAAGCATACTTACGCCAGACAGTTTCCACCACAAATAATAGTTAAAAACCTTTCCCTGAAACACAAACATATACACTTACACGCTCTTATATGTGAAGCCAAAATTTTTTTTTAATGAAGATTGTTGAAATGTATTATTTAGATTCATGATGGTAACAAGTATATCTATTTAAATGTATTTGCCATATCCCAGTAATGTTAAAAAGTGGGAATCGGCGGGGCGCGGTGGCTCATGTCTGTAATCCCAGCAGTTTGGGAGGCTGAGGCGGGTGGATTACTTGAGCTCAGGAATTTGAGAGCAGCCTGGCCAACATGGTAAAACCTCACCTCTACTAAAAAAAAAATTAAAAAAATCAGATGGGGGTAGTGGCATACGCCTGTAATCTCAGCTACTCAGGAGGCTGAGGCAAGAAAATCCCTTGAACTCAAGAGGTGGAAGTTGCAGTGAGCAGAGATCATACCACTACACTCCAGCCTGGACGACAGAGTGAGTGAGACTCCATGTCAAAAAAAAAAAATTGGAATCATCACCAGAGATACTTTCTATAGCACCAAATCTGAAATTGCACAGAAAGAGGGTAATTAAAATATGAATTGATGTTGATCATGAGTTCACACACACACACACAAACTTAAACAAACAATATTTACTCATATGCAGAATTTTTAAAATAAATAATGATAAAGATACACATGAGCATCTTATTCTGTGTTATACGTCCCATGTTATCTCAGGATACAAATCTAATATTAATTTCCACATCAATTTTTAGAAAGTGTGCAACTCAGCACAAAACAGAATGAAGACTAGAAAACAACAGTTTAAATAATTCTGTATTTGCCCTTTCCTTTCCACTTTCCTATTAAGAAGTTTCCTATGTGGACTAGTAGTCTTTACAGCATGTGGGTTTAGTATAAAATGGGAAGTGAAGGAAATGTACCTACATACATTTTCATTACCAGCACAGTACCAGGAACAAAAGTCATCATAGTGATCCCATGACCACAAAAACAAGTCCTTCTCCCGTTACTGCCACTGACTCTCACTCTATCCCTCAAAACCCACTCACATCAAGGTATCTGCCATAATGATTAAGGTGCCAGAGTGAAATCCAAACACTTTCCATTTAGTCATACCCAAAGAGTTATCTGGAATAGGGTAAGGAACTAGAGTGTCAGATAATTGCATGTATTGTACCATACCTGATATATCTATCTTTAAAATGGTTCTAGAAACTAGTTTCTTTAAAACTAAAGAGCAGTGGAAAACAGATTATTAACACATGAGTCTGGGAAATCTAGATATTTCAACCTAAATTATCTCATGTAGAAATTAAACTGCCTTAAAGCATAAGACTAAGCAACATTTTTCTCTTTATCAATTAATAGCAAGAGCTCAGTAGAACTTCACCTGCCACAAGTAAAAGTAATATCTTCTTTCAGTATTAAAAATACTGCTAAACTTCCAGATGCTTTCCAGAAATAGATATTAACCAAAATTAGGCTCATAAATCAGAATTGGGCTTACATTAAGCTTTATTAAAACCCATAATTGGAAAATATCTCATATGTTTTTAATTTTTGCTTATAAGTAACATATTTTTACAACACTTTAGATGAAATTGTCCGAATACAGAAACATATTACCTTAACACAATGCTAGTAGGCAAAAACTTTCTAAATCTAGATACTATAGACAGAATCCTGCTATGTTAAACACACCATATGTCAAAAATCCCAATGGGAGGAGTTACAATTCTTATAAAAGTAGGCAGAAAAGAATAAGTCTTACCAATGGCTTCCAACATTTTTTTCAAAGTTCAGTGTTCTTCTCTGAAATGATTAACAGCAATTAAAATGGAACTCTGTGCAAAAAAGAAATAGAATGGTTATGTTTTATCAGAACTTAATATTCTAAAGCTCTAAAGAACACTTGATAGAGTAGTTATACTCTAAAGAACACTTGACACAACTCCAATTCCTTTGACCATTAAAATCTTGTTGATACAACTTAAGATAGTTCTCTTTACAGACAATAAAGTAACCATTTTAGGACTTATTCAAAATTATCTTCTATGTATATATTTACCCATAATACTTGCATAAGGTAAAAGACATAAATTCTATTTTAAATAAGGTAGCAGAAGTTTCAAACATATTTCCATAAAAAGTTCTCAGTACAGACCACTATAATCTTGTATTCACTTACAGATCTTTAAGCACAGAATAAGGAGCTTACTTAACTCCACATAAGAAATTCTGTGGCAAAATCATAAAAAGTAGGAAACGTGATCCTGCCTTCAAAGGCTCACACTCCTAACTGAGGAGACAATACATGCATACCTATTAGAAATGAACTGTGGGCCGGGCGTGGTGGCTCACACCTGTAATCCCAGCACTTTGGGAAGCCAAGGTGAGTGCGTCACTTGAGGTCAGGAGTTCGAGACCAGCCTGGCCAACATGGTGAAACCCCGTCTCTGCTACAAATACAAAAATTAGCTGGGTGTGGTAGTGCACACCCGTAATCCCAGCTACTCAGGATGCGGAGGGAGGGGAATCACTTGAACCCAGGAAGCGGTGGTTGCGGTGAGCCGAGATCATGCCACTGCACTCCAGCCTGGGCGACAGAACAAGACTCCATCTCAAAAAAAAAAAAAAAAAAAAAGAAAAGAAAAGAAAAAAAGAAATGAATGTGACACTCAAGCAGTACCTGAACCACTGGAAGATAATACTTTAAATCACGGATGAAAAACTGAACATAAGGGAGCATGTTAAATTTTTCAAAAGTTCTCAAAATACTCTCCTGACTATAATGTTCTCCTCTTTCCCATTCAAAGAAATCTTCTCAACTCCTTCAATCCACACATCTCATCTTTCTCTAACAATACTTAACTAGATTCTTTGAAGTACTGGATACAGATCTGCATTGCTAACATCCACGTCACTAACCCATCTTGAGCCTTTGCTGCCGAACAAATTTGCACAACTATCCCCATAGTTCTCTCTTTTGCCTCACAGAAAATCCTGAATCATGAGGAAGACAGTCAGTCAGTCATTCCTTCAATAGAGAAAAGAAATCTACCACCACACGTTCTCATTTTTCATCTGGAAGACAAAATGGAATTTCTCTTAGAAAGAACAAGTCGCCTCCTGTTACCTCTTTAAGACAAAATTCATTTGGCAAAAAGGGAAGTATGTGATGTAGATGAGCAGATCTACAGAACATCAATGCCTGCAATTAGCTCTGTGTGATAATAGAGAACAGTACGTATTGACTTGCCTTATCCCAATTTAGAATATACTATTTGAAACATCAACTCCATTTCAAATGTTAAATTGTTTAACTACTGGCACTTGTTTTAAAAAGTGCCTTTGTGTCAAGAAAAGAGGACACTGGTTCTGACCTGGAATTGAAACCTAAACAGAAGTGTGGCCTTGAGGAAGGGACCTATCATCTCAACCTCAGTTTCTTTTAAAACACACTTACTCATTGGGTATATTTTGAAAAATGAGATAAAGTATGCCAATTTCCAGCTCATAGCATAACTTGTAACTATGATATATTTATTCAAGATTAATGCCGAGTCCGTATATTCCATATAGATAGGCATTCCAATGCCAAGCATTGTATTATTTCATGAGGCCTAATATAGGGAAATATTAACAAATAAATTGATGATTTTTTTACTCTTATTTACAAGGAGAATATGATACTCCTTCACAAAAAAGCCTACTATTAGCCAACCCCCCTCAAAAACAATTAACTTCTGGCAATTAAAACACATAAATAGGCCGGGCACGGTGGCTCATGCCTGTAATCCCAGCACTTTGGGAGGCCAAGGTTGGCGGATCACGAGGTCAGGAGACCGAGACCATCCTGGCCAACATGGTGAAACCCTGTCTCTACTAAAAATACAAAAATTAGCTGGGTGTGGTGGAACATGCCTATAATCCCAGCTACTCAGGAGTCTGAGACAGGAGAATCACTTGAACCAGGGAGGCGGAGGTTGCAGTGAGCCAAGATCGCGCCACAGCATTCCAGCCTGGCAACAGAGTGAGACTCCGCCCCCTGCAAAAAAAAAAAAATAGGGCTGGGCATGGTGGCTCATGCCTGTAATCCCAGCAAATAACTTGAGCTCAGGAGTTCGAGACCAGCCTGGCCAACATGGTGAAACCCCGTCTCTATCAAAAATACAAAAATTAGCTGGGCGTAGTGCATGTGCATGTAGTCCCAGCTGCTCCAAGAGGCTGAGGCAGGAGAATTGCCTGAATAAAGATGCACCAATATAAGGAAGCCCAGGGCTATAAAAATATGTTTAATCACCCAGGAGGAAGCATGATAGCAATAAAAAAAAGCATGGACTAGAGAGTCTGATAACCTGAATTTAAATTTCAACCAGCTATACACCCTTGTTAAGTCACTTATCTTTTCTGAATCTGAATCTCTATTTATAAATGGATGATGTTTATAACGTTTTGAAAGGATAAAATTATACATGTGTTTGGTATGCACATGAAAAATTAATTCTAAAGATAGACAGTGTTCCTGACATACATGGGAGGTAGACCTCAGATTTAGAAGCTCACTGATTTATGAGAAGTCTGCAGAGAAAGTACAGCGTAGGCAGTTCCTAATTGAGAAAAACACTGTTGTCCAAAAGTTCACCTACAAGTCAGTTACGTTAAAACAGAATTACTTTTTCTTCCCCCAAAAAATACACAAAGGTTTAAAAAAAAAAAAAAAGAAGCTCCCAGATGAGAGAGCTCTACTCTTTTGTATTTCAATGACTTTAAAATTACAGTTTCAGAGTTTCTTTTCTATGCTTGGATGTCCCTAAAATAAATGTATAGCTTTTTTTGAGATTTTTCAGGGGATTTCACCATTAGCCACCCTGACAAAAAGATAAGAATTTTTAAAAATTGTTCCTTTCTGTGCCTGATACTCCTGTACTGAGGATTCAGTTCTAATTATAAACAAATTCATCTGTAATCACAAAATTTTTGAGATAGATTGAGTCCATTCCCTTCAAATTGCAGCCACGAATTCCTCTTGTCACCTTTTCACCACACTACCACTTCCTTTCCCTTTTTGCCCATCTAAACACCATATGGAAACTTAAGGATACCTGAGTGATAACAGTGGGTCATGGCCAACTGGCATGACTTAAAGAAGATCCAACATGTCAGAAGAATGGCAAGTTCTGAGGAATTTTCTTTCTTTTTTTCTGGGCAATTCATGCTAAGCAGTGACAATAATGAATCAGAGAGGCAGAAAAGAGATGAGCTATGGATATGGTACGAAGGAGTTCAGCACTAATGCTGAAGCAGAAGCAGCAATGATAACAGCAAACACACAGCACCTATCACATGCTAGGTACTATTCGAATCATGCTTCCAATTAAGTCCTTTAATACTTACACAATCCACTCACTTTATAACAAGGAAAATGAGGTACAGACAGATTAAGTAACTTGTCTAAGGCCACATTGCTAGTTAAGTGATGGAGTCAGGATCTTAACACAATCCATCTAGCTCCAGAGTCCACAATTTAATTTCTACAATATGCTGCCTCTAGAAAGCAGGAAGATTTAACTTCCCTGTTTCCAAGTTCAAATAGACCATGCTCTACATAAAGTGAAACCAAAGGAAGAAATAGAGACCCAAAATGAATAAAGTCTGAAATGGAATAGACTGTTATAGATAGTCAAATTAGCCAACTGTTCAGACAAGGTATGAAGAAGTCAGAATTATGTATATTAGAAACCACCGGTGGGTCTACACCATTTATGTAATGTTAATGTCCATACATCTTTAAACAAATCACTTTTAAAATTCAAGATTTTAAGAAAAACCCTTAAGAAGCCTCTTTAAATCGTTATTCAAAGTACATTCAAAAACATTGCTTTTACATTTCAAGGTACTAAATCCCTCAACACAAAGAAAATTAAGAATACACAGTATATTGTTGCAACTGTTCAATTTTATTATTAGTTGTTGTTAATCTCTTATTGAACTTAATTTGTAAATTAAACTTTATCATAGGTATGTATTTATAAAAATAAAAAATGAAAAAAAACATGGTACAAGCATAGCTCAGAGATATTGCAGGATCAGTTCCAGGCCACTGCAATAAAGTTAATCTCTCAACAAAAGGGGTCACATGAATTTTTTGGTTTCCCAGTGCGTACAAAAGTCATGTTTACACTACACTGTAGTCTATTAAATGTGCAGTAGCATTATGTCTAGGAAAACAATCTACACACCTTTATTTAAAAAGTTTACTGTCAAAAAATGCTAGTGATCATCTGAGCCTTCAGTGAGTCATAGTCTTCGTGCTGGTGGAGGGTCTTGCCTTTGTGTTGATGGCTGCTGACTGACGGGTGGTGGTTGCTGAAGGCTGGGGTCACTGTAACAATTTCTGAAAATAAGACAACAATGAGCTTTGCCACTTTGATTGATTCTTCCTTTCATGAAAGATTTCTCTGAAGCATGTGATGCTGTTTGATAGCATTTTACCCACAATAGAACCTCTCAAATCCTGCTCCTACTTTATCAACTAAGGTTATGTAATAGCCTCAGCCCTTTGTTTTCATTTCAGTGATGTTCACATCTTCACCAGGCATACATTTCATCTCAAGAAACCACTTTCTTTACTCATCCATAAAAAGCAACTCCTCATTCATTCAAACTTTATCATGAAAGTGCAGCAATTCAGTCACATCTTCAGACTCCATTTGAAATTCTAGTTCTCTTGCTATTTGTACCACATCTTCAGTGACTTCTTCCACTGAAGTCTTGAACCCTCAGCGTTATTCATAAGAGTTTCAGAATCAACTTCTTCCAAACTCCTGCTAATGTTGATATTTTGCCTTCCTCCCATGAATTACAAATATCTTAATGGCATCTAAAGTAGTGAATCCTTTCCAAAAGGTTTTCCATTTACTTTGCCCTAATGTAGCAAAGGAATCATTAAGTACAGAAGCTATAACTTTACAAAATGTACTTTTTCAATAATAAGACTTGAAAGTCAAAATTACTCTGTGGTCCAGGGGCTGCAGAATGGATGTTGTGTTAGCGACATGAAAACAACATTCATCTCTTTATAAAACCCTATCAGAGCTCTTGGATAACCAGATGCCTTGTCAATGAGCAGTAATATATTTTATAAGAACCTTTTTCTGAGCAGTAGGTCTCAACAGCAGGCTTAAAACATTCAGTAAACCATGCTATAAACAGATGTGCTGTTATCCAGTCTTTCTTTTTCCATTTACAGAGAATACAGGCATAGCAGATTTAGCATAATTCTTGAGGGCCCTAAAAATTTTTGAAATGGTAAATAAGCACTGGCTTCAATTTGACATCACCAGCTGCATTAGCTCCTAATGAGAGAGTCAGCCTCTTTAAAGCTTTGAAGCCAGACATTGACTTCTCCTAATTATTTAAGTCCCTGATAGCCTCTTCTTTCAATATAAAGCTGTTTTATCTACATTAAAAATCTGTTGTTTAGTGCAGCCACCTTCATTAATGATCTTAGCTAGATCTTCTGGATAGCTTTCTGAAGCCTCTACATTAGCACTTGCTGTTTCACCTTGCACTTTTATGTCATACAGATGGCTTCTTTCATTAAACCTCATGAACCAACCTCTGCTAGCTTCCAATATTTTTTCTGCAGCTCCCTCACCTCTCTCAGCCTTCACAGAATTGAAGAGAGTTAGGGTTTTGCTCTGTATTAGGCTTTGGCTTAAGGGAATGTTGTGGCTGATTTGATCTTCTATACAGACCAATAAAACTTTCTCCACATCAACACTAAGGCTGTTTTGCTTTACATGCAGTCACTGGAGAAGCTATTTTAATTCTTCAAGACCTTTTCCTTTGCATTCACAACTCGGCTGTTTGGCACAACACACTTAGCTTTCAGCCTATCTCTACTTTCAACATGCCTTCTTCACTAAACTTAATTACTTCTAGCTTTTGGTTTAAAGTGAGAGGCATGCAACTCTTCCCTTCACTTGAACACTTAGAGGCCATTGCAGGGTTATTAAATAGCCTAATTTCAATACTGTTCTGTGTCAGGGAATAGAGATGCCTCAGAAGAGGGAAAAAGAATGCGAACGGCCAGTTGATGGAAAAGTTGGAACATGTGCAACATTTATTAGGTTCACCATCTTAAATGTGCAGGGCTGTAGCACCCCAAAATAATTAAAATGGTAACATCAAAGATTACTGATCACAGATCACTGTAACACACATAAGAATAATAAAGGGCATGAAATATTATAAGAATTAACAAAACGTGACACAGACACAAAGTAAGCACATGCTGTTGGAAAAAAATGGCACCAACAGACTTGCTTGACACAGAGTTGCCATAAACCATCAATTTGTTTAAAAAAAATGCAATATCTGCAAAGCACAATAAGACAAAACTCAATAAAACAACATAGACCTGTATATATGGGGTAAGGTACTATGTTTGGTTTCAGGCATCTACTGGGGGTCTCGGAATGTATCCCCCATGTTCCAAGGTGTGGGACAACTGTATTCAAATCTGGTACAGAAAAAATACCAGTTTCCCTCTAGCTGCTGTTCATGTATCCTGCTAGTGGCCATATCAGTATTTGGTTATAACTGAACCTAAAATCTGTTCCAATAGGCTTAGCTCTCAGAACCACAAGACATACCAATAACAGCTCAATGAATTCAGTATCTGTTAGGCACCAGAGTGCTAGGCAAGTGCAGTTTATAAACGTTCCATCATGCATGTGGGGACTTTGACCATCTTGCTCCCCACAATATCCTCCCGTGCCTGACACATTATTCCAGATAACACAACAGAGAAAAGGAGAGGTCAAGGTCTTACTCAAGGTCAAACAGCTAGTAAATGGGAGAACTTGGAATTGAACCCTACTGTCCCTTATTTTAAAGCCCAAACTCTATCACACTACCCATATTTTCCAAACTGTCTCACAAAAATCACATGGTGAAAATATATTGTCAAATTTATAAAAAAGAAGATACAGAACAAGGTATTAAGTTGCTACACTTTGTACAGAAGAAGAGGAGGGTAATTGCTTAGGTAAGTAAAAATTGATTGGTGTATGTTTATAGAAGCATAGACTATTCTGCAACTTTTTCAAAGACACTGATAGTGGGATATGGCAGGGCTGAAGGACACTGAGATAATCTTACTTTGCACTGCATTACTTTTGTGTTTATCAAATTTTATATCTTAATAGAGGGTTGCCAGATTTATCAACTAAAAATACAGGATGCTAGTTAAATTTGAATTTCAGGTAAATGAATAATTTTTTAGTGTATGTCCCATGCCACACTTGGGACATATTTATACTAAAATCCAATTTTATCTGAAATTCAAACTTAACTTGGACATCTGTTATTTTATCTAACAATCCTACTATGTACATGCTAGCTTAGAAATAAAAACATATAAAATCATTTTAGCTTTCAAGCTTCCTGTAAAACTTTAATATAATGAGAGAGCTGCCTAATCCTTAACAAATCTCAAAGATTTTACCTGTGACCATATGATTCTCCAACAACTTGTTGGTAACACTAGTGTCAGCAGGGGATAAAAATGAAACAGAATATTTGGTATTATTTAGAAATACGAACTGATTAACTGAGTAATCATTTTACATTTCAACAAGTTGTAATGGTAACATGTAGGCACAGCTTTTACGAAGCAGAGAATCAGCGTTTGAAACATAACACAAATCATTCTGCTCAATGCAGATTATACGGCAACTAACAAGTGAAAATATGTTTTATGCTAAAAATAACTCTATGAAGAGAAACTGCCCCAAATGCATACCATTTTCTACTTATCTTAAACAATTCTGACTGAAAAAGGAATACAACATTAAAAGGGCTTGTTTCAATGGCTTGCAGCTTGTCAAAGTTGCTCAGCATCTGTTATTGCATTTAAATTTACCATTTCTATCATTCATAGTTGCCTCAGCAGTACCTGAAGTAAGCAGACAAAGGCACAGTTGTAGTCAACTGCAAGTAGTTTTTCATAAATTCAATTGTCCATAACAGCAATACTTACACTTTCAGTCATAATTCCTACTTTTGGGTAACATTACTGAACTATAGCTCTAAAAGTATAGAAATGTCACAGTACCCACCAAATCATGTAGCCATCCAACAGAAATCACTCAGTCTTTTCTTAGCATCTGTTCTTCTGAACTTCTCCCTCATTTTTATAGGCTTTGATCAAAAAAGCATTCATGAACACAATTTTTATTTTCAAGTAGACATTTATAAATCTTCCTAAATTTATTCAATGAAAATAAGATGTATTAATTCAATTTTGCCCACCAAAATGAAAGAAAATCAAGTTATTAAAGAACCTTAACTTCACAACACACTTCAAATACTGATTAATATTCTTGTTCTTTCTTTATGAAACTGCCAGATAAATTACCTGAAATGAAAATGCTGTCGTCCCAGCTACTGGGGAGACTAAGGCAGAAGAATCGCTTGAACCCACGAGGCGGAGGCTGTATTGAGTTCAATACAGGCGGAGGCCTCCTGGGTTCAAGCGATTCTCCTGCCTCAGTCTCCCCAGTAGCCTGAGATCAAGCCACCACACTCCAGCCTGGGCAACAGAGCAAGAATCTGTCTCAGAAAAGAAAAAGAAAAGAAAAGAAAATGCAGGGAAGGTCAAGGGAGTAGAAAAGGACTCAAATTCTGTCATTCACTGATTCTGCAAATACACATGGGGCACTTACATGACTGGCATGTTGTCTAGTAGCAGAATTGGAGAAATGATGATACAATCTGGGAACTCACGTACAAGTGAATGAAAGGAAAAGAAATGAACAATTAAAATACAAGAACACAAAGGAGGGACACCCAAGCTTAACTGAGAAGCCAGGGAAACTTCCTGGAGTCACAGACCCCTGCACAGAGTCTTAAAGAATAGGTGGGGGAGAAGGTCTGATGAAACAGCTCCCCACATAAATGCAAGAGTGCATGGTACCTTCTGAGCACTGCATGTAGTTTCTTATATAGTACCTGGATTGAGGCTGAGGAAAAAGGAGAGACAGAGAAGATGAGCCTGGAGATGTGAGTAAAGGCTGAATTATTGAGGGCCCTCCATACTACTCTTAAAGTTTAGATTTGTTTTTTGTTTTGTTTGAGATGGAGTCTCACTTTGTCACCCAGGCTGGAGTACAGTGGCACAATCTCGGCTCACTGCAACCTCCGCCTCCCAGGTTCAAGCTATCCTCGTGCCTCAGCCTCCCGAGTAGCTGAGATTACAGCCACCTGCCACCACGCCCGGCTAATTTTTTTTTTTTTTTTTTTGTAATTTTAGTAGAGACACAGTTTTGCCATGTTGGTCAGGCTGGTCTTGAACTCCTGACCTCAAGTGATCCACCCACCTAGGCCTCCCAAAGGGCTGGGATTATAGGTGTGGCCACTGCACCCAGCCATTAAAGAGTTTAGATTTAATTAGAAGTTTATTTTGGCAAAGTGATCGTTAGAAAGATCACTCTGGCAATGGCATAGAGGACACACAAAAATCAAGAGAGGCTACGGATAAAGAAGCCAGGTAAGAGTCATTTTCAAAACTAGAGAAGAAAAGGAAAATAAAGGAAAATGGGAGCTAGACTAAGATTAATTAAGAGATGTAAGTACTGTGACATGGTAATATGGAGGTAAGGAAGATGGGTTTAGGATAAGTCCCACCTTTCCCGCTTTGGTTATTGATGGATGGTAATACTACAAGGAACATGTCAGTGTTGTGACTATTCTAGAAATGTCTGCCCTAATAGAGTTTGAATAGCTGAGTATAGTACCTTACGATGTTGCTATGGAATGAACTGTGTTGCCCAAAATTCCTATGTTGAAGCCCTAACTCCAATGTGACTGATTTTGGAAACAGATCTTTTAGGAAACAGGTAACGTTAAATGAGGATATAAGGGTGGAGTTCTGATCCAATAGAATTGGTGGTCTTCTAGAAAGAGGAAGAGAGGAAAACCTGTCTCACTGTCTACGTGCAAGCACTGAGGAAAGGCCACATGAGGACGCAAGAAGGTAGCCACTTGCGAGCCACAGACAAAACCCTCATCAGAAGCTGAACCCTACCAGACCTTGATCTTAGACCTTTCAACCTCCAACACCATGAAAATAAATTTCTGTGGCTTACACCTTTCTAAACAATTTGTTATGGCAGCCCAAGCTGACTAATACAGAATTCAACCATTCCACAGGCCCTCCTCCAAGGACTATGCTATCATGTACTATGCTTCGCCCCTTTCTTCCAACCATAACCGAGGGAACCAGGGCTGGGCTCCTTAATTCAAGGGAAGCCAATCTAAGTGCTGACATGAAAAGCATGAATGGACTACAGTGTATCTTAAGAAATATTGAGAGAATAAGTCAATTAATGGTAGAACAAGAGTTGAGAAGACAGAAGGTGGCTGAGTAAGGGATGAAGAAGCTAAAATGGGGTACACACAAGCCAGAGTTATGAGACAGCAAAAACAAGTCAGTTGATAGAGACAGAATACAGCTGACATTAAGAGAGGCAGGCATTCCTTGGGAGATGCAACACAGCCAAAAAGAGGAAAATAGAGTAACTGGTCCCTACAGATGCACAATCACTGATCTCCATTTTTACAGTGAACTCCATTTTGCCAGAGGTATGTTGTATGAAGCTCTGTTTGCTCCATTTAAACACATCTATTCATTCAAACGCAGTCTGCTTTGGTATGGTACCATATCATTACATCCAAAAAAAAAAAAAAAAACCCTCTCAAATACCCTTGCTTACGAAATACCCTTGTTCCTTTACTTCATTTGCACACTGTACTTCTAATAAAGATTTGAGGGAGCAAAGACAATTTTAGTAGGACCACTAAATAATTAATAATCCTACAGGAGAGATAGTTACATCAGAAAAACAATGGGCAGGGAAGCTCCTACACTTGATGGGTGAATATAACACTATAAAGTTCTGTTTTGCTCAGAGCCTGAGAAAAGCCATAAGCTGCCACCAAATAAAACATAAATCCACTGTTAAAACAAAGGTAGCTGACAGAGTATGGTGGCTCATACCTGTAAGCCCAGCATTTTCAGAAGCCAAGGTGAGAGGATCACTTTTAGCCTGGAGCTCAAGACCAGCCTGGCCAACAAAGTGAGACCTGTCTCTACAAAAAAAAAAAAAAAAAATTCTTAAAATTAGCCATGCGTGGAGGCACATGCATATAGTCCCAGCTACTTGGGAGGCTAAGGTGAGAAGATTATTTGAGCCCAGGAGATTGAGGCTACAGTGAGCTATCATCACGCCACTGAACTCCAGCCTGGGCACCAGAACAAGACCCTGTCCCTAGAAAATGAAAATTAAAAATTAAAAAAAAAAAGGAATGTGAGCTCTGACAAATTTTCATTATATAAATGAAATCTTAGTAACTGTGAACAAGATTTATAAATAGTAAAAATATTTCTGACCAAAAATCTCCATTCAGGCCAGCCATGGTGGCTGATGCCTGTAATCCCAGCACTTTGGGAGGGCAAGACTGGTGGATCACTTGAGCCCAGTAGTTTGAGACCAGCCTGGGCAACATAACAAAACCCCATCTCTGCAAAAAATAACAAAAAAAATTAGCCAAGAGTGGTGGTACACACCTGTAGTCCCTGCTATTCAGGAGGCTGAAGTGGCAGGATCACCTGAGCTCAGGTGGTAGAGGCTGCAGTGACATGTAATCGCACCACTGCACTCCAGTCTGGGCCGACAGACAAAGACCCTGTCTCAAAAAAATAATAATAAAAATTAAAAACAGTTCTCTTCATAGGAGGATAGAAATGTTCTTTCTTCAAACTCTACCAGAAAAATGCAGCCAAGTATACATGTTAAAACTTTAAGGTATCACTAAAAAAACAGAAATAGAGTCTATATAATATATACACCAAGATGGAAAAAAGATGAACAAAAAATACTCGAGCAATCTAAAAGAGGTTAGGAATGAGAAAAAAGGAAAAAGGAGAAACCATAGTAAACAAAAAACACAAAACAAGGGCAATGAAATAAATCCAGATATCCATATTCACAATAAACACAAGTGGGTTAGACTCATTTTTTAAAGAACAGACTCGGAGTCCAAATCTTAATAATGAAATGGAGATTTACAGAATAAGTAGTTTATTTATATTTTTAAAATATAAAAAATAGTATATGGGCCACATAAAAATATGTATATACATACTTTCATCGTATTCAACAATGGATTAAAAGGACACATTCTAAAATGACAGCAGTTAGGAGTGGACAGATGGAAGGAGTAGCCTCATATGGGGGGACTCAATGGGGGAATTTAGCTTTCTCTGTTTTTTTTTGTTTAAGGAAACTGTATTTTTATAATGGTTTTAAATTATGCATGTAAAAAGCAGCTGGGTTGAAATATCTACGCATAAAATAATATAATGTCCACAATTTGCTTCAAAAACTTCCAGGGAAGGGACAAGGGAAATGTCTGAGACAAGAGAAGAAACAAGACTGACCATGAAGTAGTAGTTGTTAAAACAGAATGATGGATATATGAGGATTCACTGCATTTATGTACATTTGAAATTTTTCATAATAACTATTACAAAAATAAGGCAGCCGATATGTGAAAATGTTAACAATATCTAGTTTTAGAGGCTAGGACTAGAGATGACTCGTGCAATATTTTTCAAATTCTCCTTATCCTTGTTTGGCAAAAAAAAAGAAAGATTTCACCTAAAACTATAATACTAACTTATTTGGGAAAAAATAATGTTACCATTGGTAAATTCTCCCAGAACAATAATTTATTCAGCTAGACTACTTAATTCCAGCAAAACTAAAGGAAACATTACAAAAACATTTCTTCAAAATATAATATCTCATAAAGAATCATTTTCTGTTTTACTATTAAAAACAAAGCTTTATTCTCATTTTCTGATCCTACTCTGCTTCTAATTTTACCAAGCTGTTTGAGATACAGGCCTTAGAAGCAGATACTTATGGCCCTGGATTAGTCAACTTCTCATCAGAGAGCAGGAGGGCAGGAAGTGATGAACAACTATTGCTGTTTTACTTTTGAACATACGTTCAAAAACCCCACCTTTGTGAATTATGGGGGATCCCAAGACAGTATAAATATAAACCTGTTTCAGTTTAAATAAAACTTATTTATCTTCTATGAATATTCAAATGACAATATAATGAACAGTTAGTCACACAATATATATAAGCTAATACTAAATTATGGAAAAGAGCCATGTTAATCTACAATTATATAAACATACACAGATCAAAATCACTACATTGACCAAGAATCCACATACTTTAAGAAAGTTTGGTGAAAATAGTATAGTATCATACCTTTTCCTATTAATTTTCTAATGGAGGGAGTGAAGCCTACTGAAAATGAAAATATATATAATATGGAAATTGAAGTATTTTATTACTTACAAGTATTCTTATATAACAAATGTGTTTATACCAAAAAACATGTTCATTACATTTGCTTTGGCTTTTGAAAGTTATTTTTATTTTTAAGATTGTTGGTCTGAGGCAAAATGCTCTTTCAAACAGTATATATGTTCTTACTTTATCTGCAGATTTCCTAAAACATATAGGTACACAACTTTTATAAAGAATATTAGCAGATTCATATCCACTTCCAGAATTATATATATTTTATGATACTTTGAGTTAAATACCCTTATTTACTGCTTACACTCAACTATAAAGTTAATTTTAAAGTTGAAAGGAGCCTCAAAAAACATATAGGTCACAGAGAAGCTAAAGCTCACTGAGGTTTGATTACATAAAAAATCAGTGGTGTGTCTGGGATCAGAACCCTGGACCGCTGGACTAACTCAACCGACCCTCTGAAAGGCTGACTTTCCTTTTCTAAAAATATTTAAACCAATCAATTGTTTATAGCCCATTGCATTATATTTATTTCCTTCCCCATTAACCCTCACCCATAATTTAAAAAAAAAAAAAAAAAGAGTCCAAAACACACATTAGAGAACTATGGATTCTAACACCTTCTCTCTGAACATCCATTTTACATACTTTTTATTCATAATGTTCCTTAATGTATCTCTATTGGACAGGGGACCCTCCCCTCAAACTGTTAACTCACACCAAACACGGTGACTGAGGGGAAAGATTTAAGTTCTTCTGAGAATTAAGATTTGGCCTCTTCTGTTCTCTCACTCCTTAGTTAAACCCAAAGGAATATAGGTTGTTGGGCAGATTGCCCCTATTTGTACCACATTTTCAGTGTTAAGGGCCAAGACACAACATGCCAGGCATATTTCTTGCATAGAACCAGGCAGGGGGATTCTCCCAAGAGCTGCCCTTGCAGGTGAACACAACAATGTGTCAATGCCAAACTCCAGAGGCTGCCCATAAAGCACTCACTGTAACCACATTATTTTCTTGGGGGAAACCTAAAACATGCAGAAGACTTAACTTTGTGCCACAGAATTCTTCAGTGCAATTCCTACACTGGCAACAAATTCTCCAGGGAAATTACTTCAGGCTCTTACCTCCTGCCCTTTTGCCCGCCTGGAATGAGGCAATTCCATGAGCCCAGGTCGATTGTGTCCTGGTGCTTATAAAAAGCATTTGGGCTCTCGCCTGTCATCCCAGCACTTTGGGACGCTGAAGTGGGCAGATCACCTGAGGTCGAGAGTTCAAGAAAAGCCTGAGCAATATGGAGAAACCCAGTCTCTACTAACAATACAAAATTAGCCAGGCGTGGTGGCGCATGCCTGTAATCCCAACTACCGGGGAGGCTGAGGCAGGAGAATCACTTGAACCTGGAAGACAGAGGTTGCGGTGAGCTGAGATTGCCCCATTGCACTCCAGCCCAGGCAACAAGAGTGAAACTCCATCTCAAAAACAAAAAAAGAAAGCATTTGGTACTCAAAAGCGTACCCATGGGACCCAGAAATATAGTTGGCAGCTGGTCTCTGTTAGAACCTATCAACTGCTGTCGGAGGTGATAGTACAAAACATGTCTGCCATTTCTCAGCTGCCCTCTCAGGGACAGGATTTTCATTGACTTTGTGAGATCTCGATGACACTGGGGCAGAACAATAGGTGGCTTGTCAGTTGTGACTGAGTGGCTCCTCAGAGCAAAGTGTTAAAGGATGGAGACAATATTTCCAATACAGACAAAACTGTGGAACTAGAAGGTAGGAGAGACCATAGTATTACAACCATGCTGCTTCAACACACCTCCCCATCCAACTTCAGGTTTATACTATTCTCCCAAGATCATTTTCTAGGACTTTCCCCACTCTTAAAATAACTCTACTTCCACAATTTCTCTATTACCATTTCAAATGGCTTCTCCCGTCCTGGAATCTTTTCTACAAAAATTATGAAGAGTGTTGTATATTGCATAAACTCCTTAGGTATCACTGAGCTATAAGTACTATACATAATTAGATATTTTTATCCTTCCCCAACCATCAGCACCTCCTAAATTCAGTCAGTGGCTTTCATGATTTCCCTTTGCTGAATGTGGACAGGAACAAAGTTTACAAACTTTACTCAGGAAAGGGCAGTCTCAAATTTCTCATTGGAAGTCCTCTGGGAAGAAAACAGCATTTTGGAATAATATTTAATGTGGCCGTTTTTCTCTCCTGTACTGTGCTTGTGGTGACTAGTGGTTTGACTCCTGTTGGTTTAGTTCCAACTCTGCACAGAGAAGTACCACAGATGCATGTACTGAGAAGGGCTTGTGAACAATCACATTCTCTTTCTCCCTCTCTTGGCCCATTCTTTGCAATACTTTTTGTGGAGTATTTAGCAATTCAGAACCCTTAAATTCAGCAGACAGAAGAAATCAACATTTTTTTTTCAATTATCAATCTTATTTGAAGATGTAAGAAAATTTTATAAGCTTTTACTCTTTCCAAACACATAACTTGTTAAGACCACATTTTATAGATTCAGTAGAGAGTCAAAGAAAATACTATAACTTTTCCAAGGTTCCCTAACTCAGACCTTTTATTAAGCAATCATATTTCTTCAGCCATTATTATGTGGGGTATTGAAAAGTCTATATAATGAAATGTCAATAACTATCTGAATAGTTTCATGCAAAAGTAATCTCATTCAGCTACTCGAGGATTTGGGGGCAAAGAAAGAGAAGAAGGAGGAAGGAATTAAGAAGGACAAAGGCTTAAAAGCCTTAGTCAGAGGGATGTCTACCCTGACTAGAGTCCCTAAGTAACAAACTAACTTTCCATATCATTTCGCTGATGTAAAAAGGCAACTTCATTCCTCAGGAATATACCCACCACCAAATACTCCAAGACGCAAAACTTTCCAAATATATATTCATCACTGGAATGTCTAAAATGTAGGCTTGGTTGCAATACACAATTTAAAGCAACAATCTATTATTTGGGGTTCTTAAAAATGCTATTCAATAACAACTAATAATAAAATTGCATTTAAGAATTGATTGCTATCGCATGTTATAATAATGACTTTCCCAGAAAATAAAATAGGCTACATAAGTAAATTTTTTAGGTAATGAAATTGGCATCAGTTTTACTGTTTGAAATGAAACCATTTGTTTATAATAGCTTCCAAATATCCCTGTTTTCTTAAACAAAACCTATGCCCTTTACAAATATGCATTTCCTTTAATCCTACCAAGAGTTCCATACTTTATACCCTCATTTTCAGATAAGAAAATTGAGGTTCAGAAAGATAGTGTTTTCTCCTTCATGAAACTTTTAATAGAGCTGTCTTACCTATGCTGTAAAGTACACAGCTTTATGATATCTTCTTTTCCGTTGCTGAAAATTATGTGTACTTTTTACACTACTGAGGATCCCAAGACACATCCCACAGTACTTCAAAGAAGTAGAAATGAATTTGAAAATTGCAAACTACAAAATTCAGCTTATTCAAAGTAATGACACTTAAAAGTATCAATTTATCTGAGAAAAGACATGGAGAAGAATGTGTTTGATGTATGGCAAGACAAGTAACGGGAGGAAAGGAAGAAGAAATAATAGAGGAAGCTGAAAGGGGGAAGGGATGGAAAGATGGAATGGCACTGAGATGATGTGGAAAACTCTCAGAAAATTCCTTAGCATTCACCAGGCTAACAGAATATAGAGCAAAGTGGTGTTGACTGAGGTTACAGACGCACAGGAAGAACTGTCATTTCTCCCACCAAAGTGAAATCTGATCTCAAAGGAAGAACTTCAGCTCCCTTTTCCTTCACAAACAAAGTAGCAAAACACAGAGTCATTAAGTCTGAGTCACTTTCCTTGTGACTCAGTTGTCAAAATCCTGTAAGATAAGGTATTCAAAAGTGTTTGGAAATGGGAAGAAGTATGGAAGCATTAGACATTTATTATTAGCAACAGTATTAGCATCAGAATGGCTAATTAATCATGTTTCCTAATTTTAAAAAATGAACAGCAAAAGGAAAATTACATATATACATAGAGAGAGATCTAGATATACAGATGGTACTTATAATACATCCCAAAAAACCACACCAATTCATCAAGTATTAAGTGAGCACTTACATATTCCTAGCCATGTGTATAGGAAGATTTAGCATGTGTATAGAAAGATTTAGCATGAAGGTACTTGCATAGGATCCTTCAATTCTTATTCAAATAAATTTTTATATCTAATTTTGTATTTATAATTTTCTATTATTTTTAAGAGAACCACCCCAAATTCCATATACTTCAGGCCCCCAAGTCTTTATCCACCTCTGTCACTGAAGCATATGACAAAAGAAGAATGAGGATAAGTATCTAACTTCTGAGCTCCCAATTTAGTGGAAAACGGTAAGTAATTACACGGCAACATGATAGGTAAAGTTCTGAGTACAGAGGAATTCAATACTGCCAACATGAGTCAGAAAGAATTTGTAAGAGATATGACACATGAATCATCTTGAAGTATGAGCCGATTAGGAGAGTGTGGAGGAGAGCAGTAAAGGGAAAGGCATTTCTCACTAAGGGAAGGACATCTGCTAAGGCAACAAAACCATGAAGAACCCAGATGATTTGATGACAGTGAGGCTGCAGTACTTGGGTCCAGAATGACAGGAGCTAGGAAGGTAATGTTTCCATGGCCTCATTAGGGCTTTGCCCTGCAGGCATGCTGGACCATGCAGGGACACTGGGGAGGGAGTTTGGAGGGTACAGGGATTACAGGGATACAGAAAATTTATTTTCTGATAAAACAATTCTGATAATAGTGTAAATATTTCACCAAAGAGGGAAAAGAACTAATGATAATACAACCAGATGTTAGGTTGTTAAAAAAACCTCATCGAAAAAGATGAGAGCCTAGATGAAGGTAATGGCAAGAAAAAAAAGAAAAGATACAGACTCATTCATCAGAGGCAATCAAAAGGACTCAGTGACCACTTGGTGACTGTTAAGGCCAGGAGGAGTGAATGAGTGAGAGAAACAGAGGTCAACTCTCCCAATAATTTTAATCTGGGAAACTAGAACTATCAGGACATCATTTAGCCAAAAGAACAGCAGAAAGATAAATATATGGTTTTAGAGGAAACAGAAATATGGTTATATTCCTTTTGGACATACTGAGTTTGAAATGCCTCTAGAAAACAGGAAATAATTGAATTTTAATTTCATGAAGGTAGGAAGTTTTGCGTTGCTCTTGTTTCCTTTTTCTCTCAGGGCTATATCCCCAGCACCAGAAATAATGGCTGTGAGATAAATTAAAAATCCTAGTGGAATCAATAACATTCCTGCAAGCTCCAAGATGAAATAGTGTACACATAGAGATGAGCATATTATCTAAAAAAATAAAATTCGCCATGATCCTTTCTTATTCAGCTCCATACTAAACCAAAACAAATGTACCTTTGGTGCTTCTGTTAATTGAACATGCATACACACAAGAAAAAAATAAAATTTGTTCACAATAAAAGAAGTATTTTTCATAATCTGTACCAAAGAATTCCTAGAGAGAACCCTGTAGTCCTCTGCCAGCAAAGAGATGTTACTGTCTAAATCTGCTGATAAGCTTGTCAGTCATTGGTAGTCTACACTGCTGAGAATATACTAAGAAAATTCAGCAAGAAATGACAATTTACATCTTGCTGGCAAGATTCCAGGTAGTTCATGTAAGGGAAAATTGCATGAAGAAATCCAAATTATTATGAACCTATCTGAACATGTACCTTAGCCATATAAGATAAATAAGCATGCGGCAATTCGATCCCCTAATTACTAATTCACAGATAATGTAACAAGCTGCACTATTTAGTTACCATATGTAATTCTATAGGATTCATTGGGGTTATCTTGACAAGTGATATTTTCTCCGTGAAAGCATTTTAAAAGGGCTTATTCTTTCAATGAAGGTGACTATTTGCTTCTTAATTAACTCATCTACTATTTAACTGCCTCCATTAACTGCTTTTTACTCTGGCACTCAAAGGACTAAACGTTAATATTAAGAGCACAAACCAACTTTTACTTTCGTAATAATCCAGAGAAGACATCTGCTTTAAATGCTGTTTTATTTATTCTGTTTGTCACTTCAATTAAGTGATCAGAAGGTACAGACAATATATAAACATTACAAATGACCCAAAAAAGGCTGAGTGGTTCCAGCCAACATAACAGGTTTTCATAACAGAATGAAGTCATCTTATTTCTTGATTTCATCTGACCTTATAGCTTAGCTGCATGAGCTAAAGCTGTGTTGACCAACATAGTAGCCAGGAGCCACACTGAAACACACTACTGGGCACTTACACCTTGGCTAGTTCTAAAGGCAATACGATGTAAGGGTAAAAGACATGGCATATTTTGGAGAGCTTTTTTGTTTTTTTTTAAGAAAGTAAAATGTCTCAATAATGTTTACACTGATTATATTTTGAAAGAATAATTTGAAGAAACTGGGTTAAACAAAATATATTATTAAAATTAATTTCACCTACTTCTGCTTTTTTCTTTACTGTGGCTACAGACAACTTAAAATTACATATGTGGCTCACATGATATTTCCATTGGCCAGAGCTGATCTAGAATGATGCAGATCTTCCCCTCTCCAGCTCTTGGTGTGTTTGATGATCTGAATTGTAACATATACAGAATGGCAATTATTTGAATAATTTCAGCACCAAATTACTCCTTTGTTATCCAATTCACTATATGACTATCATATAAATTTGTCACAGGAGTGACAGATAATTCTATCAAACATGATAAGAATTACAGAAAATATGCAAGTGGGTGAGGAATATTTAGCAAGCAGTCAAAATAAAGCATTGGGTTCAATACTGAAACTACTGTGCTGTGCTTAAACTCTTCATACGGTAGGATACAAAAGTTTATGGAAAGCCTCAATAATCTCCTGACTTTTTACTTAATCATCTCTTATCTTTCAAAATTAAATATTTTTAAATCTTTTTTACAATTACCGGTAGTATTTTTTAAACTATTGACTTACATATTTTGAAGCTCCAACATTTAAATAAGGGCATTTAAATTTTCTATGTTATGTTTATCAAAATGGGGCATGAATTTAAGAAGACTGAGAAACACTGTCAAATACAAAAGTCGGATGCACACAGTTGAATCCAAAGGGGATCAGAATATGCCACTCCAAAATATGCTACTTTGGCATCAGTATTATTTTGAACCGAAGGCAAATAGGAAATGGAAGACAGGAGCACTCTCTCCCCTGGCCCTTTCTGTGTAAAAGTAGAACACAAAATTCCCTTTGTAAATGTGACAGAAATGTCCATTTGTAAAGATGATCATCTCTCCCTTACCAGTGAGAACAACTTTTATCATGAAAATGATACAAAAACCCCAAATCTATCCTCTTCTTTGGGTCTCTTCTTTTCTGTGTAGCCCCCATGCATATGAAATTAAAAACATCAATTAAATGTTAATCTGTGTTCTGTTAGTTTTAATTCACAGGCCTCACTTATAGAACCTCAAAGAGTAAAATTTTTCCTCCCTCACAAAAGCAAGAATAAATATGCACCATAAGACAATGGACAAAGTGCAGGAGAGTTCTAAATGACTTGAAAACTCTTTAATGGTATATCCATGCAATGACTACTACTCAGCAACGACCAGTACTAAACTATGAATACAGGCAACATGGATGAATCCCAAAATAATTACATAGTGAAAGAAGTCAGACAAAAGAGAACATACTGTATGATTCCATTTATCTAAAGCTCTAGAGAATGCAAACTAACCTATACTGACATAAAGCAAATGAGTAATTTACTTGGAGATGGGAGGGGTGGGTAGAGGAAAGGATTACCAAGGTGCATGAGGAAACTTTCGGGGGTGATGGATACGTTCACTATCTTGATTGTGGGGGATAGCATCACAACAGCCAAAATTTAACAAATTGTACACTCTCAATATGTGTAGTTTATTGTCAATTATAACTTACACCACAATAAAAGTTAAACAATTATAACTTATACCACAATAAAACAGTTAAACACTCCCTCCCACCTCCTTGAGAAAAGGATAGGTGCTGAATAGCTTGACTTCAGCATCCAACAGATGTTCACTGAACATCTTAATGAAGCTTGCTAGGGAGCAATAACCCAGGCCCCAGGGCTATTTCTTCTGGTTTTCCTACCTCAGCCACAAAACAGAGCTAAAAATACTTTGTGACTTAGTCTAACCCAATATATATTCAATAGATTATATCAGAATGAAGAGCCATTCCAATGCTATAGTTTTGTAAAACAGCATAGGATAACTGCATCTCCTAGCCCAGAAAACTGTGAATGTGATGGGAAAGGGTTGGAAGGGTCAGACAACACTCCACTGAATCTTATCAATGAGGCCCCTGTAATCCCAAATTAGAAAATGAGGCCGGGCGCGGTGGCTCACGCCTGTAATCCCAACACTTTTGGAGGCTGAGGCGGGGAGATCACCTGACCTGAGGTCAGGAGTTCAAGACCAGCCAGGCTAACATGGTGAAACCCTGTTTCTACTAAAAGAAAAAAAAAAAAAAAAGAAGAACAAAATAAAATGAATGCTGTCCAGAAGTGGATTCAGGCCTGACTTATTAAAATGCAATACCCTGGGAGACTTGTGGGGAGTGAGAAACAGAGGAGGAAATACATAAGCTTTATGAAATTTACCTAGCAATGCCTTAGACAAAGCAAGACCTATTAAGGGGGCTGCTATGGTCTGAATGTTTATGTTCCCCCCAAATTCATATGTTGACATCCTAACCCCCAAAGTAATGGTATTAGGGGGTGGGGCCTTTGGGAGGCAATTAGATCACAAGGGCAGAGTTCTAATGAATGGGACTAGTGTCCTTATAAAATAGGTACCAGAGAGCAGCCTTGCCCCTTCCACACCACATGAAGACACAGCAAGATGGCATCATCTATGAGGCCCTCACCATTTACAGAATCTGCCAGTGCCTTGATCTGGTACTTCCCAGCCTCCAGAACTATGAGAAATAAATGTATGTTTATAAGGGACCCAGTGTTTGATATTTTGTTATAGCACCCGAAATGAACTAAAACAGGGGCCTAGCAAGGTATAAGAGAAACTGGACATATCTTAAATATATCAGACAGGAGTTTTTAAATTGTAGAATAATCATTAACCTTTATGACTCTATCATCATGGTTTTGTTAGGTTAGTGATATCTTATGAACACGGAAGGATAGCTTCTCATGACCATTTTCTATGACAGTTCCCTGAAGCAAGGTATCCTATGGAGCCACCTGAGTACACAATATAAAGTTATTGTGAAATTAACAATATAGTGAATTGGTTAACAAAGGAGTAATTTGGTGCTGAAATTATTCAAATAATTGCCATTTTGTATATGTTACAATTCAGATTATCAAACACACCAAGAGTTGGAGAGGGGAAGATCTGCATCATTCTAGATCAGCTCTGGCCAATGGAAATATCATGTGAGCCACATATGTAATTTTAAGTTGTCTGTAGCCACAGTAAAGAAAAAAGCAGAAGTAGGTGAAATTAATTTTAATAATATATTTTATTTAACCCACTTTCTTCAAATTATTATTTCAACATATAATCAGTATAAACATTGACTATTAACACTTAATTTTAAGCAGAAATCAAAATTTTTAAAAATACATTCTCCACTGGTGTCCTACATGCCACATGGTAGTGAACTGTATCATGCCTCTTCAAAAGACCTGAGACATTAGTTCAAACAAATGCTATTAGTATCAACTCAAATTATATAACATTTAATAATCTCAGATCAGATTATGCTCACTTAGAAAGGCAGCAATTGGTGAAATCTCTTGATCAACAGCTGCTCTATCTATTCATTTGTTATATCAAAATCACTTAAATATCTTCATTTTCAAAATATGTGTCTTGGGGATTTTCTTGTGGGAATGGTATCTGGGTGATCAAATTACAGGCAAGTTTTCCGTCTTCTTTTCACTTGTATCTTCCATACCTTTTTAAATGTGCTGTTTACTAAAATAAATAATTACCTTACGTATTTTATTATCAAAATAATTTTAAAACATAAGCAACAACATTAAGTTTTTTCTTAATTTTTTTTTTGGTAGTTGATGTTACTGGGTTTTTCTTCTTCTTTTTTAATAAATGTTTCATTTTTCACTTTCCCCTCATGCACTTATTTATAGCACCTTGGATCTGGAGGCAGAGTGGTTTACAAGAAAATAACAATGAATGTTGCTTTTGCAGACACAAATAAAACTAAAAGGTGGATAAAGATAAGAATTCCCTAAACAAAACAAATTTAACCACCACAGGCAGACAGGCCAGAGGAAAAAAAGCAAGAGTTTGTCTCCTTTTATTTTTTGTTTTTTTTTTTAACTTAGCTGGCCAGATCTGGAAGAATGGCTCTAATGGTTTCATTAACTCAACAAATACAATTTCAACACCTAAAAAACAAACAAAAAAAAAGTTTTTATTTTATGTAACATAAATTCCCTTTTATTAATCATATTTTCCCAAAAGAGGGAAACATTTCTGAAGGAAAAAGATTATGCCATACATTACCCCACAAAATAAATATAAGACAGACAGTTTTTAGATCAATGGAATTTAAAGAATAAATTCTGTTGTTTTAATCAGACTCAAAAACCACTGAGATATATACAACACAATGTTTCAGCTTTGCCAAATTTAACACTTTACTATTTTTAAGAACCATTAAAAGAAATATTTTAAGAAAACGAATGCTTTTATAAAACACTTAAAAAGAAAATTAATGCTCTGTCCTCAAAAAGGAAGGCCACAGAGGCACAATTTCCCAATGAACATCCAAAGAAAGAAAATAAGTGGCCTCAGGCCAAAGATAAAATACCTTTGTCCTCAAATAGCAGTTTCCCTTTCTTGCCAAACATCAAATTACCCCAGTAATGCTCAGACTATGCACTAGCCTCCAATATGAGCTCACTGCCTCAGGGTCTCACTAGTTTACAGACCAGGTCTCTTTGAGAACCTTGTTATGGGCTAAACTGTGTCTCCTAAAAATTCACAGGAAATCCTAATCCCTGTACCTCAGAATATAACTGTATTTTGAGATAAAGGTTAAATGAGGTCACTAGGGGTGGGTTCTAACACAATACGACTGGTTCCCTTATAAAAAGAAATTAGGCTATAGACATACATAGACGGAGGGCATGTGAAGAAACAGGGAGAACTCAGCCATCTACAAGCCAAAGAGAGAGGCTCGGTAGAAACCAATCCCACCAACACTTTGATTTTAGACTTCCAGCATCCAGAACTGTGAGGAAATAAATTCCGGTGGTTTCAGCCACCCACACTGTGGTATTTTGTCAAGGCAGCCCTATCAAACTAACACAGATTTTGGTACCAGGAAATGGGGTGCTGCTGTAACAAACACCAAAAATGTGGAAGTGGCTTTGGAACTGGGTAATAGGTGATGGCTACAAACGTTTTAGGGTGCATGTTAGAAAAAGCTCAGATTGCACTGACGAGGTTAACTCTCAGAAAGAAATGTGACACGGGTTATTGGAAAGTGGAAACTTCAAGAGATAAAATTCAGCCTATACTTCACTGCTCTCCATTAAATGCTCTTCCCTATCCAAACTTTTCCCCTGGGCACAAATCCTCTATTCCACTCCAGAAATATACAAATTGAATATGCTCTCCAGTACCCACTGCCCACTCACATCCCAGCCTCTTCCATACACCATGTCCATTTTCAAGGCAAAACCACTGACTTAAGCTCTACTTCATATCAAAAAAACTTTCATTTCCACCCTCTCATCTCAAGACCAAAGCCCTTTCTGTGTCTTATTTATTAACCTCAATGATAAGAGCAACTAATCCCTATACTTAACTACTTTGCTAGAATCCCTGTAACATTTCTTATGTGTTAAAACCTTTCTGTTATTTCTCCCATTAGGTTCCTCCAACTAAGACTCTATATTTCTGGAGCAGAATCATATTTATTCTGTATTCTCCCCAATGCCTAACCCAATACAACATTCTTCCTAATCCATCTATTACTACCTACTACATGAATACCTCGGATCTTCTCTGGAAACATATCACAGGAAGGCAATGGATTCCTCACCACTGGTTTCCTTTATTGAGAAGTAGTTATTTACCTCCTTAGTCTTATTCTCCCACATGGAATCCCACTAAAATTATTTAATCACAATATATCAATTTTACCATGCTAAATATTTCCAAACTGCACTTATATAAATGCTCTCCTATGCATGACACTAATTTACAAGAAAAAAATGAAACCTTTATTGTTATAAATATGGGGTTGATAATGTATGTAACAATATCAAATGAAATCCTACTTTAGGCCAAATATCTATTTTCAAAAGTACATATAACTGTTTCGGACATATATCATCACTCATACGCACCATCAAGCAGTCCTAAATTCACCAGGAAGTTGTCTGCTTCTTCTCTTTATAAAGTGTAGGATCTTTCTCTGGCAGATGTGCTATTTGCTCTACCATATTTGGGGACATTCCGGTCCAACTTTGCCTCAAAATATTTCATGAAATTCAGAGCACTTTGTACGTTTCCAAACATACAAAATGTAGCCAACCTGCAACTCAACCTGAGAGAGACAAGACTATGTCAGATCTGGAATGTAATCTGGAGAAAATAATCTGCCTCTAACTGAGGATAGTTACCTTCCAGGCAATTCATTGTTCCTCTCCAGCTTTTAAATCCCTTAATCTCAATTCTAGACAATGGATTCACTTCATCATTTGTCAAGCAAAATCTCTCCACCCTAGCAGTTAAAAACTAAAGGTGGCCAACTAGGCCTAAATCCATGTAAAGTTACATATCAAGGATTTCCAAGAGTCTCTCTGAATAGCTTCAACTTGTACAAATATACTAAACTCTGAGACCAGCCTCTATTCCTCACAGTTAGGTACATTTAAATGCATCTGAAAAGGAAAGGTGTCTTTAAGGGCCAACCAGAACAATGTCTAGGTGATAGGACTTTGAAGCACACTAAAAACTGACTAAAGATCCCTCCCTTTCCAAGCCACAACCATCAGGCCTAGTCAATAAAAAGGAGTGTGGTAAAGGGACAAAGAAAACCAGAACTAGAGAAGGTAAGTGAAAAGAATAAACATAGAAAGGATCAAAGGAAAAAAAAGGAACATATGTAAGAAATAAGGTACACCATAATCTATTAGTAATATGTTGAGAATAATCTTCATTAGTTTGTTTGTTTTGGCAAATGAGATACGGAAGAAGAATGGAGAGTCAAGGGGTACCCAAAACTAGTTTTGCCTACATTGCACACAAGGGTACAGGTGCATCCATCCAAAGCTTGGTATTGTATTAGAAGATCAAGTCAAGGAACTTCAAGTTTTGCTAGACTTTTATTTTTATTTATTTACTAATTTATTGAGTCAGAGTCTCGCTCTGTCACCCAGGCTGGGGCGCAGAGGCGCGATCTCGGCTCAACGCAACCGCTGCCTCCCGGGTTCAAGCGATTTTCCTGCCCCAGCCTCCCTAGTATCTGAGACTACAGGTGCGAGCTATCACACTCCGCTAATGTTTATATTTTTAGTAGAGACAAGATTTCACCATGTTGGCCAGGCTGGTCTTGAACTCCTGACCTCAAGTGATCCACCCACCTCGGTCTCCCAAAGTGCTGGGATTACAAGCGTGAGCCACTGCGCCTGGCCAAGTTTTGCCAGGTTTTTTAAACACTATTGTTTGCCAAAATTCCATCAGGTGCTAAGGCATACATTATACAAATTTAAATGGTTCCAACATTACAAGATGTTCATTGTAATCACTCATACCCAAATTCAACACGTAAAACTCCCAAGCCTGAAACCATCACCTCCTCCTCGTTAGTTTTCAGATAAGGTGTTATTTATTCTATAAAGAGTAACCTAAACCAAGAATTTCTAGGGAAACACGAAGGGGATGTTTACATAAAACTATCTACAAGGCAGGACGAGACAGTCTGATCACTTATCAGATTCCTTCTCTATGACATCAAGGAACATGGAGAAGTTTTCCTTCTACGCTGGCGAAGTCATGTTGCTCTTATCTATCTGATGATACCTAGGAAACACTAGCCTCCAACCGGAGCCCCTACTGCAAAAAGGCAATCAGTGCCCATTGCCGGGGTCTTCCCAAGCGAAGCACCTCAAAAGCCGCACCGCGGAGTAGAGGTCTCCAGGGGCCCCCACTCGCCCCCAGTGACTGCGCAGCGGCCTCCACCTCCCGCCGGCGCCTGGCCACTTCTCCTCCCCCGCAGTCTCCGCTTGATTTCCATGTGACTGCAGGGAAGAATAGCCCAGCCTTTGTGCCTCTGCAAAGAATGCAAACAAAAATGTACACCATCACCACCCAACAAACGCTCAACTCCGCAAGACACAAAGCGTCTCCCAAATATCGCTTCCCTAGGAACATCCGGCATCCTGGGGCTGCCAAATCGCAGACAAAGGCGCCCATCAGCGCGGGGGGTGAGGGGATTAAGGGAGAGACAAGACCAACATGCTCCCACCAACGGGAGCGGCGGTTAAAAGGGCACCGGTGCCAGGGGTGAGGGACGGGGCACCGGTACCAATTAGCGGCTCGCCTCGGGGTCCCCGCAGCTAAGGCGAGAACGCAAGACCAGGAGCATTGCTGCCCACTCTCTACCGCAACCCGCACAGCCCGGGAGCGCGTAACGGCGGATGCGGCGTCCGGGAGCCGCCCCGGCAGCGGAGAGCAACAGGCTCCCGCGCCCCGGAGGCCTGGTCTGCGCTCCGGGCCCCCAGGCTAACACCCCACCCCCAGCCCCCCGACACCAAGACTGTGCCCCTCTGGGTCAAGGAAAAGGAAAAACTTTTAAACCTCTTAGAGTCAGCGAGAGCAAAAGAAAGGGGTGGGGGGGGAGCTGAAAGGTCCAGGATTATCCATCGCGGGGCTGGGGGGAGTGGAGACTTGCGAGTAGCAAAGGAAACTTCTAGACCCCATCCTTTTAAAAAGCCAGAGCAGCGGCTTCCGCGAAGCGCCGGGCCGCGCGAGGTGGGGCAAGCGCACCGCCCCACCGCCCGCCACCACCCCCACCCCCACCCCCACCCCTACACCCGCGCGCCGAGCCCCGGGCGCCCGCGCACCTTCCCCCCCGGCGCGCGCGCAGGGCGCGGGGGCGCGCCTCGGCCTCCGGGCCGGGGCTCAAGCGCCGCTTACCCGGCTCGCGGCGCCCGCCCAGGGCCGGGACGTGAGGGGGCGGAGGACTAGAGAGCAGGGGTCGCCGGGGCCTCTGGATGCCTCGCCTCGCCCACGCTCGCTGTCTTCTCTTCTGAAGTAACGGCCTGGCGAGGAGCTTCGGGATCAAAACGCACGGACACTCACGCGTGACTGAGAAACTTAATCCCGCGGCGGCCCGACGCCAGCCTCGCGCTCCGCCGCGCCCCCTCCCCCAGCGCGCGCCGCACTTGCGCCGACCGGGGCTGCCGCGGAGGCGGCGGCGGGGCCCAGGCTGCTGGGGCTGCCGTGACGCCTGCGACCGGCGGGGCGGCGGGCGCGCCTTGGCCAATCAGGGGACGCGGCCGAGCAGGCCGGTGCGGGGTTTTAAACTCGCTCCTGGGCCGCTCGACCTGGGGTGTGGGTAGTGGACTTATGAGGTGGTCAGATAAAATATAGGCTGCTCTGTTAAATGGGAATTTCAAATTTAAAGAAAAGGAATAATTTTAGTACAAGTATATCCCATGCAATATTTGGGACGTACTTATACTAAAAAGTTATTGGTTGTTTATCGGAAATTCAAATTTAATGGCAGTCTTGTATTTTTATCTGCCGATTTTGTCAACCTGCGGAAACTGATAGCCTGTTTCTAGTTCCTCAGATTTTCCTTATGTGCACTGCCCTGTGGATGCTTTCTGCGTGGGTAGCTTACTGAATGGCATAGGATGCTTATGAGAAGCGCTTTAATCAGAAGGGTGGGGGCAGTCGTCTTACTTTCTAAGTAACTTTTTGCACATCAGGGTGCATTCTTAGTCTGATGATCCAATTAAAAAGCAAAAACAGTAAACATGGAAAAGTTATTAGAGTTGCATGGCCCCAGGAAGAACAGATATTCATTTCTATTTTGTGCCACTTAAGATTTTCTTTCTGTTATCCTCAATTTGGAAGTCCCACGAATTTTTTTCTGCGTAAGAAACTCTTTTTCAAAATATCCTTCTGATATTAGAGTACCAAAGGATACTCAGAAGTCCAATTTAGAACATTTAAAAGAATTTCTTCTAATATTCTGAATAAAAATACTCTTTTCTCATATTCCTTGGACTTTCAAACACATTGACAGCTGTTGACCTCTCTCTTCCTAGAGTCCTCCCCACCCCACCCCTCCTGTAATTCCATGCAATCACTCTCTTGGTTTTGCTTCTTCCTCTTAGTCAAGGGCGGATGTATGGGCTCTGAAGCTTGTACAATTGGGGACTCTGCTTTAACAACAACAACAAAAAAATCTTTCTTTTGAAAAATTCAAAAAATAAATGCCCATGTAAACACATTCTAGGGTTGCTCCCAGGCAAGAGAAGGACCTGGAATGTTAAGCTACATCAGTTTCCAGGTAGATCTGCCTCTGTCCCCAGGCCACTCTTCAGCTTCTTTGCCTCCTCTCCCCCAATCTTTAGATGCTGGAATTCCTTAAAAATCAGTTACGGGCCCTCTTTTCCTTTTAACTCTTATCTCTAAATACATTTTCACTTCTAGCTTATGATCTAGTAGCTACAGAATCTTACATTTATACCTTCAGATTTATCCATATATTCAAGTGTTTATTTGACTTCCCTGTTTGCTTGTCTCAAACCTAGATTGCAAAAAAAAATGCAACCATGATACTTCTGCTCAAGCCTGGTCATCTTGTTCAGTGTCCCAGTGAATGGAACTGCCATAGATGCTACATGATTCTCACAAACTAGGATAAACCCATTGTGATGCATTCTTATTGTACCCCATGCTTTTGCTTCATAATATTTATCCTACTTTGTAAATATGCATTTAATTTTGTAATTATGCAATGTCTCTTCCCACTTCAACCATAAACTCCATGAAAACAGGGGCTAAGTCACCATTTTATCCTCAGAGCCTAGTAAAAACTTCACACTTGGTTGGCACTTATATGAAATAGGATGAATATACGACTGCGAGAATGAATAATTTGTCCATATAACTTTTGTGTTCTTGTCATAGAGTCATCTCAAGGCATCCCACCTGGAAAGGATTTTCTTATTGCTTAGAAATTCCGAAGGGCTCCTCCTCTTTGAATAGCACTTCTACTTGTCAGTTTTCAAATCTGGTCATTCTCAAATACAAAGGAAGTACGTGCATGAAATGTTAGCTGCTGGGGTAGTGTAGGAGGAAAAGAATTTCATAACTAGCTACTGAAGGAATTCTTTGAGTCCTAAAATTTTAAATGGCATTTTTTATATTGAACCATAGGGAAAGAGCCCATAAAAGTGAATTAGAGGAAAGTTTTAGAAATTTAATTCCCTGGTTTATTGTGGATAAATGAGATTAAAACAAATAATTTTACCTTGGTTTAAAAGGTGCTATTGTTCTAGTCTCCTTCAGCGAAGCAAAGCCCACATGCCCTCTTTAAACAGCAGTATATCAGAGGTTAAAAAGGCATCTTGTTTAGATTAGTCCTTGCATAAAATTATCCAGAGTTTGGGGATAATTCCACCCTGAAGCTTCTCCTTTTGAAGTTAACCCATATAGCTATTGCTCTATTCTCTTTAACTTGTTCTAATCCAGAAAACCTAAGATTTTCTAGAAATCCACCAGGGATATTGCACTAGTTGAAAAAAAAAAAATACCTAAAATAAAAGTTAAAAACATTAAGTTGAAATAAAATCTTGCAGAGAAAGACAAAGTGTAAAGCAGATAGAGTAGAGGTGCTCTACTCTATGGGATGGGTTGAAACCCCATACGTAAGTAGATTAATAATGCTTTCTATTTCATGTTAATACAGGCTCTGGGGTCATTCCACCTATATCCTCAGTGAGGCATTCTCCACGATAATTTGTTTTTCTCAAATTTGAGTCATATTCAGAGGACTTTTATAAGGGAAAAAGTCCTGGAAACTTCTGAGATTGGTTTAAATTATTATTGTTGGTTTATTATTTATTGTTCATCATAATTGAACAAGTACAAATATAAACTATGTATATGATATTATTTTACATTTGTGGCTCCTCTACAACTCTAAAACTAGTGAAAGGCCCAGGTTGTCTACTCAAAACCTTTAACGGCTGCTGAAAAGACAGATCCTGGAAATTAAACTTTTCATCCACCAAAATAACAGGATTCTTTTAGTTGCCTGCTGAGCACACAGTCTTCATTCTGCTTTTTAACAGCAGATAGCCAAGACGTAGGTGAGACCCCCATGCTGGGAGATGTTACTACAGAACTGCAGGGTTAGAACTCTGTATGAACCAAATCCTTTCCCAAGGACGAAGTGATTTGGGGTAATCCTAATAGTGGGATGATGGGCTATTTTTATCACCTTTAGCCAGCAGTGACTCTTATTAATAATGCAGCATTTAAATGCAAACTAGATGGCATGCTTGCCAGTCCCTCTACCTAAGGGATATCTAATATATAACAACTGTGCAGTTTTAGTTTATTATAGTTTGTAGATTTTTTATGTTGTCTACTGGCTGACTGACTTTATGGTTTCGATTTGCCTCAAATGTCTCAATTAAAAGAACAGTTCAGATAAATTTTTTTTTCAGTTTGTTCAATGTTAAAAAGCATTTTAAATAATCCTTAATTTTTTCTCTCCATTGAAAACAAGTCAAGGTTGAAAAAAGAAGATAAAGAAGAAAGAGAAGAACGTTAGGATAATGGATATATATGTGTCTAGGAGAAAGCCATTAGGGGGAGAAAATGACTAAGAGAGAATCCCAGGAATGAGAAAAATGTAAAAAATATTTCTCTTTTGAGAACATACAGAGTAATCTGTCTCTCTTCATATAACAAACTGTTTATAGAGAGATAAAGGCTCTGAAATCTCCAGTGTGTCCGATTAGGCCTCATCTCTCTAAGCATGAAAGAAAGGGCATTGGGAGGTCATGACCTTCTGACCTTGAATTCATTTGCATTTGTACCCACAAAATTCTAACTCTATAAGGAAATTCCAGGAGAAAGCATTGGGGCCAGGTTAATTTTAGGGAGAAACACATCCAAACTGTTCCAGAATCTGTGCCTCAAATTTATGCCGGCTAGAATGACATTTTGAAATATCTTACAAAATATCTTCCCTGTTATGCATACTCTGAGGGCATAAGTGAGTTATCCAAAAAAAAATCAAGAAAAACAATGACAATAGTGAAAAGAATTTGTTCAAGTTGCATAGTATCTTTTAGATAATACCCCCCCTTCGTGATGGCAGAAAGAACAGAGGGGAAAAAATTGAGCTGTTGAAAACACCACTGAGTCACTGGATTACATCTTACCTGAAGCCCACTCCATCTCTTGTCTTTCCACTTGTATGAGCCAATAAATTTTCTTTAGTTCTTAAACTAGTTTGAATTGAGTTTTCTGTTGTTTGTAACTAAAAGCATTCAAACTGATAAAATACACATATTAAGCCATTCACAGTGAGCTAGACAGGTACTTCTAAGTTTCAAGGAACACACTGAGATTACCTCAGTTAGTCGGAGCTTATTAAAGGATAGCTAGGAATATAAGGAAAACATGAGTTTCCACTGGTGAACAGCCAGGTCTCACAGAAAATGTGACATCTTTCTGGTCACAACACAAATGCACAGAAACGAAAGGTCATTTCAGAGGATGCAGCTCCAGAGATGAGATTTTCTTACAGTCTGTGTGATTCTACCATAATTATCATCCAGTATACCTCTGTCCCTATGTATCTAGCTTTTCTTCTTCCTCTAATGTTTGTTTATATTGGGTCCTTGAAAGTCTGGTAATCGTGGATGGTCTGTTTATATGTAATAATGAGGCAGTGAGCAGTGTGGGGCTCTGCACACCGCAAGGCTTTGTTGACTTGTACTTCACTTCCGAGAAAGCATTACACTCAGGGGCTCCTCCATTCCAGAATAAAGAAGTCTTTACTCCATATCCATTTTATGTCTTTTGAGAGGACATTTCTGGATGTTTGCCTGAGAAATAGATGCCTGGCTGCCAGAAGTTACATATGGAAGCTATGTGTGCATGCGTGTGTCTAGAGTGTGCATGTGGGTGTTTATGTGTGTGTATCTGTGCATGCGTGTGGTGGTGGTGATAATGTCGGTTGTTCCAATACCCAGATTTTGCTCCTGACATTTTACTTCCACTCTCCATTGTACCTAGGATTTCAATGTTACCAAGCTTCTCTGCAGTTTTAGTGGATAGAATAGCTCCCTCCTCTGCTGTAGTATCATAGACCTAGGACACTGCTTCTCAAACTAACTGCAAAGGGTCAGGTGATTTGTTTTTTAATTTCCAATGTGTCACTGAGCAATGCACTAAAAATAAATTACTGGAAAAATGACATGCTTGGATGTTGTGTCGGTGTTCAATTGCTATAAAGATTTGTAAAGGTTAAGTTTTAATTTTTGTGTGTGTGGACCAGGCTGCAGACCACACTGTGGGGAGCATTACTCCAGGTGTAATGCATACAGAAACAATGCATCACGCGGATGCTTGTTAAAAATGCAGAATTTCAGCATCACCTCGACCTACTGAATCAGAATCTACAGTTTAACCAGACCCCCAGGTGATTTATATGCACTTTAAAGTTTTTAGGGAGTTTCCATTCCATCTGTTTTTTGTCTTCCAGGAGCGTGCTGCTGTATCTCTACCTAGAAAGCCTTTGCTTCAGAGCTTCAGACAGCTAGCATCTTCTCCTCATTCAAGTCACTGGTCAGATGACACCTCTGTAGAGAAGACGTCTTTGGCTCACCAGTAAGTTAGTAGCCGCTTCTCACCTCACATTGCACTGTATTATTATCTCTGCAGCATTTATCACTATTTAAAATTGTTGCAGTCTCCCTCCTGTCTTCTACCACCATCCAGCTAGAATGTAAGCTCAATGAGAGCAGAGATTTTATCTGTCTAATGTCCTGTCCTTTCCCCAGTGCCAGCACAGTGCCTGGCAGGTAATAGGCACTCCATGCTGCCTACACTCTTCTTCTTCGTTCCTCAGGAATTCTGCTCACTCTGAGCTTCTGTGTATAGCTTTCTCTGTATGTCTCTGAGTCTGTAATAGGAAGCCCAACTCAAACTGGCTTATAAAATTAAAAAGATGTTGGCATATGTAACAGGGAAGGTACAGAGTAAATTCAGTGATTAGGTATAGTTTAGTGAGGGTGCAGGCCCCAGCTCTCTCTGATTCTTCTGCAATAATCAGAAAGAACTTCTGATTCTTCATGTGTCAGCTTATGGCCAAGCTGATCACTAGATAACCATCTCAGTTCCAGCTCTCAAATGCACAGAGAGTGATGTCCAGAGACCATCCATTGCAATCTCTCTCTTTTTAAAGAGTAACTCGGCCAAAAACCTCCAGCAGTATTCCTCCAGCATTCCTTAGGCTGAATTGGATCATAGGCCTGTTCTAAACATATATGCACATGGTATAATTACAAGCAATAAAATGCACAGATCTGAAGTGTACAATTCAATAAGTTTTGACAATTATATACGCCCCCCATAGACGGTAACCAAACCATGATGTAGAATAGCCCCATCACCCCAGAAAGTGTCCTTGTGTCCTTTCCAATCAACCAGGAGTAGTAACAGTGCCTTGCCAAGCCATATTGAAATCTGAAACAAAAGGAACAACAGCAATAGTGATCCTGTCTTTATTTAAGATGTTGATGTTTTATTCATTGTGCATTTTTTACATTTTTAAAAAAATATTACATTAAAATATGATTCCTCTTGATTACTGGGGTTGTTTGGTATTCCCTCCTTTAATTTTGTGCCCAGGAAGACGCCTCATTCATCTTACTTGCCTCTCCCTAGTTCCAGCCCCACAGCTCTTAATTCTCTCCGTATGATCTCTTTGTGTGGTCTTCTCCATATGGTGGCCTTCTTCATGAAAGCCAGACTTCTTTGATGGCAGCTGAAGGCTCCCAGAGCAAATGGCCAAGAGAAGCCACCAGGCCAGCTGCATGCCTTGTCTAATCTGGCCTTGGATGTCACACAGTGTCACTTCTGCCATAGTTCATTTATTGAGGCAGTCACAAAGGCCCACCAGACACACACAAAAAAGGACATAGACCCTATCTCTTGATAGAGAAGTGTCAAGGAACTTGCATGAACCCTATTGCTTTTATAGCCATTTTGAGGGTTTAGTGAATAGCCCTTATTTTTTAATGTTAAATATCCCTGTACAAATTTTTGAAAAAAAATGTATCTTGCATTCAATTTAAAGCATCTCGTCTTTGCCCTCAGGTTTAGTTGATCGTTGGTTTAATTCACCCTGACTTCTCTCAATTTACTCACTGCTGTTTCTAACTCTTCTAAGTTTAGGTTAAGGAGCTGGGGATGAGATGAAAACGAACAAAAATATCTTTTTACTTGGCTGAGTGTTGAAAACTGTCTTCTATTGCAGATCTCCAAAGGCTGGCACTTTCTCTTATGGGGCGGTTTAGTGAATTGTTTGGAGACCTTCTCCACTCTGGCTTCTTCGATCTCTACCTTTTATGCGGATGATGTAACGTTCCTGATGACCTCATAAGATTCCCCTTCAAATCCTGCTTTCCTGGTACACCCCATACAGACTCTTCCTGATAGAGTCCTCTCATCCAAGCAGGCAGTTTTTCTGGGAATTCCTTTCAAAATGGTGCTAGTCTAGACACACTACCTTCCAAGTTGCCTGTAGGTGTCACAGAAAAACTCAGCAACTCAGCCTAACCCAAATCTACAGATTTTTCTTGGACCTGCCATCTTAGGCAATTCTTGGCAGCCTCCCCCATTCAGACCTTTCTAGGATAGAGTCAGGTGATAAACTCTGTGCTCTCCAAACTCTAGGGGATCCAGATCAACTTTCCCTGAAGACTTTCTGCCATGCTGTGTTTCAGTAGCTGCACTCGAAATTTCCTTTATCCACAGTGAAAACAGAAAAAAACTAGTGAAATTGGCTATAGTTTCTGTAGTGCCTTTCTCCTCCAACTTCATTTGCTTCTGACTTACTTTTCTGCATATCTTTTTGTATCTTGCATTTAGTGCTTTTCTTCTAGGTCCAACATTTCTGTGAGTAGTGTGTGAACTTAGCAACCCACTAACCTTGACCCAACCACCAAAAACACATGTTTTCAACTGCTCTAAGGCCATCTTTACCCAAATAACTTTTGCACTAGTTTTCCTGACTTGATATAGTTTGGATCCAACAAATATTTTCTCACATAGTTTCTTCTTCCTGATGTTTTCTCTTCTCTTGGATTCCAAGTAATTCTTCTCTCCTGCTTGTTTCCTCCCAGTCTTCTTTCTGCATATAAAATTTGTTTTAAAATGTTTTATTTTTCTCCATGTTGGTGTTACTTTTATTTTTAGAGCCTTCTGAGAAAGAAAAATTATTCTTATCAAAATGGTTGTACCTTGAAATCTTGGCATTTTGATTATAGCCACTTTATCAAGCAAAATTTTTAATTTATACATTTTGTCATTGCTGAGACTCCCTAGGAAACATGAAGTTTACTGGAGAATAGCCTTGGAGTCAACAACTGGGTGAGGGGATTGTGAAAGTAGAATTGGGCAAAGAGAGGCATCAAATGTTATAGTATGAGGCAAAGGCTTCAGTAGATCCTATATGGTACTCTGGAACTAACAGGGCCCTTTAGAGTTGTCCCACCTTGATGAAAAGGGTTGGCCTTTGGTAGGCCTACAGAAATTGCCTAATTTATTAAAAATTATTCCCAAAGATTGTTTCAACATTATCATCCTTATCTACACCTTTGTGGACTTTGCTTAAACTGCTTTTCCTAATTCTGTAGTTGGTTTTCAAGAGTTTTTCAATTAAAATGTAATTATGTTGAGTGGATTTATTACAGGTAGTTAGACAGGCATGAGCAGGGCAGGAGAGGCCTCTTCCTCCATCCACTAGGAGTGTTGGGTGATGGTTCAGCAATTATTTCATTGCCTCTGTAAGTGTGATACATTGGCAGCCAGCACAAGGGAGAGGCTATTTCCTCATGGTCCACACCTGTTACACTAGAGTGTTCATTGATTGCAGACGCCAGGTGGACACAACTTCCCAGGTGTACACATTAAGAGACAAAATGGCAGAATAATGACTTTCTGGGAATACTCCAGCAGAAAAGGGAAGAAAGCCTCAGAAAGGCATGCGTACAACTTCCTAAACACACTGTGCATGCTCACTTCCCAAGGGTAAGGAGGGCACTGCACATGTAGGCAGTCCACCCTATGGGAAGAATCATGTGAAAGGAGCCAGCCTATAAAGTCCTAGGATCAAGGTTAAACATCACACTTAATCTTCAGGTGCCCGCCTGGGTCTCTTCCAAGCATACTTTCCTTTCTTTCCTGTTTTAAGCCTTTTCAAATACTCTTCCACATACCTGCTCTGAAATTTGCCTTGGTCTCTTTTTCTGCTGTATGCCCCTCAGTTTAATTCTTTCTTCTCAGGACGCAAGAATTTGTTGCTGCAGACCTGTACAAATTCACCACTGGTAACTCAGATAGCTTCCACCAGTAACAGGTCCTGCCAACTTCCCTCCTTTCTATGCACAATGGGCTAGGGCAAATCCAGTCAGAATATTGGTTAAATGGTGCAATCCTGAGTACAGCAAGATTAGGGTACAGTCAACCCATAAAAGTGTTTTCAAGTGGAAGGAGACAAAAGGATGACTGATTCAACCCTAGGAAAACAAAAATAAAGATCAAGTCCAAAAGTAGAAGGAGGGTAATCAACAGGAAAGGTAGTTGGATATCAGGAGCAGGACAGAAACTGGAGTGGGGAAGAAACTAGGGCAGAGGAAGAGTAGGACACAAACAATGCAATTGCTACAAATAGCACCCAGTAACCACAGTTTGCCTGTATTGGTCATTTAGCCTTGAATATTTGGTGAATGAACTTGTTAGCATGGCTTAAAAGTATATAAAAAAGAGGAAACATTTTCATACTTGGGGTTATTTCAAGAGAAAAAGTATAAGCCAAATAGGAAATCAGACCAATATTCATTCTATGTAAAACAGGCCACAATTATAGAATCTAAGAAAGCAAGCCCTGGACTCAAAAAGCTTTAGTTTGACTCTGGAGCCAGGACTTATTTTATTGGGCAAATTTCTTATCTTTCCTAAACTCGTTTCCCATCTGCAATGACAATGACACTATCTGACAGAATTGTGAAGAGTCAGAGAACTAACCCTTGTAAACTGCAAACACAATGCCTGGTATGTAATAATTGCCCATCAGTAGCTAGATATGATGATGGTAATGCTAATGGTGATAATGGTAATGGTGATGATGATGAAGAAGATAAAGTGATTATTATTATTTGAGACAGGATCTTGCTCTGTCACCCCAGCTGGAGTGGAGTGATAGAATTATGGCTCATTACAACCTAGACCTCCCAAGCTCAAGTGATCCCCACAGAGTAGCCGCCAGGGGCTCAGCCTCCAGAGTAGCTGGGGCTACCTGCATGCACCACCACACCTGGCTAATGTTTTGTTTTTTTTTTTTGTAGAGACAGGGTCTCACTATGTTGCCTAGGCTGGTCTCAAACTCCTGGACTCAAGCAGTCCTCCTGCCTCAGACTCCCAAAGTACCAGGATTACAGGCATGAGCCACCACACTGGGCCTAGAGTAATTTGAATGGCACCTGTAACATACTCCTGTCCCCAAATATCTACCTCATTGTCCTGTAAATGCTAATCATTTTCTTCTGGATTTAGGTTGTAAAAATGTTAATGGACCTTGTAATGCAGAATTCTCATAAGCAAAACATTTTTATTATAACAGAAAATTTGCTTCCAGGTCCTTTCCTATATGGTAACTTTGAAAATGATACAGATAAAAATCCGGGCAAAATGCCTGAGTACCTACAGCCTAAGAAGTTTAATTAACTGAACCAAAATCTCAGAGCTACAAAGTATTAAGGTAGGAGTTTGAACTCCTCCAGTCTGACCTTAGAGCAGTGGTTTGAAGTCCTCATTGTGAATCAGAATGCCATGAATGATTTTTTAAATCATTCATCTAAATCCAGATTCCCAATTCCACCTCAGATCTCTCTTTCTGTTTTGTTTAAGTAATTTCCCCCAAATGATTCTAATGTGTAGCAGTGCTGAGACGTACTGGAGGAACCCAGAAAGAAAAATAAAAGGTGAGTTATAGCCAATTTTAATTTGAAATAAAAAAAAATGTATTTCAACACCTGTCTTACTTAGGAAACCTAGCATGGCTGCTACACTCTGGCAAGAATCCGTTCTAGAAACAATAGGAAAACATGGATTTGGAAGTCAATAACAATGGTCGAGGGGCAGTGGTCCCTGCTACTCCAGAGGCTGAGGCAAGAGGATTGCTTGAGCCCAAGAGGTTGAGGCTAGCCTGAACAATATAAGGAGACCTCATCTCAAAACAAACAAACAAAAAACAGCAGCAAAGACATGAGATACCATTGGTAGGTGGGAATCGAATTGCAGAAGCCTCGAGTAAATTAGCTACAGACCAATGTGGAAGGTTTTTTGTTTGTTTGTAAATCTGCAAAGGAGAAGAAAAAACATCATAATAAATACTCACGTACCTATCATCCTGATTTATCAACTGTTTGTACCTTGCCACACCCATTCCATCCCCCTCAATATGGGCACACACACTTTCCTTCTGCCAAATCATCTACAAGTAAGCTACAGACGTCATGAAACTATATTCTTAAATACCTGTGTAAGAACAGTCTCTTACACAACAACATCCTCATTGCCACACCTAAAAAAATCAGCTCTCAGCCGGGCGCAGTGGCTCACGCCTGTAATCCCAGCACCTTGGGAGGCCAAGGCAGGTGGATCACGGGGTCAGGAGATCGAGACCATCCTGGCTAACACGGTGAAACCCCGTCTTTACTAAAAATACAAAAAATTAGCCAGGCGTGGTGGTGGGTGCCTGTAGTCCCAGCTACTTGGGAGGCTGAGGCAGGAGAATGGCGTGAACCCAGGAAGCACAGCTTGCAGTGAGCTGAGATCGCACCACTGCACTCCAGCCCCTGGGCAACAGAGCGAGACTCTGTCTCAAAAAAAAAAAAAAAAAAAAAAAAAAAATCAGCTCTCAGACTCCTGGGCTCAAGCAGTTCTCCTGCCTTGGCCTTAAGCATTAATTTGATATCAGTATCCAAAAGATAGTCACAATCAAATATTGTAACCATATTTAAAGTGTCATTTTTAGCTGTGTTTTAAAATCCCAGCATCCAAACAGGGTTTGCATTGCATTTGGTTGTTTTGTCTTTGTAGTGTATACACATGACCACTGCCACCAATCCTACTCCCTGATTTCTCTCAGCTTTTCATTAAATTGAATCCTTTGAGAAACCCAGGCCAATTGTCTATAGAATATCCCATATTCCAGATTTATCAGATTTTTTTTCTCATGATTAGACTAAAGTCAATGTCTTTCGTAGGAATATTATAAATGATGTATACTTTCAACTACATTATATTAGGAGGGAATACTATCAGGCTATCCCATTATTGACAATTCCACGCTTGACCACTTGGGTAATGGAGTGACCCCAAATATCTCCATTGCAAATGCATATTCTCCTCTTGGTAATGAATGATAAATCTATGATGTGATAAACTGGAGCCATGTGAACAACCTATTTCCCAACAAACTTCAATCCATTAGTTTAGTCATTCTTGGCTGAATAAACTATTAAATTGTAGGTACCCCATTAAATTAAAAATTGTGATTTTTGTAATAATGTTATGCTTTGTGTGCTAGCTAGTGGTTTTTTTTTGTAAAGATGAGTTTTTCCTTTTTCTCCTTGTGCATTCTCTCTTACATTTTTATATGTATATATATAGTGCTATAATATCAATTATTTATTCTATAGAATTATATGTTAATATGCATTATATAATATTTTATTTATTTACAACTAAATGTTGGTATCCATTACTGTCGTTATTCTTTTTTTGGTTGTCAAGTTGTCTCAAATTTGTCCAATGATAATCCCTTGAAGATGTTGACTGCATCTTTTTGAGATGATACCATTAATCTTGAGCACTTTTTATTTCCTGAAATAAGATATTCCAGGCTGATCTTTTACTTTCTTTTTCTTTCTTTCTTTTCTTTTTTTAAAGACAGGGTCTTGCCCTTTTGTTCAGGCTGGAGTCCAGTGGTGTGATATCGGCTTACTGCAACCTCCACCCCCCGGGCTCGACGATTTCTCCCACGTCAGCCTCCCAAGTAGCTGAAGCTTCAGGTGTATGCCACCACACCCAGCTAATTTTTCTAATTTTTGTAGAGATGGAATTTTGCCATGTTGCCCAGGTTGGTCTCGAAATCTTGGATTCAAGCAATATGCCTGCCTTCTCCCAAAGTGCTGGAATTACAGGCATGAGCCATCATGCCTGGGCTTATCTTTTACTTTCTTTGTCCTAGTCTTGGAATTGGCCATTTCTCCAAAGGGGCCTGTTTTCTTTCATGGGGGGATAATATCTAGAAACAATCTAGATATTACGGGTGCAGGAAAATTCTGTCTCTCAACAATGTGTCTTAGGGATAATCACTGTCTGCTTGCCACTTCACTGCAGAAATTGGCAGCAAAGCTCAGCCTGCCAAGGACTACTTGTAATATTTCAGCAGCACAAAGAGTTGATGAAAGCAGATAAGAATGGTCCAGGCTCCCTCAAGCATTCATGTCTAATCCTTTTTCCTCTCCAAAGCCTCCGGGAACTGGTGGATTATAACCTAGCAAGACTGTTTCTGTCAATGTTGTTTATCCCTAAGGGGTTAAGTGTTGAAGGTTGATGAGCATTTTGGCTGGTGAAGGGATAGCAAAGCCAATTGAGAAACAGAGATTCTGTGGTGCCTAGGGCACTCTGCCTTGGGGCTCATGCCCTTCCCTCTTTTAAAATTTACTGACAATGATTAGAATATGGTCTTCTCCTTTATTTTTATCAGCAGAGATATCAGTCAGTTGATGCATCAAGGGAATGTAAACTCACAGGGCAAAATAACTAGACAAAGGAGAAAGAAATAGCTATTAAAACAACAACATTAAAAAGACAACAAATGATTTCTGAATGTATTTAAGAAGATAAAGGAACATATTTGTAATATGTGACAAAGATAAGAAATTAGAAGAAAATGTAAATATTAGGTATAAAATATACATTGATATAAAAAGAATGGATGGAATAAATTTTAGGATGGATATAGTTGGGGAACAAATTAGTGAGATGAAAGATCAAATTGATGAACTGTCTTAGAAACTCGCAGGAAGGAATAAAGCAATAGAAGTTGAGAGACAGTGTGTGAGATAGGTAAAGCATTAAGGTATGTGAAGGATAGAGGCAGAAGTACCAATATCTTAATAGGTTTAGATAGTGACCAGAAATAGAAAGAAAAACAAGGGAAGAATATTTGAGGAAATAATAGATATATTTTCCCAAATTTAAAGTTAAATGAAATACTTCATCCTGAAAGGATCTATAGAGCACAAATGGGGGAGAGAAAATAAAAACCCCACATAGAGAAAATTATAATGAATTTAGGAGTAATATAAACAAAAGATAATTCTAGAAGCTTCCTGAGAAAACAGATCATTGACCAAAAATCTGAATTATACTGAAATTAGACTTAATAGCAGCACTGGAGGCAATGTGATAAACTGTCCAAAGCATTTCAAGTAGAGAACTTTGGGGCTAACATTTTGTAACCTGACAAACTGTGGTTCAAAATGAGAGCATAATAAAAATAATTTCAATCCCACAATCTTGAAAGTTTTTCTCCTTAAACTCACACGTAGAATACAGAAGGAAGTTACCAGATATGAAGAACAACAAAACCAGAACACACTACAAAATGAGAAAATATGGAAAATAAGGTTAATCAAATTGCAAGTAATGATAGTTTATTGCTGCCAAAACAAAAACAAACAAAAAAATCCAACAATTACGGATTAAAATGAAAAGGAAAAAAATTGTATCCACAACTTCCGTGATGTGAACATACACAAAAATATTTCTTATTTTATTATGGGGAAGATAAAGATATTATAGTTTTAATAAATCAATAGAGGCTGATGCGGTGGCTCATGCCTGTAATCTCAGTACTTTGGGAGGCCGAGGTGGGCAGATCACTTGAAGTCAGGAGTTTGAGACTAGCTTAGCTGACATGACGAAACCCCATCTCTGCTAAAAAATAATAAAAATTAGCAGGGTGTGGTGGTACATGCCTCTGATCCCAGCTACTTGGGAGGGTGAGGCATGAAAGTTGCTTGAACCCAGGAGGCAGAGGTCGCAGTGAGCCAAGATTGCACCACTGCACTCCAGCCTGGATGACAAAGTGAAACTCTGTCTCAAAAAAAAAAAAAAATTAAAAATTAAAAAATTAAAATTTTTTTTTTTTTAATTAGCTCGGTGTCATGGTGCATGCCTGTAGTTCCAGCTACTTGGGAGGCTGAGGCAGGAGAATGGTTTGAGATGAGTTTGAGGCTACAGTGTGCTATGACTGTATCACTGCACTCCAGCTTGGGTAATAGAGTGAGACCCTGTCTCAAAAAACAAACAAACAAAAAAACAAAAACAAAAAAAAAATATGGCTTTTAAGACAGAGACAATTACATACACAGAAAGCTGGAAAATCATCCTTAACAGTTAACAAAATAAAATTTAAGGCAAAAAAAAGTCACCAGGACAAAGAAAGCTTTTTTTTATACTGGCAAAAAAGAATACCAGATGAAGAAAATGTAATTGTTATAAATATATAGGCACCTAATAATACAGACTCAAAATATATAAAGTTATAGTTGTTAGAATTCCCTTTTCAGTAATTTTAGTTAGAAATTTTTAACACATTCCTCGCCAAAATTCATATATCAGAGATAAAATGCAGAAATATCAAATAACTGAGCACTATAAGTTTGAATAATCAGATATACAGAAAATGGTATCCCAAATAAAAATTGTATATTATTTTTGAGCACACATAAAAATTTACAAAAATAGGTATGTATTAGGCAAAGGAGAAGCCTAAATAACTTCCAAAGAATCAATATTATGCATAACATATTCTTTGACGGTAATACACACAAGGAAATAAAATTACAAATTAATAATGAAATTCTAGCTTTTTTAAAAAAATCAAATCACACAGTGTTAAATATCACTTAGGTTAAAAATGAAAGCATAAAATAATTTAAGAAATATTTAGAACTCAGTAATAATCGACTGAATTATTTACTAAACCACCCCTAAATCAGGCAGTTTAAAGCAATAAGCATGTATTATTGTTTACATGTCAGCTGAGTGGTTCTGCTAATCCTAATCAGGCTTGGTTAATCATGGCTGAGTTCAATCATGCATCTGTAGTCAGCTGACAGGTTGGTCTGAGGCTGACTGATTTAGGATGGCTGTAGCTAGGCCAGCAGGGGTGACTGACCATGTGCCTTTCACTTTCTTGCAGACTAGATCAGGCTTGTTCCCATGGCAGCAGTACAGTTTAAAGAGTGTGAATACAAGCATTCTTAAGGTCTAGGCTCACAAATGGCTCATTGTCACTTCTGCTATATTCTGTTAACCAAATCAAGTCATGAGACTAGCTCAGATTAAAGAAGTGGGGAAAGACCCATTAATGATGGGAGGGGCCGCAAAGTAACATTACAAGGGGTTTTGGTATAGAGCGGGGAATAAATGGAGGCATTTTGCAATCAATGTATGGCATAATGAAAATAATGTTTGTTGGCCGGGCGTGGTGGCTCACGCCTGTAATCCCTGCACTTTGGGAGGCCGAGGTGGGCGGATCACGAGGTCAGGAGATCGAGACCATCCTGGCTAACATGGTGAAACCCCGTCTCTACTAAAAATACAAAAAATTAGCCGGGCGTGGTGGCGGGTGCCTATAGTCCCAGCTACTCGGGAGGCTGAGGCAGGAGAATGGCGTGAACCCGGGAGGCAGAGCTTGCAGTGAGCCGAGATCACGCCACTGCACTCCAGCCTGGGCAACAGAGCAGGACTCCATCTGAAAAAAAAAAAAAAAAAAGTTTGTCAAATTTGGGGGCCTTTAAGTCATACAGGAAAATTATTAGGTTTAAATAATTTGGGAACAAAAATATTTTGAATAAATGAGCTAAGCATTCAACAAAACAACTTGAAAAAGAACTAGTAAGCAAACAAAAAAATAATATAGATAAGGGAAGAAATCAATAACATGAAGAACAAAGAGATAAAGAGACATAAAGGAACAGAGGGAGAGAGAGAGATGAAATGACAGAATGAACAAAGCCAAAAACAGTATCTTCATAAAGATTAATAAGATCCATCAGTCACTGGTGAAATTAATCAAAAACAAGAAACCAATTCAAACAAAATACAAAATGAAAAATAGAGTATAATTTCAGACACAACAGAAATTTTAAAATAATAAGAGTATTATGAACAAGTATATGCTAAAACAATTGAAAATGTGAATGAAATATATACATTTCTAGGGATAATATAAAAACAGATTGATTCAAGGAAACTGAAAACTTGAATCTACCATTCAGTATTAAAGAAAGGTAGTGATTAAAAATTGTTCCTTTCCAAAAATCTCACATCCAGATGGTTTTATAACCTTTAAATAAAGAGCTATGTATTATCTTATAGCAAGTGATTTCAGAAAATAATAATGATTTTAAAAATCATCCAGCTTCATTTTTTGGGTAGATGTATTACAATTTCAAAACCAGAAAGCAGCAATAGAAGAAAATAGAACCCATTTTGTTACCATCCAGGGGTTTGGTCTAGGTCCTGCTTCTGGGTGCACAGAAAGCCAATAACTGAGATAATGTGTATTGCCAAGGAAGAAGGCTTTAAACGGGTGCTGCTGCAGTGGGGGAGACCAGAGTTCAGTGTCAAATCTATCTCCCTGACCAACTAAAACTAGGGGTTTATATAGCAGGGAAGAAATGTAACAACGTGTAAGAAAACAGGGATTGGAGAGGAGCCAGGAAGCAATCTGATGAATGAGGGGTCCTGCATGTCATTGTCTGGATGTGGTGATCTGTTGAGTTTCTGTTCTTTGATACTTTTTTTTGAGAGGCCTGAAAGAAGTCCTCAGGAAGAAACTCAGATAAAACAAATATGTTTCAGACTTTAAGACCAGAAGAGTTTATTTCTATATTCATCAAAAATAATTGTCTATGGAACAATTGGGTCAGTTTCAATATCACTTAGACTATAGAGATAAAATTTGTAAATAATGTATTAAATATTTAATCTAGCAGTATATTAAAAATATCTGATGATCAGTAAGAGTTTAATCTCAGGAATGCAAGAATGGGTCAATATTAGAAAATCTATTAATCAGATTCACTACATTATCAGACTAAAGGAGAATAATCATTTATTTCAGTCATTGCTCAAAAGCGTATTAACAAAAAAACAGCACCTGCTTGTAATAAGAACTCTTTAAAAGACAGAAATAGAGGAAATGATTTTAACTGCAATAAATGTTTTATATTATAAATATAGAGCAAAATTTTATTTTTAACATGTAATCTTGAGATGTATTATCTTCAGGATTAAGAACAAGACTAGGTTTCTTATCACAGCTCTTTGTTTAGCATTATCCTGGAGGTCATGGACAATGAGAAAAGGAAATAAAAAGAAATGAATTGGAAAGATGGAAAGAAAGAGATGATATTGTTCCTATTTGAAATAGAAATGATCATCTACTTAGGATAAAAAAAGTGATGCCAAGGTTTGATTTTCAAAAACTTGAAAACATGACTGTCATACAAATGTAAAATATGTATGTGGTAAAAATTGATTTAACTTATTAATAAGAGAACCAGCAGAATATTAAGTGGGTTTCAAAGGAGTCACAGTTAGGGTATGAGGGATGAGGAGGGGAATGCTGAAATATACTGAAGGGAAATATGCTAGAATAAGATTGCTTCATTACATTTTAAACTGACAAATATTCTACAGAGCAATAAACCTGTAATCTTAAAATGCAATTCTTTCTACTGGACAGAAATAATTTGCATCATACTGGACATAATTCATTTGCATTGCTTTTGGACAAGACTCCTTTGCTGGTTTTTTGTTTGTTTTTACAAATTAACATTTTCCTTTATAAAAATAATAAAACATCTCGATCAATAGCAAATAATAAATCAAACAAAGGTACATGCCCTTAGAGAATGAGATAATCCTTGGGTGGATCTACAAGAAACACCTCAGAATGTTTTGAAATGATAAACAGTCATTTCTTTCATGTACTTCCAAGCTTCAGATATTTTTTCTTAATGGTATTAACAAATAAACCACTAGAACTTGGAAGTAATTTAAAAATTTGCCAAAGTTGCTAGAAACAAGATAAACAGAAAAATCATTAGCATTTTTCTACATCAGTAATAATCAACTAGAAAATACACTAAAAAATAAGATATTCTTGGGCCAGGCACAGTAGCTCACACCTGTCCTTCCAACACTTTGGGAGGCTGAAGCTGAAGGATCATTTGATCCTAGGAGTTTGAGACCAGCCTGGACAACATAGAGAGACCCTGTCTCTGCAAAATAAAAAAAAATCAGTCAGGGATGGTGATGCACACCTGTGGTTCCATCTACTCAGTGCGGGGTTGAAGGGGGTGCTGAGGTGAGAAGATTGCTTGAACCCACAAGGTCGTGGCTGCAGTTAGCCGTGATCACTCCACTGCACTCCAGCCTGGGTGACAGAGGCAGATGCTGTCTCAGAAACAAACAAACAAAAAAAACCAGACCAAACCAAACAAACAAAAGAGACTCTTCACAATAGGAAGAAAAATTGTAGAATATATAGGATTTAACTAAAAATATTCAAACCTCTATGGAGAAACATAAAACTCTAAAAGGAAATACTACTTAGTAGCCCTTGTTGGTGAAGCATATAGGATCAATTTCATAGGTACTTAGAATTGTGGGAGTTACACATGTAGGCACCAGAGAGTTTGTGATTAAAGGAATCTCGAAAGTAAAAATCTTACCAGAGATGGAGGATGAATTCCTGGCATTAAAAACCATAGGAATACAGATACAGATTTCAGAAACAGCTGTGTGCATGTATAAAACCTCTATTGACTTAGTGTATCTGTGACCCAGATAACCTGTGGAACCTTGCAGAGAGAGGACACTAGAGAGGGAGGCTGACCTCAAAAGTTTGGAGGAGCCTTCCCATATAAAGAAGCTTAGACTTTATCTTATAGGATAAGCAAAATCAGTAAGTTATTTCTTGCATTTAAATAGCTTGATAAGATTGGCTTTATCATTATTATTATTGAGAAAGGGTCTCACTCTGTTGCCCAGGATGGAGTTCAGTGGTGTGATCATAGCCCACCGCAGCCTGGAATTTCTGGCCTCAGGTGATCCTCCCACTTTCATCTCCAGAATAGCTGCAACTACAGGTATGCACTTCCTTGCCAGGCTAATTTTTTTTTTGTAATAACAGGTCTCGCTATGTTGCCTGTGCTGATCTGAAACTTCTGGCCTCTAGTGGTCCTCCCACCTGAGCCTCCCAAAGCACTCAGATTACAGGCATGAGCCACTGTGCTAGGCAAGATTGGTATTTTCAGAGATCACTTTGGCTCAGCATAAAGGGTGTATTAAGGCAGAGTGTGGTGACTCCTGCCTGTAATCCCGAAGATTTGGGAGGCCAAGGTGGGAGGACTGCTGCAGGCTGGGAGTTCCAGATCAGCCTGGGTGAGACACTGTCTCTACAAAAAAAAATTTTTAATTTGAAAAAAAAAAAAGTGGATTAAAGGGATAAAAGACTTACACAGGAAAGGCATTATAAATAGGTAATTGTAATTAACATTTATTGAGTTTACACTAAATACAAGGCACTGTGCTAAACTCTGCATAGGTTTACCTGATGCAGTAACCTGAGATTCAGGTTACTGAATTTCAATTAAGAGGCTGTTGTAGTAAATCAAGTGAGACATGATGGGAACCTGAAGTTTGAAGGTAAAGAGAAGGGAATTTATCTGAGACACATTGGAAATGTGACATTTGTAGAACTTGTGTTATTGATGTTTGGGAATGTGGGCAAGGGTAATAGTGGAAGGGAGAGTTAAGGGGAAATGAAAAGAGGATAATGTGTATGTTTCTGGTTTGGGGGATTAAGATGATGTTACAGACATTCAGGCAAAGGTTGAAGGAGAGAGATTTGGTAGAAATTAATGAATTAAATTTTGAATATGGTCCAGGTGTGGTGGCTCACACCTGTAATCCCAGCACTTTGAGAGGCCAAGGTGGGTGGATCACTTGAGGTCAGGAGTTCGAGATCAGCCTGACCAACATGGTGAAACCCTGTTTCTACTAAAAATACATTTAAATTAGCCAGGCGTCATGGTGTGCACCTGTAATCCCAGCTACTCAGGAGGCTGAGACACAAGAATCACTTGAACCTGGGATGCAGAGTTTGCAGTGAGCTGAGATCACGCCATTGCACTCCAGCCCGGGTGTCAGAGAGAGGCTCCGTCTCAAAAAAAAAAAAAATATATATATATATATATATACATATATATATATTTGTATATATATAAGTTTGAGGTTTCTGTGAGACATTCAAATAAAGTTGTCTTGTAGCTGGCAAAGTCATATGATAGAGAGTGTTGACAAGCTAAGGGCAGGAAAGATGTACTGATCTTAGAAAACATATTTTGGCCTCAGTGGAAGTTTTATGAATCAGTCTGAAACTCCATTGTAATAAAAAGACTTTCCTATTGCTATAGTGTGTCCATCTTCCTATCATTTCATCACTATAGAAACTGGAGAAATAGTCATGTTGGAAAAGGAGGGTGATGTGTTAAATGGCTCATATTATGTATAGACTTAGTGCCCTGGTTGAAAAATTCTATGTGCTGTAATCACACTGGTGAAATACATTAGAAAGTTATGGGGTAGGTATTACATAAATTAACTTTCCTATACAGTAGTGATAATAACTAGCATTTAACAATACCCAAACTACTTCTCATTTTAGTTTACAAAACAAACCCAAAAAGTTGTTAAATCAAAATTGCTATTTGATTTAAAGATTGGCAACAGATTTTATGTAGAGAGCTGAAGTTTAAATATCTTTTTTACTAAATAACTCTTTGGTTTGGGGAAGTTCTTTGTTTGCTTGTTTTTAGTTTTTCTTTCAGATGGATGAGAGTAGAGGCTAGTTTGTTTTCAGCCAGAGTTTAGAGAATATAATGGCCTTAATAATCTAGACATTATTATTGATCCATATGGCTCCAATTATTTTTTTATTTTTTATTTTTTAATATACTTTAAGTTTTAGGGTACATGGGCATAACGTGCAGGTTAGTTACATATGTATACATGTGCCATGTTGGTGTGCTGCACCCATTAACTCGTCATTTAACATTAGGTATATCTCCTAATGCTATCCCTCCCCCCTCCCCCCACCCCACAACAGGCCCTGGTGTGTGATGTTCCCCTTCCTGTGTCCATGTGTTCTCATTGTTCAATTGCCACCTATGAGTGAGAACATGCGGTGTTTGGTTTTTTGTCCTTGCAATAGTTTGCTGAGAATGATGGTTTCCAGCTTCATCCATGTCCCTACAAAGTACATGAACTCATCCTTTTTTAAGGCTGCATAGTATTCCATGGTGTATATGTGCCACATTTTCTTAATCCAGTCTATCATTGTTGGACATTAGGGTTGGTTCCAAGTCTTTGCTATTGTGAATAGTGCCACAATAGACATACGTGTGCATGTGTCTTTATAGCAGCATGATTTATAATCCTTTGGGTATATACCCAGTAATAGGATTGCTGGGTCAAATGGTATTTCTAGTTCTAGATCCCTGAGGAATTGCCACACTGACTTCCACAATGGATGAACTAGTTTACAGTCCCACCAACAGTGTAAAAGTGTTCCTATTTCTCCATATCCTCTCCAGCACCTGTTGTTTCCTGACTTTTTAATGATCACCATTCTAACTGGTGTGAGATGGTATCTCATTGTGGTTTTGATTTGCATTTCTCTGATGGCCAATGATGATGAGCATTTTTTCATGTGTCTTTTGGCTGCATAAATGTCTTCTTTTGAGAAGTGTCTGTTCGTATCCTTCGCCCACTTTTTGATGGGGTTGTTTTTTTTCTTGTAAATTTGTTTGAGTTCATTGTAGATTCTAGATATTAGCCCTTTGTCAGATGAATAGATTGCAAAAATTTTCTCCCATTCTGTAGGTTGCCTGTTCACTCTGATGGTAGTTTCTTTTGCTGTGCAGAAGCTCTTTAGTTTAATTAGATCCCATTTGTCAATTTTGGCTTTTGTTGCCATTGTTTTTATTGTTTTAGACATGAAGTCCTTTCCCATGCCTACGTCCTGAATGGTATTGCCTAGGTTTTCTTCTAGGGTTTTTATGGTTTTAGGTCTAGCATTTAAGTCTTTAATCCACCTTGAATTAATTTTTGTATAAGGTATAAGGAAGGGATCCAGTTTCAGCTTTCTACATATGGCTAGCCAGTTTTCCCAGCACCATTTATTAAATAGGGAATCCTTTCCCCATCACTTGTTTTTGTCAGGTTTGTCAAAGATCAGATAGTTGTAGATATGCAGCATTATTTCTGAGGGCTCTGTTCTGTTCCATTGGTCTATATCTCTGTTTTGATACCAGTACCATGCTGTTTCGGTTACTGTAGCCTTGTAGTATAGTTTGAAGTCAGGTAGTGTGATGCCTCCAGCTTTGTTCTTTTGGCTTAGGATTGACTTGACAATGCAGGCTCTTTTTTGGTTCCGAAGGAACTTTAAAGTAGTTTTTTCCAATTCTGTGAAGAAAGTCATTGGTAGCTTGATGGGGATGGCATTGAATCTATAAATTACCTTGGGCAGTATGGCCATTTTCACGATATTGATTCTTCCTACCCATGAGCATGGAATGTTCTTCCATTGTTCGTATCCTCTTTTATTTCATTGAGCAGTGGTTTGTAGTTCTTCTTGAAGAGGTCCTTCATGTCCCTTGTAAGTTGGATTCCTAGGTATTTGATTCTCTTTGAAGCAATTGTGAATGGGAGTTCACTCATGATTTGGCTCTCTGTTTGTCTGTTATTGGTGTATAAGAATGCTTGTGATTTTTGCACATTGATTTTGTATCCTGAGAGTTTGCTGAAGTTGCCTATCAGCTTAAGGAGATTTTGGACTGAGACGATGGGGTTTTCTAGGTATACAATCATGTCATCTGCAAACAGGGACAATATGACTTCCTCTTTTCCTAATTGAATACCTTTTATTTCCTTCTCCTGCGTGATTGCCCTGGCCAGGACTTCCAACACCATGTTGAATAGGAGTGGTGAGAGAAGTCATCCCTGTCTTATGCCAGTTTTCAAAGGGAATGCTTCCAGTTTTTGCCCATTCAGTATGATATTGGCTGTGGGTTTGTCATGGATGGCTCTTATTATTTTGAGATACGTCCCATCAATACCTAATTTATTGAGAGTTTTTAGCATGAAGCGTTGTTGAATTTTGTCAAAGACCTTTTCTGCATCTATTGAAATAATCATATGGTTTTTGTCATTGGTTCTGTTTATATGCTGGATTACATTTGTTGATTTGCGTATGTGGAACCAGCCTTGCATCCCAGGGGTGAAGCCAAGCTTTCTGATGTGCTGCTGGATTTGGATTGCCAGTATTTTATTTAGGATTTTTGCATCGATGTTCATCAGGGATATTGATCTAAAATTCTCTTTTTTCGTTGTGTCTCTGCCAGGCTTTGGTATCAGGATGATGCTGGCCTCATGAAATGAGTTAGGGAGGATTCCCTCTTTTTCTATTGATTGGAATAGTTTCAGAGGAATGGTACCAGCTCCTCCTTGTACCTCTGGTAGAATTCGGCCGTGAATCCATCTGGTCCTGGACTTTTTTTGGTTGGTAAGCTATTAATTATTGTCTCAATTTCAGAGCCTGTTATTGGTCTGTTCAGAGATTCAACTTCTTCCTGGTTTAGTCTTGGGAGGGTGTATGTGTCAAGGAATTTATCCATTTCTTCTAGATTTTCTAGTTTATTTGCGTAGAGGTGTTTATAGTATTCTCTGATGGTAGTTTGTATTTCTGTGGGATCGTTGGTGATATTCCCTTTATCATTTCTTATTGTGTCTATTTGATTCTTCTCTCTTTTCTTCTTTATTAGTCTTGCTAGCAGTCTATCAATTTTGTTGATCTTTTCAAAAAACCAGCTCCTGGATTCATTGATTTTTTTGAAGGGATTTTTGTGTCTGTATGTCCTTCAGTTCTGCTCTGATCTTAGTTATTTCTTGCCTTCTGCTAGCTTTTGAATGTGTTTGCTCTTGCTTCTCTAGTTCTTTTAATTGTGATGTTTGGGTGTCAATATTAGATCTTTCCTGCTTTCTCTTGTGGGCATTTAGTGCTATAAATTTCCCTCTACACACTGCTTTGAATGTGTCCCAGAGATTCTGGTATGTTGTGTCTTTGTTCTCATTGGTTTCAAAGAACATCTTTATTTCTGCCTTCATTTCGTTATGTACCCAGTAGTCATTCAGGAGCAGGTTGTTCAGTTTCCATGTAGTTGAGCAGTTTTGAGTGAGTTTCTTAATCCTGAGTTCTAGTTTGATTGCACTGTGGTCTGAGAGACAGTTTGTTATAATTTCTGTTCTTTTATATTTGCTGAGGAGTGCCTTACTTCCAACTATGTGGTCAATTTTGGAATAAGTGCGGTGTGTTGCTGAGAAGAATGTATATTCTGTTCATTTGGGGTGGAAAGTTCTGTAGATGTCTATTAGGTTCGCTTGATGCAGAGCTGAGTTCAATTCCTGGATATCCTTGTTAACTTTCTGTCTCGTTGATCTGTCTAATGTTGACAGTGGGGTGTTAAAGTCTCCCATTATTATTGTGTGGGAGTCTAAGTCTCTTTGTAGATCTCTAAGGACTTGCTTTATGAATCTGGGTGCTCCTGATTTATCCTAAATATATTGGGTGCATATATATTTAGGATAGTTAGCTCTTCTTGTTGAATTGATCCCTTTATCTTTATGTAATGGCCTTCTTTGTCTCTTTTGATCTTTGTTGGTTTAAAGTCTGTTTTATCAGAGACTAGGATTGCAACCCCTGCTTTTTTTGGTTTTCCATTTTCTTGGTAGATCTTCCTCCATCCCTTTATTTTGAGCCTATGTGTGTCTCTGCACGTGAGATGGGTTTCCTGAATACAGCACACTGATGGGTCTTGAGTCTTTATCCAATTTGCCAGTCTGTGTCTTTTAACTGGAGCATTTAGCCCATTTACATTTAAGGTTAATATTGTTATGTGTGAATTTGATCCTGTCATTATGATGTTAGCTGCTTATTTTGCTCGTTAGTTGATGCAGTTTCTTCCTAGCCTTGATGGTCTTTACAGTTTGGCATGTTTTTGCAGTGGCTGGTAGCAGTTGTTCCTTTCCATGTTTAGTGCTTCCTTCAGGAGCTCTTTTAGGGCAGGCCTGGTGGTGACAAAATCTCTCAGCATTAGCTTGTCTGTAAAGGATTTTATTTCTCCTTCACTTATGAAGCTTAGTTTGGCTGGATATGAAATTCTGGGTTGAAAATTCTTTTCATGAAGAATGTTGAATATTGGCCCCCACTCTCTTCTGGCTTATAGAGTTTCTGCCGAGAGATCAGCTGTTAGTCTGATGGGCTTCCCTTTGTGGGTAACCTGACCTTTCTCTCTGGCTGCCCTTAACATTTTTTGCCTTCATTTCAACTTTGGTGAATGTGACAATTATGTGTCTTGGAGTTGCTCTTCTCGAGGAGTATCTTTGTGGCGTTCCCTGTATTTCCTAAATCTGAATGTTGGCCTGCCTTGCTAGATTGGGGAAGTTCTCCTGGATAATATCCTGCAGAGTGTTTTCCAACTTGGTTCCATTCTCCCCGTCACTTTCAGGTCCACCAATCAGACATAGATTTGGTCTTTTCACATAGTCCCATATTTCTTGGAGGCTTTGTTCATTTCTTTTTATTCTTTTTTCTCTAAACTTCTCTTCTCGCTTCATTTCATTCATTTCATCTTCCATCACAGATACCCTTTCTTCCAGTTGATCGAATCAGCTACTGAGGCTTGTGCATTCATCACATAGTTCTCATGCCTTGGTTTTCAGCTCCATCAGGTCCTTTAAGGACTTCTCTGCATTGGTTATTCTAGTTAGCTATTCGTCTAATTGTTTTTCAAGGTTTTTAACTTCTTTGCCATGGGTTCGAACTTCCTCCTGTAGCTCAGAGTAGTTTGATTGTCTGAAGCCTTCTTCTCTCAACTCGTCAAAGTCATTCTCCATCCAGCTTTGTTCCATTGCTGGTAAGGAGCTGCGTTCCTCAGTTGGAAATGCAGAAATCACCCGTCTTTTACGTCACTCACGCTGGGAGCTCTAGACTGGCGCTGTTCCTATTTGGCCATCTTGGCTCCACCCCCATCCATATTGCTCCAATTACAACCACAATTTTTAATTTTACTAGTTAATTATATAGAGAGAAACATACCAGTTTGTTTTTCCATTTGCCTGTGTTCTCTGGGATGCATTTCTTATCTATCTCTGCAAATACCATTTTTTTTTTTTTTTTGAGATGGAGTCTTGCTCTCTTGTCCAGGCTGGAGTGCAGTGGTGTGACCTCTGCTCACTGCAAGCTCCGCCTCCCGGGTTCACGCCATTCTCCTGCCTCAGCCTCCTGAGTAGCTGGGACTACAGGCGCCCGCCACCACGCCCGGCTAATTTTTGTATTTTTTAGTAGAGACGGGGTTTCACCGTGTTAGCCAGGATGGTCTCGATCTCCTGACCACATGATCCACCTGCCTCGGCCTCCCAAAGTGCAGGGATTAGAGGCGTGAGCCACCGCGCCCGGCCGCAAATACCATTTTTTAGGTTCCTTTGCCAACTGGCTTTCAGTGGAGTTCCATCAATGTATGGGCAGAAAAAAAGAGTGAAACCAGGTTTTGCCCTCTTTCTTTTAACTTTGGGCAGCCTTTGCAGTATCTTGTCTCCTTTATGACTCTTGCTCCTGCTAAATAGACCTCCTTGACCCTGCTTTTGAGCTCTGGTAAACCTACTTTACCCTTTGTCACTTCCTCCCTAGGAGCACTGGCGGCTTCCTGCAGTAGCTGTATTTAGGAGGTCTCACCCTCCTCTCTTTGATTTCCCCGTTTTTCTGATACCTTAGTAGCCAGTTCCTCATACTAAACTCCTTCTGTTAAACTAGCTGACACAGGCTCTGTTTTTCTGCCCAGATCCCTATATACCCAGTCACTTGTGTCCCCTTGCACACAATGAGAATCGTATGGAATTCTAAGGTTCATTTCAGCTCTTATATTGTAGACTACTTCCCACCACTTTCCCTATGATCTTATATCTATTCATTCATTCGTTCAACATGCATTTACTGCACTGCTTCCAAGGGCTAGCCAATATATAAAGTGAAAAAACCAGTCTTGCTCTCATAGAGCTTGTATCCTACTGTATGGTAGGAAAAGCAACTGTCTCGGTTTGACTAGGACTGAGAGGACTCTCTGGACACAGGACTTTCAGTGCTAAAACCAGGAAAGTCCCAGGCAAATTGGGGTGAGTTGGTCATTTGTGTGTTGGAAGATAGATAAAGAGCAACAATTATAAGAAGATGTCAGGTGGTAATAAGTGCAATGAAGAAAAGTAAAGCAGGATAAGAAGAAAAGGAGGTTCTGCACATGGTGAGGTTTCTTTTTTGATAGTGTGGTCTGGAAGACCTTTTGGATGAAATAACGTTTAGCAGAGGCCTGAATGAAGAAACAAAATCAATATTGCAGATATCCCAACTGGGAGGCCAAAGCTCTGAAGCAAAAATATATTTGACATGTGTATCAGTCACAGTTCCAGTGAAACAAATGACATCGTAAAAAGTAGGCAGGGACCTCGTGATCCACCTGCCTTGGTCTCTGAAAGTGCTGGGATTACAGGCATGAGCCACCATGCTCAGCAATCATGGTGAAACCCCACCTCTACTAAAAATACAAAAATTAGCTGGGCATGATGGCGCATGCTGTCGCCTGTAGTCCCAGCTACTCGGGAGGCTGAGACAAGAGAATCGCTTGAATCTGGGAGGCGGAGGTTGCAGTGAGCCAAGATTGCATCACTGCACTCCATCCTGGTGACAGAGCTAGACTCCATCTTAAAAAAAAAAAGTAGGCAATGAGTAGGGATACTTTGAAGATAGTATTGTACATTTGAGTTAGTAACTGTGGGGCTTTTTTGCAACCCTTAGTTCTGAAGGGGCAGGAGAAGGGAGAAGTTTCCAGAACTTGCAGACAGAGAGACATGTGGAATGAGATTCCTGACAGCAGCCGAGGACTTCGGTGGAGGCACATGAACTCAGACCTCAGGTACCTTCTCTCAGTGTTTCTGTCCATCCTTCCTATTACTTAGCAGGGAGGGAGGTGAAGAGAAGAAAGCAGAATAGAGAAACAGCAGATGAAAATAAGCAATAAGATAGTGTTATTGAGGAAAAACACAAGGCAAAAAGTAGGAGAAATTTCCTTATTGTGGATGTTTCAAGGAACATCTGTTCTGTGGAATAGATGTATTAGTCCATTCTCACACTGCTATAAAGAACTACCTGAGACTGGGTAACTTATGAAGAAAAGAGGTTTAATTGACTCACAGTTCCACAGGCTGTACAGAAAGCATATCTAGGAAGGCCTTGGGAAACTTACAACAATGGAAGGGCGAAGGGGAAGCAAGCGTGTCTTCACATATTGACAGCAGAGAGAGCAAAGGGGGAAGTGCCACACACTTTTAAGCCATCAGATCTTGTGAGAACTCAATATCATGAGACTGAAAAGTGGGAAATCCACCCTTATGACCAATTACCTCCCACCAGGTCCCTCTCCAAACACTGGGAATTACAATTTTGATATGACATTTGAGTGGGGACACAGAGCCAAACCATATCAGTTGGCTAATGGTTATTTTGAATTACTTGCCTTATCGTGATGTAGTCTTTTTCTCCATCCTCTCCCCAGCAACAAATCTCTAGTGCACCTATAGTCACAAATGTTGTGTGTATGTGCACATATGCACACTGTGAATGGGGATGGTTTTTACAGATGGACCATCATGATGTGGAAGCGCATGCAAAATAAGCAGAGATTTCAAGACAGGGGTGACCAAGATCAAATGCCACCCAGAAATTGCAGACATCCTAAGGAGGGCTTTGGACATTGACATGCTATGAAATTGAGGATTTGACCTAATCTTATATAAATCATAAAGAATCAGCAGATCCCAGTGAACATCCTTAATCTTTTAACAACTCTAGTAGTAGTCATTATTACCTACATTCATGGATAAAGAAACTGTTTTGAAGAAATGAAACTGCTTGTCTTAGTTCACATAGATTTAAACTGAGTAATGGATTTCTTACTTTGTTGAGTAGCTGGTTTTCTTTTTTTCCTCCTAGCTTTATTGTACCGAGCAAATGATTTTCAAACAGTGAGAATAATCTAGATAGGTTTCTTTAAGAGAATGTACAATTATAAAGTGGGAAAGGAAAGCTTTATGGTTTCTCAGAGGATACTTTCTAATTTTTGACCTCTAACATTGACTATTTCTTGGGTTAATATGTTATCCTGTTTGGAAAACTCAGTATTCTGCAAATTAGAGATATTTATTTGAGTTATTTCACTGAATTGAATAATTATATTTGGTACTTAATGGTTAATTTAATATTATTCGTCCTGAAGTGACATCTACAAAATCTACGAAGCACATACTCTTTCTTTCTTTCCCTTCCTTTCCTTCCTTTCCTTTCCTTTCCTTTCCTTTCCTTTCCCTTCCCTTCCCTTCCCTTCCCTTCCCTTCCCTTCCTTCCTTTCCTTTCCTTTCCTTTCCTTTCCTTTCCTTTCCTTTCCTTTCCTTTCCTTTCCTTTCCTTTCCTTTCCTTTCCTTTCCTTTCCTTTCCTTTCCTTTCCTTCCCTCCCTCCCTCTTCCTTCCTTCCTTCTCTCTTTCTCTTTTTCTCCTTCTGCTCCCTCCTTCCCTCCTTCCCTCCCTCCCTCCCTCCCTCCCTCCTTCCTTCCTTCCTTCCTTCCTTCCTTCCTTCTCTCTCTGTCTCACTCTCTCTCGATGGAGTTTCACTCTTATCGCCCAGGCTGGAGTGCAATGGTACGATCTTGGCTCACTGCAACCACGGCCTTCCAGGTTCAAGCAATTCTCCTGCCTCAGCCTCCCAAGTAGCTGGGATTACAGGTGCCCACCACCACACCCAGCTAATTTTTGTATTTTTAGTAGACATGTGGTTTCTCCATGTTGGCCAGGCTGGTCTTGAACTCCTGACCTCAAGTGATGTGCCTGCCTTAGCCTCCCAAAGTGCCAGGATTAAAGGCGTGAGTCACCATAGCTGGCCCACTTTTTATTTTTCAATGCCCTAATCTATTTCACATCAAATAGTTCTACAGAAATTTTGGGTGAAAGGCAAATTGAATTTGCATCCATGGTTCTTCCAAGTTAAGCTTCTTAAGGTTGTAGTAGACTATCAAGAGACTTTATTCCTCATTTTAGAGAGGCCTACAAAGATGCCTAAATATGAGCTAGGTTTAAAGTCAAAAATACTTTCTCCTAGATCTTCTATATATGTCTGTTAATGCACATCAGTAGAACTGTCACAAATATACTAAAACCGTCTAACCACATGTGAGTCCCAACATATAGTGCAAATATTAATCCAACCCTTTTGCTGTGACACCGCTGATATAGGAACTGTGATAGAATAGGCTATCTGATACTTCACCAGCATGTGAGTACATGCTGACACACAAACAATATGATCAAATTGCAATGGCCCTTAGAACTCACCTATTTATGTAAGACCACAGCCTTTCCCACTATTTTGAGTTGTCCCCAGCCTAGTTGTGAGCCATTTGTGTTCAGGTATGTAATCATGTGCGATCTGCTTTCAGAACTTCTTGTCAATAGTCATGGGTACCTCCAGCTGATGGTGCTCTATGTGAGAATGCTACTCTGGTGGACGTAGATATTCTCTGCTGTGGCCACCTGAACCCTTAGGGCACCTTGAGTAGTTGCACTATGTAAGTAGAAAGAATGACCTTCTTCCTAATCTTCCTGCCAGTACTACTTATTGCGCTCGATCTAAAAGGGATCTTCCCAATGGAAGATACACCACATATAATGATAAATTTATTCCCTCATTGCTTTGAGTTCTGGGCAGGACCTGGGGGCAGCGAGAGCCCCTAAGATAGTTTGCATAGTCATTAATAGTTTCATCTATTTCCCCTAGAGCATTCAATTTTTTTTTTTTTTTTTTTTTGAGACAGAGTTTTGCTCTGTTGCCAAGAGTGGAGTACAGTGGCGTGATCTCAGCTCACTGCAACCTCCGCCTCCCAGGTTTAAGTGATTCTTCTCAGCCTCCTGAGTAGCTGGGACTATAGATGCAAACTACCACACCTGGCTAATTTTTGTATTTTGTTAAACATGGGGTTTCACCATGTTGGCCAGGCTGGTCTTGAACTCCTGACCTCAAGTGATGTGCCTGCCTCGACCTCCCAAAGTGCTGGGATTACAGGTATGATCCATCATGCCCTGTCTCCCCAGAACATTCAAATGTTGTTCCTTTCTGTGTGGCAATTGTGTGAAGTATACTGGGGACTGCTGGATAAGAAAATCTTTGAAGAACATAGATCCTTGAGGTTCTTCTAATTTGTTTTATGGAGACATTAATTAGTGAGACTGCATATGTGAGGAGATGCCATCCCAGTTTTTCCATGATACTCCTCTCTTATCTTTTCATCTCAAAGACATCATTAAAACAATCCCTTCCTACAAAATAAAGGAAAAATGAAGACAAAAATTACTTCTTCTTGCACCAAATCAAAGACCTCATGTATCAAAGGTTCTTTAGGAAATAAGTATCTTTCCCATACTTACTATAAATATCCAAGTTCTAAATGCAACCTAGCTAGAATGCTAGATTACATTAAAGTATATTATTGTAATACTTTAAAATACATTGGATTATTTAAAGGTTCATTAAAATAAAAATTATTATGTAACATAGAAATACCAGAAAATTCAGTAAGCTGATGTGATATAGGCTATGACATTTATATTCAATTTCATTCTTTTCTTCTTTCTTAGTGACAGAACCCTGAATTTGTTCAGGGTGGTAATGTGCATTGGCAGAGGCATTACACCAAGAGCCTTGAACATACCTTCAGAATCTTGCTAGGTATGTCAAGAATGCAAGGTCCTGACTGCTCTTGATCCAGGCCATGTTTCATGGTTGTTTTTGCAGCATGCAACCTTGAGGGATGAAGTATTACTTTCAGAACCAAAAGCATGCTTGCTTTCTGCTTGCTATAAAATGTTGGGTTTCCCCAAACTCAGTGCTCTTCTCCTGTAACACACCTCATTGCATGTGTAGGCTTTCATCTGGGCCCATGATATCATTCCTGTGGGATGTGGGGGCCAAGGCAACCTACACAAACATGCTAGAGCTCATTTGGCTTACTGTGCCATGATTGGTAAAGATCCAAGTGTCTCTTGTCTTCAGTCAGCATCCATGTAAGAGTAACTTAGTAGCTTGTAAGTTAGGTAAAATCAAACTCCAGACTGAGCTTGTGGGAAATCACATTATAGCTATATGTGATCAGGTATGAAAGTTCTGGCCAAGGACGGTAAGAAGTTACTGGATGGAACCCGTGTGAAGGTTTCTTAAAAGAGAAGGGGTAGCTGGGCTGTTCTTTCTCTTTTGTCCCTTTTATTCTCCTTTTTTATGTTGTTGGAATAAAAGTAAGATTGACTTATCTCTAGTAGCCATTATGGGCCATGTGATGATTTGAAGATGAAATCCTACATCAAGATGGCAGAACAGAAATACAGAAGAAGCTTAAGTCCCTGCTGAACTTTGTGGAGTTTTAATACCATTTTGGCCTACTTCTTGCCTGCCTCTATGTAATTATTTTTGGTGAGAGACTAAACTGTTACGTGTTTATTTCTTTAATTTTTTTAATTTTTTATTTTTAGACAGAATCTTGCTCTGTCACTCAGGTGGAGTGCAGTGGTAAGAACACGGCTCACTGTAGCCTCAACCTCCTGAGTTCAAGTGATCTTCCCACCTCAGCCTTCTTAGTATCTGGAACCACAGTCGTGTGCCACTATGCCTGGCTAATTTTACTTTTTATTTTTTGCAGGGTTAGGGTCTTGCCATGTTGCCCAGGCTGGTCTTGACTTCCTGGGCTCAAGCAATCCTCCCAAGTCAGCCTCCCAAAGTGCTGGGAATAGAGGCATGAGCCACCATTCCTGGCCTACTGTTATGTCTTGGTTATAATCCTTATGGCTCCCCTACTTTCAAAATTATTAAAGAATTTTTTTTAAGACAGGATCTTGCTCTATTGCTCAGGCTGGAGTGTGGTAGTAGTATGACAGCTCACCACAGCATTGACTTCCGGGGCTCAAGTGATCCTCTCACCTCAGCCTCCCAAATAGATGGGACTACAGGTGCAAGCCACCATGCCTGGCCAATTTTTGTATTTTTTGTAGAGACAGGTTTTTCTATGCTCCCCAGACTGGTCAAATAATTTTTATATAGTATGACTACCTATTAAATATAATATCACTAGATTTATTTATTTATTTTAGAGACGGAGTCTTACTCTTTTGCCCAGGCTGGAGTACAGTGGTGGGCTCATAGCTTATTGCAGCCTTGACCTCCTGGGCTCAGGTAATCCTCCCACCTCAGCCTCTTGAATAGCTAGGACTACAGGTGTGCATCACCATGCCTGGCTATTTTTAAAAATTTTCTGTAGAGACAGGGTCTTGCTATGTTGCCCAGTCTGTTTTTTAATTCCTGGGCTCAAGTGATCCTCCAACCTATGTCTCCCAAAGTGCTGAGATTACAGGCATAAGCCACTGTGCCTGGCCTGATATTAGTAGTTTTAAATGTTTCCAAAGCATTAGTAATTTATCAGAAGTACTCTATGGACCCCTCTGAAAAACTGACTGATATAATTGGGGTTCAGAGGATCTGTTGGTCAGGCCTCTGTACCCTTCTCCCACCAACCTTCACTAGAGAAGGCTTATTTTTTTTAATCTGTTTTGTATTAATTGGTCTTCTGATTAAGATTTCATTTGAGGAAGGGCCCTACCTCTATAGGAAAGTTTGAAAACTACTGTGTTAGAGAAATAGTTTATGAAACACCATCTACGTTATTATGTGAACTTGAAATTAGGAAACTTTATCTTAAGTTTATTACTTGGAATTCATTTGCTATCTTTGTAATTGTGTTTGCAAGAATGGAAAATTAGTTTTAGTTGTGATGAAATGCATTTTGGCAGTACTAGAACAGACTTTTCTGTTTGTAAGTAATTTTAAAGGGTTATATTCTTCCCTGAGTACCCGTTTGTGAGTACCTATTATTACTATTCTACTTTATGTATTAGTATCTTGGGAAGAATATGCCCCTTAATGTAGAACCAGGGATTACAATATTATTTTTTAAGATTTTTAAAACAACTACTAAAAGGATGCTGTAATTACAACACATTAAAATGCTTTTACTGTTGTGCAAAAATTATAACAACTGCTTTAGCTTTTACCATAGTAAACACAGAAAAACTGATAAAATACATAGAGTGAAAAAACATGATTTTTTAGATGCTAATTATCTGAAGTAAAATCTGATTTGGTTCTATTTTATTCTTAAGTAGTCATATATGTATATTTCCTTTGAATTCAGATCTAATAACATGTATTCTAATAATGAGAGTTGTGAAGTAGTACACATACTAATTAGTCTTGAGTTTAAACTCCAAGTTTAAACACCAAGGTGTTTTTCTGGGTAATAGATATTTTTCAAAATTATAATAATGTAAAGGTTGGTCTACTAAAATCCTTCAGTAGCAATAATGCTATTTCTTATGTAGATAGCTACCAGAAAAAAAATGCTTTAATGAACCATTCACTATGGTTTCATTTCCTTCCAGTAAAGGAAGATTATGTAGCACAGGGATCCAGAATCAGCAACCTATTGAGGCTGAATAGCAGTTTGAGTAGGGATCTATTCGAAATGTTTAACAATTAGTGAGGCATAGGCACTAAGGAGAGGAGGGAGATGAGATTCGTCTTTATGGAAGGAGTGGCAAAGTCACATGGCATTAAGTCATGTGATACGGGAGGAAAGTCTGTGACTATCTTTGGAAACAATCTACTACATTCCCTTTTTGTCTGTTTGTCCCGATTGGCTTACATCTCAGAATTAGAACTCATGGGTGGGCTAGGAGGAGGAGGCAAATCATTTTGTTTTCTTTTAGAAATATTAAGCACTCCTAAGATTCCACATGGCTGCATTAAGATGCCCTAGAAAGATCCAAGAAAACTCAAGCCACAGTCCTTAGAGTCATTAAAAATCAAGAGGCCACAGTGTAAACTTGTGACTATGTTCTAATAACTTAAATAAGGTGTTAGAAAGAGTGGGGTGCTGGAAAACTCCTAATGTGGCTCCTGTGACTTTTATGTCATTTCTCAAATATCACCTATATTGTACCCAAGATAAAAGGTCCTCCCACTTCTCTAGTGAAGACATTCCAATTACTGAACAAATTGTTATCAGTAAGATGTCCAATTGCAAAACGAATATTCCAAACTCTCTTCTTTATTTATAAGCAAACATATTTAGTAAATATGAAGAAAGAAAAGATCCCATTGGTAAAATCAATAGAAAGTGTAAAAACAAAACTAGAAATAAAATTTGTTAGAACATATATTTATAAGATTATTACTCAATTAATGTACAAAAAGAAAACTTGAGTAAATGGAAAGCTATGCTTTGTTGTTAAATAAGACTTGGCATCATATCAGTTCCCTTACATTAATTTAGAATTTAGATGTAGGCCAGGTGCCATGGTTCACGCCTGTAATGCTAGCACTTTGGGAGGCCGAGGTGGGTAGATCACGAGGTCATGTTCAAGACCAGCCTGACCAGCATGGTGAAACCCTGTCTCTACTAAAAATACAAAAATTAGCCAGGCGTGATGGCACACGCCTGTAATCCCAGCTACTCAAGAGGCTGAGGCAGGAGAATCGCTTGAACCCAGGAGGCAGAGTTTGCAGTGAGCCAGGATCATGCCATTGCACTTCAGTCTGGGCAACAGAGCAAGACTCTGTCTTAAAAAAAAAATGTATTTCTAATAAAGATTTAAAGATTTCCATAGGAATATTTAAAGGAGAATTTGAGTCACTAACTATAATGCATATGTAGAAGGATAACTATTTAGTGCTTCTAATTAAAGATAGTTCAATAAAGCGTGCATATCTCCCTTTACTCCTTACTTCACTCCTTGCTAAAATGAGAGTAAATGAATATGGTTATATTTTCAAAAGGTGTAAATAAGGGTAAAAATATTAGGAAAGGAGACTACAATAACAACATTCTGAAAATTAGAGATGGAAAGCTGCAAAACCACTTGATTTGTGTTGCAGGCTTGGAAATTGGTAACACCAGGAACTTCTAGAAATGGGAGTAGGAGTAATACAAAAAGAGTAGAATTGACTGCAAGTGTGTGTGTGTGTATGTGTGTGTGTGTGTATTTTTTTTTTTGACAGAGTCTTGCTCTGTCGCCCAGGCTGAAGTTCAGTGGCACCATCTTGGCTCACTGCAACCTCTGCCTCCTGGGTTCAAGCGATTCTCCTGCCTCAGCCTCCCAAGTAGCTTGGATTACAGGCTCATGCCACCATGCCTCAGCCTCCCAAAGGGCTGGGATTACAGGCATTAGCCACTGCGCCCAGCCTGAATGCAAGTATATTTAAGCAGAAGTAGGCTCCAAGACCCCGTAACCCATTCCACAAAGCTAGATTCTGAACTCTTTCCTAACATGGCAGAACACTGGGGGGTTATTCTTTGTGATACCAAATATCTGGCCTGGAGAATATTGGGCACAATTGAGGGCCAGGATACTGTACTGCAAAAACAGCAACATTAAAGTGGAGACTGGATAATTAGTTGTTAATATCCAACTGTCGTCTCCTTAATTCAGTTCCCAGAGTGTGACCTATCCTCTTAAGCATTGTAAGACCTATTTTTATCTTAAACCTGATCTATTCTCTGACCTGTTTTCTTAAGCATAATATTAGAGAATTATTTATTGAAGAATCCAGTCAATCCAAGGTAAAATTCCTAAAGAGATTGCTATTAGATGTTCCCCCAAACCAAAACCAAAACCAACAAAAAAAGAAGAAAAAGAGATCACAGGTGAGGTTCCTCAGGAAATAAACTCTGAAACAGAGACTAGCTTGCAGGAAGTTAGAGAGCACTCATGGGAACCACACTCATGGAAGGAACGAAAGGAAAGGAAGCAGGATTGAGGAGAGGTATATGGGCTGCGGTCGCACCTCAAGCTGATCCCATGGGAAGTTCTGAAGTAATAATGGTTTTTCAAAGTTGTCCTGCAATATGACAAGCATGGTGGGCTTTTATACCTTCATGTTGACCAGTCACTGGATGCAGGTTGCCCCCAAGAAAAGAGTGTGACTTTGGTGAGGAAGTTTTCTTTAGTTGAGAGCAATTTCCAGAGCTGCCGAACAGCTAAGGACTGTCAGTGGCAGCACTCCTAGCAGCTGGTGAAATAAGTTCTTCAGTTCTGAAGGGGGAGCTGGATAGCACCTGCCAGATCACCCCACATGTGAATCCCACACTTGTCCATGTGCGTAAGTTTCCCATTGGCTATTTAGTGTCTGTATCAGGCAGGAAAGGTTATGCTGCTGTGAAAAATGCAATGTTCTGGCTCAGTCAGTTTCAGTTTGAGACTAAGGCTTCTTGGCAATAGCCTCTATATGGAACATTGCTGGCTTTTTGCAAGTAAGAAGAGCACATGTTATACCATGTACTGATTGTTAAAGCATTTGCTCAAACGTGACAAGTATCATTTCTGTTAACATTTCATTGATTAAAGCATGTCACATAGCTAAGCCTAAGGTCCTGAAGTGAGGATATATCATACCCCCTACATCAGTTAATCTATTACCCCAGAGCTTAGTGAGTCAATACAATATGTATTGATGTGTTGTTTTTCATATTTTTAAAGGTTAGCTGGGCTCAGCATGGTGATTCTTCTGCTCCTGTGGCATCAGCCAGAGTCAGTGAGGTGGCTGTATTCAACTGAGAGCTCAGCCAAGGCTAAAATATCCAAGATATGACCTTTTTCTATATATGACAGCTGGTAGCAGTTGTCGTTTAGTTAAATATTAAGTTGAAATATTTCAGGAAATAAAGCACAAGAGGAAAAATAATGGAGAAAAGAAAATAAGAGGATCAGTCTGGGAAGTCCAAATTTTCAATAATCAGAGATGCAAAGATAGAGGATGAAGAAAACAAAGAAAGATAAATTACTGTGTAAATAATGTTAGGAAATTTCCCAGTAATAAAGGTCATGAGTTTTCAGATTACAAAGTCACCCTGATAGCAAAATGGGTGAAAATGGATCTAAACCAAGTCACATAATTATGAAATTTCAAACATTTGGGATAAAAGATAAGAGCCTATATGCTACTAAAGAGAAAACAGTTTCATTTAAAAGATCAAGAATCACAATTTCACTGGACTTAGCAATAGAAATACGGGGAGTTAGAAGACAAAGGAGATTGTTTTCAAATTCCAAGGGAATAAGATTTCCAATTTATAACTCTAAACTCAATTAGCTACCTATCACAACTAAGGGTATGTAACAATATTTTTCAGGTGTGCAGAGTCTCAAAATATTATCTTTTATTTACCAAAATAAGGGAGTAAATCAAGAAAGCACAAAGCATGCAAGCCAGGAAGCAAGAGATTGATTAGAAAAGACAGAAAAAGGAATATCACAAGATAATAACTGCCTTCGAGGGCAAACAGTACAGATGAAAAAAGATGAAATTCATTGAAGACTTAATATATTTGAACAAACTGGAGAAAATTAACACTTCTAAGAGAGTTTACGTTTGAGTTAAAATGAGTAATTTTATGGTTCATATTTAAATGACATTTACATAGCTGTAAAAATATGACCCTGAATATTGAACTATATTGAAAAGTATGGGTGAGGAAATGTGGAAGGGGAGCAGTTTAGAAAGGGATGCATGGAATAAGAATTGGTGAAAAACTAAACCCTCATCTCCTCTAGTGGGAGGTAAATAGATAAGTCCTGTAACTGAAATATTAAGAATTGAAACTATTCATTTTATTTAGAAATAGAAAGTATCTCTGTATTAGTTCATTCTCATGCTGCTAATAAAGACATACTCGAGACTGGATAATTTATAAAGGAAAAAAGTTTAATGGGCTCACAGTTCCATATGGCTGGGGAGGCCTCACAATCATGACAGAAGGCAAAGGAAGAGCAAGGCACCTCTTACATGGTGGCAGGCAAGAGGGCATGTGTAGGGGAACTGCCGTTTATAAAATCGTCAGATCTCATGAGACTTATTCACTATCACGAGAACAGCATGGGTAAAACCTGCCCCCTTGATTCAGTTACCTCCCACTGGGTCCTTCCCACAACATGGGATTATGGGAGCTACAATTCAAGATGAGATTTGGGTGGGGACACAGCCAAACCATACCAATATCCCAATAGAAACATCTAAAAGAATAGACTCTTCAATTCTGTGAATTAATAAATTCTCTTTTTTGCTAAAGTCAATTTGAGTTGATTTTTCTGGGTTTTTTTTTGTTTGTTTTGTTTTGATTTTTGTTTTTACACTAAAAGAATCTTGTCCAATACATATACACATATTCTCAGATCCCACAACAGAATTTGCAGAAATATTATGAAAAACTTCCCATGTGATTTTGATGCATAGTTTGGTTCGGGCATCACTACTCAAAAGGACTATGATCTTAGCAATAAGCTGTATTCCTTCAGTAAGGAGTCTAATGAACTCATCTTTCAAATTCTGATAGAGATGATAGCTCATGTTCCAGCACACCTCTTCACTTTTCTTCTTATCTTCAGCTTAGGAGGCAAGATTTTATCTCACATATTCAAGTATGAAATAGTGATGATAGGAGGAGAAAGAAATACATTGCTTTCTTAGGCGGAAAAAAGAACCCAAAACAAAAAACAAAGGACTTGAAGAAATCAGGAATTTTGTTATCTGATAAACCCATAAATTTCCTCATGTGCTTTGAACTTCCTGACTCCCTCTGCGCCTTTGCCTCTGTGCCCCAAACCTGGAAAAATGTTGTAGTACTTTATTCTTTATAAATAAAGCTGAGCAAGGGTAGTGCCTTCATTCTATGAAGAATCTATTTCTTCTGCCAGGAGATATTTTACCAGTTGAACTGAATCTGTAAATTCACTTAATAAAATGGCCAACTGGACATTCTTTATTACTATTTCACCTGATGAACAAATATCTCTCCATTCCAATTCATTCTGTAGAAAGCAGAATTCTCTTAATATCTACTATATCAGTGTTACTGACATAAAATTGGGATTGAAATGCTTAAATAATAAAACCACCAAGTAGTTGCGGACAGGGAAGAAAGTCCCAGTTATCGATTGCTGCATAACAAACCATTCACATTTTAAATGGCTTAAACAATGGCCACTTTTTAATATCTCATGATTTTGTAGGTCAGAAATTTGTACTGGTCTGGGTGATTATTTTGTTTCACGTGGCATGAACATAAGTCACTCTGAGGAACTGAGCTAATGAGTAGACCAGTCTGGATGGTCCAAGGTGGCTTTGCTTGCATGTCTGTTGCTTGTCAGAGGATAGCTGGAAGGCTGAGCTCAGCTAGGACTGCTGACCACAGCCTCTATACATGGCATCTCTAGGATGATGGTCTCAGGGTAGTTGGAGGTATATGACTGGCCAGGGCCTCTGGAGGAAATGTTCCAAGAGATCTGGGCTGAAAATTCAAGGCTCTGACCTAGGCACAGAAGATCCAGAATATCTCTTTTGTTATATTGTATTGGCCAAGGAAGTAATTAAGGCCAGCCAGATTCAAGGGGAGGGGAATTAGACTCATTGCTTCTTAATGAAAAGATTAGCAAAAAATTTGTGGCCTCTTTTAACCTACCACAGAAAGTATCACTACACTTACATTTCTGGGAATTGGAAAATCCCTTACTACCTACCATCAATCTAGAAGTTTTTCTTCCTACAAAAAAGTAGAAGAGTTCAGGCAGTGGCTCATGCCTGTGATCCCAACACTTTGTGAGGCCGAAGGGGTTGGATCACTTGAGCCCAGGCATTTGGGACCAGCCTGGGCAACATGGCAAGACCTGAGCTCTACAAAAAAAAAAAAAAAAAAATTACCCAAGTGTGGTAGTGCACAACTGTCATCCCAGCTACTCAGAAGGCTGAGGTAGCCTGAGAGCTTGAGGCTGCAGTGAGCCATGATAGTGCCAATGCACTCCAGCCTGGGCAGCAGAGTAACACCCCCCAAAAAATAGACAAATAGTATGCCACTCAGATCCTTAGAAGACAGAACAACAAAGAAGACATGAGCAAGATACAGAGACCCGTAATTGAGGCAACTTCAATGATTAGAAAACAAAGCCTTTATTGATAATAAGAATGTGATTTAGTGATTCAGCAGAGCATATCAGAAGAGGCAAAACCTCTGTACCAATATAATTGAAAAATACTTTACATTTAAAATAAGTAATTTGCAGATGTAATAATCAGTAGTAAGAATTTTCTGGTAAACAATAGTGAAAATTTTCTGAAAATAGTGTTACATTTTACATGTGAAAAACTTCCCCGTTCAGGTGCTGAAATACAAGAGTAACAAGAAAGTCACAAAAGTAGAACCTGGACAATGAAAAAAGAAGAGAATTATGGATATGGCAAGAATTAAGTCCATCCTTTTAGCCAAAGATGACTATGTGATTTGGGTGGTTTCTTAGTATGGAGGATTAAGTTTTTACTGTAAAAATCTTATTATATTTGTTTTTATAGTCTGCTTTCACTATCTAGCTGAAAATATTTTTATTTGACTCAGTAATGTTTGTTATTATTTCTGACTCAGTAAATATTTGTTGATTGGCTAATTAAATACATGATGCAGGTATAAATAAAAGAATAATAAGGAATGCATAATTGAGAGTAACAACACCATCCCCTATGATGACACAAGATTATTAATAATCTGTGTGATAGTTGAAAACAATATAACGAATTAGAATAGAAAAAGCTAGAACCTCTGTTTCTGCAAACCTAATAAACAACTTTAAAGATGCCCAGTATTTTAAGATAATGGATTTTGACCTGAAGTTATTTCAAGTGACAGCAAATTTCTTTAAAATGGTCTGCTTATATTTTGTTTCTAATTTAGAGATAATTACTCCAAGGGTGATGTAAAATGTGTATAGAAGTATACAGGAATAGTACAGATTTCCTTTTTTTTAAGTGTTTAATTCAAGCCTATATTTGTAGTTTCTAAACTGTTGATCCATCCAGCATTTGCTTGTCACACATGTGCACCAATGAAAAAATCAAAAGTCAAAGAGAATCACTGTCATCCCTATCAAAGGAATGGCTCCTTTCCTAAAATTCTTTGAAAATATGTATTTTACAATCCTTACACCTCAACAAAAGTGGCAATGGAGTAAATACCCTGGTTTATGTTGTTCTCACAATTAAATGGATATCCACAAACTACCTGTCATAAAAGCCCTCTCTTTTTTTCCCAGTGCTGTTTCATTGTTTTCTCGTTTTCCCTGGGACATTTGGGACAGTACCACTTGCCCTTTGGTTTATGACTGAGTCCCACGCTCAGTGGACTCAGTCATAAACCAAACGGAAGTGGAGGCCACTCCCTGGGGCACTCGTGGTTGTCACAGCCACTCCTTTCTCCATAGACCTGACCAGCACGCTGTCTGTCTCCTTGGGGTCCATGGCAAGGTCTGCGGGGGCCTCTGCTTTAGCACTGGAGTGGTTCTTTTTCTTCAAGGTCTTTGCTTTCTTGCCTTGGCCGTTCCTATGGTGATCTCGTCGTGGTCGTGATCATTGGATGCATCCTCTCGATTCTCATCGTTGCACTGTCGCGGAGAACACTTTGTTATCCGGCGTTTCTCCCTGCGTGATTATCATTCGTCCCCGCATTGTGGCGGGCTCTGCAGCTAGCAGGAAACCTGATCTCTGGCTGCTGCCCAAGGAGCTCGGCGAGACCGCCCACCTGTCTGGTCGTGCTCTCCACCAGCTCCTTCGTCTGACTCAGTCTGGATCTTCTCAACGCCCAGCTCCTGGCTCCGAGTCAGAGCTCTCTGGATGCACGGTAACACTCTCCTCTTCTGGGTACCCTCCCTCCGTCTCACGTTATTATGAGAGGTTTACGTGATAAGTAATGTAGCCATCCAACTCCTTCAGGATTTTCTGCAGGGCCAGCCCAGGCTTGTCTGGTTCGCCCTGTCCCGGGGACATCAACTTCCAAAAAAGTCTCCAAGCCTGGGGCCGTGAGTGTGGGCACAACCCCCACGGTCACTCACATTTCCCTGGCCATCTTTTTTATTCTAAAAGAAAAAAATTATAGTCTTGCCGTTGACACTGAACCCTTTGATGGTAAAGATAGGCATGTTAGAAAAGTTGGTCTTCCAGACTGGCAGGCGCCTCTTGAAGGAATTATATTTCAGGAATAAGAAGAAAAAGATTACAGCTTCTAATAGTCAGTGGAAGAGCAGAGCAAGTTATCAAGTGTGATATAAAGAATTCAGGACAACTAGATTTTAAAAAAGACTTTCCTGAGAAATGATGGATAACTTTATATAACTTGAAATCGGAAAATAATACTCATAGTTTATCTTCATGAAATGTATTATAAATTTGCTCTGCCCTGTTAAAAATATTAGTTGTATGGCCTGGGATATGATACAAACTGGAGCCAGGCCAGGCATAATCACTATGAATGCTTTTTATTTGTGTAGGATTGTAATTATGCAAATTAAAATTTAGCTATAGTTACTCTTGCCTCAGTGCTGAATGGATTGTAAGCATAGCTCTCATGGAAATTGGAATTATGCTTTCAGTTTACCTACATCATGAAAGGGCATGGAGTAAAGGCTGTAGACATAAAATGTGGTTTTGGTGAGTCTGTACTTTATTGAATTGATAGTGTGGCTTCATGTAAAGATGGAAATCTCTTTGTTCCATAGAAGATTCCTCTGAATTTCCTTCTTAAATATAAATATATATTTATAAATATAAAGTATATTATACATATATATTTATGAATATAAAATTAATTTTTGCATACTACAGGAAATCTGGAAACTGCACAACAGTAATATAAGACACCTGTCATTTCACTACTTAGAGATAGCTGCCATTTACATCTACTTGCTTTACTTTCCAATGTCTTTTTATGTATTTGTGTATATATAATCAATATTTCAGAAGTCTGTATAGTGTACTGGTTGAAAGTGCAGTTGGCTCTCCATATCTGTGGGTTCCACATTTGTAGATTCAATCAACTGCAGATCAAAAATATTTTTTAAAAAGCACAATAGAAATAATACAATAAAAAATAATACAAAGCCCCAACACAGTATAACAACTATTTACCTAGTATTTATATTGTATCAAGTATTATAAGTAATCTTGAAATGACTTTAAGTATACAAGGGGAAAGGCATAGGTTTTATGCAAATATTCTGCCATTTTATGTAAGAGACTGGAGCATCCATGGATTTTGGTATCAGTGAGGATCCTAGAACCAATCCCCCATGGATACTGAGGGATGACTTTACATACTTTGGAGCCAAAGTGCTTGGATTAAATTTTGGCTTCATCAGCTCTTATCTATATGATTTCTCAGTTTCCTCATTTGTAACATAGTGATCATAATTATGTAGGGTTCTTTTGGATATTCAATGATGTAATTCTCATTAGAGCACCCAAGGAAGGGTTCCTTCTCCTCCACTCGTCCAAAGCTTCTTGAAGAGGGCCTGACTGTGGCTGATTCAATGGAAAAGAACTTGCTGTGATGACACATTGGCAGAACTTGCCAGAAATCTGCCCTGTAGAGTGCCAGCGAAATCTTTCATAAGGAAGTGTTTCATAGGAGGCTCTGCTACAAAACTGCTTGTTAGGGAAGGACAGATGCCAAGGGAAGCTGCTGTTGGCACTGTATTGCAGAACTATTGTATTGTATTGTATTGTATTGTATTGTATTGTATTGTATTGTATTGTATTGTATTGTATTGTATTGTATCCAGGAGAAGCCCCAGAAACAGGAAGTAAAACCCTTTCCTTCCAGTGCCTCTCCAGCATCCTCCACTGACAAAGCTTAGCACTGAATCAGATGGTAAAGGAAAAATATCTAAAGAGCCTAGTTCAATTTTCACAGAACAGGCAAAAAGGATGAATTTGGAACTGAGAGAAAATAGATAATTGGTAGTTATTTTAAAACACTTAGAACAATGCCTGACATAAAGTCAGTGCTCAAGAAATATTAGCTTGGACTATTTCAGTCACATACGCACACAGATGTGCAAAAATTGGATTGCCTCTACTGAATACACATTTTGTACTCTGAATTTTAGCTTAACATCATATTATGATTGTTTACATTAAAATTTCTTGGAATCCTAATTTTATGTCTATACAATTATCTATAATGAAGAAATATAATTTAGTTGTTACACTATTGTATATATTATGGATTATTTCTAATTTTCAGTCTGATAAGTAAAGTTGGGTGAATATTCATGTTTTCAATGCATTTAAAGGAAATTTTTTTATTTTATAAAAATAATTTTAGAGATGGGTTCTCACCATGTTGCTCAGGCTGGTCTTGAACTCCTGGGCTCAGGCAATCCTCCCTCCTCACCCTTCCAGTGTGCTGAGATTACAGGCATGAGCCACAAGCCCAGCCTCAATGCATATTAAATAATTTCTTTATGATTAGCTTCCTAAGGAGAGATTCAAAGAATGAACATTCTTAAAATGTTTATGTCTTGTGAAATTTCTTTTCAGAAATATATTTCCAATTCATATTTTCTCTTAAAATTTGCATCTGACACAATAGATTTAATATTACATAATTTTAAACTTTGACTCTTTGACATGAGACAAATTGTCTTATGTTTGTCTTAATTTGCAGTGTGACTACTAACAAGGTTTCACATGTCATTTTTTACTATTTACTCATATTTCTATCATAGTATTAGAGGTTTCTTTTACTATTTTGAAAACTTCTTAGTATATGAAGCATAACAATCACTTGGTTACTAGATTTTTTATAAAAAGACTTTCCCCCCTAACTTAGCATTTGACATTTATTTGACAATTTAGCATCTGACAATTTTTTTTAAGTACAGGCTTTACATTTATAACTCAAAAATATAATTCTCATGATTTTTCATATCTTTTGTGGTAAGATACTTCCACTCCCTTAAGACTGTTTACACATTTACTTATAATTTTTTTCTAGTTTATGATTTTATTTGTTAGAGATTTAATTCTAAGCATGTGAAATTAAGTTTGGTGATTATCTAACACTGTATTTTTTTCAAAATAGATTAATTAGGTCACAAAACATGTATTAACCAATTTAAGACGATTGAAATTATATCAAGTATCTTTTCTGACTACAATGGTATCAAAATAAAAATGAATAACAGAAGGAATTTTAAAACATTCACAAATACATGGAAATTAAACAACATACTCTTGAATGGCCAATAGGTCAAAGAAGAACTTAAAAGATAAATTTAAAAATAAGTCGGGACAAACAAAACTGGACACACAACAGATCAAAACTTATGGTGTGCAGCCAAAGCAATTCTGAAAGAGAAGTTTGTAGCAATAAACATCTATATCAAAAAAGAAGAAAGACCTCAAATAAAGAAGCTAATGTTATACCTCAAGGAGCCAGAAAAAGAAAAACAAACTAAGTCCATACTTAATAGGAGGAAGGAAATAATTAAGATCAGAGCGGAAATAAAAGAGACTAGAAAAACAATAGGAAAGATTAATAAGGTGTTTTTTTGTGAATATAAAATTGAAAAAAATTAGCTACACTAAGGAAAAAAAGAGAAGTCTCCAATAAATAAAATCAGAAATGAAAAAAGAAACATGACAACTAATACTGCAGGCTGGGTGTGGTGACTCATGCCTGTAATCCCAGCACTTTGGGAGGCCGAGGTGGGCAGATGGCTTGAGTCCAGGAGTTCAAGACAAGCCTGGGCAACATGAAACCCTGTCTCTACAAAAAAATACAAAAGTTAGTCAGGTGTGGTGGTGTGTGTCATTAGTCCCAGCTACTTGGGAGTCTGAGGCAGGAGGATTGCTTGAGCCTGGGGAGGTTGAGGCTGCAGTGAGCCATCATAGTGCTACTAAACTCTAGCCTGGGCAGCAGAGCAAGACTCTGTCTCGATTAAATAGATAGATAAAACTAATACTACAGAAATACAAAGGAAATTAAGAAACTGTTATGAATAACTATATGCCTACAAATTGGGTAACCTAGAAGTGGTGGATAAATACCTAGAAACATAAAACCTACCAAGAGTGAATCATGAAGAAACAGAAAATCTAAACAGAGCGATGATAAGTAAGCAGATCAAATCAATATTTTAAAATCTCCAATCAAAGACAAGACCACGGTTTGATGCTTTCACTCTGAATTCTACCAAACATTTAAAGAAATATTATTGCCAATCCTTCTCAAACTCTTTCAACAAATCGAGGAAGAGGGAACACTTCCTAAGTTACTTTATAAGGATAGCATCATGCTGATATTGAAGCCAGACAAGCACACTACAAGAAAAGAAAATCCAGGCCAATATCCCTGATGAACATAGATGCAAAAACACTCAACAAAATACTAGCAAACTGAACTCAACAGTACATTAAAAGGATTATTCACCATAATCAAGTGAAATTTATCCCTGGGATGAAAGGAGGGTTCAGTACACACAAATCAATAATTGTGAAACAAGATATTAACAGAATGAAGGAAAAAAATATGGTTATCTCAAGAGATGCAGAAAAAGCTCTTGACAAAATTAAACATCCTCCCATGATAAAAGCTCTTACCAAATTAGATATACAAGGAATGTTCTTCAACAGAATAAAGGCCATATGTGGCAAGCTTAGAACTAATATCACACTCAATAGTGAAAATTGAAAGCCTTTCTTATAAGATTAGGAACAAGACAAGGATGCCCGCTCTCACCATTTCTATTCTACAATATACTACTGGAAGTCCTAGCCAGAGCAGTTAGGCAAGAGAAAGAAATAAAAGGCATCCAAACTGAAAAGGAAGAAGTTAAATTGTCTCTATATGCTGATGATATGATCTTATACATAGAAAAATTTAAAGACTACCTAAACTTAGAACTAATAAACAAATTCAGTAAAGTTGCAGGACACAAAACCAACATACAAAAAATCAGTAAGGTTTCTATATACTATCAATGAATTATTTGAAAAGCCAAGAAAATGGTCCCATTTACAATAGCCACAAAAACATGCTTAAAGTAAATTTAACCAAGGAAGTGTAAGATCTGTAATGCTGAAAACTATAAAACATTGATGAAGGAAATTGAAGAAGACACAAATAAATGGAAAAATATCCTGTGTTCGAGGATTAGAATAAGTAATATTGTTAAAATGTCCATGCTACTCAAAGTGATCTACGGATTCGATGCAATCCATATCAAAATCTCAATGACATTTTTTACAAAAATGGAGAAAAAAATGTAAAATTAGCTCTTGGCATTTTTGTGGAAAATCAATGGATCATGAATACGTGGATTTATTTCTGAGCTCTCTACTCTGTTACATTGGTCCATGTGTCTGTTATTAGGCCAGTGGCATGTTGTTTTCATTAAAGCTTTGTAGTACATTTTGAAATCAAGTAGTGTGAATCCTCCGGCTTTGTTCTTTTTGCTCAAGGTTGCTTTGGCAATTAGTAATTCTTGATTGTAGGAAATCCGAGAAATACAGAGAAACATAAAGAAAAAAATTTAACATCATTCAAAACTGACGATAAGAGAAAGCGTGTTAACATTTGGTGTATCTCCTCCTATTTCCCTGTGCATGCTTAAGAAAAGAAACAATTTTTGGAAATAAATCTTACATAGTTTGGCATTTTTTCTGTTAAATACATACGCATATGGAGTATTTTTATACTATATAATATTTTAAAACATATTGTCCTTAGAGTTTTTGTGGCATTTTAGCATATGACTTCTCCATAATTTTTTCTACATATTGAACATTTATATGTTTTTAAAAATATTTATTTATCTAATTTTATTTTGAGATGGATTCTCACTCTGTCGCCCAGGTTGGAGTGCAGTGGCACAATCTCAGCTCACTGCAACCTCCACCTCCCGGGTTCAAGCAATTCTCCTGCTTCAGCCTCCTGAATAGTTGGGATTACGGGCATGTGCCACCATGCCTGGCTAATTGTTGTAATTTTAGTAGAGACAGGGTTTCACCATGTTACCCAGGCTGATCTTGAATTACTGATCTCAGGTGATCCACCTGCCTCAGCCTTCCAAAGTGCTAAGATTACAGAGGTGAGCCACCGTGCCTGGCCAATATTGTTTACTTTAAAAAGCTATTATGATGGTATGAATACTTGTCTAGATCATTATGCAGTCTAATTAACTTCTAAAGGTAAATTACTAAAAATCGAATTACTAGGCCAAAGGGTATGACTATATTTAAGGTTCTTATCCGTAATGCCAGATTGTATCACATGAAGTTTGCATCAGTTAATGCCCCCATCAACAATGTTAATGTCTTTTTCACTATATCTTGCTCTGCACTGGATGTTTAAAACAAAACACAGGCTGGGGGGAATCCTTCCAATTTCACTGGTAAAAAATATGTTTGACAATTAAAATATTGTTTTGCCTGAATTGAATAGGCATGTACAACCTCAATAATCTTTAGGGGAAAAAAAATCTTAGCTTTTTGGTTTTTTGCCAGCTTTCTTTTAAAATAGCTTTAAAAAATTTCTATTATTTAAAAAATAGTATGAAGAACTTAATTGAGCTTAGGTTAAACCTAAAATTGATTTGGGAAGAAATGACATCTTGATGATATTTCATCTTTTCACAAAGGAGCATGTTACCCTTTGCCGTTTATTGAAATATTTTATATTACTTAGTAAATGTTTTCTTTACCTAGCCCCTGTATATTTTTAAGGGTTATTCCTATGTCTTTTATGATTTTGGTATTTTAATGTATTGGGACATTTTATGATTTTTTCTGCCACTGAGACTAACATCCTTTTTCCCTTTGAATCATCTAAATTGTAATTTCAAGATTAGGGAGAAACAGTATAATGTAATTAAAAGCTCGGATCCTGTAGCCAGGCTTTCCCACCTGTATCTGAATTCACCTCTTACCACCTGACTTGGGCAAACTGGCCATGCTGGATATTTTCCTTTCTCCCTCCCAGAGTCCTCTCCCTGTTCTTCATCCTGCTCTGTGTCCCTAAGGTTCCCCTCAGTGGGGCTTCCTTGCCTTCTGGCTTCCAGTTAGGTTCAGCCAATGAGGGCATTGGCAGGAAATCAGAGTGGGAGGAAAGTGAGGGAAAAGTATTTGTTTCCAAGATTTCCTCCCTGCTTAATTGGTGCCAGGGGCTGTGTCCTGCCAAAGGCTACAGCTCTTATCAGAAGGCCTCTCCACATAGCTACCCTTCCGGCCACATTTCCCTGCTGTTGCTAACCTAGGGTGCTGCAAGATCCTCTGGGACTTTTCTAACACATGGCCCATGCCTGGGTAATGTCCCCATTAACCAGCTTGAGTGTGTCATCTGCTTCCCACCAGGATCTTGACGAAAAGCAAATAGCACACAGGAATAGTACATATCCTTGTCATTTTTCTCATATCATTGGGAATGACTCTTGGCTGCCATTGTGATTATAATTTTGGCAATCAATGTTAAGATAGGAATTCTACAGTATGTTCAGGAAGTATCATTCTTGTTGTGATTTTCCGAGTTTTATCAGGAAAGATTGTTGAATTTTATCCTCTGAATTTTCATATATATATAGTTTGAATTTAAATTGGACTTATTAATGTGTTATTTTAGATTTTGAAGTTTTCTATCAATAAACCATTCTTTCATTCATCCCTGGAATAATCCAAATGAAATTTACTTTGCTAATATTTTATTTCAGATTTTTAAAAATAATCTCAACTGAATGCTAGATATGTTGAGGCCCTCTAAAACAACAGACTTAGGAAAATTAATACCCTTAAACTGACCTTTATTTAAACATGCATCACTTTGAATAACTGGAAATTTTAATAGCCTTTTATCACCCCAAATTCCTTTTTGTGCTGTTTCCTATAGTTTGTAGTCCAGAAGCAATTGGCTTATGCAAGCGTTAAGAAGGCATATTTGAGGAGGGTGGTGTGGGAGTGGAGGAGACAGACCACAGCATAATGTCTAGGAATTATGACTAGAGTGAAGAGAGTATAAAATAATTGTTTTCCTCCTTCCTTTTTTTCCATATTAAAAAAAAAACACTCTGTTTTTTCTATCATGTTTTCTATTTGATTTAGAACTTAGGACTTAAGTTTATAGCACTTGGTAATTTCAATATTTTATACATGTTATACTATGCAATACCATTTTATTTCAATCATGGAATTTTAATTTTTGTTCCCATGAGTCAATCCCATCACAGCAGGATCCTGAGCACAATATCCCCTAGAGATAAAAATAATCGTATTTAATATTTTTGAGTGATTACACATTTGGTGTCAAGCACTTGAAACATTGGAATCAAAACATCTAATTGCTGAACCATTGGCATAAAGAAACTGACACTATTTTGACTGTCCCCAAAGAGTCTGGCATTGAAACAGAAGTAAGACTACAAAGATTGTATTGGAACATTTAAATGAGATTCTACTTGATTTCATGTGACTTAATCTAAGGACAGAATCTGCAAATATGAAACTTTACAGGCTGGGCATGGTGGCTCATGCCTGTAATACCAGTACTTCGGGAGGCTGAGGTGGGTGGATCACTTGAGGCCAGAAGTTTTGAGGCCAGCCTGGCCAACATGGTGAAGTACATGTTGTCTACTAAAAATACAAAAAAATTAGCCAGGTGTGGTGGAACATGCCTGTAGTCAGCTACTCAGGAGGCTGAGGTAGGAGAATCACTTGAACCCAGGAGGCGGAGATTGCAGTGAGCTGAGATTCCGCCACTGCACTTCAGCTTCAGTGACAGAGTGAGGCTCTGTCAAAGAAGAAAGAAAGAAAGAAACTTTATATTTTCATTCAAAATTTTGTCAGACAGTACCTAGTAATGACAAAATGTTTTGATTTGTAATCAAAGAGTTACAAGTAACAAAGAAGAATTAGAATTTGTTTGGAGAAGAGACAAGTTGTTAAATTGCATAGTGGAGAGTTTACTTTTTGATGTGTTTTCTTATTTATCATCCTTTGTCACTTCCTACTCCCTAGCTAAGGATATTCCCTTACTCTGAACCCGCTGGCATGTGAGAATTCCATTCCCACAATAAACTTGCTTTATGGGCTCTCTTTTCTAGTATTCTTTTGTGATTTAGAACTGCAAAATCAAGTGTGAGAACATACAATATCTAGTAAAAGCCAGCACTACTGAATGAACTCATTAAAGCCAAGGGGGAATTGCAAACTCCAAAAATTAAAACATCTGAACATCTGTTAAAACTCAATCTGTGTTTCTTCTTTGAGAAAAATAATAAATCTGATCAACTCTCGGTATAACATCTGAAAAGAATAAACAAAGGAGCTAGATAAGTAAAATTAATTTGGCAGATGGTTCAATAAGTTAGGAACTGAGACAACTCTTGAAAAGTTTCTGTAATTTCTTTTGAAAACTAAATGTAAAACAGGAAAATTCCCAAGTAACAATAAAATGAAACTGAGGAATTACATTTACCAATAGTATAAGAGATAGAAAATGAATAAAAACAACTGAATTATGTGTGAAGAAAGGAAAGTCAACTGGCATGGATTTTATCAGCACATATTTTATCAGAAAAGTTAAAAGTTGTTTTAAATTTTATTTAAAGTTGTCTACATAAGCTTTATTTTTTACGAAGTACTTTTTCCTGCTCTAAGGAAAGGCCTTACCCTGACTTGATCATTACACATTGTATGCATCTAACACAATTTCACATGTATGCCATAAATATGTAGAACTATAATGTATCAAAAAATAGGCCTTATGAAGTTGTTTTTCATTCTTCCCTCTTTTCTTTTTCTTGTATGTTTTCGCAATTGGCTTTGTCTCACAATGGCAAAATAAAATGTTTGTAGTATTTGTGAAAAAGTCAGGTTTCTATAGAATATATGTCATACACGTGCAAAAGGCATCACATATTTCAGTGTTGCTGTAAGTATTACAGTTAGGCCAGGCACGGTGGCTCACGCTCATAATACTAGCACTTCAGGAGGCCAAGCCAGGAGGATTGCTTGAGCTCAGGAGATCGAGACCGTCCTGGGCAACATAGTGAGACCTATCTCTTTAAAAAATTACCAGGCATCGTGGCACATGCCTGTAGTCCTAGCTACTTGGGTGGCTGAGGTGGGAGGATCACTTAAATTCAGCAGGTGGGGGATTCAGTGAGCCATTATCATGTCACTGCATGCCAGCCTGGGTGACAGAGAAAGACCTTGTCTCAAAAAGAAAAAAATAGTTCTCTTATTGTCTAAGAATAGACAAATTCTCAACTCTCCTATTATAATTATTTATCCTTGTTCTCTCTATAGCCTCCAAATTAAGGTGTGATTTCTGTCCTTTACCCTAGAAATTCTTAATTTCTTCATGTGGTAGCAAATATAAAAAATAATAAGAAAAAAATTCATTATCAGTTTACATGCTTTATGTTAGGGAATATAATTTTATTAATGAAGCCATTGTTTCCTTAAGTTACCCCAGTGTAGGTGTCAAATGGTATCAAATACACCTACGTGGCTGGGCCCCACAAACTGGGATCCTGAAACGTCAGCTCCACACCCACCCCATCCTCATCACTATACTTTCACCTCAAGCAGAACACTCAAGGTAGGAGAGATGCTCACAAAATTCTCCTTGACCTTTGATTTTGTTCTCTATATCAGATGTTGCAAATAATACTGTTTCAAGCCATCTGGTTTTTGAGCTCCCAGGTATAGATTTGTCAAGTATGTCTAGTATTTTTGTGGAAACCATCTGGAAACATAAATACAAAGGCCTGCTTCAAGGTATGAGAGACAGCTTTCCGTGTGGACACCTCCACCCCATTCACTTTTACACAAATGCTATTTCCATGTCTGCTGCCATTTCAGTTGCAAGTTCCAATGTTGTCTTCTACGCTGCTGTCTTTTAGGCGTCGAGACTCTGAGCTGGGATTGAGATGGAACTCCTAGGATTATTTCCGTGTTCCCCCATTCATATCTTCTCTTCCACAGGTCCCCTTTTGCCTTCTTTGTCTCTTTTTGCTCCTCCCTCCCCTGTCATCCCAGCTCCAGCCGCCCCCAGCCTCCTAGACAATTTCACTTCCTTGTCAAGGTTTTCCCTGACCTTGTTTTAGTTTGGGAAAGCAAATAATAGAGATGATGTTGTCTTTAGACATATGGTATTTCCATGTAGCATTTTAAAAGGTGATATTCTATGTAATCATTTTTTTTTTTTTTTTTTTTGAGACGGAGTCTTGCTTGTCACCCAGGCTGGAGCGCAGTGGTGCGATTTCAGCTCACTGCAAGCTCCGCCTCCCAGGTTCACGCCATTCTCCTGCCTCAGCCTTCCCAGCAGCTGGACTACAGGCGCCCGCCACCACGCCCAGCTAATTTTTTTGTATTTTTAGTAGAGACGGGGTTTCACGGTGTTAGCCAGGATGGTCTCGATCTCCTGACCTCGTGATCCGCACACCTCGGCCTCCCAAAGTGCTGGGATTACAGGCATGAGCCACCGTGCCCAATCATTTATTTAAAAATTTAACTTTTTAAAGTCAAAAGTTTGTTTACATGAACATGGTAAAAACCAAAGTAGTGCAAAAAGATTAAAAAATTAGAAGTGCATTTTGCTCTCACCTTTGGTTCCTATTCATTTGATTGTTCATCTCAGAGGAAACTCCTGCTCTTGGTCCTATGTACCTTTCTAGAAATAGGTAAGAAGATATGCATATTTAAACAAATATTTATGATCATTTTGCATAAATGCTAACATGCTTTATACACTTTTTTTTATCTTGCTTTTTGGTTGATGAAATAGTCGATTTCCCATTTACCGTTCTGTCTATTTTTTCTTCTATTTTTAAAGTTTGTTTTTTCAAATTTTTTTGTTAATTTTTCTATTCCTTTCACAGGTATAGATATCTTTCTGTTTATTATCTTTTTGTATTGGTTAGAAATTCCAGTATAATATTGAATAGCAATGGAAACATTTTCACTTTTCCTGACTTATAGTGGCTGCTTTATTAAGTATGATGTTTACCATACTTTAAAAATAATATCCTCTATTAGATTGAGGAAGTCTATTCTTAGGTTGCTGTGAATTTTTACTATGAATAAAATGTGTAAAAAGTCTAAAATTTTATCATGATATTTTAAATCAATAGAGATAATTATGTGATAATTTTCTCATTTCAAGGCATACTTCAGAGATATTGTGGGCTCTGTTCCAGACTCAATAAAGTGAGTCATACAAATTTTTTGATTTCCCAGTGCATCTGCAAGCTATGTTTATACTATACCATAGTCCATTAATTTTACAATAGAATTATGTCTAAGTAAACAATGAGCATACCTTAATTAAAAATATTTAATTGCTAAAAATGTTAACAATTGTCTGAACCTTCAGTGAGTCGTCATCTTTTTGCTGATGGTGGGTCTTGCCTCTATGTTGATTGCTGCTGACTGGTCAGGGTGGTAGTTGCTGAAGGTTGGGATGGCTTTGTGGAGTTTTGCAAAGAAGACAACAATGAAGTTTGCATGCATCAGTTGACTCTTCCTTTCACAAAAGACTTCTCTGTAGCATGCAGTGCCCTTTGATAGAATTTAACCTACAGTAGAACTTCTTTCAAAATTGGAATCAATCCTCTCAAATCCTGCTGATATTTTATCAATTAAGTTTATATAATATGACAAATCCTTTGCTTTCACTTCAACAATGCTCATAGCATCTTCACCGGGAGTAGATTCCATCTCAAGAAATCATTTTCTTTGCCCATCCATAGGAAGCAACTCCTCATCAATTCAACTTTCATCTTGAGATTGCAGCAATTCAGGCATATCTTCAGACTCCACTTCTAATTCTAGTCCTTTTGCTACTTCCGTCGTGTCTGTAGTTGCTTCCTTTACTGAAGTCCTGCACCTGTCAAAATCATCATGAGAGTTGGAATCAACTTCTTCCAAACTCCTGTTATGTTGATATTTTGGCTTCCACCCGTGAATTATAATTGTTCTTAATGGTATCTAGATTGGTGAATCCTTTTCAGAGGTATTCCATTTACTTTGCCCTAAACCAGCAGAGGAACCATTATGTATGGCACCTATAGCTTTATGAAATGTATTTTTCCTATAATGATACTCAAAAGTCAAAATTACTCCTTGATCCATGGGCTGCAGGAAGGATGTTGTATTAGCAGGCATGAAAACATTTATCTCCTTATACATCTCTATCAGAGCTCTTGGGTGACCAGGTGCATTGTCAGTGAGCAGTAATATTTTCAAATTTTGAAAGAAATCTTTTATTTTCTAAGGAGTAAATCTCAAGAGTGGGTTAAATGATTCAGGAAACTATGCTGTAAATAAAGGTGCTGTCATCCAGGCTTTCTTACTCCATTTATAGAGAACACAGGCAGGGTAGATTGAGCTTGATCCTGAAAATCCTAGGATCCTTAAGAATTAGCATTGGCTTCAATTTAGAGTCACCAGATATATTAGTCTCTAATAAGAGAGTCAGCCTGTTCTTTGAAGCTTTGAAGCCAGGCATTGACTTCTCCTCTGCAGCTATGAAAGTCCTTGATGGCTTCTTATTTCAACGTAAAGCTGTTTCATCTATATTAAAAATCTATTGTTTAGTGCAGCCACATTCATTAATGATCTTGGCTAGGTCTTCTGGATAACTTGCTGAAGCCTCTACATTAGTACTTGCTGCTTCACCTTGTACGTTTATGTAATACAGATGGCTTCTTTCCTTAAACCTCATGCACCAACCGCTGCTAGCTTCCAAGGGATCTGCCTGCCTTTTTTTCCTGCAGCTTCCTTACCTCTTTCAGCCTTTATAGAATTGAGGAGAGTTAGGGTCTTGCTCTGAATTAGGCTTTTGGCTTAACAGAATGTTATGGCTGTTGTGATCCTCTATCCAGAACACTGAAACTCTTTCCATATCAGCTATAAGACTATTTTGTTTTCTTGTCACTTGTATGTTCACTGGAGTAGCACATTTTTTTTGAGATGGAGTTTTGCTCTTGTTGCCCAGGCTGGAGTGCAACGGTGTGATCTAGGGTCACTGCAACCTCCGCCTCCAGGGTTCAAGCGATTCTCCTGCCTCAGCCTTCCAAGTAGCTGGGATTACAGGCATGTGCCACCACATCCAGCTAATCGTGTATTTTTAGTAGAGACAGGGTTTCACCATGTTGTTCAGGCTGGTCTTGAACTCCTGACCTCAGGTGATTCACCTGCCTTGGCCTCCCAAAGTGCTGGGATTACAGGCGTAAGCCACCGCACCCAGCCTGGAGTAGCACTTTTAATTTCTTTCCTTTGTTTTCCTCTCTCTCTCTTTTTTTTTTTTTTGAGAAAGGGTCTTGCTCTGTTGCCCAGGCTGGAGTGCAGTAGTACGATCTCAGCTCACTGCAATCTCAGCTCACTGCAACCTCTGCCTCCTGGGCTCAGGTGATCGTCTCACCTCAGCCTCCTGTTTAGGTGGGACTACAGATTCATACCACCACACCCAGCTAGTTTTTTGTATTTTTAGTAGAGACAGTGTTTTCATATGTTGCCCAGGCTGGTCTCAAACTCCTGGGCTCAAGGGATCTGCCTGCCTCAACTTCCACAGTGCTGGGATTACATGCGTGAGCCACTACACCTAGACTAATTTATTTCAAGAACTTTTCCTTTGCATTCAGAACTTACCTGTTTGGTACATGAGGCCTAGCCTTCAGCCTATCTATGCTTTTGACATACCTTCCTCTCTAAGCTTAATCATTTCTAGCTTTTGATTTAAAGTCAGAGACATTCGAGTCTTCCTTTCACGTAAATACGTAGAGGCCATTCTAGGATTATGGAATGGCCTAATTTCAATATTGTTATGTCTGAGAGAATAGGGAGGCCAGAGGACGGGGGAGAGAAAAGGGGGAACTGCCAATCAGTGGAGCAGTCCAAACACATACACACCATTTATTTATGCAGTTTGCCCTCTTACATGGGCATGGTTCATGGCACCCCAAAACAATTACAATAGTAACATCAAAGATCACTGACCACATATCACCATAAAAGATATAATATTAATAAAAATTTGAAACATTGTGAGAATTATCAAAATGTGATACAGAGACATAAAGTGAGCATATGCTGTTGAAAAAATGGCCCCAATAGACTTGGATTGACACAGTGTTGCCACAAACCTTCAGTTTGTAACAAAATGCAATTGTCTGTCAAATGCCATAAAGCTAAACACAATAAAGTTAGATATTCCTATTCACCATTAATATAGCTATATTGTAAATCATATCTGTTGATTTTCTAATGTTATCTTTGCTTGCTGAAATAGACCCTACTTGATGATGATATATTACCATTGTTATGTGAATACACTATTGAATCCTGTTTACTATTCTATTGGTGTTTTTACATCTGTATTTATAAGTGAAGTTAGCTTATAATTTTATTTTATAATGGTTGTCTGTTTTTTATACTAGTCCTATAAAAGGAATTAGGTAGCTTTTATGCTTTTTTTCCTTCTTTCTTTAAATATATATTTTTTAAATTCTGAAACAGTTTTTATAAAATAGTGAGTTTATTAGTCCATTCCCACACTGCTATAAAGATACTACCCAAGACTGGGTAACTTAAAAAGGAAAATAGTTTAATTGACTCACATTTCTGCATGTCTGGGGAGTATTCAGGAAACTTACAATCATGGCAGAAGGCAAAGGAGTAGCAAAGGCATTTCTTACATGATGGCAGGCAATACAAAGAGTGAACAAGTGCAGGGGGAAGAGCCCCTTATAAAACCATCAGATCTCGTGAGAACTCACTCACCATCATGAGGACAGCATGGGAAAAACCACCGCCATGATCCACTCACCTCCCACCAGGTCTCTCCCTTGACACATGAAGGTTACAGTTCAAGATGAGATTTGGGTGGGGACACAAAGCCAAACTGTATCAGTGAGTATCATGCCCTGATACTTAGTAGGAGGGAGAGAATTTGACTATTATTATATTGATTATTGGTTACTGAGGTTTCCTAAATTTCTTAAGTCAACCTAAGTTGTTTTAAAAACCCTTTCCATTATTTTTGCAAGTATATTGACATAAAATGTTCATTGTACTGTAGTTGCACCCCATGAAAATTTTTTGGTTTTGCAAATACTTTTCTTGGTTAACTTTACTAATTTTTTGTTGCATTGGCTTTTATGAATAAATTACTCTAATATATGTTTACTTGTATGCTCATTATTAGTTAATTAGTCTTTGCTCTGTTCCTTACAGTACCTTTCTTATATTTTCCATAGTTTTCCTTTCTAGTTTTTCTCAGGATTTTTTTTCTATTTTTCCTATATAGTTTTTTTTTAACAGCAAAATATATATTCATTTTATAAGCATATGGAACGTTTTCCAAGATACATCATCTGTTAGGCCATAAAACAAGTCTCAATAAGTTTTAAAAAGATTAAGGTTAAACAAAGTGTATTCTCAGGCCACAACAAAATAAAATGATAAATTAATAACAAAAATTTGGAAAATTTACAAATACATGACAGTTAAACAACACACTCTTTTTTGTTTGTTTGTTTGTATCCTTTTTTTCTTTCTTTTTTTTATTATACTTTAAGTTTTAGGGTACATGTGCACAACGTGCAGGTTAGTTACATATGTATACATGTGCCATGTTGGTGTGCTGCACCCATTAACTCGTCATTTAACATTAGGTATATATCCTAATGCTATCCCTCCCCCGTCTCCCCACCCCACAACAGGCCCCGGTGTGTGATGTTCCCCTTCCTGTGTCCATGTGTTCTCATTGTTCAATTGCCACCTATGAGTGAGAACATGCGGTGTTTGGTTTTTTTGTCCTTGTGATAGTTTGCTGAGAATGATGGTTTCTAGCTTCATCCATGTCCCTAAAAAGGACATGAACTCATCATTTTTTATGATTGCATAGTATTCCATGGTGTATATGTGCCACATTTTCTTAATCCAGTCTATCATTGTTGGACATTTGGGTTAGTTCCAAGTCTTTGCTATTGTGAATAGTGCCGCAATAGACATACGTGTGCATGGGTCTTTATAGCAGCATGATTTATAATCCTTTGGGTATATACCCAGTAATAAGATTGCTGGGTCAAATGGTATTTCTAGTTCTAGATCCCTGAGGAATCGCCACACTGACTTCCACAATGGTTGAACTAGTTTACAGTCCGTCCAACAGTGTAAAAGTGTTCCTATTTCTCCACATCCTCTCCAGCACCTGTTGTTTCCTGACTTTTTAATGATCGCCATTCTAACTGGTGTGAGATGTTATCTCATTGTGGTTTTGATTTGAATTTCTCTGATGGCCAATGATGATGAGCATTTTTTCATGTGTCTTTTGGCTGCATAAATGTCTTCTTTTCAGAAGTGTCTGTTCATATCCTTCGCCCACTTGTTGATGGGGTTGTTTGTTTGTTTCTTGTAAATTTGTTTGTGTTCATTGTAGATTGTGGATATTAGCCCTTTGTCAGATGAATAGATTGCAAAAATTTTCTCCCATTCTGTAGGTTGCCTGTTCACTTTGACGGTAGTTTCTTTTGCTTTGCAGAAGCTCTTTAGTTTAATTAGATCCCATTTGTCAATTTTGGCTTTTGTTGCCATTGCTTTTGGTGTTTTGGACATGAAGTCCTTGTCCATGCCTATGTCCTGAATGGTAATGCCTAGGTTTTCTTCTAGGGTTTTTATGGTTTTAGGTCTAACATTTAAGTCTTTAATCTAGCTTGAATTAATTTTTGTATAAGGTATAAGGAAGGGATCCAGTTTCAGCTTTGTACATATGGCTAGCCAGTTTTCCCAGCACCATTTATTAAATAGGGAATCCTTTCCTCATTCCTTGTTTTTGTCAGGTTTGTCAAAGATCAGATGGTTGTAGATATGCAGCATTATTTCTGAGGGCTCTGTTCTGTTCCATTGGTCTGTATCTCTGTTTTGGTACCAGTACCATACTGTTTTGGTTACTGTAGCCTTGTAGTATAGCTTGAAGTCAGGTAGTGTGATGTCTCCAGCTTTGTTCTTTTGGCTTTGGATTGACGTGACATTGCAGGCTCTTTTTTGGATCCATATGAACTTTAAAGTAGTTTTTTCCAATTCTATGAAGAAAGTCATTGGTAGCTTGATGGGGATGGCAATGAATCTATAAATGACCTTGGGCAGTATGGCCATTTTCACGATATTGTTTCTTCCTACCCATGAGCATGGAATGTTCTTCCATTTGTTTGTATCCTCTTTTATTTCATTGAGCAGTGGTTTGTAGTTCTCCTTGAAGAGGTCCTTCACATCCCTTGTAAGTTGGATTCCTAGGTATTTGATTCTCTTTGAAGCAATTGTGAATGGGACTTCACTCATGATTTGGCTCTCTGTTTGTCTGTTATTTGTGTGTAAGAATGCTTGTGATTTTTGCACATTGATTTTGTATCCTAAGAGTTTGCTGAAGTTGCCTATCAGCTTAAGGAGATTTTGGGCTGAGACAATGGGGTTTTCTAGATATACAATCATGTCATCTGCAAACAGGGACAATTGTACTTCCTCTTTTCCTAATTGAATACCCTTTATTTCCTTCTCCTGCCTGATTGCCCTGGCCAGAACTTCTGACACTATGTTGAATAGGAGTGGTGAGAGAAGGCATCCCTGTCTTGTGCCAGTTTTCAAAGGGAATGCTTCCAGTTTTTGTCCATTCAGTATGATATTGGCTGTGGGTTTGTCATAGATAGCTCTTATTATTTTGTGATACGTCCCATCATACCTAATTTATTGAGAGTTTTTAGCATGAAGCGTTGTTGAATTTTGTCAAAGGCCTTTCCTGCATCTATTGAGATAATCATATGGTTTTTGTCAATGGTTCTGTTTATATGCTGGATTACGTTTATTGATTTGCATATGTTGAACCAGTCTTGCATCCCAGGGATGAAGCCCACTTGATCATGGTCGATAAGCTTTTTGATGTGCTGCTGGATTCAGTTTGCCAGTATTTTATTGAGGATTTTTGCATCGATGTTCATCAGGGATATTAGTCTAAAATTCTCTTTTTTTGTTGTGTCTCTACCAGGCTTTGGTATCAGGATGATGACGCTGGCCTCATAAAATGAGTTCGGGAGGATTCCCTCTTTTTCTATTGATTGGAATAGTTTCAGAGGAATGGTACCAGCTCCTCCTTGTACCTCTGGTAGAATTCGGCTGTGAATCCATCTGGTCCTGGACTTTTTTTGATTGGTAAGTTATTAATTATTGCCTCAATTTCAGAGCCTGTTATTGGTCTATTCAGAGATTCAACTTCTTCCTGGTTTAGTCTTGGGAGGGTGTATGTGTCAAGGAATTTATCCATTTCTTCTAGATTTTCTAGTTTATTTGCGTAGAGGTGTTTATAGTATTCTCTGATGGTAGTTTGTATTTCTGTGGGATCGTTGGTGATATCCCCTTTATCATTTTTCATGGCATCTATTTGATTCTTCTCTCTTTTCTTCTTTATTAGTCTTGCTAGCAGTCTATCAATTTTGTTGATCCTTTCAGAAAACCAGCTCCTGGATTCATTGATTTTTTGAAGGGTTTTTTGTGTCTCTATTTCCTTCAGTTCTGCTCTGATCTTAGTTATTTCTTGCCTTCTGCTAGCTTTTGAATGTGTTTGCTCTTGCTTCTCTAGTTCTTTTAATTGTGACGTTTGGGTGTCAATATTAGATCTTTCCTGCATTCTCTTGTGGGCATTTAGTGCTATAAATTTCCCTCTACACACTGCTTTGAATGTGTCCCAGAGATTCTGGTATGTTGTAACTTTGTTCTCATTGGTTTCAAAGAACATCTTTATTTCTGCCTTCATTTCGTTATGTACCCAGTAGTCATTCAGGAGCAGGTTGTTCAGTTTCCATGTAGTTGAGCAGTTTTGAGTGAGTTTCTTAATCCTGAGTTCTAGTTTGATTGCACTGTGGTCTGAGAGAGAGTTTGTTATAATTTCTGTTCTTTTACATTTGCTGAGGCCAGGTACTCCTCTGAGACAAAACTTCCAGAGGAACGATCAGACAGGAACATTTGCTGTTCACCAGTATCCACTGTTCTGCAGCCTCCGCTGCTGACACGCAGGCAAACAAGGTCTGGAGTGCACCTCCGGCAAACTCTAACAGACATGGAGCTGAGGGTCCTGACTGTTAGTAGGAAAACTAACAAACAGAAAGGACAGCCACACCAAAACCCCAGCTGTGTGTCACCATCATCAAAAACCAAAAGTAGATAAAGCCACGAAGATGGGGAAAAAACAGAGCAGAAAAACTGGAAACTCTAAAAATCAGAGCGCCTCTCCTCCTCCAAAGGAACGCAGCTCCTCACCAGCAACGGAAAAAAGCTGGGCAAAGAATGACTTTGATGAGTTGAGAGAAGAAGCCTTCAGATGATCAAACTACTCTGAGCTAAAGGAGGAAGTTCAAACCCATGGCAAAGAAGTTAAAAACCTTGAAAAAAAAATTAGACGAATGGATAACTAGAATAACCAATGCAGAGAAGTCCTTAAAAGACATGATGAAGCTGAAAACCAAGGCACAAGAACTACGTGACAAATGCACAAGCTTCAGTAGCTGATTTGATCAGCTGGAAGAAAGGGTATCAGTGATGAAAGATGAAATGAATGAAATGAAGCGAGAAGTTTAGAGAAAAAAGAATAAAAGGAAAGAAACAAAGTCTCCAAAAAATATGGGACTATGTGAAAAGACCAAATCTACGTCTGACTGGTGTACCTGAAAGTGACGGGGAGAATGGAATCAAGCTGGAAAACACTCTGCAGGATATTATCCAGGAGAACTTCCCCAATCTAGCAAGGCAAGCCAACATTCAAATTCAGGAAATACAGAGAACGCCCAAAGATACTCCTCGAAAAGAGCAACTCCAAGACACATAATTGTCAGATTCACCGAAGTTGAAACGAAGGAAAAAATGTTAACGGCAGCCAGAGAAAAAGGTCAGGTTACCCACAAAGGGAAGCCCATCAGACTAACAGCTGATCTCTCGGCAGAAACTCTACAAGCCAGAAGAGAGTGGGGGCCAATATTCAACATTCTTCAAGAAAAGAATTTTCAACCCAGAATTTCATATCCAGCCAAACTAAGCTTCATAAGTGAAGGAGAAATAAAATCCTTTACAGACAAGCTAATGCTGAGAGATTTTGTCACCACCAGGCCTGCCCTAAAAGAGCTCCTGAAGGAAGCACTAAACATGGAAGGGAACCAGCCACTGCAAAAACATGCCAAATTGTAAAGACCATCAAGGCTAGGAAGAAACTGCATCAACTAACGAACAAAATAACCAGCTAACATCATAATGACAGGATCAAATTCACACATAACAATATTAACCTTATTTCATCCATGTCTGTACAAAGGACATGAACCCATCATTTTTTATGGCTGCATAGTATTCCATGGTGTATATGTGCCACATTTTCTTAATCCAGTCTATCATTGTTGACATTTGAGTTTGTTCCAAGTCTTTGCTATTGTGAATAGTGCCGCAATAAACATACGTGTGCATGTGTCTTTACAGCAGCATGATTTATAATCCTTTGGGTGTATACCCAGTAATGGGATGGCTGGGTCAAATGGTATTTCTAGTTCTAGATCCCTGAGGAATTGCCACACTGACTTCCACAAGGGTTGAACTAGTTTACAGTCCCACAACAGTGTAAAAGTGTTCCTATTTCTCCACATCCTCTCCAGCACCTGTTGTTTCCTGACTTTTTAATGATTGCCATTCTAACTGGTGTGAGATGGTATCTCATTGTGGCTTTGATTTGCATTTCTCTGATGGCCAGTGATAGTGAGCATTTTTTCATGGAAATCATCATTCTCAGTAAACTATCACAAGAACAAAAAACCAAACACCGCATATTCTCACTCACAGGTGGGAATTGAACAATGAGAACACATGGACACGGGAAGGGGAACATCACACTCTGGGGACTGTTGTGGGGTGGGGGGAGGGGGGAGGGATAGCTTTGGGAGATATACCTAATGCTAAATGACGAGTTAATGCGTGCAGCACACCAACGTGGCACATGTATACATATGTAACTAACCTGCACATTGTGCACATGTACCCTAAACTTAAAGTATAATAATAATAAAATAAAAAAAAACAATATTAACCTTAAATGTAAATGGGCTAAATACTCCAATTAAAAGACACAGACTGGCAGATTGGATAAAGAGTCAAGACCCATCAGTGTGCTGTATTCAGGAGACCCATCTCACATGCAGAGACACACATAGGCTCAAAATAAAGGGATGGAGGAAGATCTACCAAGCAAATGGAAAACAAAAAAAGGCAGGGGTTGCAATCCTAGTCTCTGATAAAACAGACTTTAAACCAACAAAGATCCAAAGAGACAAAGAAGGCCATTACATAATGGTAAAGGGATCAATTCAACAAGAAGAGCTAACTATTCTAAATATATATGCACCCAATACTGGAGCACCCAGATTCATAAAGCAAGTCCTTAGAAACCTAGAAAGAGACTTAGACTCCCACACAATAATAATGGGAGACTTTAACACCCCACTGTCAACATTAGACAGATCAATGAGACAGAAAGTTAACAAGCAAATCCAGGAATTGAACTCAGCTGTGCACCAAGCGGACCTAATAGACATCTACAGAACTCTCCACCCCAAATGAACAGAATATACATTCTTCTCAGCACCACACCACACCTATTCCGAAATTGACCACATAGTTGGAAGTAAAGCACTCCTCCTATATAGTTTTTAATTTCCACTTTAGCATATATGTGGTTTGTGGATGAGATTTATAGTTTCCAAACAGTATGTTTTACATTTAAAAATTAGTTATGATTTAATTGCAATAATGACCAGATGCTTTTTTCTACCCAGCTTCTTCATTTATATTGTTCACTTTGTATTTTACTGCCCCATAATATGTTTATTTTATAGTAAATAATGATCTTTTTCATGTATGTTCTCTCTATTATTTTAGAACTTTAATTTTGTGATTTTTCACATCTGTTTCAAAATTCAAAATGTACAAAAGGTTCTATGGTAAATTTCTCTATCATTCTTTTAGCTCTCCAGTTCCCTTCTCCTCTGGAGGTCCCAATCTCGTCAATTTCTTGAATAGAAGGAGGTAGTTAAGCAGGAAAATATGTTCCAATAAAAATCCAAAACACATGTCAATTTGAGCAGAAAAAGACCCTATATGCAGTTAATAATGCCCAACTTGCAGGGACATCAAGATTAACTGAGATATTAAAGCACTTATGATCACTGGGGCATGATAAATGCTCAGCCAATTGGAAAAATACAAACATACTTGTGTTTATTGTTTATTAATGCCATTTGAGTAGCTAAGAATATAAACTTAGGAAAATTCATTTATTTAATTAATAAAACTAATAGATACAATAAAATAAATAAAAGTTAAATAAGATACTCCTGGATTAGAGTCCCTCTGTTGCCATTTTTTAACTGTGTGATGTTGGACAAGTGATTTTAACCTCTAGAATTTTCAGATTTACCTCCTATGATACAGGCATCCTAATAATACTTAACTATTAGAATACTGCCAATTAAACGAAATCATGGATGTAAAGAATTTATACATCTAAATCATAGTATTGTCTTGAATATAATAAGCACTCAATATGTATATTATTATTATCTTATTGTGGTAGTAATTAATGATACAATTTTAAAATTGTGTTTCTTTGGGAGGGCCAATAATTGATTCAGTTTATACTGGAAAGATAGATTGGATGTAGACAAGAAATTTTGAAAATTGACAGGAATGTGACTCTCCTAGCCTTAGGCCATAGGAATATTTATATTCAATTAGTTTCTTGGGTGTTATTACACTTTAAAAATGTAAAATATATTTGTGTCCATTTTACAGAAAAAGAAAAGAGAGCTGCCTAAATATTAGATGGTCAATCTATGGATTCCTAAGGGACCTCAGAGATCAAGGGAATCACAGCCACGTTACTACATACTGCCTTATTTAACTTTCTGTTTCTCCTCATCACCAGCTCCAGGCAAGACCACAGATTTAAGTTAAGCATATAATGGATGGGAGAAGGCAGGAGTAGGTGGGGAAGACTAATCTGGGTAGGAGGTAGGCTGATTGCCAGATTCCCCAGGGTGATACGGAAAGTTTTTATTATAATTTAGTAGAAAGTCTTATACCAAAAGTGTTTCCATAAATAAATACAAATGTTGGTTCTTGTTGAAAAATGCAAATCAGATGGTTTCAATGTTTTAAACCTTACTTGGAATACCTTAAATAACAAGCACAAACATTTACGTGTGTACATATAGACATTTAAATGTATACCAAATTAGGCACATAGAAAATGTATTAGAAAATCTATTATAACAGACCCCCACCAGCGTCCTGACATCAGGCTGAAATGCAAATCAAATAATGCAACCCTGGAAGCACTGCAGGAACTTTCATCACCACAGCAAGTATTCATTAGACCTTTCTTTAGGTTGTATTTAAACAATCGCAGCCAAAGGCAGACAGAAATCAACATCTGGTCTGTCTGGCTATATCATTCCTATTCCAAAATATTAATCTTCTACTTAGAGGACATCAAAACAAACTTGGGCAGATTAAATATGCCAGTATCTGATCCAAAGTCTGACTGTTCTATATGAAGTAGAACTGATCTGATGTTTTTTCTTGACAGCTGAAGCACATATTACAAGGCTTTCTTAGAACTAGGACATTGGCGTAAGCTATAGGGACCTGGTGGTTGAGTTGAACTAAGATTGTCCATTCCTCATAAAACATCTGTAGAACATTTGGGTATTACTTGATTGGCATAGATGATGAACATATATAATTTCCTTTATTAAAGCTTTCCTGACAAAATCAAAATATTTTCTAAGCTATGGTGGCCAATTCGCTTCTAAATAATGAATTCCTGGGGAAGAAAGACTGTATTCTAAGACTATTGGCTAGTCTATCAAATTGCAAACTTTTCCAAATACAAGGTAGATTGAGGACAGATTTCATATTTAAATTATAAATCATCATTGAACATTTTTATGGATAAGTAAAGAGAATGTCAATAGTAACAATAACTATAATGATTATCATTATTATGTGCCCCGTAATTCACACATATCTTATTATAAAAAATACATATATATTGCAAAAAATACATTATAAAATATAATAAGCCCCTTAAGTAGTTTCATCATTAAGTGACTTGGAGGTGGTTGGAGAGTTAAGTAGTGGCTAAGATGGGACTTAAAAGCAGGTCCCATGTTCTGCCTTAAAAAAATTCTGGGCATGGTGGCTCATACCTATAATCCCAGCATTGTGGGAGGCCAAGGCTGGAGGCTCATGTGAGGCCAGGAGTTTGAGACTATCCTGGGCAACATAGTGATACCCTGTCTCTACAAAACAAAAACAAAAACAAAAACAATTATCTGGGTGTGGTGGTGCACATTTGTAGTCCCAGCTGCTCAGGGGCTGAGGTGAGATGATTGCTTGAACTCAGGAGTTTGAGGCTGCAGTGAGCTATGACTGGGCCACTGCACTCCAGCCAGAGCAAAACCCTTTCTGAAAAAGAAAATGAATAAACAAAAGAGAATAACAAGGAGAAGGAGTAGGAGAAGGAGAAGAACAGGAGAAGGAGAAGGAGAAGAAGAACAGGAGGAGGAGGAGGAAGAGGAAGAAGTGGTGGCGGTGGAGGAGGAGGAGGACCTCTTTTTCTGATTGGGAAATAATGATTTATATTTTAAAATTAAATGAAGTACTTAATAAAATGGCATATTATGACCCATAGACAACTTTTGAAAGCTGAGAATGAAGTAAATAATGACTTCAAATCTACTAAATAGTTTATGTAACTCTTCCACAATTTGACTTTGGTTAAGAATGTTCCAGTGAAGCACTTGAATAACTTTGTAGAAACTCTCATTGCCACAAATGGAAAAAATAGTCCAAATGCATATTTTAATAACAGCAGTTATATAAGTGAAAGATTACATGATTAATTTGTAAATAAACACTATTCGTTTATGAGTAGATAAACTATGAATAGATAAACCACATTGTGCTAGGTGTAGGTGGTAGGGATGAATAAGGTATTTTGTCTGCCCTCAAAGACTGCATTCTAGTAAAATGAAGTGGGACTGAATATGCTCACCTTATGCCCAGGAGCTAGGTATATATGAATGGCGATGAACTTAGAGATCTTATGATGCCTTTGGTACTGGAGTCTGTAAAAGTTTTCGTGAATGGTAAAGGTGGATTTAACATTTACTAGGTTAACAGTAGAAGCAGCAGCATGCCAGGGCCGCCAATGGGCAGGTAACTAACACTGGAGGAAGTACATGATCTCAGAAAGCACCTCTGGATATAAACTTGATGAAAGGTAATGACAAGAGGAGAAGAGAGCTATACAAGTTCAGGGACAAATCAAAGGACAGAAATCAAACCCATCGTGGAACTGTTGGCAATTCTAATCTCTCAGTGGGCACAGAAAAAAATCAGATGTTGGAGGCTCTGGGACAAAGACTCAGAAATTAGATAGGTGGTTGTATGCTATGTTAGGTGCACGTGTGGTCTCCTATCAGGAACATGGATTTATTGTATTATTATAATATATGATATATATTATAATTATTATCATTCAAAGGAAACTGGAGCCAATAAATCACCATAGAGATGTCTCCAGAGTGTTTGCAGATAGGGCAAACTCAGCTGGCTGACTTAGCTACAAACCATGCCCCCTTCCCTCACCAGGCATCCTGAGGGCCAGAGGCACTCAATATACACAGGAGACACTAACCCAGTCATTTTCAATCCTAACTTCACCTAAGTGTCACCTGGGGAACTTTAGACACATACCAATATAAAGGTCTGTTCCCCAGAGATTCTGAATTTGGGATGGGGCCTAGGCATTGGCTGTTTTTAAAAAATAAATAAACTTTATTTTTTTAGAGCGGTTTTAGGTTCATAGCCAGATCGAATGGAAAAAACAGAGCATTCCCCTATAGCCCCTGTCCCCACACACACACAGCCTTCCGCTCTATCAACATCCTGCACCCATGGTACATTTGTTATGATCAATAAACCTACATTGACATACCATTACCACTTGAGGTCCATAGTTCATATAAGGATTCACTCTTGGTGATGTATATTCTGTGGGTTTGGACGAATGTGTAATAACATAAATTCACTATCATAGTATTGTACAAATTGGCAGTTTTTATTTATTTATTTATTTATTTATTTTTTTGTGATAGAGTTTTGTTCTTGTCCCCCAGGCTGGAGTGCAGTGGCACGATCTCGGTTCACTGCAACCTCTGCCTCCCGGGTTCAAGTGATTCTCCTGCCTCAGCCTCCCGAGTAGTTAGGATTACAGGCGTGTGCCACCACACCCGGCTAATTTTTGTATTTTTAGTAGAGACGGGGTTTCACCGTGTTGATCAGGCTGATCTCGAACTGCTGACCTCAAGTGATCTGCCTGCTTTGGCCTCCCAAAGTGCTGTGATTACAGGTGTCAGCCACTGTGCCCGGCCAGACTGGCAGTTTTTAAAAAGGCTTCCTTGGTGAACCACTGCATCAGCAGCAAGGAGCCACAAAGGCATGGTATCCAGAAGCTGCTCTATGATACTGCCCATAAAATTACCCTGGATCTCTCACCCCCCAGGAACTTTAATATTTAGACAAAAGCAAAAGAATGTTTCTGAAACTCTGCCAACGAGTAGAGGAAACACTAACTTGCTCACTGTTCACGGACAGGAATGGGGGCAACCTACAGAGGCTGAAATGTTCCCGACAGCCTCAGGGCCAGAACTTGGCTGGAAAGAACTTATTAATAACACGCTTCCATTTTGTGTCATAATGGAAGGAGAGGATGCTTGGGACCCAAGACAGATTTGGTTTAGAATCCTTTGTCAAGGTCTATTATCTTGAACAAAGCATCTGAATTCTCCGTTTCCCAGATTCTTTTTTTTTTTTTGAGACGGAGTCTCGCTCTGTTGCCCAGGCTGGTGTGCAGTGGCGTGATCTTGGCTCACTGCAAGCTCTGCATCCTGGGTTCACGCCATTCTCCTGCCTCAGCCTCCTGAGTAGCTAGGACTACAGGCACGTGCCACCACATCCAGCTAATTTTTGTATTTTTAGTAGAGATGAGGTTTCACCGTGTTAGCCAGGATGGTCTCGACCTCTTGACCTCGTGATTTGCCCACCTCAGCCTCCCAAAATGCTGGGATTACAGGTGTGAGCTCACCGCACCCAGCTCAGATTCTTTATCTGAGAAATAGAGATGGTAGTAGCTAACTTGAAGGGTCATTATAAGAATCAAAGTCCTTACATCCAGACTAGCATATTCCCAGCATTTTATGGGTGATATATAAATGGACTGTATTATAGTAATTAGTAGTAGTAACAAAAGAAGAGTATGTAAAGAGTTTTTTTAGTGGTGTAATATAGACCAAAAAATAATGAGAATTCAAAGGCAGGGAAAGCCCTGGTAGTAGAGTGGGCGGGAAATGCTTCTTAAGATTTTTAATAATTTATATGACTTTGTACAGAGAAATGAGGGAGAGAAGGACGTGACTGACTCATGTATTTGGGGAAGACATGAAATGGAGAGATGTGCCACGTCTAGCTGGCTTTAAATAAGGTCAGAGAGAAGGGAGTTGGGTCATATTTGAGTAGGGCAGTCTTGAGCATTAACAAAAGGAGTTTGCAACATGAGCAAGTATGCTGAGAAAAGACCACATTATCAACAGGGAATATACAGATCATATCCAGGAGGCCCTCAGGTGACAGTAGGAGTGACCATCCCGTAGATCTGCAATTCATGCAAAAGGCTTCTTTCCCCTTTATTTTCTCCCCAATTTGTTAGAAATACCATCTCTCATAGGCATCTTGGAGAAGAAGAGACATCTGGTTTTGCATAAGCATAAATTAAATGATTTGTGAAAATCTGTTATCAACAAAAATTACATTTCTTCATCATACTCAACAAAGATAACAAAAACGACTTCATGACAAATCCTTATTCTCTAAAAGAAAATGTTACTCGTATGTATATTTATGTTACCAAAAAGCTACTGAAATAAGTTAGCTGATGTAAAGAAAGAATTTGCCGTGGCTAGTGAATTAAGGAGCTGAGAATGAAAATATGAACCGAGGATACTATTATTTTCAAATATCTTTAAGAATTAGGTGTACTTCATTACCAGTAGGTGTCACTGCAGGCATTAAACACAGTCTGTTTCTAGGGAAATTTGTCCCATAAATGTTGGTGTAATTTAATTGGTATAACATAGTTATGATAGGCATAAAGGATATTTATTCTGAAAAGCAATATATTTTATCATGGTCATGAACTTGTAAAAACATTGGCTTAAGGAAGCTATAGTGTATGCTTTAAATGGGCTTACTTAATACAATATACAGCATAAGTAATAGTCTCTTATGAGGTTTTAAATATATACAGTGGGTTTTCCTGGATAAGATAAGGTTGCTTTTCAGAGTTATTCCATAGAATCTGATTTATAGGACTAATTTAATGAGAATTCATAGATTCAATTGCTACCTTCTAAATCTTTGTGAAATTGACGTTTTTTCCTTATATGTAACATTCTTGTAGGTTTTGTTAGAGAAGGGAAGGAAATTAAGAACTTTAACTGGAATTACATTAGTTATCCTCTTTTGAGTTTCTCTGGCCTTTTAAACCTACAGTATCTAGTGTCAGGAAGTTAAATTCACTAAGCTCTTTTAGAGAAACACAATTTAGTGGCATCCTAGCATCTAACAGAGAGAAAATTGGCCATTAAAAAATAGTGATCTTGGTTCCCTTTCTACTGTGGTTTTGGAGTGGATTCATTTGTTCAATCTTGCTGGCATTGCTGAGTTGAACTTTTGAACAGAGTATTCTCAATAGAAACCCTTGCGCTTTAAAATTGATTTGCCTGTTGGAGGTGTTGGTGGTTCTTATTTATGCATAATTGAAGGGCTAGGTGTGTGAAAGTGCCCCTAGTGACTCTTTCATTTGTTCCATTTTACAAATTGAAACTGATAGTGGTGGTTGTGGTGCTTTTCAAGGGTGACTTGAGGGCAATCTAATTTATGTAGCTGTTCAAAGGTGAACTCAATATTTTCAATCATAAATTAAAAATCTCCTCCAGTTTTCAAATCAGAAACAGCATAAATTACATATCTGCAGGCCGTAAGTGTTCTCTACCCTGGCTTAACTCCACTGATTTTACCAGGATAGACATTTCTAGACACTCTGTGTTTTAACATGTCCCTGTAACATCTAAAGTATTTTAGGAACACCATATTGCTTTCTTTTCTATGTATGCCAACAGGAATTTTGTGAGCCCTTGGCATTTGCCTCTCTATGTAGACCCATCTATGAGAATATTTTCGACCTGTTAGATTCCTGGGCTAGCATAATTTGAACAGGGTTTCTCTGAAAGACATAATATTATGCACTAAAAATCTACATCATTGGAAAGTACTTAGCAATATCAAATATGTGTACCTTCTTAACATATAACAATATGGTGTGCTAATTATAACATATAGACACTGCTCTCTAAGAAGCCTGCAATTTAAACTTACATTATAGATCTTACAATGGAGGTAAAACTGATAGACAAAAATGCATGTCAACCAACTGCATGACACACAGATCATTGTATTCGTAGTGTTTAGAGTAGCACTCATATGTAAAGTTTGATGCACAGTCATTGTCAATCCAATCTTCCAGATATCCTAAAACTTACACATGTACTAAATTGCGCTTCATAAATTAATATACTTCAGTCATATAATTGTGGCAACTAATACTACTCTTTTTACTTTAATTCATTTTGTTGGAATGTCTTTGGCTTTTATTGAGGGCCAGCATTGGAAATAGATTTTTAGGAATTTGATGTGTTGAAAGGAAGGATGTTGTTAAGAATAATTATTATGTTTCATGGCGCTTCAGCCTTCAGTCTTCACATCAATACTGGCTTGCTTCTCCTGAGCTCTTTATAATTATTTTTATTTAGTTTTATACACACAGACATGTTTAATAACCAGATTTCTCTCTTCCCCCACATCCCCAAACTTTGGCTCTTAAGAAAGCGTGGAACCCAAACTATGGTCCTACAGCAAGTAATGGTTTTTATGGTTTACATTTTTATAATAATCTCATTACTAAGAAACCATGGTTTGTTTTCATCTTTCTCACTTACTTTTACTCCCATATTGCTTTGTGTTATATATTCTTTTAGGCTCTAGGACTTTGGGGGACAAAGTGAGGAGGAGTATAAAGTAAAATACAACCAAAATAAATAGAACAGAATTTCAGGAAAGACCTATATTATACTTAAAATTCACATAGCTAACCATATCCTAACACCTCTAGTTTACAATAAAGGTATCAGAAGGAAAAATAAACAACACTGAGATCCCACCACAATACTTACATTTTTATTCTGTATAACACTATACTAAGAATTGAGTTTGTTGGTCTTCTGGGGTGGTGACACTCATATAGTAATTATATTTTTCTAGCTAATTTGAAAGACATGGTATTAGGAACTTTTTGATTTGAAGCAAGAGAGTCTGTTCAACCAGAAAAGAAGCTCTTTAAGGTGAGAAATAATAATCACTTGTCGGTGTTCCAGAATAGACATAGATATCTTACATTATTATGAGGCCAATGAACAAAAATAAATAATGAATGTGATCGGAATTCAAAGCATTTTTGTTTTCTGATTTTTGTTTTGTTTTGTTTTGACAGCCTCATGCTTGTTGCCCAGGCTGGAGTGCTGTGGCATGATCTCAGCTCACTGCAACGTCTGCCTCCTGGGTTCAAGCCACTCTCCCACCTCAGCCTCCCGAGTAGCTGGGACTACAGGCACGTGCCACCATGCCTGGCTAATGTTTGTATTTTTTGGTAAAGATGGGGTTTCACCATGTTGGCCAAGCTCGTCTTGAACTCCTGACCTCAAGTAATCCACCTGCCTTGGCCTCTCAAAATGCTGGTGTGAGCCACCTCACCGGGCCAGCATCTTTGAATTATAAAAACAAAGAATATTATTGAACCAGAAAGGAGTTACCTTTCTAGGCTCAGAATATGTCTTGCTGGTGGATGGGGAGAAGCAGCTGAATAGAGGAGATGAAGGTTGGTTTGGGTGGAGGAGAATGACTAGACAGAGTTCAACTAAGGAAGAATGACTCACTGAGGTCTCTTTCAGCATTATGGTTTTGCTATTTGATTTTGGACTCAGTATTTTGGCAAAATGTACTAAAGCTGAGACACGATATTAGTCTTCATTTACAGAGCACTTGGATAGATTTGGAAATGGAAACATATTGTGAACATAGAAGTAAAATATTTATTTTAGTAATTGAATGAGTAGTAACAATGATGGGGTAGGTAAGTGCTCTTAAAATTGAATCCTCATTCAATATTTACTGCTCCATTGACACACTGGACAATTGAATGATAGAAGGATTCCAAATAAGGACATAAATTTTTCAAGTCTTAATAATTTTATATGATCAGTTTTTATTCTTCTTTTTGTTTTATAAATTCACTGAAATCTTTTCAACCCAGCCTACATAGACTTCTTTTTAAAAGATAAAACTTTTTAAAACAAGCACTTAAAAAAATCCTGACCTTAAATTCTAAAACAGTAAGTAAAAGAGTATTACGTGTGCAAATTTGGGGATTTCTTCTGAAGTAATATGTTCCCACTTCTCTAACTTCATAGATGTAGTACTGTCCAAAATGGATGGTAGCACAAAGTACAAATTTGTTATTTAGACTTAGTTATCAAATGGATATAGGAGAAATATATTATTTTAAATTTGAATTTTGGCTTGATGTTTATCCCTTTAACATATGGATGGGTTAAGTCATTACAAGAAATACAAGCAATCATTTGATTTGGAAGCCATGCATTTTCCAAATGACAAACGTCAATTTTCTGTTTAGTTGCTTTCATAAATGAGAAGCAGAGTCCAGTCTATTAAAGTGACTGAGACACAATTATTCACTAAATCACTGGCAAAATGAAGCTTGCATTCATCTCATAACAATTTCATTTCACTATATGATGGTTATATTTTTATATGCTCATGTGTCTACAACCTGATCCATGAAAATTAACTATTAGCTGTAATAGAGTACTAGATCTGGAATTAGACAGATTTGATTTTAAATTTTGTTCTTCCACTTATGAGATATGTAATCTTGAGAAAATTACTGTATTTCTCTGGATCTCAGTTATCTTTTCATAAGGCCATTATGAAAAACAAATGAGAAAAGTTATGGGAAATGCCTGGCAACTTTCAATGCTAAACAAATGGTAATTCTTTTCCTCTTACTTTCTTAAGGATAACCGCCACAGTGAACTTTATCATTTTTAATTGAGACTTGTCGTTTTGTAAGATTACATTGATGCAACTAGAGTGTCAGGAGTCAAACCTAGATGGCTATTTTATCATTCTCCATATTGCATGTAGATTAAGCACTATATGTTGAGAGAAACACATTAACTTTGAATCTAAAAATTCTCCAAAACTGTTTTAATTTACTTCAAAATCTAGTTTCCGAAGTTCAAAATGTACAATTAAAAACTTAATTATAAGTTTATTTTATTGCTCTCTTATCATTTTTATCTGACTCTAGTTCCTCTATCTCGACTGTAATGTCAGAGAAAGGGAGAAAACAATGTTTTCTCTGACATCTTTCAAAGAGATCTCTGCATTCTTAGACTTATGGTTATACCTATATTTATTCTCAATGAATACCTGATGGCTGATTGTATAAAAACTTAATTATTAAGCCCATAATATTAAAAGAATAGCATTGAAACTGGCAGTGTTATTTTTATTTATTATTTTATTATTATTTTTTGAGATGAAATTTTGCTCTTGTCACCCAAGGTGGAGTGCAATGGTGCAATCTTGGCTCACTGCAACCTCTGCCTCCTGGGTTCGAGGGATTCTCCTGCCACAGCCTCCCAAGTAGCTGGGATTACAGGAACCCACCACCACATCCAGCTAATTTTTGTACTTTTATTAGAAACAGAGTTTTGCCATGTTGGCCAGGTTGGTCTTGAACTCCTGACCTCAGGTGATTCACCCGCCTCGGCCTCCCAGAGTGCTGGGATTACAGGCGTGAGCCACTGCACCTGACCCTGACAGTGTTTGTAGACAAACAGTCTGTATTTCCCTAGACTATTTGATTCTGTTTTGGAATTTTAAGGAACATCACCATATATGATTTCCATAAGCTTTACATTACTTAGTCTCTAAAGGTATTTAAGTAAACAGGATTAGATATGATTTGATTTGTGTGGCACAGAGGACAAGAATAATTCCTTGATTTTTGGTTTTGTTGTTTTCATGGTCTTAGGAATTCACAAAATCATTAGAAGGGAAAAGACAGTAGATTCGTAGCAATACACTGTATTTTAACAAAATAAAGATGCCACAAACTTCATGCCAAGGGAAAGCAATGATATTTCTAGTCCCATTAATCTTAAAGCTCTCCTATTAATTTCAAGTCCAAGGAACTTAGCTAATACATTTTCCATTGATATGCACTCTAAATCGCTTTCATATGTATGCTATGGTGATGAACATTTGTCCTTGGAAATTGGGAGAGCTTTGGTGGTAAATAAGAAGAGTCTTCTTTTTTTTCTTTTTTGAGGCAAACTGATGACTCTGAGAACTTAGGTTAGTGCCTTTTTATTTCTTGTCACACCCCAAAGACTTAGCCAATTGATTATTGAAAATGAAAAATATCATAACTATATCTATCTTACAGCCAACACAGTTAAATTGAACAAAATTAATAGAAATTACATTACCTCTTGAGGCCCTAATCATTCCTCTACTCCTTTTCTCTTTTTTCCACCACTGGACCGTGCCATCTTCACTCCGCTGTTAGCTCTAAAATGTTGAAACTAGATGATCTCTAGGCCCCCTTCCAGGCCTGATATTCTCTGAGTTTGTTCACCTATACATAATTTTCCAAATGTTTCATTCACAGCTAGTTGAGTCAATGTTGAATGAATATGCAGATGTTTGGCACCAGATGGCCAAACATCTGGATATTTAAACTATTTTTTTTTTAGTTTTTAAAAGTGTTTAATTTTTTGAAGATAGTGTCTGCATCTGAACTTCTGATTTAATTCCAGAAAGGTGGAATGTTAGTGCTAACCGATCTCTAAGGAATACAGTTTACCCAAGCCACACAGGATTAACAAATTAGAAAAGATTTCAGCCACTTTTCATTATCTTTTGATAGCAAATATCTGACACTGGTACTGAAGGCTAAATACTATTATTCGTTTTTGAATTTCTGCACATCTGCTCTCTTAGCTTCTTACTCATCATTGCCACAACATAGCTATTGAATGGGAATCTGGCTTTTATTAACAAAATTAGAGAACCTTGTGTGGTAATAAGGAGGTAGCCCACCTCACACTTAACAGTAGTTGTAAGGCTCAAATACCTTAAAGGCTTTTTCCTTTATGTTGAAGTTCTTTTTCTGGTATACATAAACAGGCCTGCATACCAAAAACATGTAGTCACTGACTACATTCACTAGATGAGAATTGGGCCTACAGCCATACCACCAACAGACTAAACACTTGCCAAGGCTCACAAAGAAGAGTCAGGCCAGCTTTTCTCTGGATAAATTAACTCTGAAACATCAAGTCAGGAAAGTAATAGGATGCAAGAATAAATACATTTCAGAGAGCTGAAGACTCTAAGATATAATCAGATTCTAGGGTCCTAGTCTGAAGGAGTGTCACAGAAGCCATGGTTTTAGCTAAGCTATTTTTTGAAGACTAATTCATGTAACCTCTTTCAACAGGGACATCTTTAATCTGTGCTTTGTGACTCTCCATGCAGGTTGCTCTTAAGAGCCTTTCTTACATTTTAGAAATTGGAATTTGTGTTTGCTTAACTAGTCTACCAATGTTTCATCTCTTCTTCCTTCTATAATATTTATTTTATCCCCTACCCTAAACCATGCTATTACCCCCAAAGATCTCATGATATTCCTTCTAGACAAATTTTGACATCGATACATCTAGCTTTAAAACTCTCCCCGAGGCTCAGTTTCTTACCTATAGCTAGTTGGACCTCATTTCTTCAGTCATTAACACGAGATCCCCAATCCAAAATTATCCAGAAGTGAATAAACATGATACTTAAGAATTTTAGATTATTCCTAAAAATATTATGTAAACAAAATTACATTCAGATGTGAGTTGTCAATCTTACTCAGTACTTCAGAGTTTTCACAAATTTAGCTGCATTAAACCTAACTGAAAGAACCACTTAGCTCTATTTGTCAGCCATCCCATTCCTGCCATTTTCACCACCATTGCCCCATGTTTGCACCTCTTTCCCAGAAGGCAGCAATAGCGTTATTTTTTATTTATTTATTTATTTTTGAGATGGAGTCTCGCTCTGTTGCCCAGGCTGGAGTGCAATGGTGCAATCTCGGCTCACTGCAACCTCCACCTCCGGGTTCAAGTGATTCTCCTGCCTCTGCCTCCTGAGTAGCTGGGGTTACAGGTAAGTGCCACCATACCCGGATAATTTTTGTATTTTTAGTAGGAACGGGGTTTCACTATGTTAGTCAGTCTGGTCTTGGACTTCAGACCTCAAGTGATTCGCCTGCCTCGGCATCCCAAAGTGCTGGGATTACAGGTGTGAGCCACCATGCCCGGCCATAGCCTTTTGATTGTCTGTCTACCTCCAATGTTTCCTTTCCAGTTCTCCCTGAATGCTGCTGCCAGGTGAACCATTAGAAGGTACAAATGTGGGCTGGGCACGGTGGCTCATGCCTGTAATCCCAGTACTTTGGGAGGCTGAGGTGGGTGGATCACAAGGTCAAGAGATCAAGACCATCCTGGCCAACATGGTGAAAGCCCGTCTCTACTAAAAATACAAAAATTAGCTGGGTGTGTTGGCGTTGTGCGCAGCTACTCAGGAGGCTGAGGCAGGAGAATCGCTTGAGCCACCTGGGAGGTGGAGGTTGCAGTGAGCCAAGATTGCCCCACTGCACTCCAGCCTGGTGACAGAGGGAGACTCCGTATCAAAATAAATAAATAAATAAATAAATAAAAAATAAAAAAAAGAAGATGTGAATGTGGCCATTGTCACTACTTTCAACGACTCCCAGTTGCTTTTTGATGGTGGCACCAATGCTTAGCCTAAGTCCCTCTGCCTATTTCACCTAAAGACTTTTCTATGCCATATTCCAACAAAATTGGATAATTTAATGTTTTCTAAATATACTCTATGCTTTTATGCCTCTTGGTTAACAATTTCCTCTGCCTGCAAATGCCATTTCTGAAACAGTATCTGAGATTTGAACCCGAGTCTTCAAATTCTTATCCAGTGCCCTTTCAACAATTAATTTTGTCTCTCTGCAAACAATTCATGCACACAAAATTAATGTATTGCTAGGAATCCTGGTGTGGTAGACAGAATAATAGTCTCACAATGATATCCAAGTCCTAATCCCTGGAAACTGTGAATATGTTGCCTTATATGGCAAAAGAGACTTTGCAGATGTGATTAAGACTAAGGCCTTTGAGATGGAGAGATTATGCTGGATTATCTGAGTGGGCCCAATCTAATTACATGGGTACTAAAAAGTGAAGGATTTTTTTCCAGCTGCAATCTGATAAGATGATAGAAAAGGGTCAGAGAGATGTGACATGGCTGGCTTAAAGATACAGGAAAGCTTCCAGGATGAATGTGACTTCTAAAAGCCTGGATAGCAAGAAAGTAGATTCTTCCCCAGAGCCTCTAGGAGGAAATAAAACCTAGCTGACCCCTTGATTTTAGCTCAGTGATATCTTTGTCAGACTTCTGACCTACACAAATGTAAGATAATAAATTTGTGTTGGCCAAGAAGCTAAGTTTTTGGTAAATCGTTATAGCAGCAATAGAAAACTAGTATGCCTGGGTTGAAATTCCAGAGTTTACTAAAATGACTATAAATCAAAGAAATTGGAACGTAAGATTTTTAAAGCTCCATTCCAGTGACAAAATTGCTATCCCAGGCTAAGCTATCTTGTTCCTTCCGAGACCAAGATACTGCTTAATTAATGTAACAAATGAATGGGTACTAATGTGCTAACCAGTTTTATCCCACAAAAACAAAATTTTTATGGGGGTAGAGGGATGAAGAGAAGTTAGTAAAGGGGTACAAATATGCAATTAGAATTGTCAGGCATGGTGGGACAGATGCAGTATAGATAATGTAAGTTATATTCCCTGCTTTTCTGGCGCTTGCTATTATACTGCTTGTCAAGGAGAACAGACAGTTAGGAAATAATTATAAATTAAATGAGCACTGAAAGGACAAGTGTGCAAATAGGGCCTTAATTAAAAATCAGAGAAGAGTTTTGGGAGATATGCTGTTTATGATGAAAGCCAAAGCATGAAGCAAAAAAAAAAAAAAAAAAAAAGAGTTTTCTTTAGTGAACATTCTTCTCCAAGAATATTTCCCCTAAAATATTTCTTCCTCTCTGAGGGCTGATTTCTTTAAAGAATTAGCATGCCAGTTGCATCACTTAAGATGTTTCAAAGACAAGTAACAAAATCAATCTAAGCAAATGTAACTGTTATTCTCTTAAGAAAAAGTTTAAAGGTAAGAGTCTTAGGATTGATGGTTGTAACCATTTAATAAAGTTGCCAAGGATCTAGAATGTTTTTATTCTTCTCAACCATCCTCAGCTGGTTGGCCCTTCTGTTCCAATCTGTAAGGTCATGAGATTTCTGCTTGAACTTAGGACTCATGATCTGCTTCCAAATCTAGGAAAGAAATGGGGAGTTGTTTGCTTAATATGTATCTCTGTTTTTACTATGAAAATTTAATGAACATTCTCAGAAGCAACTCATTCTCTACCCTAACCCTAAGAGTATTTCCCCTTCTATGGAAGGTTATGGCTAGAGTGTTTATAGTTTATATGATACTGATAAAAATAGAACTTGTTGGTATGTCACTATAATGCAGCAGAGAATTGCTGTATAAAGTAGTAGGTAGACCCTCTAGGACCAACATGATCTCTCTCGTAGTGTAATCATATAAAGGGCTTCAGCCTACAGTGTCTTGGCTCCCAAAAACTGTTAGATTCTCATCCTATGTGGATTGCACTGAGCATTGAAATTCAGGGAGGCTCCAGAAAGCTGCATGTACTCATTCTCTTTCATACTTATCTGGTACATATCATTTGTACCACTTGTTTGCTGATTCACTAGTAAGCCAAAGTGAAAGCCACCTTGAACCAAGTCCAAATCATTCTTCTCACCAACCTTTTAACCTGGATCAATCCTTTGTCATTTGGCCTTGTCTTATTAGCCAGAAATCATATGGCTACCCCTCGCTGGAAAGAAATTGGGAAATGGGTATGTGATATTTTCACTCTATTGTACATCTATATGGAAATTGACTGTTGGTTAGGTAACCTACAGCCTATGAGACCCTATACATAGTTTTAGAAACCAATTAAGAAACATATATTCCAAGGGAAAGACCACCTTACTGACATGATGAAAAAGCCTTCATGTTTTTCATGAAAGTGATTTAAAGTAAGTTTATTTAATTCCATAGGTATAAATTCTGTATACCACTTAATGTTACCTAGGTAATTCTAGATCAAGTTATTTCTAACTTATTTATTTTGATAAGCCTGCTATAGGTAACCAAGACTTGGATAAATATTTATAACTTTATTTATTTATTTTGAGATGAGGTCTCACTGTGTTGGCCAGGCTGGACTGCAGTGGCATGATCTTGGTTCACTGCAACCTCTGCCTCCTGGGCTCAAGCAATCCTACTGCCTCAGCCTCCCAGGTAGTTGGGACTAAAGGCGTGCACCACCACACCTGGTTAATTTTTTGTATTTTTGATAGAGACAGGGTTTCACTATGTTGCTTAGGCTGGTCTTGAACTTCTGGGCTCAAGTGATTGGCTTGTCTTGGTCTCTCAAAGTGTTCAGATTACAGGCTTGACCCACTGTGCTCGGTCTATTACTCTTTTATATCAAGGACAATGGATTATCAGTTTAATATATTTGACATTTAGGCAAAATCTTAAATATCAGCTGAAGAATTAGGTGGCTGTGGCAGACACTAAAGCAGAATAGTGTGGTCAATTTTGTTGCATTTGTGTGGTTAAGAGTTACTATTGCCCACAGAGCTTCTGTGTATGATTCCGGGATCTTGTATGCTCAATATTAATGAAGCTAAAGTCCATAGATGCAATGGGGTTCAGAACATACTACTCCAAAATTTTAAGGTGAACGAATTTTACAAAACACAGAAGCAGGAGGGGCACTCTCACCTTCTTCCACCCCGTCTCCCCTGAAGCAGGTCATAAAACCTAAGAAGATTTTCTGGCCTTCGCCTGAAGCAGGTCGTAAGACCTCATGTGAGAGGTACCTTCCCTCTAAACATAGGAAAGGCGCATCCTTCTCTCTGAAGAGATGGGAACACAGAATCTGAACAAACAGGCCCTGCTAAGTTCCACCCAGTTTATTACCATTAGATCATACCCGCTTTGTTCAATCCCATTTCTCCACTTCTTCATCAAACCCAGCATTAAGATACACAAATGTGACCAGGCGCAGTGGCTCATGCCTGTAATCCCAGCACTTTGGGAGGCCGAGGCCGGCAGATCATGAGGTCAGGAGATCGAGACCATCCTGGCTAACACAGTGAAACCCCGTTTCCCTTAAAAATACAAAAAATTAGCCGGGCGTGGTGGCGGTCACCTGTAGTCCCAGCTGCTCGGGAGGCTGAGGCACGAGAATGGCATGAACTTGGAAGGCAGAGGTTGCAGTGAGGCGAGATCGCGCCACTGCACTCCAGCCTGGGTGACAGAGGGAGACTCCATCTCAATTAAAAAATAAATAAATAATTAAAAAACAAAACAAAACAACAAAAAAAACCACACAAATTTAACTGTTTTTTTAGGTCTCCATTTCCTTATGAAGGCTCCTGTGTCAACATAACCCTTAAATAAATTGGCATGTTTTTCTCCTGTTAATCTGCCTTTAGTTATAGGGGTCTCAGCCATGAACCTAGGATGAGTGAAGAAGGTATATTTTTCCTTCCCTGCAGGTACATTCCCAATTATGGGTTAATTCCAGCCTAGAATAAGAGACAGAATAGTCTTGTATATAGTCATGTATAATTTTAGCTGGAATAATTAGTAAGCAAGTCTTAGTTCTTTTTCTAGATTTTTCCATGAGGACAGAAATGTTGTCAATTTTATTGTTGTATCTCTCACAAGGCCTGGGTTCAAATCTTTTCTCTATTCTTCAGGATTGATAATGACTTTTGGCAAGTTATGTGATCTCAGTTTCTTCACTGGTCCAGGAAGGTTTGTATGAATAACTGCCTTGAGGGCTGTGCATGTGTGTGTGTGCACGTGTAAACAGGATGTGCAAATTTATGTAAAGAACTTAATTTAGTGTCACTCAGTCCAATAAATGTGAGTTGTTGTTAATAACTGGATATATTGCTTAATTGGAAATTAAGGCTTACTTTTTCCACTAGCTACCTGTGCGTTCTTGGTTAAGACATTCAACTTTCTGGGCCTCATTTTTCATGTGTTAAAGGAGGGAGGTATGTTAGAATCTATAAGTTGGCTTGCAGCTTTGAAGTTCAGTGATTCCCAGCTATGCCTATGACTTATCCCTGGGCATGCTGCAGTGGTTTGGGGAAAGAAAAAAAGCCCAAAACCCACCAAGGGAAAAACAATGTAGTCAGGCAATGTGGAAACTTCACCATGTAGTTTCATAACCAAATTCCTATTGTTTATTCCGTTACCATGGGATGAAGACAAAATGCTGATAGTAACGGATAGAATAGCTAATAAGTGGAAGGACCCTTTTAAGAAAGAGAACTTTTTCTCCCTCATGTCACGTGGAGAAACGAATCCTTCCATGGTGTTTTGTAAATGAGCTCTTGGCTATTGCTGGGTTGTAAGTTCCCAAGTTTGAGTTTTACCATTTATTGGCATCCAACAGAGAAGCAGAGTACTTTTATTTGGAAATACATTTGGAAAGGATTCCAGAGAGCCCAGGCAGCATTAATTGTACTCTATTTTTGAGATTTTCACCTTTTCTGTGCGCTGTAACTAGCTGGCACTCTTCCAACTGTAATTTAGACTTACCATGAACTGTAGTTTTTTTTTTCTTTTTAAAATGTGCACTGTGATTTTTTTCTAACCAATAACTTCTTTTACTGTCATCCTGAATTTTAATTTTGCATATGCTTTTCTTACTTTCCAGCACTCTCTAACCTCTATATGTTTATTCTTAGGGAAAAAGTACATTTTATCCATTGATTTTAGTGATATTTAAACACTTTGGATATTTGGTGAATTTGGGTTCACTCACGAAACCTTTATGTATCCTATTATAAGCTTCCATCAGGATTGTCTGCTACCCCAACTGCTTTATTTAAATTACAATAGGAAATGCCTCTGAACTGTGAAGCACCCCAATTTATGCTCTTTTAATCAAACAACTGCAGGCCACAGTGACTCTCATAGGGAACTGATTAAGCAAAATCAGGGTTCATTTGGGCAGAAATTTTATTTTCAAGAAGACAAGAGAGTAGACAAGTCTATGTGCAACCTTATCTTACAGCTATCTAAATATTATGACCAAATGATGTAGGTTGTAATCAACCAGGTATTTGCACAAACATCATTTGTATGAACTAGTAATCAGCCAGATGTACTTTGTGGTCTTCAGATTCAATTTACTAAATGGACAATTATTTTGTTGTTGTTGTGAGAGAGTCATTCTGCTCCCGGAACAAAGATGAGTAAGAGTGATATTGACCTAGAAAATCAGATCCAAGTTCAAATTCTTATTCTGTTTATATGCACTAATGATAGTGAAAAACGTTTGGTTACTTTAAAAAGAAAAACAGACTAATAAGGGACTCCACCTTGGAAGAGTAAGAGAAGAAATGTATGTAGTTATCAAACACAACAAAGTTAAAAGAAAGGCTATATTTTGGTGGGTATGGGGGAATCAGTGTTTACTCCAGATATAGCCAGTTAGGACTGAAGACTGAGTCAAGGACTAGCATTGTTAATGGACTCTCTAGTAAAGATTGGCTCAGGAACTGGGGAGGTCGTGACTGACGTAAAAGACTTCAGAGTCTTCAATATCTGCCACTGAAGTCTCTGGCCCACTGGCATGGTGGAGGCAAGAGTGGGAAACTGGTAAGGCTGAGAGTATAAAGAGAAATAATCTGCTCCATGTGGCCTCTTGAAGATTTATGGGAAGGCAGCAGATTATTCCTATACCAAGCTTGTCTATGACTTCCCCATTGCTTTCTTCTTAAATTTTGTGGTTTATTTTTTCACATTTAAATATTCAATTTATTAGACATTTACACTTGGTATAACATATCCTCTATGGATCCAAATGATTTTTGGACCCAGTTGTCTTGATATTATTTTTTGTATGACATGTATTTTCTCAGCTGGATTGAGGTGCTCCCCTTTTATATTGTAAATTCTTTTATGTATTTGAATTTATTTCAAATTCAAATTCTGGATTTGCTATCCCATTGTTGAATCATGTGCTATTTAATCACTGAGAGTATAAAATATATATGTTTTTAATCTTGTATTGCTAGTCCCTTGCCTATCCCCACCATTTCCTACTCTTGAAAGACAACTTTTTAAAATTATTTTTTATCTTTTTCCCTAGAGCTGATCAGATAATAGATAGACTGATTCATACTCATCATCTCTCCCCTACATTAGCATTAACCTAGAACATAGCTACCTTAAAAATTGAGAATTTCTACAGTGTGCTTTACCAAATGACAGATATGGCAAGAGGCAAATCTGCTATGAAAACATCAAAAACAACAAAAAACCACACAAAAAAACACATAAAAGCCTCAAACAGCTCTACTACTTGAGGGAAGTATTTCCAGAGACATAGAATCTGGATTCCAGAAAGTTTTTCTATCAGAAGTGCGCTATCATTCCTCAGCACAGATTCAGGAGGACAACTATGATAGGTAGAAATAAAATAAAAGGGGAAAGAATTTTCATGATTTGGAGTATGTTAATAATTACATTTAAATTGTAAAAATTTGAAGCTACTTTTTCATGCAAATTTTTTTGCCAGTATAGAATATAAAGTAGTTTTTTGTGATAGGTTAAGTTTATCTGCAAACTTATTAGTGTATGTAAAATATTTTTTCAATTGTTTCCAATTTCTAACATAACAGTTATAGTTTTAAAGAATATTTTAAATAAAAAATAACCTTTAGTCAAAATTACAAAAAACATCAGAGAGTTTACAATTTTAAAAAAGATTTTGGTAAATCTGTTTGTTAAATAAACTACCACCATTTTATATTTGACAAATCTAGATTTTTGTTTTGTTAAAGGCAAGGTACAGTTATAAGATCATAGCTGTAGCAAATGTTCTTTTCTGTTTATTGCAGGCTTTTTTTTGGCACTTCTAGAAAGAAAAGAAACAAATGGATCAAGCAATAATGCAAGAGAGATCAAAGCAATTCCTTCTGTCAACAGTAGCAATTCATGCAAATCTCTATACACCAAAGGCTTTCTATAGCTAAAGAAAAGACCACAAGAAAGGATCATTGTGAAAATCACATCACACGAAGTGCCATCAGTTTCCAAATTTTATGTTAAAAGTATATAAGTAGATTCTGCTTAAAGACAACCAATCTTGGTGTAGAAGAAGGGAAATGGAATTCAGATTTATTGAGCACAGTCTACGGTATTTTACGTGCATGATAGCAAAACCTTATACAGTGTACTCCTCAAGGGTACAGTGGTTAAGAGTGGGTGCCTGAGCTGTGTTGCCTAGGGTCTGAATTCCCTCTTGGCTACTTACTAGCCATGTATCTTGGTGCAGATTATGTAAACTCTCTCTGCTATCACTTTCATCATTATAAATAGTAAAATAGGGTTATTGTAAATATAAAATGGGTTAATTTCTACAATGCATTTGCAGCAGTGCCTGGCATATAGTTCGAATTAAATGTTATCATTTCTACTTTACTGATGTGTAAACAGAAGCTCAAATATAAAGACAATTGCCTTAATTTATATACGTATTAAATGGTAGAGCTGAGCTTTTAGTACTGGTCTGTCTGAAGCCCTAGTTAGTGACGTCCTCTACACCTTTGCTATTCAAAGTGTGGTCACTGAACCAGCAACATCAGCCTTACCTAGAAACATATTAGAAATGTAAAATCTTGAGCCCACTCCAGACCCAGAGACTCAGAATCTAAATTTGAACAAGATTCCCTGGTGATTCCTATGCATATTAAAGTTGAGTGCTGCAGAACACACCACTGCCTAATCAAACCTCTACCAAGAGAAAAGACAGTGGAGATTCATTTGAATGTAATCTATTGCTTTAGAGACCTCATATATCCCAGGATGGGGCTGGTCTTCAGTACTCTTCTGCTCTTCTTTGTCAAGTATATTACCTACAGGCTAACTCTCAGGGCTGGCTGTGAGTTTGTCTCTAGTGTGGACCAATAAATACTATTATCTCTCGCTCTCTCTATTTTTTATTCATATATATCTGTTGTTGTTTTTTGAGACGGAGTCTTGCACTGTCACCTGGGCTGGAGTGCAGTGGTGCGATCTCGGCTCACTGCAACCCCTACCTCCCAGGTTCAAGCGATTCTCCTTGCCTCAGCTCCCAGGTTCAAGCGATTCTCCTTGCCTCAGCCTCCAAAGTAGCTGGGATTACAGGTGCCGACCGCCACGCCCGGCAATTTTTTTTTGTATTTTTAGTAGAGACGGGGTTTCACTACGTTGGCCAGGCTGGTCTTGAGCTCCTGACCTCATGATCCACCTGCCTCTGCCTCCCAAAGTGCTGGGATTATATGTGTGAGCCACTGCACCTGGCCCCTATATGTATTTCTTAAAGGATTTAATTGGGGCTATCCAAAGATAGTTGTGCCCCATGGTTCTGAGTAAAATTCTACTGAAGCATGTTTAGTAAAGGAAATGCTAACAAAGAATGTCACAACCAGTATACTCGTTTAGGAGTAGTCTATGAAAATAGATTATGATGCTAGATAAAATTGGGTCCAAATCCTAATTCTTTCACTTAAAATTTTTCTTTAAACTGTTTATTTAACCTCTCTGAAGCTTCATTTCCTTGTTTTTAAAAATTGTGGTATTAATAGGTACATCTTTGGGTTGAAAGGATCAAAGAAAACAAAGGTATGAGAAAGCACCTGGTGCACAGTAAGTGCTCAATAAATGTAAAACAAACATGAGCAAACCCTGACCTATGGCAGGAAGTTGTCTATCACTGTTAAGGAAATTTTTGCAGAAGAACCATTACATTTAAAGGAATGTCAGACAATGTCCGCTCCTCATGGAATGCAATGAGTTACAAACTGTACTTACAAGAACATCTTCTATACTTAAAGATTAGGCAATTGCTTTTATGTGAAACAAGCCCCAGGAGGGCTCTATTTCTTAGAATCATCAGTTTCATTTTAGTCTGCACAAACATTTCATAGAAGAATTATCATTAGGGAATTGGAAAAAATATGTCCCTTTCATCATGTGAATTTTTTTTAAAAAAAGAATTGCTTCCATCTTATAAAGAATGCTAGTTTTATATCAGAACTCAAATTTTTACATGGGAACAAAGCCCTAATTTTATTACTACAAAATGAAAAGCAATAAGGAGAAATTTGCTTTCAGTTACTATTTAGAGAGCATACCCCTTCCATAAAGGAAGGTGCACCCGCATAGCAATAAAGGCAGAGAGCAGCGTTGGTAAACCTCCCTCAGTTCCGGTTCTCAGGACCACAGTGAGCAATGCACAATAGAAATGCCTTTCAAGTTGTTGCAGCTGCTCTGCTCTATGGAGCACCCACTGAGTTAAAGGACAGACACTCCACATACATGGGAAATCCTCAGGGTCCAAAGCCTAATTAATTTCCTGAAATCGATGAAAAATGGTAGAATCATGTGTATAAAGTACACATCAATTTTGGAATTTAAAAACAGCTTAAAAGTAAATTGAAAAAAAAAGTAAATTGCACACACTTTATTTTGTTCTTTTCCTGTGTTCACACACTGCCTAAAGATTCAACTTAAATGCAACCTAAACATTTTTGCCTCACAGTTTGGCTTCAGTTACTTCACAGTTTTGTGTAGTTTGGCACACTTGAAGTTGGGTTTCATTGTAATTTGTTGTTATGTAGGTTGTCATGTAGGCATACCATTTCTGCACATGTTCTCTTCATTTCTTTCTCTCTTCTAAAAGAGAGAACAATGTTTAATGAGAATAAAAAATAAATAGAAAAGGATCTTGCACAGTTTGGGGGCAACTTTTTTGATTTTCTTCTAAAATAGTTTTACAGAGACTTGGCAGACTATACAAATATGAGATTAGATTTCATTTTCAAGTCTTTCTTTCTCCTTAATTGAAGCATCCAAATATAAAAATGTCTAGGCATGGACATCATCTCTATAATGTCTGTCCAATTTAGAATATATATATATATATTTTTTCTGGGAGACGCTGGGGGAGATAATGCTACTAGAATTTCCTTCCCTTTGGAAACCCTAGTGGAGGACCACATTTATCACTAGCAGTTAAGAAAGATCTAGTCAGAGATGCTGCTGCTGATTGCTTCCTGTTTCATCCTTTAAAAGAACAGGGCTAATCCACCCCAACATGCTAGAAATATGTAAAAAGGCTCTGAGATACTTGCATTTCACCTCTAAATTCCATTCAGATAAACTTAATTTGCTTTCTCTATCATTGTGTGATAATTTTCATGACTTTTTTTTTCCTTTGGATTTTATAACTGTTCTCAGTCTAGTCCTTGACTGCTTGGACTTGCTAGTATGATTTAACATCAGTAACCCTTTGGAATATGGCTTCCAGTACTTGTCCTTCATCTCTGTGTCCCCACTGGTACATCATATTTATCATAATGTGGCTTAGTGAATTAAAATGAGTCTGATGGAGAGAAGAGAGTGTGAAGCATTCACTTACCTAAGACGAATAAACCTCTCATATTGTCTTACAGTAGGAGAATCCATATGCCGTGGGTAATTCTGAGACTTCAGCAATTTCTTGGTCCCCAGGACATCCATTGAAATATATTTATCAGCAATTTACTTTTAGTAAGAATTGGGATTTAAAAAAATTATTATGAGTACATAATAGCTGTATGTATTTATGAGATACATGTGATGTTTTGATACAGGCATACAATGTGTAATGATCAAATCAGGGTAATTAGGGCATTTATCACCTCAAGCATTTATCATTTCTTTGTGTTAGGAACATCCCAATTCTACTCATTTAGTTATTTTAAAATATACAATAAATTATTGTTACCCACAGTTACCCTATTGCGTTACCAAATACTACATCTTATTTATTCTATCTAACTATATTTTTATACCCATTAACCATCCTCTCTTTTTCTCCCCTTTCCCACTACCCTTTCCATCCTCTGGTAACCATCATTCTACTCTCTATTTCCGTAAGTTCAATTTTTAAAACGTTAGCTTCCACAAATAAGTGAGAATATGTGAAATTTGTCTTTCTTTGCTTGGCTTATTTCACTTAACATAATGTTCTGGTTCCATCCATGCTGTTGCAAATGACAAGATTTCATTCTTTCTTACGGCAGAATAATAGAGAATTGTAATGCTTTCTTGAGTTCCCTCCTTTGTACAAAACTGGCGAGGAACATTCCCAATAACTGTCATGAAAGCTGTGAATCTTTCCTTTGCTCTGGGATTTGTACTGGTTCATGGGGAGTTGGTAGGTAGCGGAGATCCCTTGAGTTTTAGAATGCAGAATTAGAAATCTATTTCACTGGGTAATTCCAAAGCATTCAGAGTGATGTAGGAGTTCCATAATGCCTCCTAAAGTTATCAAGTTTCCTGATTTTCTCTGTAACATAAAATGTGGTCTTCTTTGAATATTCTTGGTATGTCCTGGCTACATTTTAGCATGAAAACTCATATCTTATCAATTCTAACTCATCTGTATTTTCATATTTTAACCTCTCTGAAATGGAAAGTGTCTGATTGGTACATTACAGTTTGATGGCCAGTATTTTCTTGTTCTTAGTGGTACATCAAATCAATGCTCCAGTTTACAATCAAAGTCATCTTAGATTCAAAAAGTTACAATACACCTTTGTAAGACCACCTTCAAAGAGCTCTTACTTTTCGAATCTGGAATTCAGTAGGAAGCACAGCCCTGGCTGTCTGTCTCTGTATTCCATTCTCCAAAGCAAAAAAAAATAATAATAATAATAAATAAATAAATAAAGGAAAAAATAAAGGAAGAAAGTAAAATGATCTTAAAATAAATCAAGGAAAAGCACAAATACACAAATATTTCAAAAACATAACATTTCAATTTATTTTAATTTACTACGAGCTGTTGGTGTGAGAGCTCTTTTTCTTTTAAGCTTACTTCAAGTGTCTGTAATAAATGAGGTCTCCATTTGCAAATACTAAGCCATGGTAATAAAAAAGCTGCTGAAGTATCATTAATCTTTACTTCCAAGAAACAGCACCTCCTGAATTGGATTCATGCATTTGATGTGATCAATTGTTGCAATAGTGAAAGTGTCTGAAATTCTGAATCAGCTGTGCCATGGCTTAGTTATACTAGAGTCATGATATCATTAAACAAGTCATTGTTCCAAAGATAGCTTATACATTAGATTATCTTCAAATATTCACAGAGATCCTAGCATAGCTCTCTATTGTTTGCTAGGGTCCCTCCATATTGAATATTTGTTAATATCTGTGTTTGGTTTTGAGTAAAGATGGGAATTATTGAGCATAACCACCCTGAATCCTTCATGGCTACTGACCAAGCAGTAATGCAAAATGGGAACCATGAAATAAAAATCTCATCAACACAGTGAAATCCATTCTTCTCTCTCTATATAAACCTCATATGTTGGCTTTGGCAGCAGTTTGAACTTTGTCATTCCAGTGAAGTTTCCTGAAATTCACTGGATATCACTTCTTTTACAGGAAAACATCTGCAAGTGTATTTATCTGGTTATAAACAAAAATATTTCTTATTTTTTCAAGTGCTCTCTGAAGTATTTATTTATATTTGCAATGTACATTATTGGCCCATCACAAAAATCTGTAAACACATGCACATGATTAAAACATCCTTTATATGTTTAAAAATATACCAACTAGAGAAGCATCCATAGTGCTGTCTACCTCAGACCGTTTTCATTATACTGTTGAATCTTACTTGGTTGAAGAGAGAACTGCTTTTAAACTGTCTTTGGGGAAATTTAGTTAAAACTTTCCACTCAAACTTCATTCAGCAGACTTTGCAGTTTAAATCTTTGAACACACACACAATGCACACATACACACTTACATATATATATATTTAAGATGAAATATATATCTACATATATATTTAAGATGAAGTATATATCTACATATATATTTAAGATGAAATATATATTTACATATATATTTAAGATGAAACTTTTTCACATTTCTAACATTACAATTAGATGCATCTTACAATCAATGGTAATATGTAGTTGAATTGGCAGTTTTTTTTTAATTTGAGGTTAAAATAATGTGGAGTCTTAAAACTAATGCTATCTCACATGAAATACAGGAGGTGATGATAACTACCATTTATTGCTTATGCGGTCTCAGGCACTGTTTGAAGCACCTTGCATACCTTATTTAATATTTACAACTACCCTACAAAGTAAGTATTATTAGATAATTTTTACAGTTGAGGAAAGTAAAGCCTGGATAATTTGAATATACTTGCCCATGCCACTAATTTTAAATGTTAGGTTTTGAATGCAGGTACGCATGGTGCCAAAGCTTGATTTGTTAAGAGTTGCTTAACAATACAGAGAATCAATGTGAAAAACACCAACTTACATTCATTTTTGCCTAAAAGCCTACATTTGGAAAGTATTGTAATTTCTGTATGGTACTCTCGCCATGACAGTAGAGTTAGATTAATGAGATCATCATTAGATGATGAAACTCATCTAAATTTCTGTAAAGCATTAGCACATTCAGACATAATAACTTGTCTTTCTTCAATTTACATTTACTGTGGATTTTCTTTAGACCAGGTACAGAGATGAGCAAATATTCAAGGAAGGCAATGAGGAAAAGGGATCCAATTTAAGAGAAACCAAGGAACAGGCCCTGGGTCAAGAGTAAGGTTGAACAGATTTGGATTCTATCGCAGGGACCTGTTGTCACTGTCTTGCTGTAAGACGTAAGCAACACATTTTCCCTTCCTGTGACTAGGTTTCTGCATAATACTCTCTAGAGTACCTCTCATGATTGTGAGAAAAAAGTGAAATTAAGTAAGATAAAGTAGCTTGCAAAACACAAATGACACTAAATATATTTGGTATTATTCATTTCTAGTGGATTTGTTGTAGGTGTAACCATTGACCAAAGATCCTTTCATGCAGACCTTGAGCCTCACAATAGAAGATGTATCTGGGGAAAGCAGAATTATGTTCTGGGAGCCTCAAATAAAACATTTTTTCTCCTCTGTATTTCCTTTTCGGCAGCATCAATTGAATTAATATGACTTCTACATATAGGCACAAATGTTCAGTTCTCTCTCTGTGAATAATACATAACTTGATCCCCAGCTTCACCACTTAATTGTGCCACCTTGAGCCCGCTACATAACCTCTCTAAGCCTTAATGTTATTATTTGAAAATGGGAATAGCACTTTCCATGTAAGGTTCTTTTGAGAACTGAATGGCATAAAGTGCTTAGGATAGGGCCTAGAAAACAATAAAGGTTTAATGAATGTTGGCTATTTATTATTTCCTAATCAGCTGCAACCATCCATCACTTTTTAAGTCCCACTACTGAGTCCATATGAACACAGCAATTTTGTTATGGAAGATGTGAAAATACTATTCTGGACACCATGGATGCTATAGAAAATAATTAAATACTGTCTTGAATAAATTACATGTGGTTTGATTTCTGCCAACTTAATTATTTTGCCCATTTAGTTCATCCAATTTGACATATTATAGAAAGCAATGAGCTAGCATTTTTGTTTTTTATAATGTATAGGCTGTCATTACATTTTAATCTATAAGAATAAACTTGGTCTAAGTAATTGTTTTGGACTAACCCCAAACATTATTCCTTTTTCTAGATGAGTCATCATTTTACACCAGCAATTTGTCCTTGAAACACTGGTTGGATGCTCAATATAATTTCTTCTATTTCTGACATGAAGGTAGCTGTTTCTGAGCCATTTGGAAACCTCCATTTTATTTACATGCCATGTAGTGTATTCCCAAGTCTGCTATTTTGCTGCCCATCCCAAAATTCCTTCCAAATGTTTTCTAAAAATTTATCTCAAATACTGTAACTTAGTTTCTTTTTCTCCTACTTACATTTTGTACTGTACCATCTTCATCTTTAGGAGGCAGTTAAGATCAAAGATTCTGGATCCAGACCCCCTGAATTCAACTCCTGATAGGCTTTATGACCTTAGGCAAGGTACTTCTTGTTAGTACTTTGATTTCTTCATCTGTAAATCAGGGTTCTTAAAGGTAGCAACTACTGTAGAGGGTAGTTGGAACGATTAAATGAGCTAACATGTGGAAAATGTTTAGAATGGTGCTTGGCACATAGTCTACATACATAAATGATTGCCATCATGATGACTATTTTTTTAATAATCTCTGACTTTCAATTGTTGTGCTATTAAATTTATTCATAATTTTACCATTCTAATAAATTAGGTAATATGAAGTAAAACCAAACAGCAGAGGGAACAAGTATAGAACACAGATACAGAGAAACAATGAAAAAAACTATGATGAGATTGGAAAATTATGGAAAGTTGGATAGGACAATAATTCCAATAGATAAAAATAAAAAGTCTCAGAAATCTGAGGAGAGGTAGCTAGAAAGATGTAATAAGATGTGTTAAAAAAAAGATAGCTAAAAAAGCATCAGTGACCAGCATGGTGATGAAAATATTCTTAGAGTGATATAGGGGGAGGGATTTCAAAGTACCAAGAACTAGCTGAATGTAGGGGGAGGCGGCAGCAGAAATACGGAACAAAAAAGAATGGGGAGTGGCAACTCTGTGAGGATATTGCAGATGAGTATGGGCTGGAAAGAGGAGAAGAAGGGGCCATAGAGAGGGACAGATCCACCCTGGAAAAGTGAGAAAGAGCTAAAGCCAAATTTCTCAGCAGATTATCAATAGAGAAGAAGAGCACGAGGCAAAGGACAGGCTACTGGACAGGAGTCAAGACACCAAACATCTCTGTTCTACCTCTCCCAAGAACCACCACCATGACCTTAGGCCAGTGTCTTAATATTAGTGAGCTAGACAATCTTTAAGGTCCTAAGGTCCTTTTCATCCCTAAATTCTGATAATAACATATGTGAGATGAAGGTTGGGTAGGTAAAAATTATATATGCCAGATAATTTTTGGTCTTAGGAAAGTAAAAATCAAGGACATTTCTACATGGCAATGAAAAGGAATGAATCCCTATCACACACAGGGCCATGGATGAATCACACATGCTGAATGACAGAAGCTAGGCACAAGATCTTTGCATGATATGATTCTGTTCACATGAGGTTCAAAACCAAGTAAAACTGGTCTTCGGTGTTACAGTCAGAATTGTTACATTCTGGAGATGGTATTGACTCGAGGGAACATTTTGATGTGCTAAAGTGTTCTCTATCTTGATTTACCTGGGGATTACACAGGTGTGTCCATAGGTCAAAACAGTGGAGCTTTACACTTTAGAACAGTTGTACACTTCATTATTGTAAGTTGTATCTCAGCTCAAAGGAAAAATAAGTGAAGGTTCCAATTTTTTTAAGTGAAAAATATCTGCTCGAGATGAAGAGTAGGGTGAGAAATTGAAGGCCTTGGAGCAAGACAATTTTTATGGGGGTGGTGCCTGGGTCAGTGAGGTAGGAATAAATGAATTATCTCATAGGAGGTACATAGACAGTTTAACTACCTTATATGGCAAATACTATGATTGAACTACCTATCATTTGTATTTAATTTTACATATATATTCCTTATGCACTCATGATATATAACAGTATATACATTAGATCAATTATTGTCAAAATACTCTGCTAAGTGTCTCAATGCTTCATGGAAGATGCGAAGAGTCCCCATGGGATAGTGGGGTGACCTAGCTCCCTGATTTCCTCTGCCCCTGAATTGGACAGTGCAGCTCTACTTTAATCTGTTTTATAAACCATGGTTTGGTCGTAAGAGTTAATACATAAGCAGGAATTCACTGTTAAAAAATGTTTGAAAATATGGTAGGAATATATACATAGGATGCAGACTATCTATGATCCAGAACTCTATCAGAAAATTCAAAATATATTTAAGCTTCTCTTCATAATTTACTTCAAATGAAAGTTTCGATGCTTCCCTTTGGGCGTTTTAAACCTGAGTGGGTGTAATCTCTGTCCTCAAGTCATTTAAAAGCCATAACCAAAAGCCTCTCAAGCTGAGCCACAGTGTTTCTGATCTTCCAAAATTAAAGATTCAGGGTGGAAGAAGAGTTGCACTTTTTCTGTTTTGTCTATCAGTTCCAACTCCTTGTTCCCCTGGAAAGGAAAAACCTTGTATTTACTCTTCTTGCTGCCAAGAGAATATCTGCCTTTTTGTTGAGTTTTTAGAGCTGGGTGCATGTAAAGAGAACTGGAGGGATGATGAGATTTTATGAGTGTTTTATGGAGTGTGTGTCATACACTAGTTCCTTATTTATACAGTTAGGTTGGGGGGAGGAAGGAGGTGCCTATGATGATCACTGTTATTATTATAATTCTAGCCACGTATCCCACCAACTGGAGTTTCCTGTTTTCACCACCTTTGACAGCCACCTCTGCCTTCCCACCCAGCAGGTTCATTCTTCCCTCCATCTGTTCAATTGACATGTATGACACTCATCAGGTATTTGTTTTCATACCTCTCCGCATTTAAATATTGTTCATTCTTTTTGTGCTTACTCAGAATGCACATCCATCATCATCACAGTAAATTCTAGATTTTGTCCTCAGTAAGGTTTCCTTTTCCAGGCACCTAGTGGCTATTTAAAAGCTCCTAATCACGAATGTTGGCAAAGTCTTTCATTGTAGTGTGTGTGTGTGTGTGTGTGTGATAAAGAGAGATGATATTTCAATGTACTATCTACCTTGATTAATAAAGCTGTCCACATCTTATATTTCTTCTTCCTTATATACCTTGATGTCTTTATGTATACAAACTTCCCCCAATAAATATATATATAAAATAGGTATTCTAAAATAGTTTCAATACCTTATTTTCCATTAAAAAATTCCAATGTGGGCCATCTATGTTGATGTAGCCCCTCCTTGACAACCTTACTATTTTAACTATCTCTGTATTTTATCTTTTGCTCATAGATTCGATACTGGCTAACCAAAATTAGGAAGAAAAATACCTACTTTGCACTTTTGTACTATGAATTATTTTTCACAAGATGAACATGGTTTTAATCTGTGAGAGTATAATTTATGTTCTAACAAGCAAGGAGTTTTAGAGGATCAGATTAGTGAAGCATTGAGAAGCTGGAACAGCACACCACATTCCTGAACTTCCCACACAAATGTTTCCATGCACTTTAGTCTGTTCCAAAACCTCAGCTTTCCTATAACCTCACGAGAAGCCTCCTGCCATGATTCTTTCATGATAAGCTTTAGATATATTTATTTTTCTGTCTCACCTTCTGCATAAAATGGATTTAGAAGGACAGAAGGGGCTTCTAGAATTTATTATCTTTCAAAGAATTTATATTTGTGGTTTTTAGCTGCAGAAACCTTTGTTTCAAAGAAAACATTACCCTAAGCCAAGCGTGGAAAAGAAATAAGTGTTCAGGTGCTCCAGGTGAATTAGGACAGGGGCCTGAAGCCCTGAGAGCAGGGCTTGTTCCCACCTGATGGCGGCCCTGGAGGGATTCTTCAGAGCAGTGTGAAGTCTACCGATTTGCAGGCATGGTTCTCAATTCTGGCTTCCCTTTAGAGCCATCTGAAGAGCTTTTTAAAAATGCCACACCCAGGCTGGGCATGGTGGCTCATGCCTATAATCCCAGCACTTTGGGAGACCAAGGTGAGTGGATCACTTGAGGTCAGGAATTTGAGATCAGCCTGGCCAACATGGTGAAACCCCGTCTCAAACCTATATATATACATGCTTCAGGTGTGGTGGTGTGCTGCTGTATTCCCAGCTACTTGGGAGGCTGAGGAGGGAGAATCACTTGAACCTGGGAGGCGAAGGCTGCAAATGAGCTGAGATCATGCCACTGCACTCCAGCCTGGGCAGCAGAGTGAAACCCTGTTTCAAAAAAGAAGGCCCCACCTTGGAGACTGTGATCTAACTGGTAAGTGTGAAGGGCCCAGACAATTGCTTTTGTTCAGGATCTCAGATGTTCAGTGTGCAGCCTTAGTTAAGGGCTGCTTTAGAGCTGTGCTTCTGAAATTTGAGTATGCATCAGAATCACCTGGGAGCTTGTTAAAATGCTGCTTGCTGGACCCGACTCCCTGAGTTTCTGATTATGTATATCTGGAGTGTGGCCCAAGCATCTAAATTTCTAACAAGATCCCAGGTGATGCTGATGCTGCCGGTCCAGAGAATACATTTATAGAACCACCGCTTTGGAGAAATGGTGAAATTGGCCAGGATTATATATCACATCTGCTACAATCTGAAAAGAAATCAGCTTCCACTGAGTTTGCTCTTTTCTACCCTTTTTGACTGGAAAAATATAATTATTATGTTTAGAAGTGCTATTACGGAAGTGATCAGTTATTTTGGGCAGGCATTTGGGATCTTAGGTTGTGGTTTCCCCTCTGTATTAACCTTCCATCCCAAAACCTGCCACAGTGTTTTCCTGGATGACCAATTACACTGGAACCAATTTTTCAAATTATAAGGACATTGAGACAATATGTTGAACAGAATCTTATTTTAAAATGAAGAAATGAACAAACACAATAGAGTCTGCAATGTGTGACTTATGAGTCCATGGGCTATGATGGATAACCTAGAGCAGATGAAAACCTGCATTAGCCTTTGAAGAAATTTTATTTTATTTTGAGATGGAATCTCACTCTGTCGCCCAGGCTGGAGTGCAGTGGCGCGATCTCAGCTCACTGCAACTCCACCTCCTGGGTTCAAGCGATTGTCCTACGTCAGCCTCCTGAGTAGCTGGGATTACAGGCATGGGCTACCATGCCTGGCTAATTTTTGTATCTTTAGTAGAGATGGGGTTTCACATGTTGGCCAGGCTGGTCTCAAACTCTTGACCTCAAGTGATTCACCTGCCTCAGCTTCCCAAAGTGCTGGGATTACAGGCCTGAGCCATGGTGCCCAGCTGCCTTTGAGGAAATTAATTAAAGTATCACTCAGCTCTCCTGCTGCCTTCACATCTCTTTCTGTACACTTTTACTACCTCCCCGACAGAGATGTATGGAGAGGAGCAGAAAATATTTACTTCATGACAATCATTGGGCCAACCAGATTTAGAAAAAGAGTTCACATTTATGAAAGGATAAACAAAGTTTTGGGACTCAAGTAGACTTCCTACAAGAATATCTGTTTGGAGGCATGGTGTAGACTCAGTCACTTAGAATCATATTGCATGTGAGATCAAGCTGAACTGGGAGGCTGGAGGCTGGGGAGTGAGTGGGTCACAGAGTCTAGGTACTTATTTCTTGTGATAAACATAGGTGTAACAAGGCATGTGTCAGTGGAAGGGTCCACCCAATGCACTCCCTCATTGCCTGCCTGCAGTGAGTGCACCAATAGAGGCAAGAGTTTGGAGAAGGGCTGATTGGCATGGGAAGGATTGTTGTTGACTATTGTGGATTAAGTTGTGTCCCTTCAAAATTCATATGTTGACATCCTAAGCCCAGGTATCTCAGAATATGATCTTATTTGGAAATAGGGCTGTCGCAGATGTAATTAGTTAAGATGAGATCATTAGCGTGGAACCTAATCCAATTTGACTGGAGTCCTTATAGAAATGGGATATTGGAACACTGAAAGCCATGCACACAGGAAGAATGGCATGTGAAGATGAAGGCAGAGATTGGGCCGATGTTTCCACAAACCAAGGAGCCAATCCTGCGGACACCTGCATCTCAAACTTCTAGTCTCCAGAACTGTGAGATGATACATTTCTGTTCTGGCCACCCAGTTTGTGCTACTTTGCTATGGCAGCCCTGGCAAACTAAAATACCGACCGTGATTGGCATGTTAGACAACTGTGCTGTGGTGGAAGCCCCATAGTACCGCTCCCTGGGAACTCAAGCATGTGTCTTGTGAGGGAGCCAACATTGGCTAAGGCATAGAAGACCAGGCATGACCATCCAGATATGTGACAACCAATAGGTCAGGTCCATGGGAGCAGCCAGGAAAGAAACAAGCCAATAATAAATACTTGTCCCCTTCTTGCTCCCTGCTTCCCCAATCAAGGCTGCTGGGTCTCCAACAGGGAGCAGGAAATAGCTGTTGGAGTCAGAATACATCACCTGTTTCCCACTCTAGGTATTCAGATTTCCAGTTCAAGGCTGTTGGGAGCAAGGATGGTGGGGACACAAGGCATGAGATTTACATTATTTGAGATGAAAATTTTGAACAAGATTGAATTTTAATTGTTCAAAGAGACCAGAATATAATAGAATTTACTCAAGATGTTGCTAAGGGATGGGAAAGGGAAACTTCAGAAAGCCTTGAAAAATTGTGGCCAAAGAAAAAATAAAGTGTTTCATGATTATATTTATTCCCCTGTGAGTTATGCTTACTGAAACTGGGCAAAAACTAGTAAAAAAAATTATTATTATTATACAGAGCTAATATCTTGCACTTAAAAGTATCTTCTGGGCTAAGTGATTTGCATACATTATATTAATTAATCAATTCCTACAGAATCCCAGAGAGATATGGGATGACCTGTTATTATTAAAGGTTAAGAAACTGAGTCCCATAGAGGGTAACTTGTGTTAAGGCCACTCAGCTAGCAAGGGTTAAGAGCCAAGATTTCAAGCAACAAATGTCTGAGGAGACCCAGGAGGGCCTGAGCTCCCCATGGTGTTACGCTGCCTCTAGACACTTTGTTTCTGAACCTCATTGCTTCTGCCTTCCAGCCACAAGTGGGCTTTTCTCCGGAACCTTCTGGGAAACACTCACGTAGAGAAATAGTGCAGCAACTGCCTGTGACATGCAACTAAGAGATATGACTACTACAAACAAAAACACCCTCAAATATTGAGATGAATTTCAGTCTCCCTCAGAATTTCTGAAAACAAGTGCTCAATTTACCATTTCATCTGGAAACAAAATCATAATGCCAGTTCTAAGGACTAGTCAACAACCCACCCTGATTCCAATTAATATGGCCTTAGTCATGACTCAACACTTCATAAAACCAAGTTAGACTGATGTGAAAAATAAAATTGCCACCCAAGTTAAGAAAAATAAGGCAGAATATAAAATTGTGTATACACCATTGTTCCAATTCAATTCCAGTAGAGATAAATAGATTAAAATATTAACCATAATTATTCCTTGCTGATAATGTAGTAACTTATATTTTCTATTTTATTCTTCTGAATGTTCCTTTTTTTTTTTTTACAATGAGCATGTATTTCTCTGCAGAAAACTCTATTGCTGCAAGGTGCTTGTAGCCACTACCAAATGCTTCAGCATAACAAAACATTTATCTTCCCAAATTTCAGGAAAATATTTCCTAGTCTCATCACTATTACTGTAACACATTCTGCCTTAAAAGTTATATTTCTGCCTTTCCCCATCATTTAAAAAATGTTGTATCTCCTTTGCTGCTGTTTTTATTAGTGTGGTCATATAGTATCCCATGATTGAAAGTGGGGAAGGAGACATTGCGGCTTTCATTTCATTTTTGGTGAACCAGCAAAAACAAGACTGATGATTTTTCCGTGTGCGTAAGGTATCTTTCATCTTGTAATTGGTTTTGAAATATTCTCAAGTTCCACTCCAAACTCCACCCTGTGTGCCGAGATTTATGAGAAAATGAATTATCTGAAAGCTCTAAATAGAATAAAATTACCAAGCAAAAGGACTTTGCTGACCATCTAGTCCAACTTTTTTATTTTACAGATGGGAGAATAAATGCCAGAATGACTCCTCCACAGTCATTCACCCAGCAAGCATCAGAACCCAGGCTAAAACTCCAGACCAATCATGTATATGAATGAGGCTTGTATAGATACTTCAGCAGATAATAGTCATGGTAATCAAATGACTTTGATTAGCTAATATCAAGGGTGTTTCTAAGTGAAAAATTAAGTTTTCTAGGAAAATGTCTTGAAAATCTGCTTGGGATTGAGGTTGAAGCCTTGAGTTGACAATGGTTAGAAGGAGAGAGAGCTACTCTGTTAGATGTAAGACAAGAATGAGGTATAGTGTGGGAGCTAGAGCCCATTAGGCTAAAATGGCCAAGGAGACTTTAAGATCAGGGATGTTTAATATTTAATTTTATGCTATTCCAACAGTGGAACAACCACAAGCTATAGTGTGAAAAACCAAGGTTTACTACACTCAGGAAATCACAGACAGGAAGTGTTAACCACTGATTAATTATAGAAATATTAGGGAGGAAATTGAGTTTCCTGTGGAGTAAATAAAAGAGGTTTGATACATTCATCTCTACATTTTTGGGTATGAGTTGTCCCCCGTTGACCTATGAGATCTAGTAGTATTCTAGCTAACAGCTATTGTACAGCCTTTCATATGTTAGGTAATGCCATAAGAACTTTTCACACATTTCTTATAATATTTAGAACATCTCTACAAACTAGTTATTATTATTACCCCTTATTTCTAGAGTACAACATGCAGGCTTAGAGAAGTAAATAGTTAGATCCAAATGTTGCCTCCTCCACTTGCTACCTTGGTGATCTCAAGCAGATGATTTAGTCTCTGAGTATCTTCTGAAATGGGGATAATAATTATGTTCAGATTGAACAGGTAGTACTATGAAAATCACCTAGCACAGTGTCTTCAATAGGGAAGGTACTCACTAAATGGATTGGTAAATGGAAATTAGGACAACATAAACATATTTGAAAACATTTCTTAAAGGTTGAATGAGGCATAGTTAAGGGAAGTATGACATAATAGTCTCATTCTGTCTTCAAACATAACTGATGAAGATGTATATTGAATGATACGGTTTGGCTGTGTCCCCACCCAAATCTCATCTCGAATTGTAAATCCCACAATTAACACATGTCATGGGAGGAACCCAGTGGGAGGTGATTGAATTATGGGGGTGAGTCTTTCCTGTGCTGTTCTCATGATAATGAAAGAGTCTCAGGAGATCTGATGGTTTTAAAAACAGGAGTTTCCCTGCACAGGCTCTCTTTGCCTGCCACCATCCATGTAAGACATGACTTGCTCCTCCTTGCCTTTCACCTTCTGCCATGATCGTGAGGCCTCCCCAACCATATGGCACTGTAAGTCCGATAAATCTCTTTATTTTGTAAGTTGCCCAGTATCAGTTATGTCTTTATCAGCAGTGTGAACATGGACTATTACAGAAATTGGTACCAGTAGAGTGAGACACTGCTGAAAAGATACCCGAAAATGTGGAAGCAAATTTGGAACTGTGTAACAGGCAGAGAGTGGAACAGTTTGGAGGGCTCAGAAGAAGAGAGAAAATGTGGGAAAGTTTGGAACTTCCTAGAGACTTGTTGAATGACTTTGGCCAAAATGCTGATAGCAATATAGACAATAAAGTCCAGGCTGAGGTGGTGTTAGATGGAAATGAGGAACTTAGGAACCGGAGCAAAGGTGACTCTTGTTATGTTTTAGCCAAGAGATTGGTAGCATTTTGCCTCTGCTCTAGAGATTTGTGGAACTTTGAACTTAAGAGAGATGATTTAGGTATCTAGTGGAAGAAATTTCAAAGCAGCAAAGCATTCAAGAGGTGACTTGGGTGCTGTTAAAGGCATTGAGTTTTATACGGGAAGCAGAGCATAAAAGTTTGGAAATTTTGCAGCCTGACAATGTGATAGAAAATAAAATCCCATTTTCTGAGGAGAAATTCAAGTTGACTGCAGAAATTTGCATAAGTAATGAGAAGCCAAATGTTAATATTCAAGAAAATGGGGAAAATGTCTCCAGGGTATGTCAGAGATCTTCACGGTAGCCCCTCACATCACAGGCCCAGAGGCCTAGGAGGAGGTGGTTTCATTGGCAGGGTCCAGTGTCCCCGTGCTGTGTGCAGCCTAGGACTTGGTCCCATGTGTCCCAGCCATTCCAGCTGTTGCCAAAAGGTGCCAATGTAGAGCTCAGGCCATGGCTTCAGGGGTGCAAGCCCCAAGCCTTGGCAGCTTCCATGTAGTGTAGAGCCTGCAAGTGCACAGACATCAAGAATTGGGGTTTGGGAACCTCTGCCTAGATTTCCGAGGATGTAAGGGAACACCTGGATGTCCAGGCAGAAGTTTGCTGAAGGGGTGTGTCCCTCATGGAGAACTTCTGCTAGGGCATTTCAAAAGGTAAATGTGGGGTCACAGCCCCCATACAGAGTCCCTACTAAGGTACCACCTAGTGGAATTGTGAGAAGAGGGCCATCATCCTCAGACCTCAGAATGGTAGATCCACCGACAGCTTGCACTGTGCGCCTGGAAAAGCCACCAACACTCGATGCCAGCCCATGAAAGTAGCCAGGAGTGAGGATATACCCTGCAAAGCCGCAGGGGTGGAGCTGCCTAAGACCATGAGAACCCACCTCTTACATCAGCATGACCCAGATGTGAGACATGGAGTCAAAGAAGATCATTTTGGAGCTTTAAGATTTGAATGCCCTTCTGGATTTCAGACTTTCATGGGGCCTTTAGCCCCTTTATTTTGGACAATTTCTCCCATTTGGAATTGTGTTTACCCAATACCTGTGTCCTCTTTATATGCAGGAAGTAACTAACTTGCTTTTGATTCTACAGGCTCATAGCCATAAGAGACTTGCCTTGTCTTAGATAAGACTTTGGACTGTGGACATTTGAGTTAATGCTGAAATCAATTAAGACTTTGGGGGACTTTTGGGAAGGCATGATTGGTTTTGAAATATGAAAACATGAGATTTGGGAGGGGTGAGGGGCAGAATGATATGGTTTGGCTCTGTCCCGACCCAAATATCATCTTGAATTGTAACTCCCACCATTCCTACATGTCATGGGAGGGACCCAGTGGAAGGTGATTGAATTATGGGGGTGAGTCTTTGCTGCTGTGTTCTTGTGATAGTGAATGAGTCTCAGGAGATCTGATGGTTTTAAAAGCAGGAGTTTCCCTGCACAAGCTCTCTTTGCCTGCCACCATCGGTATAAGACAAGACTTACTCCTCCTTGCCTTTCACCTTCTGCCATGACTGTGAGGTCTCCCCAGCCATGTGGAACTGTAAGTCCAATAAACCTCTTTATTTTGTAAATTGCCTAGTCTCAGGTATGTCTTTATCAGCAGTGTGAAAACTGACTAATATACTGAAGTAGCCTAGTATCAGGAAGAAAACTTTTATTCTATTCCAAAAATTTAATAAAGATTGGGATTATGAAAGGCTTGACTATATTTTCTTTTCCTCTCTTGCTCCTCTTAGTTTCACTCTTCTTCCTTAAAATTTTTTTTATATTAGACACTATTCTTAAATAAAATGAATATTATCTCATAATTTAAAGCCGCTCCCCTGGCCTGTTGCCCTTACAGAGGGATATGAAGTTCATATTCTTTTTTTAAATTTTATTTTTGAGATAGAGTCTCACTCTGTTGCCCAGGCTGGAATGCAGGGATATGATCTCGACTCACTACAATCTCTGCCTCCCAGGTTCAAGTGATTCTCCTGCCTCAGCCTCCTGAGTAGCTAGGATTACAGGTGACTGCCACCAGGCCTGGATAGTTTTTGAATTTTTAGTAGAAATGGGGATTTGCCATCTTGGCCAGGCTGGTCTTGAACTCCTGTCCTTGGGTGATCTGATTGCCTCAGCCTCCCAAAGTGCTGGGATTACAGGCATGAGCCATTGTGCCCAGCCAGGTTCATATTCTTTATAGCTAGGTAAACTCTCTGAAAGAAGGAAATTTTTTTTGTTCACTGATCTCTCACAAAGGCCTAGGACAGTTGCTCAGCTTACAGGAGGCATTTTAAAAACATTTATGAATGATTGAAAAAATTTTTAAAAATTCAATGTATAGATTCTTTTTACAATATTATGCTATATAATTATACTGCTGGGAACTCCTCCATAGAGTCAGGGGCAGGGAGCACATACTGCTTGCTCAAGCTGTGGTTCCAAACACAGGCAAGGAGCCCCACTGTCTCTAAGATATTGCTGGTCAATTATAGCCTCTATTTCTTGAATGAGGAAACTGAAATGCAGCAAAAATGTTCTAAAACTGAGTGCAGAAGGCTTTACATCATTAGTGGTTTTCTGACCAGTTGACCACAGGCTTCCCTGTTCAACTATTTCAAAACTGCTGGAACTGTCAGACATGCAATAGCCTGACTACTTTATCGTACGTGGGAAACATCAAAACCATGGGCACAGAATGCTGACTTATCTCTTCTTCCTTCCCTATTCTACTTTCCTTCAATAGGTTAATTGTTTTTGTTGTTGTTGCTTTTGTTTTTTCTTTAGTGAACCAAACTGTTAATTCTCCCCAGAGACTAAGTTGATGTCATACTTTCTAAATTAGAAAAGTTTGCTGAAGAATTTCTCTAATGTCTCTGTACAGGCTAACTGTAGCACACTGCCAACAAGAATTAGAATTCAGTGTAATTTGCTGGAAATGTTTGAGAACTTGGCATTCCCAACATCTCTGCTGTCTGCTGTGTTAAAATTTTAAAAGGCTTTTTCATTCCCCGACACTGACCCCAGACCTTGAACTCTGACTTTTCCATTCTTACTGCTCACTTAGGAGAAAGAAATTCTGGCCCCAGGATGGCTTCCTCAGAGGATCAACCTGATAACTAAAATCCCAATGTGCCTTTTTTTGTCCCTTGTGGGTTTTAGTAAAAGTCATCTGGGAGAGTCTTAGAGTGCCTTGAAATCTCTGCATAAGTATGGAGAAGTCCTTGTGACAAAAAACATCTAATGCCGTTATTAATAGGCACAACAGAAAGACTGGAGTGAGTTTTTAGTGACATAGTCAAGCAAATCCTCAGACTTTCCTATAGCCCCAGTTAGAAGCACATTGGATTAGATCACTAGAGTCAACTGGTCAACTCATAAATGATCAATGGGGAAGAGAAAGAGAAAACTATATCCCCAAGACTGATATTTTGTGGAGATTAACAAGAATATCTACAATGTTTGTGTATAAACGTCTGTGAGATTAACAATAAATTTTAGACACTGTACACATATAGATATAATTACAAGGATATGTAGACAAGAAATAAAGCATACAAATTTATAAGTCATGTGTCCTTCAAAACTATTCCTTTTTTTTCTCTCCTCTGTTTTTCATCAATCCATTGAGGTCACACAGCTGTGATTCAGGCCTTGGTGACAGAGATGAATCAGAGATGGCACAAGGGTCTGGAATTCTTGGCCAGCCTTACAACAAATTGTTCATCCATTGGCCAGAAATGATGCATTGCTCTGATCCTGTTACGGTGGCCCCCAAATGTTAGCTAGGATATTTTGGAATTATTCCTATTACTTAGGCAGAGCCTCCTATCTTATTTCTGCTTCTTCACATAATACTGAAAAGAAAAAAATGAATAATAGGAAAATTATCCTTAGTTCTTTGAGACTTCTTCAAAATGCCAGAGTGCTACCATGTTTTCTAGTTTACTTAGAGTCTCAAATGAAATGCTTTTCTTGGTTCAGGTTGAACAGATAAGATCTGATATACCCAAGTAAAATGAATAATACTGATTATATAAATTATTATTTTCCTGCACTCCAATTTTAGACATAGGTTTCTCAGTGGACTATGTGCTAGGTATCTCAAATGATGTCTACCAAGCTAGCCTCAGATTAAGTTAATTTTAATTAACTTTCACTTAAGAATTATTGGTTAAGAACTTAGGCTTGAGAATCTTACTGGTCTGGATTCCGTTTGTAGTTTAATCACTTATTTGTTACGTGTCTTTAGACAAGTTTTTAAACTTTGAAGTCTCAATGTGGTCACCTGAAAAAAGAGGAGAATAATATTTACCTCATAGGTTGGTTAAGGTAAATTTTTTTATTTATAAGAAATAAATGAGATAATTTGTACCAAATACTTGGCACAGTCTACAAGCTAAATGGCAGCTGGTTTAACATCATGATGTTAGGGGCATATGGCTTGGTTTAACAAATAAGGCTTACAGCTGAGAGTAAGGAAATTATTGATAATAAAGTAAGTGCTCCATATTTGAGGTCTAGAGAAGCATCTTTTGCAGAGGTCCACTACCTTTCTACATGGCCGCTAGGAGAAACCATCTCATCTCAAAATGGAGCAGGGGGGATTGGGGGGTTCATAAAGGGGAGAATATCCTCAGTTTTATGTGAGTGCAGTGCTGGTGAGCAAAAGCTACTCCTTATTCTGACTTTCTTGCGGGAGAGAGGACATGAATACTTCCTCTTTTTGAAGCCAAATGGGTACAACCTCAAGATTTGGAGAGGCTGCAGTATCATACCCCACTGGTCTTCTGTCTAGCTACTTAGATTGCTTACCTGCACTTGCCTTCTGACATAGATGAAATAGTACTGGAGAGAGATAATGAGGTTTCCAGAGTGTGGAAGAAGGATTCCTTAGGAGCTACGCACCTTGAGTGGGAGGGGGAGCTCATGGGTCAAATGAGAGTAAGGGGTCAGTGATGCCAGAGAGACCACAGGAAGGATTGGGTTCCGCTGGAAGAAGTGGGAATTTCCCAAGGAACTGATGGTGTTTGAAAACCAAGGAACTGAAATGTTTGAAAAGAAGATGCTTTGAATAGAATCTGAGAGTAAAGCTCTAAAATAAACTGCTGAATCTTAAGAACAAAATAACACTGTTTAAGTGCAATAAAAATAGAAGTGAAGACTAAGAAAATTGCTCACAACCATGTAGTTACATGGAAATTAAATAACTTGCTCCTGAATGACTTTTAGGTAAATAATGAGATTAGGGCAAAAGTAAAAAAAAGAATTCCTTGAAACTAATGAGAACAAAGATACGACATACCAGAATCTCTGGGACACAGCTAAGGCAGTGTTAAGAGGGAAATTCATAGCACTAAATGCCCACGTCAAAAAGAATGATCTCAACAACTTAATATCAAAACAGAAAGAATTAGAGAAGCGAGAACAAATCAACCCCAAAGCTAGCAGAAGACAAGAAATAACCAAAATCAGAGTGGAACTGAAGGAAATCAAGACACAAAAAACCACTCAAGAAATCAACAAGTCCAGGAGTTGGTTTTTTGAAAAAAATAATAAGATAGGTAGGCTGCTAGCTAGACTAATAAAGAAAAGAGAGAAGATCCAAATAAACACAATCAGAAATGACAAAGAGAATGTTACCACTGACCTCACAGAAATAAAAACAATCAGATACTACTACTAACACTGCTATGCACACAAACTAGAAAACCTAGAAGAGATGGATAAATTCCTGGACACACACACCCTCTTAAGAATGAACTAGGAAGAAATTGAATCCCCAACACACCAATAATGAGCTCCGAAATTGAGTCAGTAATAAATAGCCTACCAGCCAAAAAAAGCCAAGGACCTGATGGATTCACAGCCAAATTCTACCACATGTATAAAGAAGAGTTGGGAACATTTCTACTGAAGCTATTCCAAAACATTGAGGAGGACGGACTCCTACCCAACTTATTCTATGAGGCCAGCAGCATCCTGAGACCACAACCTGGCAGAGACACAACAAAAAAGAAAACTTCAGGCCAATATCCTTGATGAACATTGATGTAAAACTCCTCAACAAAATACTAGCAAACTGAATCCAGCAGCACATCAAAAAGTGAATCCACCACAATCAAGCAGGCTTCATCCCTGGGATGCAAGGTTGGTTCAACATATGCAAATCAATAAATTTGATTCATCATATAAACAGAACTAAAGACAAAAATCACATGATTATCTCAATAGATGCAGTAAAGACTTTTGATATAATTCAACATCCCTTAATGTTAAAAACTCTCAATAAACTAGGTATTGAAGAAACATACTTCAAACTAATATGAGTCATCTATGACAAACCCACAGCCATCATTATACTGAATGGGCAAAAGCTGGAAGCATTCCCCTTGAAAACCAGCACAAGACAAGGTTGCCATCTCTCATTACTTCTGTTCAATATAGTATTGGAAGTCCTAGCCAGAGCAATCAGGCAAGAGAAAGAAATAAAGGGCATCCAAATAATAAGAGAGGAAGTCAAATTATCTCTTTTTGTGAAAACGTGATTCTAGATCTAGAAAGCCCATAGTCTTGGCCCAAAACCTCCTTCAGCTGATAAACAACTTCCACAAAGTCTCAGGATACAAAATCATGTGCAAAAATTACAGCCAGGCCAAGACCCAAATCAGAAAGGCAATCCGATTCACAATTGCCACACACACATAAAATGAAATACCTAGGAATGCAGCTAACCAGGGTGAAAGATCTCTACAAATGGGAATGATAAAATACTGATCAAAGAAATCAGAGAAGACACAAATAAATTGAAAAACATCCCATGCTCATGGAGAGAAAGAATCAATATCATTAAAATGTCCATACTGCCCAAAGCAATTTACAAATTCAACGCTTCCTATTAAACTACCAATGACATCCTTCACAGAACTAGAAAAAAACTATTTTAATATTCATATGGAACCAAAAAAGAGCCAAAGCAATCCTGAGCAAAAAGAACAAAGCTGGAGGCATCACTCTACCTGACTTTAAACTGTGCTACAGGGCTATGATAACCAAAACAGCATGGTACATGCACACAGACCAGTGGAACAGAAAAAAGAGCTCAGAAATAAAGCTGCACACCTACAATCATGTGATCTTTGACAAAGCTGACAAAAACAAGCAATGGGGAGAAGATGCCCTATTTAATAAATGGTGCTGGAATAACTGGCTAGCCATATGCAGAAGATTGAATTTGGACCCCTTCCTTATACCATATACAAAAATCAACTCAAGATGGATTGAAGACTTAAATGTAAAACCCAACACTGTAAAATCCCTGGAAGACAACATAGGCAATACCATCCTGGACACAGGAGTCGACAAAGATTTCATGGTAAAGACACCAAAAGCAATCATATCGAAAACAACAATTGACAAGTGGGATCTAATTAAACTTAAGAGGTTCTGCACAGTAAAAGAAACTATCAACAGAGTGAACAGACAACCTATAGAATGGGAGAAAATATTTGCAAACTATGACAAAGGTTTAATATCTAGCATCTGTAAGGAACTTACATTTAAAAGAGAAAAGCAAACAACCCCATTAAAAAGTGGGCAAGGGACATGAACAGACACTTCTCAAAAGAAGACATACATGTGGGCCAACAGCATATGAAAAATGTTCAACATCAATGATTATTAGAAAAATGCAAATCAAAGCCACAATGAGATACCATCTCACACCAGTCAGAACGGGTATTATTAAAAAGTCAAAAAATAACAGATGCCAGCAAGGTTGCCCACAAAAGGAAACACTTATACACTGTTGGTGGAAGTGTAAATTAGTTCAATCATTCTGGAAAGCAGTATGGCAATTCCTCAAAGAGCTAAAAGCAGAACTACCATTTGACCCAGCAATCCCACTACTGGGTATATACCCAAAATAAATAAATCATTCTACCATAAAGACACATGCATGTGAATATTCGTTGCAGTACTATTCACAATAGCAAAGATATGGAATGAATGTAAATGCCCATAAATGACAGATTGGATAAAGAAAATGTGGTACATATAGGCTGGGTGTGGTGGCTCACACCTGTAATCCCAGCACTTTGGGAGGCCGAGGTGGGTGGATCACAAAGTCAGGAGATCGAGACCATCCTGGCTAACATGGTGAAACCCCGTCTCTACTAAAAATACAAAAAATTAGCCAGGCATGGTGGCGGGTGCCCCTGTAGTCCCAGCTACTCGGGAGGCTGAAGCAGGAGAATGGTGTGAACCCGGGAGGCAGAGCTCGCAGTGAGCAGAGATTGCGCCACTGCACTCCAGCCTGGGCGACAGAGCGAGACACCGTCTCAAAAAAAAAAAAAAAAAAAAAAAGAAAATGTGGTACATATACACTATGGAATACTATGCAGCCATGAAAAAGAATCAGATCATGTCTTTGTGGGAGCATAGATGGAGCTGGAGGCTATCATCTTTAGCAAACTAATGCAGGAACAGAAAAGCAAATACTGCATGTTCTCACTTATAAGTGGGAGCTAAATGATAAGAACTTAAGAACACAAAGAAGGAAACAACAGACAGTGGAGTCTACTTGAGGGTGGAGGGTGGGAGAAAGGAGAGGAGAAGAAAAGATAACTACTGGGTACTGGGCTTAATGCCTGGGTGATGATATAATCTGTACGGCAAACCCCCATGACATGAGTTTACCTATGTAACAAACTTTACATGTACCCCCAAACCTAAAATAAAAGTTAAAAAAAGGCTGTTTTAATAACTGCCCATGAAGTTGGATAGATTTATTAATAGAATTCCCTGCTCAGGGAAAAAGGGGAGCTTGCTAAATTATATTTATGCCATCTTGGAGCCAGAAACAGAATGTGAAATACTTTAATCTTTTTGAGTCTTAAATAAGATCAATCTACAAATGTGGTATCTCTCTTCTGATTTTATGACATTTACTTTTTTTACTTCATGGAATTTCTATAGGTTTAGACCATCTCAGCCTTATATTTTCATTACTGTTCCCCTAAGAGCCTTTTTAGATTTATTTAGGTTTCCCTCCCCCCATGAAATCTTAATATTCCAGTTCTACTGTATATCTCTTTATGTGCTCAATGTGTATTTGAGCTTTATACATAACAAGAGCAAGATTCTTTTAACCTCAAGAATCAGTTTTTATCCCTTTGGGCACAATATTGCCCCTGTGGAGACTGCATGGATTTGAGTGACAGAGAGAAGCCCCTAACTAAGTTGAGCCTTAGTTTCCTCATCTGAGAATTCAGTTCAGTTCAATCAATATTTCTTATGCTCTAGGCATTGTTCTAGGGCCTAGAGCTGCAAAGGTGAAGGAGACATGGATGCTATTCTTACAGAGATGATTGCTGTGTGTTCTGCACAGAGCATTTTCAGTATGTAATATGTTCCATAGCAAGGTTTATGATGGGCATAGTAGTTTTTCTTGAATGGTGTCTTTAGGAGATTGTGAAATTTTTTTTTCTTTTCTAATTTTTAAAATTTTATTCTAAAATAAAATTAGAAATATTTTTACGGAAAAAAGAGATTTCTCAAAATGTTGGAGTTGAGAAGACCCTAGAGATTATCTCATTCAAACATCGTGGGTCCTCAGGCACATATGGAAGAGTTGTTGCTGCTGGCTACTGAATTGGCCATAACTATTCGTCTGTTGCTATCACTTCAGTCCCAACTCTGTTGCCATCAGACTGAGTGACCTTGGTTAAATTATTGACCATTTCTAGGTCTCCATGTCCTCACTTGTGAAATTTAGAAGATGAACTAAAGGAATTTCCAAGACTCTTTTCATTATGAAAATTTTAAGATTCTCAGATATTTTTCTTATGTGTACAATGAGGTGTGCTAGTATTCAAAAACAGTGTAAAAATTAATGTAGCATATTATTTAATAGAAGCATATACCTTCCCTTTGGGATAAAAACTGAAAATAAGCCAGACTGTATGTTAGACAGCAAGACTGATTCTTTGTTTAATTTTTCATGTATTTTCCTAAATCAGCCGAAATCCTAATCTCTGTCACCCAGACTAGAGTGTAGTGGTGCGATCTCGTTCACTGCAACCTCCGCCTCCCGGGCTCAAGCAATTCTCCTGCCTCAGCCTCCTGAGTAGCTGGGATTACAGGCACATGCCACTACTGCCTGGCTAATTTTTGTATTTTTAGTAGAGACAGGGTTTCACCATATTGGCCAAGCTGGTCTCGAACTCCTGAACTTAAATGATCCACCCGCCTTGCCTCCCAAAGTGCTGGGATTACAGGTGTAAGCCACCATGCCCGGCTTCCTTCAGACTTTTTAAATGCTTTTTTTTTCTACCTTCAAAAAGCCCAAGTGAAGTCCTGCCTGAATTGATTTCTTTACTATGTTTGAAATTGATTTTGGGTATACGGCCAAACATTTTAATTCTTAGTTCAATGATCAGCAATTTTCATTATTTACTAACATTACATTGAATTGCCAGTATGAGAAAATTATTATTGGCAATAACCTGTTCTGCTCCTTTCTGGATCTCATTTACCTCTGTGGTATTCCTGAACATCTTCTTTTTGTCTATAGGACTCAGGCCAAGACTGGCTAATTCTTTGTCATGATTTAGCACTGAATCATTCTGGTTGTTCTCTGATGTGTGTTCTCAGACATAGAATGTCCTCCTATAGCATTCTATGCAAAACTGCACATAGCAGCATTCCCTAGTGAAATTTCATCTGTACTTTATGTGATGCCAAAATAACATCAAATACCATAAAATATGCTTTATAATAATCTTACTTGCTTTTCTTTCTCAACTGTCAAAGATTATACAGATGGTTTGGTGAAAAGTCCACATTTACTCCCACAGAGTTCCCTTCACATTTCTACTTGATAATAATTTTTAACATTCATTCCTAATCTTTTTTTTTGTTATGAAACAACTTCATTTTGAGAAGTGAGATAGAAACAATTTTCTCCAGGTGAGAGGATGGTAATCCTTTCCTGGGGTTGTGTATGTGGGTTGGGGAATGGTGGGAAGAGAAGATTCATCACAGCCCACATATTCTCTGTGGACATAATTCTGATTTAAAACATTATGGGTAAACAATGAGAGATTGACAGCATCATCAAGGCAAAACTGGTGTCCTCGGACAGTGCTATCCAATAGAACTTCCTATGATGATGGAAATGTTTTGTCTGAACTACGCAATATAGTGTCTATTGAGGACTTGAAATGTGGCTATTGTGACTAAGGAAATGAGTTTTTAATATTATTTAATTTGTACCAATTTAAAATGAAATAGCTGCATGTGGCTGGTGGCTACTGTATTCATATCACAGCCCCAGGAAGCAATGTGACTAGACGCAGGGCCCAGAGACCTGTTTAAAGTTGAACTTATATCTCTGCTCCACTATTTAGAAACTGTTCCTAGGGAATAGTTTATCTCATCTTAATAACAGACACAATCATCATACCTGCATCTTAGGGCCATTGTGGTGAGCAAAAGAAACAATCCATGCAAAACATTGGACACAGTGCCTATTACACAATACAAGTTATACCTATTAGTTATTAATTATTTTAATAAGTTTTTAAGAGATGTGATTTGGACTGTTATATCAAGAAGTTGAAATTATGTATCCAGAACTGAAGGTTGAATTTCTCCCTCATATCCCCTCTCAGGAACAATATCAGCTCCAGAAAAAAATTGAGAAAGTAGAAAATCCTTCCTGAGAGAACTTTGTAAATCAGGGACCTAACCTTCCTAAAGTTAGCATTTACTTCCTGTCAACATTCTTTGTTTCTTTTCAACATGTGTCTGTCTTCCTATTTCATTTTGTGTCATTGTTAAAAATCCAGGAATGTAAAAGTTCTTCATAGAACACTTAGTGGGCCGTGATTGGATTATTTCTGGTTTTCACTTCATGCTCCCTTCCAGGTATTTGTGGAAAGGGATAGTCGTCTGTGGAGAGGCCGTCAAATGTCAGGTTGCTGAGCAGCAATCACTTTTGCAAGCTATTTGGAAATACCTTGTGTTTGAACTTCTTGTTTTGTGCTGTCAATCCCCTTCCTCCACAACAAGGGACTAAAGCAATCTGTGTTTAGATGTCTTAATAGGGATGGTCTTAGAATGACACGACAATTAGGAAAGAAAAATTTACTTTCTTATTGACCAACACAAGTCACTTACTTTCATATGATGGTTTCAAATATGCACCCTAAAATTTAATTACATACACCTTGCCTTTGGAAGCACCACTGGAATTTAAGGTGCATTTAAGTAATAGTGGATTGTTACTGGATGCCAATGAAAGTGGTTCTAGCTTCTATGTTAATGGAAAGTAAATTCATAGTCAGTGATATGACAATCAGTATCTCATGTCAATCCAATATGCATTATTTTTTCCTCTTAAGAGTCAGAATAATAAGAAACAGATTTTGACTTTTATGCTTCCTTTTTGCTTTTCATTTTTGTATGCTGTCAACATAAATGAAAAAGGATGTTGGAAATTTTCTCCACCTTTGCCCCAGAATTAAAGCTGACTTCTTTATTTTGCATCCTGCTCAAAATTGTACAGGACCAAATGTTTACTACAATCCTGCCTCTCTCCTTTAGGGAGCACATGAATGTATATATCCTAACACTTTATTTGAGGCTGAGTGCCCCCTCATAGCCAGGTGTGCATTCGTTAAATCTAAACTCATAAGCAGGGGTGTCAGAGTATCATGAGCTACAAAAAATAAAATAAAATAAAACCTGTAATGTCTGGCTGAACATGCCGTCCTTCTGCAGAAGATAATTTATTTGTTTTCTTTCTCTTGCTGAACTGCCACGCTCTGCCTTTTGACCCTTTTTTTTTTTTTTTTTTTACTGGAATATGGGTAGTTCATACCATTCTCTATTTTCCTAATGATTCTCACTGATAGTGATAAAATGTGACCCCAATATAAATTAATTAAAGATTTTCATTAAACCTCAATCCTGGAACATTTAAATAGACTGCCTCAATTGTTTTTGTTTTAATTTGTGAAACACAAGTGTTCTTGGATCATGATTCCTAGTATTTTCCTAGGAATGAGACTACATTAAAATCTTAATTAGTCCCTTAAGCTTTACAGACATTATTTTATTTTTATGTCTGATGCCAGTTTAGCACAAAGTACTTTTGCAGTAATTTTCCTTTGGCATTCTATTTTTTTATCTTTGAGGTTAGGCTTTGAGGTTTATGGAGAACATGTACAGGGGAGGGCAACTGTTACATCAATCATATTTAATCAGTACCTCTTTTCAGAGTTACTTGCATGATGAAACTGAAAAATAATCTAAACTGAAATAAAAATTATTTGAAATCCTTTTTAAAAACTATACAAATATTTAACTGGAACTTATAAAAAGTATTTTATTTACTGATGCAAGAATGCTATTCACTTTGCTACTACTATATGTTGAGTTTTCAATCAGAAAGTGATGTGTTATCGTTAGGCAATATAGACTAACATTTTAATTTCAAAATCACTAAAATACAAGGCTGAAAGGAGGCCTTTGTGTTGTAAGTATGATTTTTTTGTCCAATTCAAGGCAATTAAAATTAGTCTTATCTTCCTGAGGCTGTCCCAATGGGATATTTATATATATATGTTTGACTCTATTAATATACTATATTGATCTATAATTCATCTAATTGGTGAGAGGATGTTAATGGATTCCATTAGTCCATTTTCTAATTTCCACATGTTCTAAGGACCATAAATCTTTACTTCATCTACTTGTAAGGAAGACCCAGTTCCAATAGAACTGGCTAAAAACAGGACAAAGGAAATGTCTAGGAAAATTCATTAGCACAAGTAGGATCCATTTAAATATTCCTAAAGTCTCTCCTTTAGAGATATCAATTCCATTAAAAAAAAACACCTGCTGATAATAGCATATTACAAATGCAAATTTGTGCAAAATCTGTTCTGTGATATTAGGGGTTATTCGGTTGATCCTGAATCCTCAATCCCAACTGATCTTCACCATTTTTGCTTGTGATTGTTACAGTTATTTTAAGAAGTGTTGTCTAGGAGAGATACCCTATGTAGCTAAAACAATGAGGTCTACTCATTAGGGTTATTATAAGCAAAAGAGAAAATGCTTTTTAAATGACTAGCACAGTGCCTGGGACACACAATAAGTACAGTGGCTATGATTATTATGAGGGCCACTTTATCATCTTTCGTAGTTTAGACAATAGTGATGGGCGTTGTAAACAAGTGCTTCCTGTAATCCTTGTTTGAGAGTATTCTCTCAGGTATTTATCTTATAGCTATAACAACAGTAGAAAACCAGATGCAATCTTAAAGAACCCCAGAGCAGAGTTGATAGAATTGTTGGCTAACAGTACTAAACCCATCCATGCCAAATAAAACCATCTGGGAATTTGTAGTATTAAAGTATTAGACTTACAGGGTTGAACGGCAGGGAGAGATGACCCAGTCAAGGCCCTTATGATTCTGAGAAGAAATCTGATGACCAAGGAAGAAAAAAACTTACTGAAGATTCCAAAGCTATTGAGTTTAACAAGCCATGAATACAACTGAGATTTTCACGTCATACAGCCCTGTACTCTTTCCAACATTTCACAATGTTTCCACCTTAGTAAACGCTGATTTGGGAACCATATTCCTTTGTTTGGCTTTAGTGAATATTTGTTGAGTGCCTGCCATGTGCAAAATGCTATGCTTAGTGTTGTGGAAGGTGTGAAGATAAACAAGAGTTTGGCCTTCAAAGAAACTTACATATACATATATATATGTTCCTTATACGTAAATTTACATCACATATAACACCTGAGGTTCCAGATGGTCCAATCTCTATGTGGTGTAACATACAAAAAACAGCAGTATCTACTGGCTCTTTGAAGAAAACTTCAATCTTGAACATTCCTTAAAGGAGTTTTATACAGCATACATATATATTAGAAATATTCCTCTTTTCAAATTTCTTATTCATAGATGGCAGTAAATCTTTTCATCTCTTTCTCATCCACACAGCCTCCTCATCACCACGGTCCTATTTCATCACCATCTTCCCTGCTGTATTTTTATTAAGAAAAAAAAGAAAAAAGAGAAAGAAAGCAAGCAAGCAAGAAAGAGAGAGAAAAAAGGAAGGAAGGAAGAAAGTGGGGCAGTGGGGGAGAGGCCAGGCACAGGGGTTTATGCCTATAATCTCAGCACTTTGGGTAGCTGAGGTGGGAGGATCACTTGAGGCCAAGAGTTTGAGACCATCCTGGCCAACACAAAAAGACTCTATCTCTACCAAAATAAATAAATACATACATACATAAAAATTAGCTATTTGTGATGGCACATTCTTGTAGTTCCAGCTATTTGGGAGGCTGAGTTGAGGGGATCACTTGAGCCAGGAGTTAGTGGTTACAGTGCACTACCAATGCACTAAGCCTGGGCAATAGAGGGAGACCTTGTCTCTTAAAAGAGACAGAGAGAGAGAGAGAGAGAGAGAAATCTTTGTATCAACTGCTTTCTTTTGGTGGGGGAAGGGTGGTAAATGTTAGCTTTCTGTATTTCTGAATTCTTTCTAGAGTCCTGGTAAAATTTTTCTTTCTACCTTTTAGTAAACAAGTAATAATGTGTGGGAAAAAAGGAATGAATCTTTGGCAAGAGAAGATGAAACGTCCCTGAAAATGTTGGATGACGGACTATTCTATGTATCATTGTCAAGGATACTGTTACTAAACAGTATTTCTGATCATTACATTGACTAACAAGGTGGTTATTGATGGCCACAAGATTCATGGCTGAGTTTCAGTTGCTCCTCACACCCTACTTTCTAAAGCTTTTTGATTGTCAAAGTAGAGAGAGGAACACATGAGAATCACTAGAACTTCTAATGTATTCTTCGTGTTAAAATAGATAACACAATATTCTCTTAACAGGTTGCACAAAAATTTATTTTACCTGGAAAATACTGATTTTTTTGAAAAGTTATTGATATGCCTGCTTGTATTAGAAGCTATAACTTTAAAGGAGCCAGATGCTAATTATCAACCATCTGTTTTTTATGAGATGACAGGAAGACTTGGTGACTTTGGAGGGCAGAAATGTAGAAAGTGGGGGTTTGGGGTCACTGAAAGGATGTGATCAGAGTCTCTTTCATGATTCATAAATTCTTGGATCACTTTTTGTTTCCTTTCAGCTCATCCCACATTTCTTTATTAATAAAATAAATCATCCCATGCCTTATAAATGCTAGACTTTAAGCAAGAAACAACAATTTCTCACCCCAAAAGATCCATTGGTTTTAATATATGAACTAAGTGTCAATTTGGCATCTGATTAGCTGTCATTTGCAGTAAAGACTTAGGAATTTTAACTTTTCTTTTAATCTTCCAAATTAGCAAGGTGACCAAAGGTCTCATTCTATTTTATTTCTGCTAGATATGTTTGCTGATTGTTCTTGTCTGCAATCTATCTTAAAAGTTATCTAGGTGTTAATATGTCATTGCACAGTTTTCTCCCAAATTTTCCAGTCTTTTTATGGGTGCTGTTTCAGTTTTTTCAGTTAGTATTTTCAAGCTAAACTTCTGGATGTTTCTTATCAGTGGTTTCATGACACCTGCTATCATTAATCTTCCACACCACAGTTTTGTCACAAGGAGTTTCATGCTGCCTGCTAAGACTTTGCAGAAGGGGTCTGAGGGTCTTCTATTATGGGTGTTTATTGACATGTCAACCCGCTCTGTGAACCCTCCCATGGAAGGCATTTTATCATTTCCCTCCGCTCTATACCTATCGCAGTATTCAATAAATGTTTACTTACTTGAATTGCTGAAGGTTTTTGAAACTGATGTTATGAGACATACTGAGACATTAGAGCTAAACTACCCAGTATATTCAAGTCACATAGAACTAAAAGGATGAGCTATCACTACTCTTTAAGTTACTCTAGGATTTATTTTAAACAATCAAAGATTGAATATATTTTATGTGTCAGGTGCTTTACATATATTAACTTGTTTAATCTTATCAATATATATGAAGGTAAATACTATTATTATTATTTTATGGATGCTGAAGCTGAGGCTCAATGAAGCGTTGTAATTTGCCAGATGTTAGAGAGGTAATATGTAAGAAACAAGAGTTCAAATGTTGTGTTTTCAGACTTAATCATCTTTCTTGCCTGTCACGAGACCCCTGGCTATCTTTGTAAGAGGCAAACATTAATATAGTTAATGGAGGTGAACCCTAAGAAAAAAATTACATTTTCTCTAATTTTCAATGAAATTGGGAATTTCTTAATTATGCTATTTTTTCTATAATTATAAAGATTATGAAAATAAGATAATCTGAAGAGTAACGTCAGGCAAATGAAGAATCTGTAAATGAACAAATATTACCAAAGTTTTTGGAGTTTGAACATATGTTGGACATTTAATAGACACAAATTCAGATGTGTTGTGCTGTTGGCTAGGAACAGTACAGAAGAAGCTTCATCTACCAAATTCTATCCCTTACCTTAACTCCTACCTTCACAGATATAGAAAATGAAGTTTATTCTATAGAGGTATATACATATCAAAAATTCTTATTCTATGATAGCTTGTAGATTTGTTGGATTCCAAATCTTGAATTCAAATGGTATTGAACTGTGTATGTTCCATGTTAATGTTAAATTGTGACTTTTTACATAAATTGTTTAAAGTTAAAATGAATCCCTCCCAAAAGTGCCCCATTCTGGTGGGTCAGTGTTATATGATCATATGATCACATTTTTTAATTTCCATGTTTTGTAAATTAGAAGTGGGACTCCTAGCTGGGTGTTGGTATTTTGGGATAATATAGCCAGCCGATTCTGCTAGGCATCACATTTTACTGAAAGAATGAAGCATATTTATCCCATTTATTATTATTTGATAATAAAAATATTTAGGCTAAGTAAATATCTTGTTTTTTTAATTATACTTTGAGTTTTAGGGTACATGTGCACAACGTGCAGGTTTGTTACGTATGTATACCTGTGCCATGTTGGTGTGCTGCACCCATTAACTCGTCATTTACATTAGGTATATCTCCTAATGCTGTCCCTCCCCACTCCTTCCACCCCACAACAGGCCCCAGTGTGTGATGTTCCCCTTCCTGTGTCCATGTGTTCTCATTGTTCAATTCCCACCTATGAGTGAGAACATGCGGTGTTTGGTTTTTTGTCCTTGCAATAGTTTGCTGAGAATGATGGTTTCCAGCTTCATCCATGTCGCTACAAAGGACATGAGCTCATCATTTTTTATGGCTGCATAGTATTCCATGGTGTATATGTGCCACATTTTCTTAATCCAGTCTATCATTGATGGACATTTGGGTTGGTTCCAAGTCTTTGCTATTGTGAATAGTGCTGCAATAAGCATATGTGTGCATGTGTCTTTATAGCAGCATGATTTATAATCCTTTGGGTATATACCCAGTAATGGGATGGCTGGGTCAAATAGTATTTCTAGTTCTAGATCCCTGAGGAATCACCACACTGACTTCCACAATGATTGAACTAGTTTACAGTCCCACCAACAGTGTAAAAGTGTTCCTATTTCTCCACATCCTCTTCAGCACCTGTTGTTTCCTGACTTTTTAATGATCGCCATTCTAACTGGTGTGAGATGGTATCTCATTGTGGTTTTGATTTGCATTTCTCTGATGGCCAGTGATGATGAGCATTTTTTCATGTGTCTTTTGGCTGCATAAATGTCTTCTTTTGAGAAGTGTCTGTTCATATCCTTTGCCTACTTGTTGATGGGGTTGTTTTTTTCTTGTAAATTTGTTTGAGTTATTTGTAGATTCTGGATATTAGTCCTTTGTCAGATGAGTAGATTGCAAAAATTTTCTCCCATTCTGTAGGTTGCCTGTTCACTCTGATGGTAGTTTCTTTTGCTGTGCAGAAGCTGTTTAGTTTAATTAGATCTCATTTGTCAATTTTGGCTTTTGTTGCCATTGCTTGTGGTGTTTTAGACATGAAGTCCTTGCCCATGCCTATGTCCTGGATGGTATTGCCTAGGTTTTCTTCTAGGGTTTTTATGGTTTTAGGTCTAACATTTAAGTCTGTAATCCATCTTGAATTAATTTTTGTATAAGGTGTAAGAAAGGGATCCAGTTTCAGCTTTCTACATATGGCTAGCCAGTTTTCCCAGCACCATTTATTAAATAGGGAATCCTTTCCCCATTTCTTGTTTTTGTCAGGTTTGTCAAAGATCAGATAGTTGTAGATGTGTGGCATTATTTCTGAGGGCTCTGTTCTGTTCCATTGGTCTATATCTCTGTTTTGGTAGCAGTACCATGCTGTTTTGGTTACTGTAGCCTTGTAGTATAGTTTGAAGTCAGGTAGCGTGATGCCTCCAGCTTTGTTCTTTTGGCTTAGGATTGACTTGGCAATGCGGGCTCTTTTTTGGTTCCAAATGAACTTTAAAGTAGTTTTTTCCAATTCTGTGAAGAAAGTCATTGGTAGCTTGATGGGGATGGCATTGAATCTATAAATTACCTTGGGCAGTATGGCCATTTTCACGATGTTGATTCTTCCTACCCATGAGCATGGAATGTTCTTCCATTTGCTTGTATCCTCTTTTATTTCGTTGAGCAGTGGTTTGTAGTTCTCGTTGAAGAGTTCCTTCACGTTCCTTGTAAATTGGATTCCTAGGTATTTTATTCTCTTTGAAGCAATTGTGAATGGGAGTTCATTAATGATTTGGCTCTCTGTTTGTCTGTTATTGGTGTATAAGAATGCTTGTGATTTTTGCACATTGATTTTGTATCCTGAGACTTTGCTGAAGTTGCTTATCAGCTTAAGGAGATTTTGGGCTGAGACAATGGGGTTTTCTAGATATACAATCATGTCATCTGCAAACAGGGACAATTGTACTTCCTCTTTTCCTAATTGAATACCCTTTATTTCCTTCTCCTGCCTGATTGCCCTGGCCAGAACTTCTAACACCATGTTGAATAGGAGTGGTGAGAGAGGGCATCCCTGTCTTGTGCCAGTTTTCAAAGGGAATGCTTCCAGTTTTTGCCCATTCAGTATGATATTGGCTATGGGTTTGTCATAGATATCTCTTATTATTTTGAGATACATCCCATCAATACCTAATTTATTGAGAGTTTTTAGCATGAAGCGTTGTTGAATTTTGTCAAAGGCCTTTTCTGCATCTATTGAGATAATCATATGATTTTTGTCAGTAAATATCATCTTATCATTCAGGATAACATCAAGGGCATAGGTTCTGAATTTTATATCTTGATATATTGTAAAATTTACTTCATTTTGTTGTTGTTGTTGCTCTGCCTTTGTCTCCCCTGTTGTCTTCGAGGTGTGGAGTTGGTGTTACATCCAGAGATTAATACTAGATATGTTTGAATCTATTTGAGTGGATACATATAAAAGTTATTCTGATAAAAGGCATTCTCTTATAGGTCCCTTCTGGCAAAAGTTGTAAACTTTTTTTTTTTTTTTTTTACTTTAAGTTCTGGGATACTTTTGCAGAATGTGTATGTTTGTTACATAGGTATACATGTGCCATGGTGGTTTCCTGCACCTATCAACTCATCATCTAGGTTTTAAGCCCCACATGCATTAGATATTTGTCCTAATGCCCTTCCTCACCTTGTACCCACCCGCCGATAGGCCCTGGTGTGTGATGTTCCCCTCCCTGTGTCCATGTGTTTTCATTGTTCAACTCCCACTTATGAGTGAGAACATCTGATGTTTGTTTGGTTTCTGTTCCTGTGTTAGTTTGCTGAGGATGGTTTCCAGCTTCATCTATGTCCCTGCAAAGGACATGAACCCATCCTTTTTTACGGCTTCATAGTATTCCATGGTGTATATGTGTCACATTTTCTTTATCCAGTCTATTATTGATGGGCATTTGGGTTGGTTCCAAGTCTTTACTGTTGTAAGTACTGCTGCAATAAATATACGTGTGTATGTGTCTGTATAATAGAATGATTTATAACCCTTTGGGTATATACTCAGTAATGGGAGTTGCTGGGTCAAATGGTATTTCTGGTTGTAGATCCTTGAAGAATTGCCACACTGTCTTACACAATGGTTGAACTAATTTACACTCCCACCAACATTGTAAAAGTGTTATTGAATCATTTCTTCTTCCCAGAGCTATGCTTCATTGGTGAAATAGTGATTCACTATTTCATCTCCATCACTTGGAGAGTAGCAAGAATAATCTTTTATTGTTATTATTTTAAAACAAATATCTCCACTGCTTTGTTATGGCTTACATATATATTCTCTTAAAATTTCTCATAGGTTTTACTACCATAAAATGATCAGTGTCTGTCCCATTGAAACATTTTCAAAACTGGTTAGTGGTGATAAACTCATTTTCAGAGGGACAGTGGTGACTGAAATGGATATGAAAACATTATCAACTTCTGCCACCTAAATGGTGATATGTTCATATTCTTGGAGTCATTCTCCATTTTCACATAGAGCTTTATTTTCAATATTTCAAAATAAGTTGTCCTGCTATATTTCAAAAATTTAAGTTGCCATCAAAACTAAAATGTAATATCATTTTATGACAATGAGAGAAAAAATGCTGCCAAAAGAGCTCAGGCACACCATCAATTATACGACATCATCTTATTTTAGAGACATTAAAATGTGAAAATCTTTGTTTCTTAGAATTGATGAATGCAATATTTATTTTTATTATTAATTATCCCAAATGACAGCAAAACTCAAAGCATATCACTTTTATTTGTTGGCTCAAGCTTAATTTGATTCATTTTAGTATATAAGATGAGTGATTAAAGTACGAGGTATCAAAACTTAACCAATTTATTTAATATGGATGAAACTCTGCTGTGAATGAAAGAATGAAGGGAAATATAAATGTCTGTCAGAACCTTCAGTATGTTTAGCATAGTATTTTAACTTTGGATAAATGTGTTTTGTGCTATGGAAAAATGCAGTGATATGGATCTGGAAATCTTTATGGCTATGAAGCATTACTAATTACAATAAAATGTAACACAGTCTTATAAATTTAAAAAATGAAATCCAAAGCAATAATTGTTTTATAAGCTATACTTTTATTCTATGGATAGGCTAGATAACACATTTGTGAACATTTAATTTCTACACTAGCATGACGATTTTATCTTATTTATTCTATTCAATAGCTGTTGTCTCTCTGGAAACATATTTATAAGCACACCCAACCTCTGAATGCATAAATTATTTAGTGGGAGAAAATTAAGAACTTTCAAAACAATATAAACTTTTTGAGGTCACCAAGGTACCATTAAGTAAATTATTGCCCCACAGTTCTAAATGGTACCTAGTAGCCAGGAAGAGTTTAATGCACCTTTCAAAGTGCCTAATTTACTCTCAGGGAGGAACAGAATAGTGGACAGGCTCTGGATGATGAATTACACATCGAGATGCATTTTCGCAAGTGAATTGGGCTCAGTGTTGTCTGAATAAAATTAATGCCTCACACTTATTTCAAACTTGTGAAGGCAAAGGTCTACAAATAGTTTCAGAAGTCTAAAAAAGACCATTCTATTTACCTAAATGCAGTAAAGGGCAAGGCAAACTCAGTTACATAAAATAGGATTATTGGAGATAAAATGTTGGCCAAGGCAACTGAATGAAAAGAATCCTGTGTGTAGTTTGGAAGGGTCATGGAACAAGTAAAACTGAGAATGAAATCTCATCTGAAAGATAGCTAAACTTTCTGTAACTCTTGGGTGTTCCAGAAAGGACTTCCTTGCAAGAATTTAACCTGTCCAACCTTGTAGAATCTATCACATCTGCCAGGACCACAACTGAAGGTGGTATGTCTCCAGGCCATCAATGCTGTTGTATGTATTTACTGAAAAATTTCTTTGTTTCTTTTCTTTTCTTTTTTCCTTTCTTTCTTTTTCTTTTTTTTTTTTTTTTTGAGATGGAGTCTTGCTCTGTCGCCCAGGCTGGAGTGCAATGGTGCAATCTTGGCTCACTGCAACCTCCACCTCTCGGGTTCAAATAATTCTCCTGCCTTACATCCTGAGTAGCTGGGCTTGCAGGCATGTGCCACCACTCCCAGTTAATTTTGTATTTTTAGTAGAGACAGGGTTTCTCCATGTTGTTCAGGCTGGTCTCAAACTCCCAACTTCAGGTGATCCACCCGCCTCGGCCTCCCAAAGTGCTGGGATTACAGGCGTGAGCCACCGCGCCTGGCTGAATAATTTCTATCGCAAATAAATAATAAAGTATTTTTGCCTTTTGAAAATTTTCCTTTGTTAGTCTTACAGTTTCAGAGGGATTACATGAATGTCTGGTAACTTACTTATTATTGCTTTTCCTTTGGGGAGTGATAAAAGATTCTGGAGTTATTTTTGAATCCTGGGGCTCTGAACTCATGTGATTCTTACTTCCAAATAGCCTTAAGCAATTGAAACTTAAAAGCACAGACTTTGTATTATCACAGTTTTACTTTCACAGATGTCTGGCTATTCAATTCATTTAGTATCATATTTAAGACTACTATAACTAAATGTAATGCTCTTAGAGTGTAAGACCATTGAGGACAGATTCTATAACAAAGTAGATTGTGTTACTATTCACCAAATATTTGGGTTTCTCTCCCCGTGGTGCCCTCCCCTCTAAGAGATTATGTGTCCCCTTTCGGCTGAATTTAGCAATAGTCATGGGAGGAAGTGACATGTAAGTAGTTCTGTGCAGAAGCTTTGAGATTAGTGCTTGATTCACCATTTCTCTTTTCTCTCAATATCCCATCAATATCCCACGTCAAGGTTCCTCAATCGAACTGGATGTGCTAGTGAAGATGATGATGGAGTAGATCCAGCATTGACCTGTGAGAGACCTATAGCATAAATGAGGAATAACATTTGTTGTTAATGAGTGAGATTTTGTAGTTCTTTGTTTCTACAATATAATCTATCTGACTCTTACTTGTGCAAGTGCATAATACCTGGCACTTTGTAGGTATTAAGTAAGTACCTGTTGAATGAATCAATTTTTAGACTTTTGTAGCAAATCATTGTGCACACCACCTGAAACCTGGCTTTGATATATCATAACTACCTGTGGGTAAAAATAAGCATGACAAAACCTAATTTCCCTCTAGCTCTGACTCTACCTTCAGAAATAGTCCCTCTCCTTTGAGAAGTTTGGGAACATTCTTTTGTGCTTCATCTCATATTTTGTTCTTCTCTCCAGCTTTATTGGGATTGTGTCATTTTTTTCTGTTAGTGGCAAACTGGCATATGTGTCATTAGTTGTTACCTTCAGGTACTGCTGTTGATAATTTTAGACAATGACAGCATCAAAGATGAAGTTTACTAATGTTGAGGATACCAGTGTCAGCATCTACTGGGCAGAATGCTTTGCCTTGCTGCTTTTCTTCTCGAGAACCAAACTTTTTAACAAAATGATTCTTTTGGGTTTGATTTTTTTAAATTTTACTAGATTTCCATACTTGAGTCAGTCATGAGTGCCTAGTTGCTGAGCTAGAAGATAATCAGAATGACAGGCATCATGCCTTATTCAGAATCTGCTCCAATTCCACTTCATGTCTTTGAAACAAATTTGTAGTATAATAGCTAAAATCCATTGAGGGAGTACTTATATGCCAGCCACTGTTCAAAGAGCTGTACTTAATTATTCTGTTGAATCTTTATATCAGCCATGTGATGAAAAAACTGAGAAACGAAGAGTTTAAGAGACTCTGTGTGGTCACACAAAAAGGTCACCCAGGCTGTCTTCTTCAGAAACCAGTCTATATTATACTTCTTAACTATATTTTGACTTTTTAAAAAAATTTACTTTAAGTTCTGGGAATGTGAGGTTTGTTACACAGGTATACATGGCCATGGTGGTTTGCTGCACCTATCAACTCATCATCTACATTTTAAGCCCTGCATGCATTAGGTATTTGTCCTAATGTTCACCCTCCCCTTGTCCACCAACCCCCAACAGGCCCTGGCATGTGATGTCTCCCTCCCTATTTCAACTCTTAAAAAAAAAAATTTCCTTGTGGCAGTTCCTTAGACATTCATGTAAGCAGAGCCCTAGTGGCCACATTCCACTCACTTTCCATTTATGCCCAGTCAAGGTTCATTTCCACAGGATACGACCCAGTGTCTGCTCTCATGTTGTTGACAAACATTAAGATGATAATGATAATCTGAGATATCATATTGTCATTTTATCACGGCACATTCAGTGTACTATTCAAACTCATTATCATTACATTCAGGATACTATTCAAACTCCATGAATTATTTGGAAGCAGTGAAATTGCATTTATTATATAATATGATATATTTAAAATGTTTTAGCTAGGACATATTCTCAATTCTTTGTTTTAAAACGGGATATGGGACTTTTATTTTTATTTTTCTTACAATATTTTTTTTTTCAATAGAACAACAAGACAGCTTTGTCAGTCTGTGTGATTTCCCATGTTGGATTGTGTAGAAAACAGATCTAAGTTGAAATTATGATTTGGCCTTGACAATATAAAATCCCTATGAGGAGTAAAATGCTAACTAATTATTACCCAAATGTCAGTGACATACTATATTGTAGTTAAAATAACCTCATTTGTTTATAATGAAGATGGGAAAAGTGAGAAAATATAATTCTTTCTGAGTGATTAGAATTCAAAATTATACATGTATTCTATTTACAACCACTAAAAGTTCCTGTGCATATTCTAATACACAAAAACTAGAAAGGAATGAATCCCAATCATGATGGCTAGGTTAAACTTGTGAGATTTGGAGCCAATTAAAAATTATGTTTTCAAAATATTTGCTATTTTTAATAATAAAAGTAAAAAAACATGAAAACAGAACTTAATATTTAAAAAATCAGTTTCAACAAATTTAGCAATTATATCTAATAATACATTTAATTTCTGAAATTGCACTCTTAGTTATATTTATTAACAATCGAATTGTTGACATCTAATTTCTTCCAACTATATTGTTCTCTGTTCTCTTCCTAAGAAATTCAGAGGAGTGAAGTAAGGTGCATGGAATGGTTTATAGAAATAAGATAAGCAGAGATCTTATCCTGGCTCCTTCAGGAATATATAAGGTAACAAAACTCCACAGAGTTGTTTTTACTGGCAAATATTCAAATACCAGCCTTTGAGTTAGAGCTTCACTGGCCAAAAGTTGGCAAGGAAAGCTTCTGTGCAATGTCTGTGAATGAGAGTCCCTAAACTGACTAAACTGACTAGGGAAATTGCCAGGCTGTATTTGAATTTTATTAGTAACGCTTTAAAATGCTAGCAACAAAGAACCTAATTAGGTTTCCTTAATTCTACCCAAGGTAGTTCATGAACACAAAGGTCAAGTTCAAAACCAGAGGCTTTTGTATCTGGGAGGGCTGAGAAACAGGCAGCAGCACATGTGCAGCCACTTTTTTCCTTTATCCAAGGTAGACAAGAATCATCTACTTAGCATTTTCATGATATTCCCACATTGGGTTTCAAATCTTTTTCATGAACACTGTAAGCAGTTCATATCAATTGCTTGGAGTTATCATATGGAATGAAACTATTCGACATTCCACACTTAACCCACTGGTTTTTCAGATGAGAAAACTGAGACTCATGGAAGAAGGTAGGAAACTAATTCTAAGCATGTTCTATTTTCAAGGTACTCTGACAGGTATTTGGCATGTGTTCCTTCAAAAAATATCGTTAACATTCCCATGGGACAGATGATGAAACCGAGTCTCAGAGATGCAAAGCAATATGCACAAGCTTATAGTCCTCACTAGCTACAGATGCACAATTGCCATATGATTCTCTTGACCCTATCTAGAAAATTAATACATTTTGCTCTACCACCAAACTATAAGGTAATGTTATTCTTTCTCTGAAGAAATTAATGTATGACGTTAAAAGAATCCTTCTTGGGTCAATGACAGCCATTCATCTCCCTGTGAACCAGAGAAACAGACTTATAAATAATAAAACACTATGCATAGCAGCCACCTGGCACCTAAATATTAATAGTGTGTATGTGAAACACTTTTATATAACCATATTAAAGGCATTAAATAAATGTCAAGGCTTGAAAAATTACCACGTTGGGTCACTGCTGGCCACTAAACTCTACAGTCTGACTATTAAAGCAGTGATTTTTTTTTAAGACATTTGCTTTTCTGGGCTTTTCTTTCCAGGAAAAATTGTATCTTTCTGAACCATAAGGAGAGCAGTTTGAAGCTTAAAATTTGCAAACATCATTACTATTTATGAAGTTTGAGCCATAGTTACTCCTAACAATTTCCACTGCTTTTCTCCCAACTCAGTGTTTTCAATCTCTCCACAACCTAGGCAACTCAGTCTGGGAAATTCTTCACAGTGCAGAGCAGAACCAGGACGCTCTGTGTGCATAGAGGACAGGCTTTTACCATCAGTGATGAAGTATTTGTTCCTTTCTCCAGCTCCTTCTGGGAAAATGGACTTCCCAAGGGGGAAGCTTTTCTGATTAGGAAAGTTTTTCAGATTCCCTCTTCCTAGATAAATCATATTGTGAATTATTTTGTTGAATTCCTTTCCATTTGTTTTCTATTTAATTCTTGTTTCATTCCCTGTAGATCTCATACATCCCTCTGAATAGTAAATTCTAATCTGTTTTCAAAATAAACATGCAATTGAAGAAAGAAATATTAGGAGGAAGGACAAGAAGGAAAGAATCCAACTAATCTTGATTATATATTTAAAGCTTATTTAGGAGCTAAATCTTTCTCCACAGCTCTACTCTCACATCAATATATTATCTGACTTCTGTAAAAACAAAGGCAAACAGATACAATTTTTTTTCTAGTTAATTTTAAGCAAAATGCAGAACATGTCATCTACACACCCCTGGACCTCGGCCGATTTCCAGAACTCTAGATCTGCTTCCAGAAACTTCTGCTGCTTTGTCAGTACAATTTCTGCTAGACTGACCTTATGATCTCCAGCATCATTTTCTAGTCATTCTTTTCCAAGCAAAGCCATAAGGATGGGAAGGAAATTCTCTGGAATGTGACAAAACTGGCACAGTGAGAACCTTATAAGGTTTGTGCTGGCAGCAACGCAAAAATCACACTGGCTAGGAGAATTAACCATACCATGTTTAGTTTCATGGTAGGTACTTATGGTTCTCAGTAATTAATGTCCATGGTATAACCAAAAGCATATCATAATTTTATCCATGTTCTAATGGGAGATATATTGCTTTAAATATAATTGTATGTAATAGCCTAATTTTCTAGGCAACTTTTTGAGCTCTTCTACATTTTAGGACTAGAAAAATAGTGCCAGCTTCTGATAAATATGAAAAAAACATGTTTACTATGGATTTTAACATATTTTGTTTCCTTTAAATAACATTTATCCTGAAAAGTATTTATTAGTGCCATGTATATTTTCCATAAGAAAAAAATAAAAATACCCCTATTCTGATTGCTAAGGTACAACCACTGATAACATTTTAGTTATTTCCTTCTAAGCATTTTTCTGCACATTTAGTTACATATCAATAATCCCATAATTAGAGAATACTGCACAATTTGCTTCATCCTTTTTCACTTATGTGATAATAGCTATTTCCCTATATCCTATTTGATGTTAAAATAATGAATCTCTTTGAGGAGAAAAGAAGTTAGTTTTTGAGAGGCACCATTAAGTAGTTGCCTCATTATTAATTCTTTTTAAATTAATGAGAATTATTTATACTTATAGTTTGTGCACTTTTTGTTCTGTATATTACACTTCAATAAAAAGCTTATTAAATACAAAATCTCAAATTAATTAAAACATGATTCACCATGACTGCGTAACATTCCATCATACATCTTAACTATGATTAATTAGGCCATTCTCCCATCCTTAGACATTTAGTTTGTTTTCAGTGTCTAATACAAATAACACTGCTTTAAATACATTGGTATTAAATATTCCTCTGTATCACATTCACTTAGGGTAGAGTTCTAGCATTTTTTGCCTCTTTCTTGAGAAGAAATGCATTATAATGAGGGAGAACGATTAATGTAATGCATTTTCTGCAATGTATTTATTGATAGGGTACACTGGTAGAACTCTTAAATTCCTGTAGTTATAGTCTGAAAGAGAAGGTGGGACTGCAAAATCCTGAGCTGGGCCCCACACGTGAACCAAGTTTCACCTATATGTGAAACTTGTACATGTAGGGGAGATATTCTTCATCCCAGTAAAATGAACAATTGTCTGTTAAATTCAATTGAGTAAACCATTTTTGAGCACCAAGTACATGGCAGGACTCTCCTAGACACTAGATACAGAGATGCAAAAGGTACAGCTCTGTACTTGTTTAGGAATAAGAGTTGACCCCTGAGGAAAAGTCTCAAACTACTGTGGACATGAATGTTCCTCCTCATTTCACAATCCTTTTATCTGTACATTGGGATAATAATACTTAACCTCAGTGGCTTGTGGTGAGAATTAAGTCAAACAGTGTTTACAGAGCACTAGCCAAGGGTGCTATTCAAAATATTTAACAATCCATATAAACTGGCACCAATCAATCAGAAGAAATGCTGGTTTGGACAAAATGGAGGCAGTCGGTAAATAACTGTTCTCCGACCTGATGCCTTCTGGCCAAGTACTTTGTGCCCTTGTGTAATATAGGTACTGACGATCATTAGTTTTTCTTTCTTTATTCCTTTTGATTTCCTCAGGTAAAATAAAATATCCTCCAACTCATATTTGCTTTTGAATGAAATTATTTTGCATTCACAATATTTGGAGAAAGCAACCTCAGAGATATCGTTTGTGATCAAACACTCTTCCTTTCATTTTTACCCAATAGGAGTCATTGGGCCTCTTCAACTGTTCTTCCATTTATTTCCTTTGTGTCCAACTCCTATTTTTTTCTCCTGCCAACAGTCACAGCAGCTTGTTAGGAGAAAAATTACATCATATATTTACTCCTAAAAATTGGCAGTGAATATAGGAACCATGTGGGAGGTGGGGATGGGACACGGGCCTAGTCATATAAATATAGTAAATGAAAAATAAAAAAACCCAAAACCCTATTTTCTGGTAGCAAGCTTTAGGTTTTTGATTACCATTTAAACTGTTAAATTTTACCTAATTTACTAAAGTAAAAATAAATAAAAAGGATTATTACAGAAGTTGAATAACAACTACAAGTATAAAAAACACTCATCGATTACTATAGATTTTTTTTAGGTGATTATGGTTAAGTAACTACAGTTCAATAACAACAACTTGGAAATTTGTTAACATTTGCTCTTCAAATTGAGAAGATAAATACTTTACACTACAGGAATGAACCATCTGAGCTGCTCAAATCTCATATCGCCTTTGAGTTCCAGTAAGAGTCCTGCATCTTGCTGCCATCTGAAAAATTTCTTTTTGGAAACATAGGAAATGTGGAGTCAGGAATGGGAATATTAGCTGGTGCAATAAGGAATGAGAGTTTTCTGTAAGTTCATGTCAAAGAATGCCATTCAAATGCCCACTGCATAATATGGCTTTTATTGTACTCAACAGGCTGCTTTGCCTCTGGTAAGTGCTTAATACACATTGAGGGAATGAGCAGGGACAGAATGAATGCTTCATAGACACCAGAGGTAAAGTGATATCTTTGGAAAGAATATTTACTCTGGAACCTGAATGTCCATCAAAGGTGCACTTGTTGGCTAATGTTGAGGATACCAGTGTCAGCATCTACTGGGCATGATGAAACCAAGTCTCAGAGAAGCTAAGCAATATGCACAAGCTTATAGTCCTTACTAGATAAATGTAGGGCAGGACCCTTTGCCTTGCTGCCTTCTGTTCTCATAAGCCAACATTTTTGACAAAATGATTCTCTTGGGTTTGGTTTTTAAAAAAATTTTACTAGATTTTCATCATTAGAGTCAGTCATGAGTTCCTGGTTGCTGAGCTAGAAGATAATCAGAATGACAGGTATGTGGTGTCTATGAAGCATTCATTCAATACAGGTTGAAGGTCTCCAATTCCATCAGTTACTATCTAAGTGAATATGGGAAAATAATTTAAACTTTGATCCTCAGAATCCTTATATGTAGCATGAAAAAAATAACATATTTGCAGAATTGGTATAAAGTTTAGAGACAGTGTGTATGTAGTGACTGGTCAGAGTCATAAGTAATAATAACTATCATATTTATTTGCTGTTTATAAATAATATAAAAGTCTAGGAACTACGAAATTGTGGGACTTTAAAAACAACCACAACAACAACAAACAAACCTCTCCTTATGGTATCCTCAACATAAATGTAAATGAGCACATTCAACAGTTGTGACATGAGAGGTAAAATTAGGAAAATATCTCCAAATAAACATTTTTTAAATGAAGGCTTTACTTCTCTTTGAAGTTTTTGTCGAGCAATGTTGATTTCCACAGTATTTCAATTTTTAGTATAAATAGCAATGCTTTGATCTTGGTAGGAGGCGTCCTCTGTGAGTTCTTGTACAATATGCAGGTAAATACCAGTCTAAATATTTCACATTTCATCTACCTTCTCATGAAGCTTTACTGGATCAAACACTGTAGGAAAGCTCCTTTTAAAAAAACTCTGATCCAGCCAAATTAAAAACTCTGATCCAGCCAAATTCTCTGGAGGCAAAAGAATGCTTTAGTTTGTCAATATAACATCTAAGGTGGAAGTAAGGTGGAGTAGAAAAATAATTACCTTCTTTCAGGAGGGCTTTAGTTATAGCCTCCTTTTTTTCTGTCACTATTAGATAAACTCTATGCAAGAATGTTCTCCAAGGTTTCTCTCTGTTCTTACCCTTCAGCTTCCAGGGCCAGAGGTCTTGCATTGGCTCTGCTTTGCTCTCTGTTCTCCTGGCCGTCCTCAGACCCAGAGCCACAGGTAAAGTAGGCTGCTTCTCAGCCTTTCTCTTTTCTCCAGCAGACTCGGGGCCCAAATTGGGACCTTTGTGAGAGAAAATAAAAACCACCTTCAGAAAGGTGGGGAATCAGCAGGATTGGGAGAAATGGAATAAAAGAAGAAAAGTTACATGACCATTGCAGTCTACGCACTGAGGTGGGTGCACCGAGGAAACATGCGTGTGTTTGCTGCCATACCCTTCTCCCCCAACACCAATCAAATGCAGCTCCAGATGTCTTTAATTTCTGTAATTATTTCTGTAATTGTTTATTGTGGTCAGGTCAAATTGTTTATAGCATACTTTCTTTGGCCACCAGCATCAGTTAAATAATATTACTAATAGTCAATTTGTTCACTATGTGCCTGAATATATGCTAAATACATTAATCACTGAAGTTACTCCTCTCACTGACTCTTCAAAGTGGGTATTATCAACATCTTACAGAAAAGAGGAGCATATGCCCAGATTTCAATCCAGATAGTTTGACAAGAGAGCCATAGCTCTAAGTCATTCTACTGTATTCCTCCTTAGTTATGTCCCAGCCAGTCTGTATTAAAAAGAATGAGGTGCCAGGTGTGGTGGCTCATGCCTTAATCCCAGCACTTTGGGAGGCCGAGGTGGGTGGATCATGAAGTCAGGAGTTCGAGACCAACCTGGCCAGCATGGTGAAACCCCATCTCTACTAAAAATACAAAAATTAGCCGGGCATGGTGGTGCAGACCTGTAGTCCCAGCTACTTGAGAGGCTGAGGCAGGAGAATTGCTTGAACCTGGGAGGCGGAGGTTGCAGTGAGCCAAGATCGCACCACTGCACTCCAGCTTAGGCGACGGAGTGAGACTCTGTGTCAAAAAAAAAAAAAAAAAGGAATGAGGTATAGTGACTAATGAGATGCACGCATCATACATGATAAGTCTGAGCTGTACTTGGTGCCTGCCCTCAGCAAAATTTCCTTTGCACAAAAATTGGGACACAGGAAAACAATCAGACCTTCCTGGCTGATCTTCCTGCTTCTATTCTCAATACTCATTCTAGCTCATTCTGAATATGGCTACTGATTGATCATGTTACATCTTGTTTTAAAAACTCCTTGGAAAAAAATGCAAGACAAATCAAAATCAAAAACCTCCTGCATCATTAAATTCTTCTGTAAGGTCCCTTTGCATTGGAATTGTTTTGATTGTCTTGAGCGAATCTAAGGTCTACATTGTAAATGTGTGCTTGTCAACTTAAAGTCAGGGAGGCCAATGACATGTTTCCTCACATACATTGAGTGCAGAAAGAGCACTGTGCTCCATAGAGTATAGTTCCCAATTCTGGGAAGTTAAAGATAAAACTGAATATTTTATTTTATATAAAAATCAGAAAATTCAATTACCAGTGTGTTGAATTTCCTTGTTTACTTCAGCTGATTAACAGAGCTGACAGTATCACTCAGATTCAATTTGTTGAATATTGGCTTGTGTAAATCTACAGTCTACATGCAATATTAACTGAATCTGAGCATCTTTTACAATTGTTTCAAATGTGTACACGTTATTTCCCCCAAGACAATATTACAGATAGTGAATTTGTATAAACTGGCATGGAAACATTATATTTTTCACCATGTTTTAAGTGTTTATGGCACAATATATGTGTATTATTAATACTTTATGAAGTAAGCCATAGGTGAATTTACTAAGTTCTTGATGCCTGATGTTGCAGCATTTGAGAGAGGACCTTTTCTTCATTCCTAATAAACTAAAAACAGTACATATTTTTGGTCTAATTGGCATAGATCAAGGTAAATTACATGGCATATATTACCAATTAAGTATATACTGTAAGCATGGTTATTAAAAAATAAACTTTTTAAAGCAATCACTAAAATACTTTTTCTTCTTCAACTTTTCCCTTCTCCTGCAAACCTGTACCAGTTTAGCATCAAAGTTTAATACTGCCATTTAGGATTATTGGTAATCAGTTTCTATCTATCCTGCCAGTCCCTTTCTCTGGCACTCCCATCTATAAATCCTGCCCTCCAACCAAAGTGGATACTTCATTTTTCTCCAGGATGGTCATTGTATTTCCTTCTCTGTATGTATCTGTTGATGTTTTGCCTTTTTCTCTCACCCAGATGGATCCTTTCTTTTCTTCAAGATTCCATTCAAATCCCATTTTCTCCCCTGAACTGATCAAGACTTTATTCCCTTCCATTTAATATAGACAAAATCAAATACATCCACAGTGTAGCTTAGACTTATTGTTTATATAATTTATCAAATACTTAAATTTATATTGTCTCACAGAAGACAATGAGGAATAAGCCAAAAAGTCGAATACCTGAAAGGGAGGTCTTCCTTACCCCTCCATAGTCCCTGAAGACATTAATAACCAACTTCTCCCATACTCTTTGCTCAGCCAAGACACCATGCAGACTTCTCAATGTGGCCTTCCACTACCAATCAGAGTGGGTGCAGATGATGGAGTGGTCAAATCAGAATCTGGAAGCATCTGTTCTGCTTCTGGCTGCATCTCTTAAGAGCTGTGTGAATGGAAGCTTCTATTTCTTTATTTGAAATGGGATAATGCATATGAAAGCATATGAAACATTTTTTGAACTTAGATATTATAAATAGGCCATGTAATATGGTCTTAAACTATTATTTCAGTCTTCTATTGAGATAGAGCCAGTGGTGTGCCCATTTAACAACCAGGTCTCCACGAAAAAATAGCTCTGATTATAGCATTTGCTGACTTCCTTGGTGCAAATACCACATGGCAGATTTTAAACTACCAATGAGACATCACTGAATACAGACTTAGAATTCACAGCAATACACTGTTATACAGTGTTTTCATTGTGCAGATACAGTATAGATGTCAATCTTCTCAAGAGCAGAGGTAATAGTAGAAGGTAGTAAAATAATTCAGAAGTGATGATGTTTGAGTATTGCCTTTTGTTTTAGATCTACTTTTAATTTAATATTTAGTATTTAACAATGGCTATTTTTAGCAAGTGGCCTGAAAATTTCTGACAATTTAACAATTGGCTTTCATTAGTGGGCATGAGTCAGCTCTGGCACACTTCTGGTAGCACCCACATTTTCTTCTCCAAATGTACTAGAGCAAGGCCGGGCATGGTGGCTCATGCCTGTAATCCCAGCACTTTGGGAGGGCAAGGCAGGCGGATCACCTGAGGTCAGGAGTTCGAGACCAGCCTGGTCAACATGGTGAAACCCCATTTCTACTAAAAAGACAGAAAAAAAAAAAGTTAGCTGGGTGTGGTGGTGGGCCCCTGTAATCCTAGGTACTCGGGAGGCTGAGGCAGGAGAATCACTTGAACCTGGGAGGCAGAGGTTGCCGTGAGCTGAGATCGCGTCATTGCACTCCAGTCTGGGCAACAAGAGCAAAACTCCGTCTCAAAGAAAAAAAAAAAAAAAAATGTGTTAGTGCAAGAACAGTGTTTGACTGAGTAGTATACTCCAGTGTTTGCACATAATAAGAACTTAATTTCTATTTTTTAAATGAATTGTGGTGTACTTAAAAAAAAAGACTGATTCCTCAACATATTTAACATATGTATTTATTCAAAAATTTCGTTGAGTGCACACAATTTGCCACCTACTCTGTTAAGCTAAGATAGGAGGAAAAACACCATATGAGTTAATATTTAATCACCAAATCTTCAAAAGCAACTGCTCAAAAAAGTCTGATCAATTATTTGTGAGTTCCTTATAGGTCCTCTGCCCATCGTTGCAACTAGTAAAGGCAGTAGCCAGGAAACTCTGTTTTACCTTCACTCTTTCATTTTGTTCAACTTCACCAAAGGTGACAAAACAGCAAGTACTGGTTTACAGTTACATTCCCATTTTCTTCAACTCCTTACTTTTTCTGATGTCCTCCATTTTCTGATTCCCTCACACCATTGCTCAGCACAGGGGACCTTAACCCCAGCAGCCCCCTCCATGGCAAACTTTCAGATATACCAATAGGCCTGGAGTGGGAAGGGCCACTGCTACTGAAACTGTCCATGGCTGGGAGATCTGCTCATCTACCATGACAATGCCCACAAACTCCCTCAGAAGCAGGTCCTGCTATTATTCATGCTCTGTGAGTGATGAAACTGAGGTTCCAAGAGATTACTTATCTTGCTCAGAATCATTTCACTAGTATGGATTACAGCTGGCAAAACTCTTATTTTTCCCCATCATAAGACTGATTTTTCCTCCTTCATATAACAGAACAATGTCTTGCTCCAATTTTTGAAGTATGGCAGTCAGGAGAACCTTTCAAAAGTGAAGAAGAGGTAGATGGTATATTATATTGAAATCTGACTTTCAAATAAAATTGCCTTAACAGTTTGTATTTGACTTTCTCCTCATTTAAACATAATAGAAGGCTGAATAGTGATGTTTTGATGTTTGAAGGCAAGTAACCACAAGATTTGAATTTCTCTTAAAGAGGTGGGTTACAACCTGCAGTTGAGCATGTAAACTATGAACCAAGTGGAAAGTCAACTCTAACGAGATTTTCTCCTCCTTCTCCTTCTTCTTTTCCTTTTAATTTTATGTAAACATTTATATTACTGAGGTAAACCATAATTATTGTTTACTTCATGGTGCAGGAATAGCACACATGCAGCACGAAGTATAAGAAAAATGTTACTCCTGGGATTTCAAGCTCAGGTTAAAAAATAAGACAACAGTCTCATTATTATAGGGGGGAAGGGACAGATGCTGCTGAAAGTTATGACTCCAGAAAGCCAGATTCATTTTTCAAGAGCCTTCTAAAGCTAAACACAAGATATTTAAGAACAAAAGATGCAGTAAAAGAAGATTTTTTAGGAGTCTATCATTTGGAAATACAGGGCTGGTGGAACCATAGCCACTGTGATATGAACTCAATTGAAATAAAGCACAGGAAAATTAAATAAACAAAGCAATCAAACCCAAATAATATCATGTTGGCTCAGATTTGCATTCTGATAACACTAGGAGAATTTTCTACTTCCTGAGGGATATATCCCCAAAAAATCTGTAAGAGAACAAAAATAATGTGACAAGTAAATTCTCAGAAAAAAGAGAGAACAGAAACTGCAGCTAAAATACCAGTTGGGATATGATTCTCTGACCAGAGATTTCTATGAGAAGGAGGGCAGAAACCAATAGAAATGACTAAGTTCACCCTTTACTAGATTTTTATGTAAAGTGGCTATTTACACGGTAGGCCAATACACAGGTGCCAAGATAATGTAGACCAAGAAAGTAACAATGGAGTAGAGAGCTAGGTCCCAACACATCCATGCCAAAAGCCTACTGAAGGTCTTCTGCTTTCTGGGTAAGACATTCTGCTGGTAGGCACAGGCCGTAGTCAGAGAAGACACCAAGCCTCCATTTAAGGGAGCAACTATGGCTCTGTTTTGCCCACTCTGTATTCTAAGGAGAATGAGGCTTTGTGTTATGGAGCCAAGAAAAGGAAAAGTCCAAATGACTAAAAACACAGAAGCAATTTTAAGTTTCAAATAGAATTCAATGCTGGAGAAAAAAGTCAAGCATCATCAGAGATGTCTAATTAATAACAGGTCAATTCCCTTTCTCTATACGTTTTTCCCTTCTGTGGAACAAAAATGATATGTTAATTTTATTCCAGAACAGAGAGAACCCCTGTGAATTTCGTAGACATTTCTACGCATTTAAAAGGGTAAAGTAAATAATTTCCTGTGATTTTTCGTTCCGGATAAATGTATAGTTGTTTAGTTAGGCCAATCTAGGTAATAATAACAATAAAATATAGGGATGTACAAAGTGTTCTAGCATTTAATTCTCATCACTACCCTACACAATGGTGGAGAAAATATTGCTATTATAATTTACAATAAGGAAACGGAGGCTCCCAGAGATCAATTTACTTGCTCAGAGTCACATGGTAGTAAGTAGTGATTGTGGTTAGGATCCAGACCTTTTGTGTCCATGTCCAGCTAGATCACATTGTCTTTCTTAGACCGGTGAGAAAACTCATTGAAATGATACAGGAAGGTTCATTCTTGGCCTTTTGGTGTTTTGTTAATACATTTTGGTACCATGGGATGAATTAATTTAACAGAGTTGTCTATTTTTTCAAACATTATTAAAAAATGGATCTGAAGGATGATTATGAAAACCTTTTCCTTACAGGGCCTGAATCACAAATGTTACATTTGAGAGATTATAGAATTATCTCCTTACGATAATAAATAATTTGCATATTGAAAATTATAATGTGCATAATCCTCATTTGTGGTAAATTGAACCTGAAGAAAAATTATACAGTAAGGATTGAGAATCATTTGAAAATCAAAGGGGATGGTTCAATGAGGAGAAAAAAATGCAATATGTAGTCACTACTAAAAGTTTGTATCCAAAGAATGTTTATACCATTAAAGTGCCAAAAATATAATGCTAATGGGAAAAAACTACATATACAGCATGATCCCAATTTTGTTTAAATAAATACCTCATAGCTCTGTGTATGCATGTTTGTGCATATGTAAGTTGTGTGTGTGTGTGTGAATATACAATTGGAAGGAAATATTGGAACCCACAATATCTTAATAGTGTGTGCTTTTGCTCTATGATTGGAGATAGTTGATTTATTAATGATTTGGGGAACTATGCTGGCATAGTAGTTATGCTGTGAAGTAAATGACTGACTTTGACTCTGAAGTCCATCACTTATTGAGTTCCCTTACATACACTTTGCCTTCATTGTTTCATGTGAAATGGGACTAATATTAGGATCTACCTCCTGGACTGCTGCCAAAATTAAAGAGGATAAATATTAAAATATATCAAACAGTATGGTCATTGCACATAGTAATTCCTCAAATATGGCAGCTGTTAATTGAATTTTCTTCTTTTATACTTTTCTGAACTGTTCAAATTTTCTAAAAAATATTGTTAATATTTTGTAATCAGAAAATAGAAATAAATCCACAAAAGTATTTAAAAGCGAGAGAATTAATTTAGCTAAATTTTTAAGCAGTGAGTTGGTAAGAGGAAGTGTGGTAAGGCAAACTTTTTAGTTTGCCACATTTTAGTCTTTTTAATTTAGCTTAATTTAATTTTTATTTATTTATTTAATTTTTTGAGACAGGGTCTCACTCTGTCAATCATACTGCAGTGCAGTGGTGCACTCTTGGCTCACTACAGCCTCAACCTCCTGGGCTCAAGCTATCCTCCCACCTCAGCCTCCTAAGTAGCCAACATGCCTGGCTGATTTTTGTATTTTTTGTGGAGGAGAGGTTTTAACCACGTTGCCCAGACTAGTCTGGAACCCCTGAGCACAAAGGACCCTCTTGCCCCGGCCTCCCAAAATGTTGGGATTACAGGCATGAGCCACCATGCCAAGCCTTAGTCTATTTTAATTCTAACAATAATTTGGTAAGATAAGGTATGTTCCCTGTCTGCTTTTATAAATGAGGCTTCGATCCTGGACCAGGCTCTCACTGGTAGTTAAGGGTTAAGAAATGAAATTCCAATTGGGTCTTGCTGTTTCCAAATCTAAACATGTATCAATGGTCTCCACTTTTCTTACCTACCCCTCCTCGAAGGCATGATCCCTATTCCCTGTGTCCCTACCTTTCCAAGTAGTTGAGTGAGAAAAATAAACCTCTGAAATCACTAGCAAAAGAATGAAGCAGCAAAAAGGCATGATGGGAATTCAGAAAAATGGTCCGAGTATCCCGGGGTAGTCAGAACAGGGAGGAAGCAGAAATTGTGTTGGGCCCTGAGGGATCAATATTAATAACACAGGTTAAAGGGATAAGTCCGTAAAGGCATGCGACTAAAAGGCCAATAAAGTGGCAACAGTTCCTGCTCTTCATCTAGGGTTTTCTTTTTTTCTAATGCGTGGGGAAAAAAATGAAATGTTCTTTAGGTTTGCCACTACACTTTCTTTCTTGTGCTGCCACACTTCCAGTGACGTTTATTATGGCATTAAAATATTTCCCAGGCATTATTGCCACTTCCATCCACTGACAGAATTTTAAAGGAGGTGTATAGTGGAGTAATGCAAATAGAGAACTAAGGAATCTATGCATAGAGAACTAAGGAATATCTGAGTTCTAGGAACTCCTACCCCCAGAAAGATGCATAGCCTCTCACAGTATACAAAGACTTGCACAGAAATCCCAACAGGATTCTTTTCACAAAGTAAATAATTTCCAGTCCTATCACTGCATAAAATCCCATGTTGGAGTGCACAGTTCAGAGTTACTGTCATCACATTTGTAGCTCTTTGCAGCTGAGAGATTGTTTTAATTATAAAAAGGAGTTCAATTCAGGCGAACCAAGAGAAATGAGGATGCCATTGGATAATAGGCCTAGATTTTAATAGGCACTCATTGATTTTGAGGTCTTGATTTTCTGCTCACTGATCTTAAGAACGAACATGTGAACCTACTGGAGACATTTTTGAAGTAAAAGTGGTTTGGAGTAACTTCTAGAAGATGTCTAACATCCCTGTGATACTAAGATTTTACAGTAATTACTACCGTTTTCCAAATACCTATTATGCACTGGATTTCCATGTATTCATTTAACAGATAATTATTAGGTATCTACTCTTTGCCAGGCATTGAGGATACAATGCTGAACAGAACAGACACGCTTTGCCCTTAGGTGTCTCATAGTCTAGCAGAGAAATGGTCAATCAAATAAAATTAAATCTAAGTGCCACAGTGCAGGAGAAGTGTATGGTGGTGATAAGGGAGCGGGGCAAGGAAGTGCTGGGTAGAGAAGGGCGGGTCCCTGGGTAGGGCTCCACCCCGGTGCCTGTGCCCACCGACATAAGTGAGGACTGGCATTTCTGTTTTCCTGCTCAAATGTTGCGTTTCCCAAGATCTCCGTGGCCTGTGACGCCCCCATCCTGTGCCTATAAAAACCTGGAGACCCTAGAGGGCATGCACACAAGCGACCGGACCTTGAGAGGAACACATCGGTTGAAGAAGACTCGAGCAGCTGGACTTTGAGAGGAATGCACCGGCATGTAAGAGCACACCGACAGAAGTCCGCAGGCTGACAGGCCAACGACCCGCAGAACAACATAGAGTTTGGCCGGGGCGGTCGAAGGACAGTCTGGCTGCTGAGCAGCCCGATTCCAGGGGAAAACCAACTTCCCACTCCATCTCCTTTTTGGCTCCCCCAACTGCTGAGAGCTACTTCCACTAAATAAAACCTTGCACTCACTCTCCAAGCCCACTTGTGATCCGATGCTTCCGGTACAACAAGGCAAGAACCCCGGGATACAGAAAGCACTCTGTCCTTGTGATAAGGCAGGAGTCTAATTGAGCTGATAAACACAAGCCACCTGTGGGCAGCTGAACTAAAAGAGGACAAGGTAATACACTCCCAATGGGGCCTCAGGAGCTGTAAACATTCACTCCTAGACACTGCCGTGGGGTCAGAGCCCCACAACCTGCCCGTCTTTCTGCTTCCACTAGGGGTTTTGAGCAGTGGGGCGCTGAAGAAGTGAACCACACCCCCATCACATGCCCTGAGATGGGGACAAGGGAACTTTTTCTGTTTCAGTAGTTGAAGAGCACACAGAAGGGATCTACTTAGCAAGATCAAGGAAGGTTTCCACAAGGAAGTACGGACCGAGCTAAGATATGATGAAGGAACAGGAATTAAATACATAACAGAGTGTGAGGGAAGGAGGCAAGCATAAGGGTCAGGCTTCCAAAAAGGTCAGTCTGATTACAGCAGACAGAGCAAGAATCAGGGTTAAAGCAGAAGAGACTTCAAGGAAGGAAGGAGCCAGATCATGCAGATCTTTTACAAAAATCCGTGGTCACAAATTTTCACCCAGCTCTGTGAGTTAGACAATATTCTCACTTTGTAGAATAGCAAGATGAAGCTCAAAAGTGAGAAATTGGCCTATGGTCACAGAGCCGGTAGGTGCTGGAGGTGGGGTTGGAATAAGATCTATCTACACACTTTAGGGCCTGGATTTTGAAACAATTGAATCTTCCAGTGTTTCACAATCTGACATTGATGCATTGTCCAATAGATGTTCCCTGTGTGTGACCCATTAGGGACAACTTTATTCCCTGGGCTAACTCTTTGCTCCCCTGTAAACAGTGTACCAAAGGGAGGATACCCTGCTGTGCTCTGCCAGATAAAAATTATGTCTGCTTCGCCTATCAAAGTTGAATCCTTCCTTCCTTCCTTTCTTTTTTTTTTTAAATTTTTAAAAAAATTTTATTATTATTATACTTTAAGTTTTAGGTGCACAACGTGCAGGTTTGTTACATATGTATACATGTGCCATGTTGGTGTGCTGCACCCATTACCTCGTTATTTAGCATTTCCTTCCTTCCTTCCTTCCTTCCTTCCTTCCTTCCTTCCTTCCTTCCTTTCTTTCTTTCTTTCTTTTTTTCTTTTCTTTTCTTTTCTTTCTTTTTTCTTCTTTTTTTTTAAGACAGAATCTCATTCTGTCACCCAGGCTGGAGTGCAGTGGCACCATCTTGGGACTGCAACCTCTGCCTCCCAGGTTCAAGGCTGTCGTGCCTCAGCCTCTTGAGTAGCTGGGACTGCAGGTGTGCACCACCTTGCCTGGATTTTCTTTTTGTATTTTTAGTAGAGATGGGGTTTTGCCATGTTGGCCAGGCTGGTCGTGAACTCCTGGCCTCAAGTGATCTGCCCACCTCGACCTCCCAAACTTCTGGGATTACAGGCACGAGCCACTGCACCCAGTCTTGAATCCATATTTCAAACATTGTCTGCTTTTCAGTTTTCTGATCAAAGTCATCAGTATTCAGAGCTTCGCTGGATTACTGTGGTGCATATTTTTCCCCAGGAAATAAACTAATCAGTTACATTGTTCCATTCCCAGAAGACCTTCTCTTGTTTATTGAGCAGGAATAGCAACGTTGAAGGTTTATTATGTACCAGGCATTCTGCTAAGGCATGTTATATATATATATTATCTCAAGGCACCCTCAACCACCCAATGAGGTAGAGTTGTCCCATTATTCCCTTTTTACAAATGAGGAAATTGAGCATCACTGAGTTTAAGTGGTTTGCCTTAGTCACTCAGTTTATAAATGACAGAGTTAAGGTTTGAATCCAGAAGACCTGACTCCAAAGCTAAAGTTTTAACTTAATGTTTGAAAAATTCAACTTTGAAAAGAGAATTCGTATTTTAAAAGAATTCGTGAAATAAGAACATTCCTAAAAATGTTGCATGCCAGGATATACTGTAATTCAACAATAATTACATTGTTAAACAAGGAAGAACTCATCACAAAAAGATTCTCTGTGGCTATGACACCAATTATGGATGCTTTAAGAAATCAGTAATTTCCTAAATTAAGATACAAAGTTTAAGATGCAGGGATAGTTCTTTAAACAAAAATGGTTCACTTCTCAAAGAGGAAGGATACATATATTTTGAGGCAGTGTATGGGGGGCTGGGGTGAGGAGACAGAAAGGGAAAGAGAGGAGTGAAATATTCTATCTAGGTAATCTTTAACAAAATTGCAAGTTTGTTTTCAAAGTTTATATGGTAAGAGGGTATGGTGGAAGAAAGACCTCATCGTTAAGGCAGAGAACATCCGTAGAGCAAGATCTTGTCTCTGTAGGGCTATATTTCTTCCTTTCTAAAAAAAAGAAAGGTTTTCCTTCACAGTGCATTTACGTCAAAATTCTAAAACCTCTCACATGAGCCTATCATATCAACCTTGTCAAGTCTCACTTGTTGAAATGAGTGGGATTTGAAAACTTCTGAGTGTGCTATTACATTTTCCATTTATGTTCAGGGAATATGGCTGTGTGAAAAGGAGGCCAAGAGTTGTGGGGATGGCGGATTTAAGGGACAGACAACTCTAAATGAGTGAAACCAAGTAGATTGATTGTTTCAGGTGGTGGAGGGTAGTCTCCATGAAGGATTGGGCAAGGACTTTGAGAAGAAAATGCGTTTTACTTTTTACATTTTTAACATTTATTGCCCTCACTAAACTACATGTTACATCAAATATCAGAGTTTAAATAAAAGAATCCAATGTTTCTTTGCTTCAAAACTGTAAACAATTTACAACTGATCTATTTATTCTCAATGAAATAACAATAGATACTTCTTTTTATTTTCTTCTTATCTTTTTTAGAGCTCAAGAGACAAGGAAGCATCGTGTAGAAATTTGATATTTCCATTAAGATTTCTCAGCTTCTGGAAAACAAATTTGATATTTGTGTCAGGTTGGAGAAAATGCAACCCTAAACCTAACCTTAATTACATTTTAACCCTAACCCAAATTCTGTGTAATAGAGGGTACTAGGCAAGGGAATGACCAGATGTTTTTTAGTGAGGGCAGAAGTTGTTTACTGATGTTAGAAAATTCATGTAACGGGCAGGAGAGGTGGCTCACGCCTGTAATCCCAGCACTTTGGGAGGCTGAGGCTGGCGGATCACCTGAAGCCAAGAGTTCGAGAAAATTCATGTAACTATCCACTTCTAAAATTCTTAGCATTTTTATTGCTATCATTATAAGTGAACATCTTTCAGGTTTACCAAAAAGCTTAGCCATTTTTTAATCAAAATTTAATTTGGCAAAGATGTTTTTTAAATAAGTAAACAAATTTCTGATTGATAGAGATCAAATGTTCTCCCCTAGTAGCCAGTAGAGGGAGCTGTTGGCATTTGATTTGGCATTATAACTCGACCTGGAAGTTCCCTTAATTAATTCAATGTTTGAAATCAAACCACAGTTTAAATGTAATGATATTAATATGCAAGAATAGATGTGTAAACGTGGATATTTTCCATTCCCATTAATCTTTCTACACAACCACAGATTTCTGGTTCTTCAGTGGGCCCCTTTTAGAGAGCTTATGTTATAGAAATGTTGGCTGCTGTAAATTAAAGCTGCTCAGAATTGAGTTCATGTACCTAGGCAATGATTCAACATTTCTAAGACTGATTGCAAGTCAAGAAAGAAAGCAGCTTCTTCCTCCAGCTCATAAAAAAAGAAAGCAAAAAAAGATGTTTGACCTAGAATTATACTTGAAGTTTTCAAAAGAAAAATTGTATGTATTAGGTTGATAATAAATTTGAGTATCTCTAATCCAGGAGGAAGAATCCTCTGTAGTTAATGTTCTGGGTATATTTGATGCCATCCTTGTGGTGAAATATAGCATATTGATTTTTCTTATATTCCCTTCACCCCAAGTTCATTTCCACAGCTATAGTTTAAAAATCAGTTATTCACAGCCTAGTGTTTAAAATATACTTCTCCTTATTGTAATAGATTTAAGCTAAAATGTATTATAAGTAATAATTTCCAAGCACTTCACCAAGTATTATCTTTATCTCAATAAACCTTAATATATAATGTACACATAAACTGCAGTTGTAACTATCTGCAGATAACCTAGCAGAGAGCTGGGGAAAGGATTACTCTGATAGTAGTACTTCTCAACCGGCCTCGGAATTCAGTTGTAAACCCCCTAGGTAAGAGAAAGTTCGAAGAGAGAGTTGGAAATAATCATTCTTATTCACTTAAATTTTTCCCCTCCCTAATGTAAACATAAAAATAAACTATTGCATATTTAAATATATGATATTAAAGACATGAAATCTTACCAAACTTGAAATAGAAAATTACTCGAAAAGATAAAGAAAGCAGTGTTCTGTTTTGATACGGATTAACAGATGAACATTAAGCACTCTACCCGATCGTTACCAATAGATTTAAGAAGATTACTCCTTAAGGCTACACTGAAAGCATACTAGAAATAATAGGGTTAATTGTGTTCTGAGTACATAAACAAGTGCCACTTTCTGGGGACAGTATGCCACATTGCAATTTGCAAACTAAATGCTAAACCAAAATCACTTCCCCTGTTCACAAAACATGTGGAGCTTCTTGGAAAGAAAAAAAAGGTGTTTTTTAACTGAGTGGGGACAGTGTTCTGTGCTATTTCCAGGAAGTGTGTATTTTCTCAACTCACTGATGCTTTTTAATGTGTTGGACCTGGTCTATGTTTTGTGTTGATTTCTGGGCCCTCCAATCAAAATTAATTTTGCTATTCTTTCTGAGAGAACTTTTTAGAATGAAAAATGAACCTCTCATACAGTTGAAAGACAAGGACCAAAAGTGCTGTATTATACTTCTTGGATGGTTGAAATCTAGTTGGAACAAAAACCCCCAGCACTATTAAAAACATAATTTTAGGTGAAATTTCATTCCATGTGAAGCATTAATTTTAATAGAGACTTATATATAAGCTCTCATTTGAATAATAATGTAAAATTAAATTTAAATTGTAAATAACGTCCAGATACTAGTTGTTTCCTGGCTCAAATTCTTTAGCACATATGGTGCTAGCATAAGCTTGTGCCTGTCTGCCTACTCTGGGTAATTTTGCATGCAAATAGTTTTAGTGCCTATGTTGAGGTGCTAAAACGTGTTTAGTACACTTGAAAATATTTGCATTGCAAAAGGAGAGCGAATCTCCTGAGGAAAATCAAATTGATATTTTGTATTAAGAGACCACTTTGGACACTGCGTGGTATTCTTCTAGGGAGAATTCTGTTTACAGTGCAACTAGCATTTTTAATTGACCTTTAGAAAAGAAGGTCTGGCTTCAGCTTTGCCAGGTTTATAAACCGTTGGACCATCTTCTGGCAGCATTCACCACATTAATCAGTCGAGAGAGAAAGAGAAGGAAAGAATCTCCTTGCCTTGGCTGGACTGTAGTGTTTCATGCCTCAATTTGGTGGATTGGTAGAATAAATATGTTAATTATAATTAAAAGTTTCAGCTGGAATGTGCCTAACTAATTAGCTAACTAACTAACCAACTAACTAAGGAAAGGCTTTAGTACAGTGGAGCGGTGGTGGGTGCTGGGTGTGAGGCCCCACACACTCTTCCATTTGCCTCACTCCCATCTGCTGCATTTATGGGAACCAGTTCGTTAAGAGTCTGAACTGAATCCAAATAAAATGCATTTCTGATGCAAGCCCGATGACTGGTGCCATTCTCCGCTGCATTATGTCAAATTAGAGTTTGTTTGGAAAAGAGGTTACAGGGATCCTACGTAAATGTCGCTTGCATAGAACATCGATCAAATAAGAGTTATGCACAAATTTGCCATCTAATTCCTATAAACAAATCAAGCACCCCCCTCCTTGATTTTGCTCCTATTCACCATGAGTGATTAAAAAATTAGCACTCCTAATAATAAATAAAATTCAAGAGGCAAGCTAGTAAGAGGTTTGTGGAACTTTTCTTATAACAGTTATTTCAATGTTTTTAGATAATTTTATTACAAGAACCAGTTCAGGCATAGTATATCCCTATAAAATGAAAGTAAGTTCAAGGTCCATAAGAGAAACAGATGATACTAGGTCTACAAGAGGAATTCAAATGTGAGACCCCTCTGTCAGCGACTCCCTGCTCTGTCGAGAAATGATGCCAGATGGAATCCTGATAACTCCCATTGTTAAAGCAGCTCTATCGCTTTCAGCCCAAGCACCATGCAAGAGTTACTACTATAGATGCTTCTATTGGCTAAAACCTGCTGCAGGATCCAGATTTTTCTGCATATTTTACTCCTTCGTGCTTAGTATTTTATTCTTTCATCCCTGCCACTTCTCACATGTGCAAGGTGCAGTATTTTGTGTCAATGAATAGCCAGAGACAGGTAGCAGGCAAGAGCCAAAAGGAACTCATTATGAGTACAAACCAGTAAGGAGGAGCTGACTTACTGTGTTACTGAAACTTTGCTTGCAATCTAGTTCCTTTAAAACAATCTTAAAAAAAAAAAAAACCTCCGTTGTCTGTGGGATCCTAGCACATCAATCAATCCATTAAGTAAGTAAATAAGGCAATAACTAAACAATAAATCATTTTGAATTTCACGCATGCACAAATCTTTTGATACATAAATGACAAGGTTTAGTTAGGTTCAGAGGCTACCACCTCTGTTCCAGTAGTTATCATACAAGATAAAGAGTTGTTTTTAAACTGTGGTGCATTTCTCATTCTGGTCCCCACATGATGGGGCGTCTTTCACCCCTGGGTGGTGGTATGTGTATGATACAAGGCCTGGGAGTTGTCTGTGTGTGTGTGTGGTGTGTAGGGGGGGCCATGCTGTTAGGGGGAAGCCTACCACACATTTCTGCTATCGCAGACGGTGGGCAAACAGCTGTCTCCACAGCTGAGACCACTGGAGCTGCTTGCGCTGCTCCAGTAACTCGAGAGCACACGGCTGGTCCCTGGATGGCACAGAGCACTGTGCCTGCAGCAAAGTGCCTGAGCTTTCCTGGGGCTGAGCGGGCGGGGTCTTTGCCACCAGACACAATAAGCATGTGAAATGGAGTTCATGAATTATGCATCCTTGGTGTCCTATGAAACAAAGAAATGATATGTTTGCTGGTAGATAACTGTGTTGTGGCATTTGTAAATCTTTCTGAATTTGGAGTTGATCATGTTTCTTGTGTTGGTGGGGAAATGTGTGTGTGTGTGTGTGTGTCTGCATGCGTGTGTGTTTTTTCCCTAAAACAAAAATTTGGGAGTTCAACACAATAATCTTACAGCAAAGGTCTTCCATGAAATATTGAATGGATTATACTATTTTGGCTCATGATTTACGAATTTTAAAAATCTCCTTCAGTGAAAAGGGATGTTAAAATGGTTTCACTGCAATAAACTACAGCGGGATACCAGGTTCTCAAGGAGATTATTTCTTTCCTTAGTAGGCATCCAGCCCACTTTCGCTAATGCAAGTTTCATTACTGTGGACTAGAGAACAGTGGTGCCTTCAGCATGACACTACAGCATCGGGAGGAATGATTCTTCACTTTCACTAAAGTATTAGTAAAAATGATACTTTGGCGAATTGAGCCCTAAATTGTTTTAGTGACAGTTAAATACCCACTAATTTAACACCAGTTAAACTGGCAATAAAATGACCCCCAACTGAGTTAAGCCACCATCCTATTCCTGCACAATAGCTCCAGCCCTAATGCCAGTGATCTATAAAGCCACTGGGTAGAGTTTATGCATTTGCATAACAAATATTTCTGGGGTGTTGTATAAAGTAGCTAGCTACTCAAACTTATCATAATTGTTATTTGTAATTAGCATCTGCATTTTCCTTTCATTTATTCTTTAATATCTCAAAGAAAAGAAAATGATTTAATAGTTCTTCATTATCTTTGAAACACAACCTGGTGAAACAAATCATGGTAATGTTCACTGTCATCTCTTCAATAATTATCTCAGGTCTGTCTTCCAGTAGTCACTCATGCTTTCTCCATCCCACTTTTTTTTTTGCAGTATCTCCTCACAGTCTCCCTACCTTTCAGGTTGCCCGTGAAGTATTGTGTATCCATAAACCTCCCACAATCTGATATGTTTGGCAGAGAAAATCGGGGAAAAGGCACGTTGATTGTGCTGAAAGAAAAAAAACAAGCAAAAACAAAATATGGATCTGCCAATTATATGCTGGAGTGAAAATACAATTCTTTCTTGCTTTCAGGTGAGGGAGTTGGCAGTTGGGGTGTGAATTGGTAGGTAGTAGGACTTTCAGTAAAAAGAAGTGTAGCAAATGCTGTATGATGGGTGTTTTTTGGATTTTTTGTTGTTATTTGTTTCCTTAAGCCCCAATAATGTACCAGATAGTAGACTCAAGATACACACACACACACACACACACACGTAATGATTACCTTTGTTTACCTTGGACATGTAGGATTAATTAAGATTACAAATAAAATTATAAGAGGACATAAATTGCTTCTTACCTTTTGGAAAGAAAATAGATATCCAGTGGAGATAAATGGTAACAATGTCCTGGAACCAATGAGATAATCATTAGGCATAGAGGTGACAACCTTAAGAGGAACAAAACAGAGACAGAGCCCTAAAGGACTTAGGCAGAGGTTAATGGAAATTTTCCTGATTTCTCATTCACTGCTTGCATCACCTCTACTTCCTCCTTGTGTACTTTGTTTTAGTGTGAGACAGCAGAAGTTGCTAATAATATTTCCTCCCCTCAGCCAGGATGCTTTTTCAGCTTCAGTTGGTCATTGAAAGAGCCCATATTGTTATGATTTTCGGGAATATTATCACTTGGTCTTCCAACATTTTGTTTTTAGTATATAGAAAAAAATCCTTTATGGGAATAACAGGCAAATTCATGTTTCTAATTACGTATATTATTCCATTTATATATCTGAGAACTAGGGCTGGGCACGGTGGCTCACGCCTGCAATCTCAGCACTTTGGGAGGCTGAGGTGGGTGGATCACTTGGGTCAGGAGTTCGAGACCAGCCTGGGCAATATGGTGAAACCCCGTCTCTACTAAAAATACAAAAATCAGCTGGGTGTGATGCCGGGTGCCTGTAATCCCAGCTACTTGGGAGGCTGAGGCATGAGAATCACTTGAACCCAGGAGGCAGAGGTTACAGTGAGCTGAGATCACGGCACTGCACTCCAGCCTGGGAGACAGAGTGAGACTCCATCTCAAAATAAATAAATAAATAAGTAAAATAAAATAAAATAAATATGTGAGAACTATAAGGACATTTAAGTAAAAGGTATTTAAGGATATATGCTATAATAGCAATCAAAGAGAAGAATCAGCAGGAAATTAATCAACAATTTATAAAATTGATAGTCTATGTAAAGTTAAGAAAACCCAGGATCTTTGGATCACAGACACTTGGATTTGAATGCTGTCTGTGCTACATTTGTGCTACAATGACATTTAACCTTCCTAAATATATGTCCTTATCTGTACAATGGGGACAGAAATACATAGAATATTTGTTAAAAATCAGAACTAGTGATCTAATATTTGTGAAGCATGCATGGTAATCTGTAACCCTCTAAAGACGTTAAAGTCACCTGGAGAGCTTTGAAAATCTGTTGGTGCCCTGTTACCATCTCCGACCAATTACATTCAAGTCTCTGGGGAATGGACCTGGCATATAGTTTTTAAAACGTCCCCAGGTGATTCTAGTGTGCAACCAAGGATTTCAACAACTGGTGGAAAAGTCAAAAACTGAATGAACACTCAGTAAATATTTTCCAGCTTTCCTTGTCTATGTGGTATGAACATTAGCCTAATTAGGATGCAGATTTTTATTACTCAAAAAAATTCTCAAGGTCAATTCAAATCTTCATGCTTTGAAGGTAAAGAAGATGAAACCAGGAGGTTAGTGGACTCTGGTCATATTGTTAATGGTGGCAATAAGACTGGGATCCCAGTATTCCTTTTAGAATTTCAGAGTTGTCCTTCCTGACACACCTTTTAACAGGGAAAGAGTTCTCAGATGAGGCTAAGCTGATCTTTCCTTTTCAGCAGTATTTTATGGCAATGAGGATAAAACTAATGTCAGAAGCGAAGGATTAAATCTTTATCATCTTCATCTTGGCCTAGTAGCAGTCATTCATAGAAATTTTTGAGCAGAAAAAACAAATCTCAGCCCTGCTTCCACATGGAGGGCAATGCATATGTAGTGTGGCTTCTGAAATTTGATGTCTTAAGGCTTCTCCATCTCACTGAGCATTTCCTGTGCGATTGATATGGAAAATCTGAGTGATTTACCACAACACAGTTATGAGCCGTCATACAGGTGCATTTAATTTTTAATTACTCTTAAAAATGTTTTTAATAATTAGTAGCAATAACCACTAATTGGCATATAAGCCATTCTTGCACCAGCAGGCAAACTGTAGGTTTACTTCAGCACACCCACACCCAATCAACTGAAAATTGCTTGAATGCTTATCTTATAATTACTGTGCTTAATGCTGTTTGCATTGTTTGGAAGCTTTTGTGATTAATTGATTTTTTTTTTTACCTCTGAACCTGTAAATGAATGGCAAAGATTAGTCTTTCGCTCAGTGACATCTTATTTACATTGAGTTGTTAGACACATTAAAGGGGAAAAATAATGAATTTTGTTTTTACATGCCAAGTGTATTTCCTCTGTTTGTGCTATGGTTATATAGACCCCATATAGAAGTTGAAACTGCTCTTACTACCTGCATGTGTTGTGCCAACACTATGCAGAATGGCACAATTACATTTTTAGGCCAACTATTAACCTCTACGCACCTTTATACCTTCCACTTATTTTTCTGGGTAAAGGGCAATAATTTGAGAATGCCTCTATTTAAATAGAGGCCAACATAATTAAAGTTGTTTAGTTTATTCCTTGAGCATCAATAATTGATATATATGCATGCTAGTAATTGTGCTTTTGATCTGAGAGTGGCAGTCACAATTAAGCTCAGAAACAATCATAAAATAAACGAGATTATTGGTATGCTAAGGCAATGTTAGAAATAGATGATAGATCTGCCAATGTTTTCATAGTACTAAATGGCAAATAAAATTTTATGATGACAGAGGCAAAGGATAAAAATGTGAGTTTATAATTGTAGGCCATTTTATATTGGTGATGAACTAATGAAGACATGGACGTGGATATTTCTTACTCTGTTTATTCACTCACTGTAAAGTTATTGGGAATATGACGTGCCAAGGAATGTGCTAGACAATGAGGATATGAAAAAAATAAGTCATTGTGGGAAAATATGGTCTTGGGAATTAGAAAAACTCAGTCAGAAAATCTTGGTCCCATAACTAGTAACTGTGTCTAAGACATTAAGAAAATTAACTGATGTCTCAGAATATAATTTTTGTCGTCTGAAAAGGGAGAGTATTACCTACCTTGAAAGCTCATTGTGAAAATTAAATGAAATACTGTACATGAAGTATTTTGTACTTGGTTGGTGTGCAGTATTTAATGCATGCCTGCTATAATTTTAATTAGACCAAAGAATCACAGTTCAGTGAGAGAATGCGATACACCTATCACTTGCAGGGTTCTTTGATTGTAGGCAGCAGAAACTCAGAGGATCAACTAGAACACTGGAGAATCAGGCTTGAAAACAGAGGAAGAACTAGGCATATATCTAAGGATTTGGGTACCAGGAAACTTCTCAACAGTTTTGGAGGGCACTGCTGGTGTACAAATGCATTCAAAATTCCTTCCTCGTTTTTGTATTTTTGTTCTCAAGATTGAAAGTCAGAGAGTGAGGAGAGGAGAAAGAGAGACAGAGAAAGGGGGAACTATGGATGCCACTATAAGATAAGGGGTGATGAGTGATAAATAACCCAAAGTCCGCACAAAATATTATGTAACACAGAAACTGATTACAGTGCCACGAGTAGGGTTGCCTCCATGGACATGTCATTTTGCAATTACAAAGGGCCCTATGCCTAGCAGGCCCCTCACTTTGTTTAATGTTCTGTGTCACCATTTTGAAATTCTTAATAATTTATGAACAAGGGGCTCCTCATTTTCATTTTGCTTTGGCTTCACAAATTTCATAGCTGGTCCTGGTCCCATGTTCTAGAGTGGGGGTCTAGCGCTGTAGAAGCACAGAGAAGGGAGAACATCCAGGTAGGGATTCATACAAAGACGAAGGAAGGGTTCAAGGAATGAAAGATAAAGTTTCAGGCAGAGGTGGCCACATGGAGAAATGGGAGAGGGCATTTAGATGATGAAAACCTAGAAACAGAAGCCATCAGCAGTTCTTATTATGAAAGATATTAAGCACAGTTCTGGCATAATTTTCACTGAGTCATTCTCTTTAAGAGCCGTAAAGCAACTAAATTATGATTATAGATTGGAGAAAACTCCCTCTGTCTAGAAGTCTGCAAAACAACAGAGGAGGCCTGCAAGAACTATAGGCAGAATCCCACCAGAGCTAAAAATAAAAACTGGTGTGTTTTTAGGCCAATAGAAACTTATGACTTAACTGTCATCTAGGTCTTCCTTCTACCCAGCCTCCTCCTGAAGTCATTGGAGTATGAGCTGTCCCCACTATAGAATCCTGTCTTCTTGGCACCGAGCTCATGTATTTATGGTAGTGCTTTCGAGTGGGACTGTGGGGTGAAGAAGCAGAGCAGTTTAGTTGCTTTCCATGTATTACTTTAGAATTTATGCAACTCTGCTTCTCAGTGTTCCCATAGACCATGACTTCTCCCATTCTTTTATCAAACGTTTTTATAGAATCTCAGGATTCTAGCTCAGCTCTTTTTCAAGGCATGCAAATCCTTAATGTGCTCCTCCAGTTCATTTCAGTCTTGCTTTTTTTTTTTTTTTTTTTTTGATGGAGTCTTGCTCTGTCACCAAGGCTGGGTGAAGTGGCACAATCTTGGCTCACTGCAGCCTCCACCTCCTGGGCTCAAGCGATTCTCCTCCCTCAGCCTCCCACGTAGCCGGGACCACGGGTGCGTGCCATCACGTCCGGGTAATTTTTGTATTTTCAGTAGAGACGGAGTTTTGCCATGTTGGCCAGGCTGGTCTCGAACTCCTGACCTCAAGTGATCCACCTGTCTCGATCTCCCAAAGTGCTGAGATTACAGGCGTAAGCCACTGTGCCAGGCCTGGGTAGGTTTAATTGTTAAAAAGTTCTTTCTATTGAGCTGAATTTGCCCTCTCTGTAACATTCACTAAGACGTGTTTCGGAGCCACCCAGATTAAGCCTGACTCCTCTTCCTTATGTAAATTCAAAACATCTTCTCTAATTACAGTGAAAATGTTATTTACCCTGCCCCATTCCAGTGAGAAAACATGTATAAGATTTCCTTTAAAGAAAGCTTCTTAGAGTAGTTTGAGAATCTCCTATTAGCTGAATAGGATATGGTATGGTATATTTCCAGGATAGCACAGACCTGGAAGTTTCCCCTACAGATTCACTTTGTCTTCTAAACTTCATACTCTCTATGGGAAACAACTTCTCCATTCCCTCGGTCATATGTAATGCACCAGGCACATATCCAGCTGAAGCCATTGCATGAGAGACAGAGCCAGTCACAAACACACTTGTGTCAGGAAGGATAGCCCAGACATTTGCCATCTGCGTCTCAGCTTTCTCCTGCTCTCTTCTTAGGTTGCTTGTCTAGGGACACACCCACACACTATTTCCCACCCACCCTGACAACGGGAAAATTGGCACATTGCACAGTTTTTGAGAGAGGCCTATTGTACAAGATTTCCCCTGAATTTTAGTGAGTTTTTTCAAGGATATGCTGGATTATCATGCATTCAGATGGGTGAGTTGAAGTTAATCTACTCAATAATAACAACAAAATCATCTTCAGGATGACTTTTGTTTGTTTGTTTTGTAGGGAAATCAAGTCAATGCCTACAGGCTTTTTTCATGAGCATAAACATTTGTTGCTTAAAAGGGAATTAGAATTGTACACATTTGTATATTTTCCAGAGAGTCATATTCAACAAGGTCTCTTCTACAACCAAGAACTGAATACCATGTCTCCTTTTCTTGAGTTGCATGGCAATATGCTGCCTCTTAATGCTGAAACCAAAACCATGGCATTGTGCTCCCCTAGCCCTTGAATATCAGTTTCAGGAATACAGTAAGAGATCGCCCAATTTTCTTCCCTTGATCATCTCTTTCTCACTTCTTATGCTCTAATTTTCTTTGTACAATTTTTTTGCACTTGATTATTTGATCCCTAGCCAAGGAAGAACTGTTTAATCAGGAAGGACTTAACTGGAATTGAGATGATATCAGCAACAGATACAGAAATTCAGAGAATGTAAGGTAGAACCAATTATTAAAATAGAAGCTAGACTATTTATAGAGCACCTACCCTGAGCCATGCTCTCTGATGGGAATGAAGCATACATTTTCTTTAATCCTGCCTTGCAACTTGCAGGCAGAAATTATACATTTTAAATATAAGTAAAAAGTAAACTGAGGCCCCAAACATTTACATAATTATCCTCAATTCAGCTTGCTTTTAAATGGTGGAGGTAGGATTCAAAGACATTTGACCTAACTTCTAAAGTTAATGTTTCAAGTGAAGAAATGAATAAAAAATTCTGGTCTTGAAATACTTGGACTTGGCTGCATGTGATTTATACTATCTTATGATGCTACAAGATGCAGTGTGCATGCATATATCACATTATTTCTGGTGTAATCTGGAATTCCTTTGGCTAAATATTGAACTTCTAAGATTTTATAATGGTGATCAAGATTTTGGTAACAAATGTCTTGCTTTAAACCATTCCAGATTGGATGATAAGGACATTTATATGTGGAGCTATAGTTGATTTTGCAACAGAGAACCATAATTTTTGTTAATTCTGCTTAATGCTGTTGGCATTGTCATTTTCTTGTAGTGAAGATTAAAAAAATTAAAATATATATTAAAATATATTTTGGACGTACACATTTATATCTGTTTATTTTTGTTGAAGAAAATATAGAGCTGTATTCAGAGGTAATCTTTAGCTTCAACTCCATTTACTATTTCAAAAGTCATTCACAGTGTCAAATCACGATGTGCTTCCCTTTTCTTTTTTTGGCCTAAGCATTCTGTGTTTCCCTGTTCTTTTTTGCCTGTCTTAAAATAGAATGTCAGTCCTCTAAGGCTGGTAATGCAGAGAGAATTAAAATATAGGTAGGATGGCCAGACTGGGCAACTATAACGTAGGTCCAGCAGGGCTGTCCCCTCTGTGAAGGAATTACTCATTCCTTGGCCACATTCGAGGGGGCTAGATTTGCTTTTATTAATTGAACTAGCAGGTAACAGCAGTAGAGTAATACAGACTTATCTAATACAACGCAAATAGAGGCTCAGAGATCCATCCCAGGGGGAGATTCTCTGTTACCAAATTTGGAGGATCCGGGCTTAGTATTCTTAGAGGAGCCAGTGGATTTTCTTGCTAGTATTACAGCTGGCTAGTATGTAAGTATTAGAAGGTTAGTTTCCTTAGAAATGATCTAAAATAGGAATTATAGGCAAGAGAAGGAAAGGCTAACAAGGCTAACATGCACTTTTTAAAAACCCAGGTTTTTCCTATTTCCCAAGGTCATTGGGAAATTCAAATCAGAACAAGATGTGAAATCACAATTCAGATAGTAAAGGATTAAACTAGCTGGTGACAAATAGATGTATATTATAGTCTGATTTAATAGTCATAAATCCTAATATCTCGTTGGGAAGCTTTTTTAGCTTTGCTTGTAAAATGTGTTGTTTGTGTTTATTGCTGGAGTTAGGTCATGGTGTGGCTGCTAGGGCTCTGGGTTCTCAAGTTAGAGGAAGCTTACGTTCTTCACAAGCTTCCTAACAATGTGACCTTAAATGCTTTATCATGTTTGCTATCTGATATGTGATAAAAATGCCCATGTAGGGTTTGGTAAAGAGCACATGAATTAATATACAGAAAGCACTTAGAAAGTAGCTTGGCTCAGGCTAAGTGCTCAGAATTGTTCTGTGTTATTTATCATTAAGCAGATAGAATATTAAATATTTTCAACACTCATCCATAAAAGTCTTTGGTGCTAAAGAACCTTTGTAGTGCCTGGGTATTTTACTTCCACAAAGACTTCAGCTGAGAAGCACTTTGTTCTGAATGGTGTTGATATTGAGGACAGCAGGCTGGGGAAAGGCATAACTTCAGCTCCCAAGAGAAAACTCCATGCACTTCTGTGCCTTGGTTAAAAAAAAAAATGATTAATTTAATTCTATGGAAGGGATTAAAATACTCTGGAGAGCCAAGAAGGTTGATTGTCCACAGAAAGGAAGCCATATATCCCTGAACACACATCTGTGGTCTGTCACAAACCAGGGTTGGAACTGCAGAACTCTTAGTCACCGTTGTTCTGAGAGAGCGATGAATTGCAACTAGGGATTGTGAACACAGCCTTAGAACGTAGTTACACTCAGCTGTATGGTGGTCCCAGTATTTCATGCTGTGGCACCTTGACTGGACATAGTGGCATTACATGTAGGAGGCAAATTCTTTCCAACATGAGGTGTTGAAACAACTTTCACGCTTCTCAGTTCTTCTGCCCTGGTCTTCAGTTCCTCTGTGTCGCTTTTTTCTCTGTAGTATCAATAGACATCTTCAGGGAAGTTTTGAATTACTTTTAAAGATTTATGTTATAATAGATAACCAGACTTGTAAATGATCTCTCAACTTTCCCTAATTTTATAGGTAAAGAAAGCAGGAAACTGACTAAATGAAGATCACAGAGCCAGTTGATCAGTGGGGAAGCTGCATTTGAAATCCAGGACTTCTAGATCCTGGGTCAACTGGTAAGCAGAAAGATCTACTAGTAACATACTGGATTTATTAGATAATAATATGATGTTGATTAATATGGCAGTAAATATTTTTGAGTACTTATCATATACCAGCCATTGTTTTAAGTGCTTTTTATTTACTAATTCATATAGTTCTTTTCATAAGACTGTGAGGGAGGTATTATCATTATTCCCATTTTACAGATGGATAATCTGACATATGGTGAGACTGAGTAACTTGCCCAAGCTCACACAGCTATTAAGTGGCATAACTAGGATTTGATTTCATATAATCCAACTACTGAGTCCATCCTTTTAAGTACAGATATGTTACATGTTATTTAATTCTGCCCACACATAGAATAACTTATTCCTATTAATCTGCTTTACTTTTAAAAAAGTCTACATCTTTGGATTATTGATTAGAAACCAAAAATTCATCAAAAACCACACATGCCCATTTTATACCTTTCATATAGTTAGCTATGTACACAGGAAACTTTTTAAAAAAATTAATCCGTTTCTGTGTATACTTTAAGGTCTACCACATAGAGGGCATTTCTCTGGGAAGGAGTGAGCGATACTCAGATTGTTAACATATTCTGGCCAATTAAGTTAACAAAACAGTCATGCATAGAGTATCCACTTTTGAAAAAATATTGAAAGTTGAAATAAACTTGACACTCAACTGTACTCATCATAATTCAACTTAATTTTAATTCTGATTTTGAGGGCATGGCGAGTTTTGTAACGGCCTCCAGTCTTCCCTATAATGTAATTTTACATTCCTAAGAAGGATGGATACAGAAGGGGTTGGCAATTAAACTGTCTCTAAATGATACTTCAGGAACTTGTGTATAAGTTATTTCATATGACTATATCCTGGGGGTCCACTTTTTCTATCTGTCACTTCCTCACATTAAAAATGCAAAAGGTGAAACAAATTTCAGTTATTTAAGCCTAGTGATCTGTTGGCGACCCTGAAATGAGAATTTACCTACACCTTTATTCTATACATACGCCACAGTGGGATTCACAAAAAGGGGAGAATAGTAGGAGATATTGTCTCAGTGATAAAAACATCAAACTTCATAAATCATAGGATTTGCACATGAGAACTAAAAATTCTGAATAACAGCCAATATCTATCATCCACAAATTAGCAAGATAATATTTATGCTCCATATCCCAATACAAAATATTTTATATGTGGAAATTTGGTTTTCCTTCCCCAGACAGTATCCAGAGGTTATTATTTCTTTATTATTGTTGTAATTGTAATATTTTTACTCCCATTCCAAATACAAAACTCTCATTCAGCTCATCGTAATAAAAAAAAGTCTATGCAAAAATCCCAGCTAAAGAGTTCTTTAGAAATTTGAATAAGATGCATACTCTAATTTTGCTATAGAATTGGTTTTTTAAAAAATGAAATACTGAACATGATCAAAAATAATTATTTTCTTTGCAGGAGTAGTAATGCTAAAAAAATTGCTGTATTCTTGCAGATCTCAAACTTCGACTCTATTCTTTATTTGGAATTTACCCTATAGCAAACTAAAAAATAACAATAGGGAACACACACACGGCACACATACACAAAGAGACAACTTGCATTGAGGATCCAGTCATCCATTCCCTGAAGAGATGTAATCTATGTGTAACAATACTTAAATCAGCATGACATTTACAACACATATTAAGTGGTTTGTTATTTATTTCGAGACTTTAATTGGCACAATATATTAACAGCATTGTTGTAAGGGTTCCACTTAAGGCTTTATTTTTTTTTTCCTGAAAAGAGAAAGAACAGGGAGAAAAGCAATCAACCAGTATTACACTGTTACCGCTGTTTTGTTATTCCTTTAGCCTGAATGAACTGTTGAAGTTGAAGGAAAAAAAAAAAAAAACTAGCTTCAGAAACCATATTTTAGATTCAATTCAATTTTATTAAACCCAGACCGGTGTTTTTTTCTGCCATTCTAATAGAACCTATTATGAGATTTTTTTTTTTTTCCCAGGGACAGAAACAACACCAACTTTCCCTCCCTAAGAGCTTCTTATTGTTCATTTTCGTTGCTATTTGGAGAAAAAGCTCATTAAAATATTATGAAGCGCATAGCATAATTACGTGCCAGCCTTTGCCAATGAGGAACATCTGTAGCACAGTGTATGTATATTTATATTACAGTAAACTTGAGTGCAGACTCTCTCTTTCACCCCCTTCTTTACTTTGCCTCTGTTCTACAATTCTTTGTCCTGACTACAGAACCCGGCAAATGTGTGAAGCGCACAGGCTACAGTGAGCGCATTGTCAGCCTCTCGGGGCTCCAGCGCCAAATGTTATTATTCTATCATTAGCCTGTAGCTCACGCCAGGGTAAACTGTGCTCTGCTAAATGCCTCCAAACCTTTTTTGCTCTTTTTATTTCCCCAGTTATTTTTAAAATGTATCTTTTCCTTCGTTCGCTCTCTGGCACAGAAAGCTTTGCAAAGTGCATCCAACACACACCCAGTTCCCAAATTCGTGCTTCTCTTCCTTCTTTACATTATTCCACTTGCTTTAAAACCAAAGAACCTTGGGCATAATAAAAACATTGAGAGCTTGCCTATACCACAAATATTTGTGGAAAGCACATGGTGCCATTTTGCCAGACTACTCTTATTTGTTAAACTGAGTTAAGTGTAACGTGATTCCAAAAACTGCCTTTAGAATGAAAGAAAAGGCTTCTAAAGCCAGGGAGATAATTACCGCAATCTGGGTTACAGAAAATGCAAAACAAAGGAGCACAATCCCATTTTGTGTGTGTGTTGTGTGTGCGTCTTTTTGTTTTGTTTTGTTTTGTTTTTTTCTTTGTTGATGTACCCAAACATGTAAATATTCCATGGCGTGTGTTGTACGAAGATGGAAATCAACCCGAATCCTTCACAGACATAACAAAACATACTCTGTAGTGGACAGTGGCATGTTTGTGGTGGGAATATCTTTTCAGGAGGGAGGGCTTTCTGTCTGTCTTTTTCTCTCCCAATCTAGCAAACACACACCCAAGAGTTGCAGTTATCACTAGTTGCCAAGACTCTGACACCCACGTACCCTTCACTTGAAAATGTCAATCTATTTTTGCACACATAAATAAACGTTGAATTGCAAAGAATTAGGGTTCTAAAATATTTCATATGAATCCATAAACATGCTAAAGAATCTTCTAATTCTCCTCCCCCACTTTATTTTTAGGGCGATTATTATGCTATCAGTCTCCCTATTGTTGGGAAGGTTGTCCTCTGGGATAGTTTTGTAGACCGGACCGTTCTCAGTTTTCCTTTCTTTGTCTGCCAATTGTTTCTAGATTGAAACCACTTTCTGAGAGACAATTATTACCATACGTGTATGTGTATGTAAATATTAATAATCATTGCATGTGTGTATATTTATGTATACAAAAATAAACACTATCCCCAAACATATTTCTCATTTTTTAAGTACTAGTTCTTACTTCCATAAAACGATTTGTGTTCCCCAGTTTCTACTTTATAAAGTGTACTTTATTAAAGAGAAAGAAAGCAAATCTTGTACATTTCCTTGTTTGATGTTTAGAGTAAGTGAACCTTGCAGGTCTGAGCTAAGCTTTTTGGTATGTTTTAGCTGAATCCAGATTATGGGCTGTAGGTTTTGAAACTAACATCATCCAGTTTTCTCAAAAACCGTCGCGGCAGTTCTCTCTTTAAATTTCATCTGGACTGTCTCTAAAAGCCCCAGCTGACCCCATCATGTCCTTCTTTTATTACCAAACATGCTTCTTTCCACATGTACAACGATGTGATATTTTTCAGGGCAAAAGGCAAAAATATATTAGGGGTTTCTTTCCTTCCAGATGTAGACATTTTGTCACCCGAAGAGCAACCAGAGGACGTAGAAAATGAACCTGATCTCAGATGAGACAAAATAGAGCATGTCACTAAGGTGCATGTAAGGATAAATCTATGCAGCTCTAGAAGCAGGATTTGGCAATAGAACTGTCCCATTGAGCCAAAAAGCCAGCCAGGGCATGGAAGCTTGTTATTATGGCTTGCTCTGCGAGTAAGACCCGCAGGGAGGATGTGAAGGCTGCTTAGTGGGAAGCCTGTTTAGAATATGGGGAAGTATAAAATGAGATGGGTATTGAAGGATTCCGAGTCTAATCAGGCTGCGGATGTTCCTAACCTTCTTAAAATCTAAAAAAAAAAAAAAAAAAAAAGATAAAATAGCAATTATTTTTAATCCCCAAAGAATATCATAGATCCCATCTTGAAATTCTGTTACATTAAAGACAGGTAGTTCTAAACACAGAAATTTTTAAACTACCCATCAGAAACTGGGTGAGAAGCAGTGCATTGGAGTGAAAGTACAGTCAAGTGCTCATGATTAGAAATTAGCACCAGGCAGGACATGAGGGATCTCAGGTGAACCACAGTCACAGTTTTGGTTAAGAAAGCCTAAAATGCTAACTATCACTATCTGAATGATGTTTAGCATTGTTGGCTCTTTTCTTCTGTATCTTTCATTTTTGTTTCTAAACATAATCGAATTCTTTTTCTCTTCACTTAATATTAGATTGAACTGTGTGACATTTACAGTTTGACATTTTTGACTTACAAAAATATAATTTATATAGTTTGGCCTAACAATTCTGATAATCTAATTTCTTGTGATTGTTACAGTCCGGTATTATTTTTGTTTGTTTTGTTTCTTTTCCTCTGCTTTCACATTTAGTCATCCTTCATATTTTAATGCCTGTTGACATTTTGGAAAAGTGAGTATTTGGTTAAATGAAAAGAAACCATTTAAAACCTGTGTTTAATGTGGGCTCTAAATGAGATCGTTTTCCCTTCAATTCTATTCAGAGGGCCTCTGTATAGAGCTCAGTTTTCCAGATCATTTGGCTACTGCACATATTAGGGCCAGGATATCATTTTGATGGCCTCAAGGCCTCTACTTCTCTTCAAGTTTTGAAAAAAGGGCAACTTGATTTTAAAAATAATCCATGTAAAAGAATTAGGGTCAGAGAGACAAATGTGTTCATAAGCTCTATTACAGAAAGTGATCCTTTCATAAACTCAATTCTCCCGAGGGTGGGGAAGGGAGTTTCCATGAAGTATTGTCCATATGCTTCCTAACGTGTGGGAAAGGGAAAGAATGGCTCTTTCCTCCCCTGTTCTCTAGGAGGGGTCATGCATTCTGGAAAAAGATGCAGAGTGGTACAGGCTGAAAGCGGAGCGGAGAGGACACTGTTTCAAGATTCCTGCACCAGCTCCTTCGTTGTTATAGAAGTTGGACTAAATAAAAGGGTAAGGACTATCTGAATGAGAATCTAAAATAGCCAATGCTATGAGAGTTTATTCTAGTGAGAGATTTTCTGCGTGTTCTCCAGATTTTAGGGGAAGAAGACATGAATGGAGAAATTAAAGACCAGATGTATTTTAACTCCTCTGTTGCAATTGGACAGTAGAAAAAGCGGAGCCCAACACACATCATCAGTTTAGGAATAGCAATCAAAAGGAGTTTAAAAATTTTTATATAACATGGCACAAGTAATGTGTTCATAAAAATCCCAGTTCTATTTTACTTCCCTGGCATATAACAGCTTTAATTTATATTAGTTTAAAAAGTCATGTTGGCATAACTCCTGAATATGAGTTTTGCTTAAAAAATTTCCATAGCATCACTAGGAACTAAAAATATTAATGTTCATATATCTCAAAATAATAATAATGCATCTTTATACTATTCTTTGTAATTACTAAAACTAGAAAAAAATATTTATTTTGAAACCAATAGGTGGTGCTATAAATTTCCATATTTTAATTCAAAGCAATATGTTCATTTTACTTTCCATTCCTCAGTGGCATTAGAAATATTCCTAATTATCACAGTATGATTTTTTATGGCAAAAAAAAAAAAATCCTGCAGTTAGCCACTGTGATCTGTCTTTTTTCCAACAGAAAACTGACTATAACTCAGAGTGAAAGATAAAGGGAATCTATATAATTTTTGACAGAAAATTGTATTTATGGAAACAGATCCATATATCATTCTTTGTGGTCTCTGTTTTTTCCCATAGTTCTTCAGCTAATAGGAATGCTATGGAAGAATATAATTTAAATGTTCAATTTAATATTTCATTGTATGAACTCTCCCTAGGTGCTAGATTTATATAAAAAGCCATAACCACAGTAGTGATAGATCACGATTCTGTATTATGGACTCCCAGAATCATGGAACACAGCTTAGAGAACCTTAGAGATCAGGCAGCTGCAGATGAGACAACTGACAAAATAAAAGCCGAAAGTGCTAGAAATAGGCACTTGATATTTGTCATCATGGGAACCAACATGTTTCTGGTATAAGAGAAGTTCTGAACATTTGAAGACACTGACAAATGAAAATCCAAATTCTATTGCATCTTTCAAGTGTAAATAGCATTTTCACACTGACATGTTTCCTTAATGTATATACCCTGAAGATACACATCTAAATCCTTTCCTTCTGTTAGAAAAGCTATGGAAATCCTTCACAACTTCTCTCTCTCTTTCTCTGTGTGTGTGTGTGTGTGTGCATGTGTGTGCACACATGTTATAAAACTGGTATGTTGAAGAAACATAAGAAGTTCAATGAGATCTTGTAAAATTGCCAAAAAGGGCTATGGCAGCTGCAACTAGCTGCAATATCAACCCTATCATTCCTCAAACATCTGGGTGATTTCCACCTCTCTTCTTCCAGATGTTTTGGTATCTTGTGGAGATAGCCTTAAACACTTGTCAGTATTGAATGAGCAGCCTCGTTTCTTATTGGAAGATATGTTTGTAGAAGACATCATAATTTGCAAACGATTACACTGTGTGCAGCAGTTTCCTCCTTCCCACCGGGAGACCTTTCTGCGCTGGCTAGTTATTTCCTGCTTCCCCAAGGCTTGCTTTTCTCTGCCCTTCAGGGATCAGCTGCCTCCTCCTGGCTTAGCTGGTAGAGATTGGACTGAAGCAACTGTTAAATAGTCATTTTTATATTCAAAAAATATTTTATAATATTTAAGATATAAAAAAGAGGAAAGCATGACTTAAGAGTAGAAGTAAGAGTCTCTTAGGAGACATTCATAGAAATGTGGGAAAAGGAGTTGAGATCTTGTTCTATGCTATGCTGCACAAAATTCAACTGGAGCATTATGTTCAAGACTGAGCACCGCATTTCAAAATGGGTTTTGACAAATTAGGGCACAACTGAATGGAAGTAGCACGAATGATGAAGAGACATGATAAGCCATACGAAAAATGGTTTAAGGAACTGCAGACTTTTAGTTTGAATAAGAGAATATTGGTGAGGTATAGTAGGGTTGGATATGATAACAGTCTCCCAGTAATTGACAAGCTGTCATATGGAAAAGGCACTAAAGATATTTGATGTAATTTTAGCATACTTATCAAGGATTGATAGAAAGAAGTTGGCATTTGGCATCTGATTTCACTGTCAAGATATTAGCATGAGATGTAAATAGCTTTCTTTCACTATTCTAAAGTGAAATACAACACAAAATGAATCTAGCTATAAATTGAAGTGAAATAGACTTAAATAAGCATGGTGTGTTTGGGCACAATAGCAAAAATAAACTTCTTAAAAATTGATCTATTCAGTAAATATTTATTGTACACCGATTATGTACCAGGTATTTTTCTAGGCAGAGGAAATAAAGCAATGGACAAAATAAAGTTTTTGCTCTTACAGAGCTTTTGCTTGTAGCTGAGGGGTATGGAGTCAATAAGTAGAGGAACAAAAGTATGCAATATTTCAGGAGGTGCTAAGTGCTATAAAGAGAAAAGGATAAAGTGGTGGAGTGCTATTTTGGATAGAGAAATTGATCAACACTACCTGTACATTTGAGGCAGAGGCTAATGAGAGCAGATCACAGAAAATGTTCCAGTAGAGACTGGTTAATCAATTTGGGAGGGATAAAGTATTGGCACATATTTCTTTCTGTGCTTATCTACCCCACTAGCTTATACATCTATTTTGAGCATGGGTAAAATGGGATGAGTAATACATATTTCTTCACGTCTAACACTTACTACCTGCTACACTGGGGTGGAGTGAAAAGTCTACAGGGAATTAGGCGTTGGATATATTGCATGACCTTGAAAGTCCCCAATCAATGACATATAATTAATTTCCTTTGTAAGCATTGACTCTCTTCCGTCTCTTTTCTCAATTCTACATCTTCCCTTTCTTCTCTAAGCCCTGGACAAGTGAGTATTAGTTTGATTTTTTACTATTCCAAATATGTAAGACCTTCAGTGGTACGATTGATAAAAAGAAGTGTAAGGAAGATAAGGTTGCACAGAAAATCATCTAATCCCTCTAGTCTCAGTTACTTTCAATGCAGGACTCCCTGACACTTCTTATAAAAATAGGAATGGTGATTCAGCTTTTTTGCAGGGGAACACAACTTGTTTAATTAGGATTAGATTCAGCTTCATAGAAATAAAATCTAAATAACTGTGGCTTAAAAACTAAAGGTTTCATTCTCTTGTAAAAATATCAGAAGTTAGAGATACAGTACAGATGAGGCAGTAGTATAAAATCTTCAGAGATCCAGCATCCTTTGAGGATTTCATCACACCTAGAGTGAGGCTGTCTTGTCTATATGGTCCTAGGAGTTGCTGGAGGGCCAGTCAACCATATGAATTTGAACTTACAAAAATGAACACTAATATCTGAATTACTTTCATCTGCTTTTATCTAAGCATTTCTATTTAGTAAATGAATTTGGATGTTAAAAAATATGGTGAATACTAACCTCTTTAACAGACAAGAATTATGAGACCCAGAGAAGTTAAGTACCTTGCTTGAGACCCCAGAGCTAGCTATTGCTGGGAAGAAAGGAAAACTTAAAGCTCCTGATCACATCTGTCCCATTTTCACTGTTAGGAGAGTCAGTATCTTATCCAAATCACATATAACAGTGAACATAGAAGAGCCGAGAAATACCACACCATTGAATCTACCCACCAGACTACGCATACCTTCAGTGTTCAGTAAATGTTATCATCTACTTTAATGGTGAGGAATATTAGAAAATAATGATACACTCCATCTGTAGCAACATCACACTGTTTTGAAACAACTTGACACGAGGACAATAGGAGAAAGTATAGGAGATGCTGTTTCTGGGAGCATAAGAATAACACTAATGTACCTTTAAGAAAGTGCCATTCAGTTACTGCACCAATTTGTTCTGAAACATCCTTCTTTTGCCCTTCTTTTATTTCCTTGTTTCAAAGAATTTTCAAAGATGTTTGGAAATGTGGCCCATTAGCTATAGCAGCCATGAAGATGTAGGACAATTGATTTGGTAAGATCATACAGCAATTGCTTCTTTAATATCAAAGCTATTAGAGAAAATCAGGGCTTTGCCTTTATATAATATCTAAGTAATGCAAGCCATTAAAATACAGCCTCCATGAAAACTGGGCAAAATGGTTTCAAATAGGGGTTGAATATGTTTGAAACAGAGAAATTTGACAGAATCCGTTCCTGTTTTGTGTATAGTTGAACTGATTGAATTACTATTTCTGCCTAGAACCACAGAAGCTCAAGAGACTCCAGGGCCTAAACCACAAACAATGGCTCTTTTGTCTAAGGGGAACCCATGGTGGGGCTATTACACACAAACATGTGTGATTTCAACCTAGAGCAGAATAATTAAGAATTCAGCTTCAGTCCAGAGCAGCTTATACATCTGCCTACAGGCACTCAGCCCAAACCTTGATATGAGAATAGAACATACTACCACTCATGAAAGTAGGGAAAACGTTTTTCCTTTTCTCAATTATTTAAAAGTGACAATTAATTGTGCCTGTGATTTGCTCCGTCTCAGTTTTGAGACATATAAAGGAACAATTTCTCACATTTATGGGAGAATGGTGTGAAAGTCATTGAAATTGGTATGATACAGAGCATTGCCACATTGAGATCTACTGGGGAAACCAGACAGTGGAAGGTGATACCCAGATGACACTGTTGGAGCGATTCCTTCCATGAGGATGCACATCTGGATTGTGCTGCTGCCAGGGAGAAAGCAGGCACTTCCATTAGCTGTAGTTCAGAATTAAAATGTGGAGAAGCAGGATGTGTTCTGCAACATGCCAATGATGTAAAAATGTTCAGGGTGAGATGTTGACTTTTGTGTGGTGTGTGTTTTATGTGTGTGTATGTCAGAATAGTTTGCAATATTATGTGTTCATGCTTCTGAACAATAGCATGTGCTCTTTTAAGCACAAGTTACACCATGGGCCCGGTAGGTTTAGGCACACTTCATGGGAAAAGCCCACTTTATGTGTATCAAGAGAATAAGAAAATGGCAGTTTGTCCGTAAAGTCTTTGTCTGTAATTAAGACAGACACATAGCTGGTTGATTAAATGATATTGAATCATATTTTCTATATCCCTGAATCCATCGGGGCTGGGCACTTGTAGAAGGTGAAGAAATAGGCATTTAATATTTATTCACTTAGTATATACAGACCATATATACACATTTAAATATATAATTATTGTACTGCTCAAGAATAATATTGTTTATTTTCCTGTTAACATCCATCTAGAAGAAGAAATATTTATGTCATATAGTAGAGCCTATCATCCATCAGGATTAGCAACCAATGAGGCCAATGAATCTGACTCATTTTACTCATTATTATTGCTGTTTATAGTTTGTATTCAAATTCAAAGACCAGGTTCCTAATGAGTGGTTAAAGCCTAGGATGGTGCAATGATGTGGTTGGTTTTGGGGATTATATAACAACAGCCTGGATAGCTAGAGTGACCCAAACTAAGCAAAGAACCTTTTCATGTGTTGCTGCATTTCATTATATGACATGATTCTACCACAATATTTTATAGATACATTGACATGATGCAGTAATAGAAACAGAATAGTTATTCTGCAAGACGTATCTTGTCTTGTTGGCTGGACATGTAAACTGAAGATCCTATAAGTATTCTTAGAGCCATGGACCTACCATAATATTAAGGAGTAAAGAAAAATGAGGTAGAACACACGTTTTCTATTCTCTTACTTTTGATTCTCATATAAGTCAGTGTTGGTGCACTGAAATGGTGGCAGCAGAATCATAAGTTTATTTAAGTTGTAATTATGGAATCTGAAAGCTGGAAGAAAACTTGGAGGTTTCTGGTCAACTTTCCTTATTATAGATGAGAAACTCAGGACCTGGAAAATTTACCCTTTGTTATCTCCGGAAACTAGAGTCTGAAATCCAAACCACAATTCCTATGGCTTTTGTCTCCTTTATCTGCCCCGCTGACTCATTAAGGCCAAATATATGTTATTAAGTAAAAACAAAGTTTATGCATGTTCTTGCTATGTAGATAATTTATTAAACCTCCAAATTTAACTTCCATCTACTTCCAAACTCTCCAGTGCCACCCAATACTCTCTGGTTACTAGAAATTTTAATTATTGTCCATGGCTGAAAATTCTTCCTTCTACAAACATTATAGCAGTCTTATTTTTTCTGGAAATTACCTAAGAATATAGAGGAACCCCAAATAAAGGGGCATTTCTAAAGTTATTCTTAAATTTTTGATTGGCTCCATGAAGATTCTGTGGTGTGTAGACAAAAGCCACTTCTGAATTTTATCCCCTTTTATTCACTTGACTGCTTCTCCAGAATCCGTTATGTTAGAGGAGACTCACCCACACCAAAGAGTCCTGGCCACACTGAGGTAGAGAAGAAGGCTATGAGGCCCTCTGGACCAGACGCACACTGCTGTGGAATTGGATGTAAGCAACGAGGGCTCTGCAATGCAGTGCAACAATGGGACTCATGATGTGTTACAGTGGGTAGTGACGGAGTATTACCCTATGGCTTCTAAATGTGCAATGAGAAGCCACCAGCTATTTATGTATCTAATGAGCAAATCACACACACACACACACACACACACTTTAATTTTTATTTATTGTAAACTGGTTATGTTCTTCAAGCACACAGAAAAAATCGAGTCTTAGAAGTATTCAATTTGCAATTTGCTTCTTATTTATTGCCAAAGTGAGCACAAAGCCAACAATAATGAAATGGTAGAGCTCTACTATCCTGCTCTGAGAGTTGCTTTTTTGCACAAGAAGCATTTTCCAGAGTTGTTTTGTATAGGTCCTTAGACACCACTTCAGTGTTAATGGTTCTGAGATGTGGGGGTTTACACTGAAGTAGGCTAAATGTCCATGCATTTTGCTTAATACTGAAAAAGATCTTGTGTATGTTTAACTAGAGGGTTGCATTAGTGTTCAGAATGCATATTTTTATCTTCGTCACATCTCAATGGATTCTAATGCTTGTTGGGGGGCACCCCTTAGTCCCTGTGTCACCAAGGAGGGGCTGCCTGGTGAGATTTTCACATGGCATAATTTTGGCAGTACCTCTGAGGATTCCACCATCCGACCCAAGCCTGGTCTCAGAGTTTTCAAAATGTCTCCAATTTTATAAATGCACTTTCAATTAAAGATAGTCATTCCCCAGTAGTTAATTAAGGAAGTTTGTATTTTGTCATTCCCCGCTTGGAACAAGTGAACAGCTCAGTTTCAGTGTGGGAACAGGAGGATAAAAAGGAATGCAATAAGGGCTTGTGAGGGCACATCTGCAACTAGAACTGAAGATTGGACAGTTCCCACATAGGCAAATTCTGTTAAGGCAAGTCTGTGATCACATGAAATCAAGCAATACTGTTATATTAAAGAATACAAATAAAGAGACTTCTGCAGAGAATATTTTGTTGGGAAATGTAAATAGACAGGGAAAAATAAGTATAAGTCTTGCAAAATTTTAGGTTTGATTTTCTGGGAATTTGCCACATGATAAAGCCTAACAGAGAATTCTAGATATTATTCTAAAAATATACCGAGTTTACACAGTTTTATTTGCTTTCTTTACTTAAAGGGGGTAATAATACTTATTTATAAAATTCTGAAAGTGAGACATGCTTTCAAGAATTGACAGAGATTTCAGAAGATAATTGCAAAGGCTATTTGTAAAAGTCCAAGTTTGGCTGAAAGGTCATTGGTTGAGAATTGCGTCTTTATGCTGCATCTTTATAGCATTTATAACTATATAGTATATTGTTTCTATATCTATATATTATATATAGATATCTTCAAATATGCATCGTATAAGTATATTTTTGCTTAAAAATGCTTAGTAAAGAACTCTAATTTCAAACCCTGAGTATACAAAATGATGCACAATTTCACCAGAATTTCAGAATAAAAAAGGCTCAGATGTTTTTGGAATTAGAATAATCTTTGAAGGAAATTCCCGTTTATCATAACCAGTAGGAATAAAAACTGCCCTAGGTAGAGGGAGATTCAACTCTCTGGTAGATTAGCTAGTGGGCTAAATCGCTAGTAAATTAATTTTATATTCCCTAATAATTAGCTTTGTTAATCTTGTGCCATAAGAGACTTTCTATTCATGGAATCACAAACAGCATTTGTTGTTGAAAAATACTAACACTAGTGAAACCTAACCCAGAAATAGACCCTATTAAAATATGGCTAATTGAGTTTCATGTCAAGGCTAAGTAAAAAATACGGTAAAATAAAATAAAGCCAAATTTGTCTAAGGTGGTGGAATGTGTGGGAGGGCATGGCAGGGTATGAGATGTTTAATTTTCTGGAATAGCATCCTGTATCTCTTCCACCTCCTAAATGGCCACTGTGGAAAGCAATGTCATAGACCCACCATTAACACACCATCTTGCTGTGTCTCACATCTGATTTGGTCCCCAAATCACCCAGAGAAATCAGCACAGGTGGCAGCTGTTTTTGTTTGTTTGTTTTGAGACAGAGTCTCACCTTGTTGCCTAGGCTGGAGTGCAATGGCACCATCTCAGCTCACTGCAACCTCTGCCTTCCGGGTTCAAAGGATTCTCCCCTCTCAGCCTCCTGAGTAGCTGGGATTATGCCACCACGCCCATCTAATTTTTGTATTTTTAGTAGAGACAGGGTTTCACCATGTTGGCAAGGCTGGTCTTGAACTCCTGACCTCGTGATCCACCCGCCTCAGCCTCCCAAAGTGCTGGGATTATAGGCGTGAGCCACCGTGCCCGGCCTGGCAGCTGGTTTTCATTGAGAACTATGGCGTTAAAAGCAATAGTAGCAGCTGGCCGCTGCTGATAGTGAACTATCTTTTCCTGTAGAATAGAGAGCTAATTATTTGTCTTGAGATTTCTTCCTCTCTTCAAAGGAAATCACTTTGATTCCTCCAAAGTTGTCAAGCATAAAAGAGCCCTGCCCCCAAATTGGGATTGCCTTTTTTCATTTTCCTCATGTTTTCTGAGATTTTCACTGTTGTTACTCTGGTCTGCATATCCCGTTTTTCTGCTTCTACTCAGACATGCCAATTAAAGAAAGATATGGTTTATTTAAAAAATATGGTCCTAGTATTGACTGTAAAGAGAGCTCTTAAACAGGCCTGAACTCTTCATTGGGATTAGCTGAATGTAGTAAGTAAATCCCATGTTGAATGGTGACCTTGTAAAGTCTCCAACAAGCAGGGCTGTATTGAACTTTGCAGCATCTTAAGTGAAACAAACCTGCTTCTTCCCTGGGGCATAGTCCTGGGGCAGGCTATGTAATGGGCAAGATACCCACTGCAAGAGGCTGCAAGAATGGTCTAATGTGTTCATTTCCAAAATGTGGTCCCTAGACCAGCGGCTTCAGTGTCGTTTGTTGCACATTCTGAAGCCCCTGACAAATCTGGGTGCTCAGCACAGGTTCAGCAAGTGCTCCAGGTGTTTCTGATGCATGCTAGCATTGGAGAACCACTAATCTAGTGCGTAACAGGCTTTCTGTTGACACCTGTCGATATAAGCGTAGTTTAACTTCACTTTAAGGGAAAGACAGCATCCTGAATTGTAGGAAAAGTTGGATGGGCAGATAAGTCAATGGGGAAAAAGCACCCTTATATCTTGACTATATAAGGACAGCCTGATACTTAGATATTTCTCCTTCTCTTTCTTTTTCTTCCCTACCACACATCCTTCACACACACACACACACACACACACACACACACACCAGTTTATAGATACTGTACCATTCTTTCCATGATTAGTTGTTACTGTACATTAGACACCATTGCAGAAATTCAGAATACTGTAATGAACAAAATACACTAAGCCCCTGATGTCATTCTGCTTATAATCTCATAGGGGAGAACTTCGAGCCCATAAGCAAGTGAATACATGCAGTGCTAATAATGGGGCAGGGAGTGTAGGGAGTGACAGGGTAGGGATGGGGTGCTATTTTGGATAAAGTGGGTAGGGAAGTATAGATAACTCTTGAGCTCCACCTCATATCTTCTCAGCTCTTACTTATTTCATACTTCCCTGTATCAGTCAGATTCACATAGGCATCAACTAACAACACTTCAATTTAGTGTTACCTTCCATCTCCAGTCTAACACCACCTCAGTTTAATTGTACTTTGCATCTCTAGTATGCACAGGGGATTCTCTGCCCTACTGAGAATTATCCCTCATAGCCATGTTGGTACATGCATGTGCTCACTTGTTCAAGGAGGGTAACATGGCACGGGGCAACCCTTGACCAATTGGAGATGAGGGGCTGGTGGATAAATGCTCCCCTTTTTCTCATCTGGGAAGATTATTCTGGGGAGCATTCTACATTATTCTTGAAGGGAGCCATCTGAACTCTGGTTACCTACAGCATTGGTCAGATATCATAATGTACCTTGATTTAGATTTTTCTACTTCATCCCTGACTTCTTTCCCTGGGATCAAGTCCCTCCCAAACCACTTGAATTCAGGCCTTTTCTTTGGCTGTGCTTTTGGGAGAACCTGGACCAAGACAGTAGCCATCTCTGAAGAGGTGGTATTTTGGTTGAGATGTCAGAGACATGGGGAAGTCATGCACATAGCTTGAGGAAGAGTGTTCCAGACAAGAACAAATGTTGTGAGACAGGAATATGCTTGGCATATTGAAGGATGAGTGTGAAGGCTGGTGTAGCTTGTGTGGAGTAAGCATGGGGGAAGAATGAACGTGGTAGGGGATATGGTGCAAGAGGAAGCAGGATGCCCGCTCATGTGGGGCCTCAAAGGCCATCAAAGAGATTCTGGCTTTTCCTCTGAGTGAAATGGAAAGACAATGGGGGATTTTGAGCACAGGAGGGGCATTAATCTGAAAGATGGTTTTAAAGGATCACCTTGGCTCCTCTAGGAGAGCAAGGGTAAAATCAGCAAAACTACTGAGGAGGTTTTTGTAGCAACTCCAGCAACTTGGACTGTGCTGGTAGCAGTGAAGGTGATGAGCTGAGAGAACTAACCCTTGAATTGGATATGGGGTGAAAGAGAGGAATTAAGGATGTATCCAAAACTTTTTTCCATTCATTTGAATAATTGAAATGAATGGGGTTGCCAGTGAAAGTATTGATGACAGAATTCCTGAGCAAAATAGAGGAAACCCTGATTTTAAGAAAAGAAAACCAAAACATGTTGATTTGTATTCTGGTTTATCAGTAACAGTCTAACAGTTATGACCACTGGAGAGTCAGGCATTATTCTTAGCCTATAAACTAAACAGGGACATTGTCCAGAATAGTGGAAATTAAACAGGCCATCATCTTTTCTGAAGACATAGCAGACGTCAACATGGTAGAAGCAAGTTTTAAAATAATATAGTATATGGTTTCAATAATATTTATAATAACCATTTATTACATCAACCACTCTTCTTGAATTATTATAGTTAATCCTTAAAACAATCTGAAAGTTAGGTATATTTATTCTAATTTTATAGATTATAAAATTGGCAAATAGTGTAGCTAAGTAACTTCTCTAAGGTCTCACTGCCTTAAAAAGAACAGATCTGTGATTCAAGCCCACATCTTCCTGACTCAACTAATTTTTACTATTGACCACCAGATCTCCTTGTCTTCTTCCCATCTGTATCATAATGGCCTTCCAAACCTTAACTCCTCAACTTCTGCCAGCTTAGGTGAGGCTGACAGTTTCTTTCTCTCATGGTTTTAACATAGAAATTTATTTCTCTCTCCTGTAATAGTGAAATGCAAGAATTCCATAGATTCACAGTAATGAAATCTTGACTCTTTCTGTCTTGTTGCTGTGGTAGTGTTTTTTTTTTTGTTTTTTTTTTTCGAGGCAGGGTCTTACTCAGTTGCCCAGGCTGGAGTGCAGCGATGTGATCCCAGTTCACTGCAGCCTCAAGTGATCCTCAAGCGATCCTCCCATCTCACCCTCCCAAGTAGCTGGGACCACAGGTGCCTGCAACCATGCCTGGCTAATTTTTGCATTTTTGGTAGAAAGGGGTTTCTCCATGTTGCCCACTCTGGTCTTGAACTCCTGAGCTCCAGCGATCCACCTGCGTTGGCCTCACAAAATGCTAGAATTAGAGGCGTGAGCCACCGTGTCTGGCCAGTAGTTTCTTTTTAACCACTTTTTTTCCCCGCCTTCTCTGCAATAGGACTTTGACCAGGCTTAGTAGATAGATTCAGCATCAGGTGCAAAACTGTTCTACCCTAAATATGCCACTATAAGTAATTATACCAAATTGGTTTTCTTTCACCATTTCACTCATCCCTTCATCACCTACCTCTATATTCTTCTAAGATTATTTTCTCTTTCTTCATTTCAATGCATCTTTCTCTCAAAGACCTGAATACTAATGGTAAAATCATTTTTTGGGACAAATGCAAATGGCTCTAAAATGGAGCAAAATATACCAGCTGACATGGTGTAGAGACTGTTTTTGACTCAACTTCCTCCCTTTCTTTCCTAGTATTTGCAATGTGGGTCAATTTCCCACATTGGGAAATTGAGTTGAGTCACATGGTGACTCAACTAGTGGGTCAAGGTAACCCCCTGCATTTGCATCCCATTCAGAAGGCTGGGGGTGAGTCCAGCAAGACCTCTAACCAAAGAAGTTCTGAGGGCAGGCTGGATACTAAGAGGTGCCCACTTATAGGGCACCATGATTTTAGAGGGAAAATTCAAGTTATAGTCAAGAAGAAGAACCCAAACTAGTCAGAAAGCAGGACCAAGTTCAGGCCTGAAGAACGTAGTGAGCTTGTAAATAGAAGAATGTGTAATAAGGCTATGAGCCAGAATGATCAGAAACATGTGAAGTGTAGTGTGTAGGGTAGGTTAGGACAAGTGGTTCAGACTAAGATTGTGTCTGATCAGAGGGTAATGGAAATCTGTTTTTATGAGATGCCAGCTGCTTGGTACAAGCATAGATTTAATGGATTAAAAGCCTGGAAACCAGAGTTTGTTCTTAAGTAGGAGACTTTAGGAACTATAGGATAATAGCTTAATTGTTCATCATCCAGTTAGCCAAGGTCAGCTCTGACAGCTACTTCTGTGTAAATATCTTCACCCTGTTGATCATTCATTCTTGCACTGCCATCAGCATTTTCAAACATGCATCCAGCCTGTTTTGTGTCAAGTACTCTACTGGGGAGCAGAACTGGAATGAGAAAGATGAACTGGCATCATCCATGTTCCCACGTTTTTAGTTTTGTTTGGAAATAGATTTAAAGCAACTAGTGAATAGAAATAATATTACCTCATAATGCATTGATGAGAGCAGGTATGAGACTCAGTGGAAACACAGAGATAGTACCATGCTCCTAAATCAGAGATGGTTTCACAGAGAAGGTTGTGCTTGAGTTGATTTTGAAGCATTAGTTGAAATTTGTTGAGCAGACAGGGGGGAGAGGAGGAGTGATGTAGGAGCAGGTTTCTAAGCAGAGAGAACACCTGCAACTGAGAAATGGTCAAGCATGGCATGCTCAGGAGACTTCAAAGAAGTTCAAGTCTCTACAGTCAAGTATCCCTGGTGGGTGGGGGATTAGTCAAAGATGAGGCTGCATAAGTTAGGAAAAGGCTTGACCTTAGGAATTGAGACTCTGTTAGGTGCATGAAAGTGTGTCATTTGGTAATTGTCACATGAATTGAATGTTTGAGAAGTCTTCTAGGGGCAGTCATGGACTTTTTTTTTTTTTTTTTTTAAGACAGAGCCTCACTCTGTTGCCCAAGCTGGAGTGCAGTGACATGATCTGGGCTCACTGCAACCTCTGCCTACTGGGTTCAAGCAATTCTCATGTCTCAGCCTCCCAGGTAGCTGGGACTACCGGCGTGTGCCACAATGCCTGGCTAATTTTTGTATTATTATTATTACTATTATTTTGAGATTAAGTCTCACTCTGTCACCCAGACTGGAGTGCAGTGGCGCAATCTCGGCTCACTGCAACCTCCGCCTCCCGGGTTCAAGCGATTCTCCTGCCACCATTCCTGGCTGATTTTTGTGTTTTTAGTAGAGGTGGGGTTTTGCCATGTTGACCAGTCTGGTCGCGAACCCCTGACCTCAGGTGATCCACCCGCCTTGGCCTCCCAAAGTGCTGGGATTACAGGTGTGAGCCACCATGCCTGGCTTAATTTTTGAATTTTTAGTAGAGACAGGGTTTCGCCATCTTGGCCAGGCTGGTCTCAAACTTCTGGCCTAAAGCTATCCACCCACCTTGGCCTCCCAAAGTGCTAGGATTACAGGCATGAGCCACTGTGCCTGGCCAGTCATGGACATTTGAGCTGTCCTTTTTAATATGTAAAAAGCCATTACTAGGTGGAGCTGCAGGGACAAGAAAATCTTGAAGAGGCATTATAAATACTCACAAGCAAAAGCAGGATTCCCCCTTCCTCCCAGGAGTTTAGAATATTCTAGGACAAATAATTCTAAACCACTTGACCAACAGTGTTTCTTCTCTTACGGTCTGTTTGAGCCTATATTGTTCAAAAACACCATTATTAATATATTTTTCTTTAAATAAATTATTTTCTGATAATTTAAATAATTCATTTCTTTTTTGTGAGGCCCTAGCATTTTGGTTGGAAAGATCTGTCTTAAAGAAAACCCATGTATTTTTTCAGTGCTAATTTTTGACAAGTCAGAAAAATTACTTCTCTCTCTAAAGAGAGCTTTTTCTCTGGATGTGGATCAAAAAGTCTCTTGCCTGAAGTACCCAGGATATACTGTAATTTCTGGTTGTATTAGTTAAGTATTTTTTTTTTAATGCTGAAAGTGTTAGGTGTGTTTACCTTCATTTTCCTTGGAGGAGTGTAAATATCACTCCCAATTCTTTCAAGGTTGGCTTTAATTGAAGAAGAAAGTAAAGCAACATTCACTGGGGAGTGGTTGAGTGACTATATTCCTATAAATAATATGTGCTTAAGAGTATGGTCCTTTGAATTCTCTAAGGGAAAGTACTGCCTGTAGCACTGATGCCTGAGATGAAAGATCATTTAGGCAGAGACAGCATCTGTATGCCCTTCTGTTGCCAATGCCTCGCACTGCTCCTTATTCCTGTCAGGATCACAGTGTTGGCCACTCCTGAGTGTGATGGAAAATTGCAGGAGATGGAGAATGACTCTGTGATGGTTAACCCAGTGCTTACCAAACTTGCTTGATCAAAACAGTCACCTGGGTCTTTAATGATCCAGATTCTGAGTCCCATCCCAGACCCCTAGATAAGTTAGAATCTCCAGGGCAAAGAGCCTGAGAATCTGTATAAAAAGCAAGTATCTCAATGACTCTTAAAGTCAGGCAAGTTTGAGGGAAACAGGCTTATTTTGTCTTCACTCTATATAAGGTATAAAGTCCTAGAGGTGAGTGGGGAAAGATACATCAAGGTTCAAATACGGAAACATTTGTAGTTGAAAATTCACTGTAGTTCCCCCTTGCAACTCAGAGTGTGGTCCAAGGACCAGCAGCATCTGCCTCACCTAGGAGCTTGCTAGAAATGCAGAGGTCCACCTCGCACCTACTGAATCATAATCTTAATTTTAACCAATCCCCAGTGATTTCTGCACATGCAAATTTGAGAAGCATTGATCTACAGCAAGAGTCAGCAAGGCATGGCCAAAAGGCCAAATCTGACCTGTCTTGTAAACAAGGTTTTATTGGAATACAGTCTCATCCATTTATTCATACATTGCCTATGGCTGCTTTTATGCCACAAGAGAAGAACTGAGTCAATACGGCCTATGGAGCCTCGAATATTTACTATCTCACTCTTTATAGAATAAGTTTTCAACCTCTTATCTAGAGTATATGGAATGCCAAAGAGTTTACAGATAATACTGTATAATAATAATTACAGTACTATTTATATCAAACATAACTTTTTATTCAATCTTACAAATTCCATTTTTCACCCTGTTCATTGTCCTTAAGTATGAGGTGTGAATGCTCACTGAGATGAGATATTGTTGCTTTACCATGTATGACTATGTTACATGTATCTCAAACACTTTAATCAATCCCCACCAGCCAGTGAAATCTAATTCAAAACATGGCATTTAGACCTTTCCTGCATCTGGACTCAACTTCCAACCTCTTCTCCCATAAATCTCTCTGGCACGTCATTCCTCTTGTCAAACCGTATTTTTGGTCTTTCTAGAAGGTAAATAGTTGCCTCTATCTAAACAATACCATCTTCTTGCTGTTCAAAATCCAGTCAAATAATTATTTATCCATAAAGGGATCCCATTTCTCCCCCAAAATATTTGATGCTAGTGTTGGACTCTCTTGTGCAATGGCTATTTTGTGCCTACCTTATCTCCTCCAGTAAAGTAGACATGTTTTAAAAGGTGAGATTTTATTTGGAAAGTTTCGTAATTTCAAATGAGCCAAATCTCTCTCTTTATATAGACATATAGAGAGATTCTGGGCCATAAAAGCTCCAGGTGACTGTTATGATGGAGCAAGTTTGGTAAGTACTTTCCCTCCTTGATTCTCACATCCCACTCACATGAGGCTGGATGAGATCTGGCCTCGTGTGAGTGGGATGTGACAGCCAAGGGAAGAAAGTCCCAGGAGCTAGGTTAAATAGATAGGAGTAGGCTGGGTGTCGTGGCTCACGCCTGTAATCCCAGCAATTTGGGAGGCTAAGGTAGGTAGATTACCTGAGGTCAGGAGTTCGAGACCAGCCTGGCCAACATGGGGAAACCCCATCTCTACAAAAACACAAAAATTAGCCGGGTGTGATGGCACATGCCTGTAATCCCAGCTTCTCGGGAGGCTGAGGCAGGCAGGAGAATTGCTTGGGCCTGGGAGACAGAGGTTGCAGTGAGCCGACATCATGCCACTGCACTCCAGCCTGGCAGACAGAATGAGACTCTGTCTCAAAAAAAATAAATAAATAAAAATTAATAATAATAATAATAATAATAGACAGGAGTAGTCCTTAAGGCAACTAGAGCAGACATTGCTGGTGTTTCCCCTTATCCTTGCAGAGAACTCCAGGTAATCCTAAAGATACATGGGACAGGAGATGGCGAATAAATATTCCAGCTTTCTTAACTCCTTGGTGCTTGGTGGGACAATTCTTTTTTTTTTTTTTTTTTTTTTTTTTTAGATAGAGTCTTGCTCTATCGCTAGGCTGGAGTGCAGTGGCGCGATCTCAGCTCACTGCAACCTCTGCCTCCTGGTTCAAGCGATTTCCCTACCTCAGCCTCCCAAGTAGCTGGGATTACAGGTAAGCGCTACCACGCCTGGCTAATTTTTTGTATTTTAGTAGAGACAGGGTTTCACCATGTTGGCCAAGATGGTCTCAATCTCCTGACCTCGTGATCCACCTGCCTCGGCCTCCCGAAGTACTGGGATTACAGGCATGAGCCACCACGCCTGGCCGGTAGGACAATTCTGAGCAGTGTTTCACGCAGTCTCTCACAGGGACCCCAGCAGGATGGAACCCAGTGGCCCAGAGCTGTAATCCACTCATTAAAGACCACGTGTTGGTTGCCCTCCATTTCCTGTCTTGCTCCCAGCTTCCTCACAGTACTTCTTGGGATCAGTTTTCCAATAAACTGCTTTCACCTAAATCCTTGTCTTAAGATCTGCTTTTAGGATAACACTAACTGTGGGAGGCAACCTCTAAGACGGCCTTCAGTAATCCCCATTTCCTGGTATGCATGTTCTAGTATAATCCCTTCCCCTTGAATATAAACATGACTTGGTGATTTGTGTCCAGTGAACAGAATATGGCAGAAGTAAAGATGTGTCACTTCTAAACTTAGGTTATAAAAAGACAGTGGCTTCAGTCCCTCTCATGATCTTCGGAATTGTTCACCCTGAGGGAAGGCAGCTGCTATGCTGTGAGGTAGCTCTGTGGAGAAGCTCAGATAAGTGAACTTAGAAGCCAACCTCATGAGGCTGCATAGAAGTGGATCCTTTCCCACTCGAGCCTTGAGATGACCACACCTCAGCCAACACCTTGATTGCAGCCTCATGAGAGACCCTGAGCCAGAATCACTCAGATAAGCTACTCCTGGATTCCTGACCCACAATAACCATGAAAAAAAAAAAAAATCCACTGTTTTCAGATCCTAAGCTATTGTTTATGGCACTAGATAACGAGTATACAAACTAAGACAATTGCATGAATCTGCATTATTGGGGTTTCCCTTGGAAGACTATTTCCCTAACTCTTTTGACCAGATTAGTCCTCATGCTTTGTGTGTCCAGAGCACCCCGTATGTTTTCCTTAACACTTAGTACTCTTGTGATCTCTTGTTTGAAATTTACCTTCCTAACTAGACTATGAGAACTGCTTCCATCCTTTTCACTGTTTATTCCCAGTGCCTCTAAGAATTATCTATTTGACAAGTAAAGGCATTAGTCAAGTTGATTTTGTATGTAGTTAGTAAAAATTCAACCATTTGTTTAACTAATAAAAAGTCTGAAAATGGATCTTCAGGTCCACTTGAATCTTAAAGCACAAATGATTTATTGGAATTCTGTCATTCTCTCCCTCTATCATTCTTTGTCTTTTTCTCTGTGTTACTTCGCTTTTCTCTTCCTCCTTCTTTTCGCCTTCCATCCTGTAGATATGATCTGCTATATCAGTGTCATTTCCAAGCAGGCCCTTTTAAGATAAATGATTGCCGGCATATCAAACTGAAATCCTCACAGGTGAACAAATCTGGCAGAAATAAAGCATCCTAGAAATTTAGAAAATGTCCTGGGATTAAATCTTTCTGGATTAACCTGGGCTGTAAGGCTACCTGTGGGCCAATCACTATGGCCAGGGTAATGTAATACACAAACTCTCCAGGCCTAGGTCCAAGATCTAGCTCTGGAGTATGAAGAATGGGCTGCCTACCCAACCCATACAGATTGAATAGGTAACTTCCTAAAAGAAAATCAATGTGATGTTACCAGAATAAGGAGAAGAGTAATGGATGCTAGGCAGAAAACAAAACAACTGTAGAAAACAAACAAAAAAATGAAACAAATAAGAACAACAAGTTAGCTCCATACAGTGGGGATCAGAGATATAATTGAGAAGATCCAAGACTATAGTTAGAAGAAAGACAATAGTATTAGTCAAATATGGAGGGCAAGATGCTAACAAACCAATTGGAGCAATTGTAGAGATGAGAAGAGAGTTGTAAAGAGTGTGATCATGATTTAAGATTATGTACAGAAAGAATGTGTCAGGATTCCTTCCCTATCTCACACCCCTACCCGTCTCTTGCCCTACACATGCATTCTTGAGCTTAATGCACACCACAGGAGGAATATTAAAGGAACTAATCAGGAATAGTGAAAAAGGACTATTTAGATGTAAGTTTTCTCTGTGTGTGTGTGTGGGTATAAAGTGCCTTTCCCCACAACCTACCCATTCACAATACTCTCATGGATAGTCACTGCTGTTATCTCCGAAAATTGGCAGTGCAATAATTTAGTTTCAATTTCTCTCTAAAGCAACTAATTTAAACCATAAGTGTCATGGAATCATACCAATCTGGACACACCCTAACACTAGATGGAAAACAAAATTTGCAGAATAGACATTTGGGAGTCTATATGTTAGCAACTCTTCCAGGGCCTACGAAAAGGCATTAACTTGAAGAGTTATTCAATTTGGAATTAGCAGATGTTGAGCATCTGCATGCTATTCACAACTATGTTATCCGGGACATAACTAACTTGTGTTACTTCATCTGAGAATCATCACCCTGACAAGGCAGTTGCAGAGTAAAGATGGTGGACACCACTGGCAAGACAGTATGATGGCCTTTTTAATATGCCCCAAAACACTGGAAATAATGCTATCCAATTTGTACTTCTTGTATTTCTGCATAATACTTTTAGAATGCAGTTCAACTCTCTCTCCTTGCAGAAATCCTGGTTCTCATCCTTTTCTCAATGATGTTTTCTTCCATCTCTTCCTTGATCCAATCTAATATGGATTTGCCAATCACACACTACTGACATTTTGGACTGGGATTTTTGTTCTAGTGCCTGTCCAATAGGACATCTCTAACCCATTGTTCCTCTCATATTCATAACTGAAGACATATAAAATAAAATTTCTTCTTTTCCCGAATCTCTTCCTCTTCCTTTTTTTCTTTTGCTTCAGTTATTGGTGACACTCCCACTTCATTCTTCCAAACTAGAAATCTTTGGGTTATCTTTTAATCCTCCTGATAATACACTTTCAGGGACAGATTCAGCTTTTGTGGAATCTAAAACTTATACAATTTGACAGAGCTTCTTTAAAAAGATTACAAGTTTATAAATTCGGTACAGGGACTTGGAAGGGGGTCGTGCAGATGAATGAACTTAAAGCCTAAGGTTTATTAGTTTCATGGTCAATCCTCCTTCCTCTGTGTTTATTAAGACATTACTTACTTAGGTAAAGCATTTTTATTAATTGAAAAGATCAATAGCCTTCCATCAAAATAGGGGAAATTTTTATCTAGTAAAAAACAACTTTTACACAATGTCTACCTTTTGTCAGGACCATTATGCATTTTTTTCTCATTTAATTTTCCTTAACACTTATGAGGAAGGAATTAATATACTTTTGTGAACAGCATGACCTCAGAGGCTAAACAGCCTCAATCTGATTTATGGTTCTAGCATTTACCATGTGATTACACAAATCACTTAGCCAGTTGGAGTGTCGGTTTCCTCATCTATGAAATGAAAATAAATTAGAGAACCTACTTCATTGGGTTGCTGTATGGATTAAATTAGTTACTATGTACTATGTACAAAGCAGTTAGAACAGTGCCCGGAAAGTAAGGACTACATTATGTTAGCTATTATTATTTTGCTGTTAAGAAAACCAAGGCTCTGAAATTAAATAAATAACCCATGTCATATACTTAAGACTGGGGGAAAAATAGGAAATGAAACATAAAATCTCAGGCTTTTCTCTCCACACCAGATCTGAAGAGGAGCCTTCCTGGGTTTTGGCAAGGAAAAAATATGTTACTACTAGTTCAATTGCTTTGCAAATTCCTATGCTAACATGAAGAGATTAGACTGTGAGGGGGAACAAAAAACTAAAAACTAAATATTAGTAGGTTTGTTTTTAATAAAAATAGTTTGGATTTAGGTATAAATATAACAGGAGAAGCACAAAACTTATACTTAGAAAACCATAAAACCTTCTTCCTAAAAACATTTAAGAAGACCTAAATAAATGAAAAGACTTTCTATGTTCATTAATTGGAATACTTAAATTGTTAAGATGACAATACTGCCCATATCGGGCTACAGATTCAACAAAATCTCTATCAAAATGCTTGGTGTCTTCTTTACAGAAATTGGCAAACTGATTCTAAACTTCATATAGATATGGAAGAAATCCCAAATAGTAAAAACAATCTTGAAAGAGAACAAAGTCAAAAGACTCACATTTGTCAATTTCAAAACTTACTACAAATCTACATTAATCTTGACTGTTTAGTACTGGCATAAGGAAAAACATACAAATCAATGGGATAGAATTGGAAGTCCATGAATAAACACTCACAGAAAAATTCCTTGTCCAGTCCTGCTCTAACATATGGTTCCAAAGCTCAGTAGCCTATCCAGAGATGTCTCATGTAGTCAGGATACCAGCTGTGTCCCTATGTGGAACAGGGCCATCTTGTATATACTTTTCATGCTTCTCTGCCTCACTCTCTTTTCCCTCACTTTGGCTGCCCTGATCCAGATATTTTAATTCTCAATAAAATATTAGCACTTAAGCTTTGCTTTAGTTTCTATTTCCTAGAAAAACTGAGCTAAGACAAGGAGTATCAGTGCTTATCCAGCAGTTAATAAGAAAGTATTTTAGCTGCAATTTTCTTGTTGTTTGTAGGTGAGGTTTTTTGAGAGATGGGGATGGTAGGGTTTAGAAACCAAACCTCATCCGGACCCTCTCACTTATCATGCATGCTTCCTCCTTCTTCTGGTGATTGAAACATCTCACAGGGATTTCTGCTTCACTGTTTATTTCAAAATGACAATTCCGAATTCTGTGATCTTTTGCATGTATTTTTACTGGAAGGAATAGTGTTAGTTATTTTATGGAGTTAAGAAAATCACCGTACTTAATTCAGCAAACATTTTATGCAACCTATATTGCAACCAGCCATTACGATTAGATAAAATATGGTTTCTGTCTTCTTGGAAAGCTCAGTAAAGAGGTGAAAATGGACAGATATACTTAAATCCAAATTGAAGCATTTCCTACTAGATGAACAGGTACAAAGGAAAGGGAATCTGGAAGAGAGATTAATCCCAATTGGCAGAAAAAAAAAAGCAATGATTTGTAGAGTAATTGGTAATTGATCAGGCTTTGCAGTGTATGTACAAATGCAAAAGATAAGAGTGGTAGAGATGGGCGATATAGGCATAGAATAAATAGAGGTAAGCAGAGAAGAAACTGCAGAGTGAATTTAAGGAAAGGAACATAGAGTTTATGTGTGAGTGTGTTGTGAGGGGTTCAGGTTAGATACAGTGAGTGACGATTAGAAATAGCCAACATCTATCATTGTTGGACATTTGGATTGGTTCCAAGTCTTTGCTATTGTGAATAGTGCCGCAATGAACATACGTGTGCATGTGTCTTTATAGTAGCATGATTTATAGTCCTTTGGGTATATACCCAGTAATGGGATGACTGGGTCAAATGGTATTTCTAGTCCTAGATCCCTGAGGAATCACCACACTGACCTCCACAATGGTTAGGAAAATGTGACACATATACACCATGGAATACTATGCAGCCATAAAAAATGATGAGTTCATGTCTTTTGTAGGGACATGGATGAAATTGGAAATCATCATTCTCAGTAAACTATTGCAAGAACAAAAAACCAAACACCACATATTCTCACTCATAGGTGGGAATCGAGCAATGAGAACACATGGACACAGGAAAGAGAACATCACACTCTGGGAACTGTTGTGGGCGGGGGGCGGGGAGAGGGATAGCATTAGGAGATATACCTAACGCTAAATGACGAGTTAATGGGTGCAGCACACCAGCATGGCACATGTATACATATGTAACTAACCTGCACATTGTGCACATGTACCCTAAAACTTAAAGTATAATAATAATAAAATAAAAAAAAAAGAAATAGCCAACATCTAGATCATAGAGATTTGTGAATATGTTGAATGGTTCTATGCAAACCTAACCCAAAAAGCCCAAGGAAGCTGAGAGGCCAAAGAAAGAGGCTGACAAATTCAATTTCTCAGAAAGAAACATTGAATAGGAACTTAGCAACAGAAGTCATGTCTGTGTCTCTGGCAGTGGCAAGACAAGATAGAAGATCCCCATGCCATTACCATCCAGACCTAGGGCTTATATACCATAGGGAAGGAATGTGTAGGACAATCATAGGGAAAGGGAAGAATGCTGTGTGAGTCTGCCTAAAGGGAGGATTTGTAGTCAAGTGTATTTTGACCTATGGGCAGAATTTACAGTAAATACATGCCCTTACACAAGGAATCAAGGAACAGTAGACAGAATAGAAATCTTAGAGGCATTTTCTGAACTGGGGTTCATCAGAAGCCAACATGGCAGATTAGCATCCAACGTGGAGATGCTTTAGTCTCCACAGACTGCCAGGCTGGGGATTTTAGAATTAATGTAGATGAATTTGGAAGATATTGAGATGTTTAAATGGAAAGGTGATACAATAATGTCTGTGCTTTATAAAGATGACTTTGCATGCGTGAAGAATTGGTGAGGGAACAGTCTGCAGGTGAGAATAATGAAGATCCTAACACAGCAATTCAGATGATGCTGATTTACTGCAGTAACAGCAGAAGTGCCGAAGTGTAAATTTACACAAAGGAGAAAATAAGAAAATTTAAAAATTTATTTTGTGAATTTGGGCAGGAGAGATGGAACCTTGGTTAGCAAAAATGTTTAGCTGAATTATTTAGATAGCAGTCTTAACACAACCCCATTGTGAAGAAGTTAAAATGCAGTTGGTGCTAGTGGCTATTGGATTAAACTAATTTATAATATTTGATATTTTTGCATGTGTCCTTCTTATCAAAATTGGTCATTATGCTATAGTGAGGGAATTCGTCCAAATGCAGGTCTTAAGGATCTTTAAAAAAGCTTTTGAGCTGTTTTTTTCTCCTCATGGCTATGAATACGTTGTTTTCTTGAAGACTTTCCTTTTTACACATGTTCTTTACAGTCCTTTCTACAAAGAAACCTCCATTTCTAGAAATAATTTGCCTTATTTTTAATTTTTATCATGAAATTTTTTAAAACTTGCACAAACATAAGCAGAATTGTATAATAATTCCTCAGGTGATTATCCGCCTTTTAATATTACCTACTCATAGCCAATCTGTGTCTTTTGTTCTTCCACTCATTTACCCCTACTTCTGCATTATTTTGAAGAAAATCCTAGACATCTCATTTGATCTGTGAAAAATTTCTGTGTGTAGCTCCAAAAGATAAGAGCTTTAAAGAAAAAACATAATGGCAGCATCTTAACACCTAAAAATTAGCAATGATTCTTTCAAATGATCAAATATTCAGTGAGTGTTCCAATTATTTATATATTACTGATTTTATAGTCTGTTTCAATGAAGATCCAAACAAGGTTCACATATGGTGATTAGTTCATATATCTCTCAAATCACTTTTAATTTATGGGTTTCCCTTTCATATCTGTTTTCTTTTCTCCTTGCAAGCAACTAGAAAAATTGTTTATCCATTAGAAATTCCTCACTGTGTGGAAATTGTTGATTGCAACCCCATGCTGTCATTTAGCATGAGACTTAGGTATTTCTTGTAACTTGGATTTGAATCCAGAGCAGTGAGCTTTAACATGGGGTGATTTTACTCCTCCCTTCCCTACCCATCCTCCCATGGGAAATTTAGCAATGACTGGAGACATTTTCATTTTCACAACAGAGGGATGAAACTAGCATCTAGCAGGTAGAAGCTAGAGATGCTGCTAGACATTTGAGAATACATGAGAATGCTGTGGGAATACCTTGCACAACAAAGAATTATGTGGCCCCAAATGTGGATAGTGTTGGGGTTAATCTAGAGGCTTGATCAGATTAAGGTTCACATTTTGGAGTAAGACTACTATAGTGGTGTTGAGTGGTTACTTCAAATTATTAGTGATATAAGGAGCTATTGATTAGGAGTTGTAAAAATTTGCACTCTTTTTAACTTAAAAAAATCTTTATTTTAGATTCAGGTGTATATGTGCAGTTTTGTTATATAGGTAAATTGTGTGTCGTGGGGATTTGGTGTACAGATTATTTTGTCACCAAGGTAATTAAAATAGTACCTGATAGGTAGTTTTTTAAGTCACCTCGCTGTCCTCCCACCCTCCACTCTTAAGTAGGCCCTGGTGTCAGTTGTTCCCTTCTTTGTGTCCATGTGTACTTACTGTTTACCTCCGACTTATAAATGAGAACATGCAGTATTTGGTTTTATATTCCTACATTAGTTCACTTAGGATAATGGCCTCCAGCTCCATCCATGTTCCTGCCAATCACATAATCTCATTTCTTTTTATGGCTGCATAGTAATCCATGTTATATGTGTACCACATTTTCTTTATCCAGTCTACCATTGAAGGGCATTTAGGTTGATTCCATGTCTTTGCTATTGTGAATAGTGCTACAATGAACATATATGTCCATATATGTTTATGGTAGAATGATTTATCTTCCTTTGGGTATATATCAATAATGGGATTGCTGGGTTGAATGGTAGTTCTGTTTTAAGTTCTTCAAGAAATTGCCAAACTGCTTTCCACAATGGCTGAACTAATTTACATTCCCATCAGCAGTGTGTAAGTGCTCCCTTTTCTCTGCAACCTTGCCAGCATCTGTTATTTTGTGACTTTTAATAATAGCCAACCTGACTAGGTGTGAGATGGTATCTCATTGTGGTTTTGATTTGCATTTCTCTAATGATTAATGATGTTAAGCATTTGTTCATATGTTTATTGGCTCTGTGTCTATCTTCTCTTGAAAACTGTTATTTCCTTTTACCACTTTTTAATGGGGTTGTTTCTTGCTTGTTAATTTAAGTAACTTACAGATTCTAGATATTAGACTTTTATCAGATGCATAGTTTGCAAATATTTTCTCCCATTCTGTAGGCTGTCTGTTTACTCTATGGATAGTTTCTTTTGCTCTGCAGAAGCTCTTTAGTTTAATTAGGTCCCTTTTGTCAATTTTTGTTTTTGTTGCAATTGCTTTTGGTGCCTTCATCATGAAATCTTTGCCAGGGTGTGTGTCCAGAATGATATTTCCTAGGTTATCTTCCAGGGTTTTTTATAGTTTTGGGTCTTTTATTTAAGTCTTTAATCTATCTTGAGTAGATTTTTGTATATGGTGGAAGGAAGGGGTCCAGTTTCAATTTTCTGCATAAGGCTAGCCGGTTATCCCAGTATTATTTATTGAATAGGGAGTCCTGTCCCCATGAATTGTTTTTGTTGACTTTGTTCAATATCAGATGGTTATAAGGGTGTGGTATTATTTCTGTGCTCTCTATTCTGTTCTATTGTCCTGTGTATCTGGTTTTGTACCACTACCAGGCTGTTTTAGTTACTGTCGTTTTGTAGTATAGTTTGAAGTCAGGTAGTGCAGTGCCTCCAGCTTTGTTCTTTTTGCTTAGGAATGCCTTGGCTATTCAGGCTCTTTTTTGGTTCAATACGAATTTTAAAACAGTTTTTCTAATTCTTTGAAGAGTGCAATTGGCAGTTTGATAGGAATAGCATTGCTTTGGGGAGTATGGCCATTTTAACAATATTGATTCTTTTTTACCCATGGGCAAAAAATGTTTTTCCATTTATTTGTGTCATCTCTGATTTCTTTGAGCAGTGTTCTATAATTCTTGTTGTAGAGCTCTTTCACCTCCCTGGTTAGCTGTTTTTGCAGGTATTGTATTCTTTTTGTGGCTATTGTAAATGAGATTGCATTCTTGATTTGGCTCTGAGTGTGGACATTGTTGGTGTACAGAAATGTGACTGATTTTTATACATTAATTTTTGTATCCTGACATTTTGCTGAAGTTGTTTATCAGATCTAGGAGCTTTTGGGCAGAGATGGTAGGATTTTCTAGGTATATAATTATATAATTCGTGAAGAGAGATAGTTTGACTTTATCCTTCCTGTTTGGATGCCTTTTATTTCTTTCTCTTGTCTGATTGGTCTGGCTAGGACTTCCAGTATTATGTTGAACAGAAGTAGTGAGAGCTTCCTTGCCCTATTCTTGTTCTCAGGGAGAATGTTTCCAGTTATTGCCTGATCAATATGATGTTGGCTCTGGGTTTGTCATAGATGGCTCTTACTATTTTGATGTATGTTTCTAGTTTGTTGAAGGGTTTTACCATGAAGGGATGTTGAGTTTTATCAAAACACCTTTCTACATCTATTGAGACAATCATGTGGCTTTTGTCTTTAGTTTTGTTTATGTGATGAAATAAGTTATTGATTTGTGTATGTTGAATCAAACTTGCATAAGAGATAAAGCCTGCTTGGTTGCAGTAGATTAGCTTTTTGACATGCTGCTGGATTCAGTTTGCTAGTATTTTGTTGAGGATCTTTGCATCTATACTCATCAAGGATATTGACCTGAAGTTTTCTATTTTTATTATGCCTCTGTCAGGCTTTGGTATCAGAATGATGCTGGCCTCACAGAATGAGTCAGGGGGAGTCCCTTCTGCTCAGTTTTTTGGAATAGTTTCTGTAGGAATGGTCCCAGCTCTTCTTTGTACATCTGGTAGAATTTGGCTGTGAATCCATCTGGTCCTGGGCTTTTTCTGGTTGAAAGACTCTATTACTGGTTCAATTTTGGAACTTGTTTTTGATCTATTCTGGGATTCAATTTCTTCTTGGTTCAATTTTGGGAGGTTGTATGTTTCCAAAAATTTATCAATTTCTTCTAGGTTTTCCAATTTGTATGCAGAAGTGTTCGTTGTAGTTTCTGATGATTTTTTGTATTTCTGTAGGGCAGGTGGTAATGTCTTCTTTGTCATTTCTGATTGTACTTATTTGGATCTTCTTTCTTTCTTTATTAGTCTAGCAAGTTGTCTGTCAATCTTTTTTATTGTTTCAAGTAACAAACTTCTGGATTCATTGATATTTTGTATGATTTTCCACACCTCACTTTCATTCAATTCTGCTTTGATTTGGGTTATTTCTTGTCTTCTACTAGCTTTGGGGTGGATTTGCTCTTTTTTCTCTGGTTCCTCTAGGTGTGAGGCTAGGTTGCTAATTTGAGATCTTTCTAAGTTTTTGATGTGGGTGTTTAGTGCTATAAACTTCCGTCTTAACACTACTTTAGCTGTGTCCCAGAGACTCTGGTATATTGCATCTTTGTTTTCATTAGTTTCAAATAATTTCTAAATTTCTGCCTTAATTTCATTGTTTACCCCAAAATTATTCAGGATCACATTATTTAATTTCCATGTAATTATATGGTTTTGAGCAATTTTCTTAGTATTAATTTCTGTTTTTATTGTGCGCTGGTCTGAGAGCATGGTTGATATGATTTTGGTTTCCCTGAATTTGCTGAAGATTGTTTTGTGGCCAAATAGGTAGCCTATTTTAGAGTATGTGCCATGTATAGATAATAACAATGTAAATTCTGTGGTTTTGGGGTGGAGAGTTCTTTTGGGGTGTAGAGTTCATCTGTCTCTTAGATTCATTTGGTCAAGTGTTTAGCTCAGGTCCTGAATATCATCGTTAGTTTTCTGCCTTGATAATCTGTCTTAATACTGTCAGTAGATTGTTGAAGTCTCCCACTATTATTATTGTGTGGTTATCTAAGTCTCTTTGTAGATCTCTAAGAACTTGCCTTATAAATTTGGGTGCTCCAGTGTTGGATGCAAATCTATTTAGGATAGTTAAGTCTTTCTGTTGAATCAAACTCTTTACCATTATGTTATGTACTTATTTTCTTTTTTGATCATTGTTAGTTTGAAGTCTGTTTTGTTTGAAATTGGAATAGCAACTCTTGCTTTTTTCTGCTTTCTGTTTGCTTGGTAGATTTTTCTCTATCCCTTTACTTTGAGTCTATTTGTGTCATTGCATGTGATATGGGTCTCTTGAAGACAGCATACAGTTGAGTCTTGCTCCTTTATACAAACTTGCCCTTCTGTGCCTTTTAATTGGGGCATTTAGCCCATTTACATTGAAGGTTAATACTGATATGTGTGAATTTGATTCTATCATCATGTTGCTAGCTGGCTATTATGCAGATTTGATTGTGTAATTGCTTTATAGTGTCAGTGGTCTATGTGCTTAAGTGTGCTTTTGTGGTGGCTGTTAATGGATTTTACTTTCCATGTTTAGCACTTCCTCAAGGACCTCTTGTAAGGCAGGTCTTGTGGTAATGGATTCCCTTAGCATTTGCTTGTCTGAAAAGAATCTTATTTCTCCTTTGCTATTGAAGTTTAGTTTGGCTGGATATAAAATTCTTGGTTGTAATTTCTTTTCTTTCAGAATGCTGAATATGGGCCCCAAATCTCTTCTGATTTGTGGGGTTTCTGCTGAAAGTTCTGTTTTTAGCCTGTTTGGGTTCCCTTTGTAAGTGATCTGCCCATTCTCTCTAGCTGCCTTTAATATTTTTTCTTTTATCTTAACCTTGGAGAATCTGACGACTCTGTGTCTTGGGGATAGTCATCTTGTATAGTTTCTCACAGGGGTCCTCTGCATTTCTTGAATTTGAATGTTGGCCTCTCTAGTGAGGTTGGGGAACTTTTCATAGAAGATACACTCAAATATGTTTTCCAATTTGCTTGCTTTTTCTCCCTCTCTTTTAGAGATGCCAATGAGTCATATATTTGGTTTCTTTATATAATCCCATATTTCTTGGAGTCTTTGTTCATTCTTCTTTATTTGTTTTTCTTTATTTTTGTGTGACTGAGTTATTTTGGAAAATCAGTCTTTGAGCTATGAGATTTTCCTCAGGTTGGTTGATTCTGCTCTTAATACTTGCAATTGTATTCTGCAATTCTTGAAGTGAGTTTTTCAGCTCTATCGAATCAGTTTGGTTCTTTCTTAAAATGGCCATGTCATCTTTCATCTCCTGTATCCTTTTATTGTATTCCTTAGATTCCTTCGATTGGGTTTTGACTTTTTTTTCTGAATCTCAACGATCTTC